>NW_024543061.1:46625000-47825000 GCF_018167655.1 Microtus oregoni | reverse complement strand
TTTCGGCCTCATCTCCTCTCCCAGGATGTGACTTAATATGGAGTGTGACTGTGGCATCGTTTAAAAATTATTTCTAGGCGACTGCAATATCCCTCCGGGTTTGAAACCAGTAATATGAGGCACGGCTTTTGGGGGACTGAAGAGCTCTCTGCAGCACAGGAGAATAGAAGGCAAAGGCTGTGCTCATGGTGTTCCCCGGGACAGGGGTGGCAGTGGCAGCATTCCTGGGCTATTTGAAAGCTACACTGATTACATCTGCCAACTGCTACCCTGAGCTGTACCAGCCACCGAGGTTTGTGGCTGTTTGCAGTGGGAGTTCTGTATCATCCCAAGATGCCTTGATATGAAGAATGAAGAAATGCCATTGTCGCTGCCCT
Source organism: Microtus oregoni (assembly GCF_018167655.1). NCBI lineage: Eukaryota > Metazoa > Chordata > Mammalia > Rodentia > Cricetidae > Microtus > Microtus oregoni. The sequence goes on along the minus strand of NW_024543061.1, from coordinate 47,824,623 downwards.
GTGTGACATTTACAAGATTCCTGGGAATCCTAGTGCAGTCACATGGTTAGCTTTTCATATGATCAGCTATTTTCTTTTCCCATTAAATTCTGATAATTACCCCTCTTCCTAAAAAGGAAATGAATTCGAAGTAAGCATTTCTTTTTCCTGGTGTCATGTCTTAGGCACACATAGAAACCACTGTCATGTCTTAGGGGATAGTCTCTGGGGTCTACCTGTTGTAGGGAATCTAGCCTGTGGTCAGAACTGAAAATTCTGTCATACCTTTTTATTTCATATGTCATCTGAGCACAGGAATGTTTGAAGGTTTTAGGGATCAACAAGAATGTGAGCTGCATGAGAACAAGATTTGTTGTCTGTTATGTTCATATTGTAAGCAGCTGTAAATAGTCATATGCAGAAGTGCATGTGGTCAGGCAGCATTTCGGGACAAGAAAACAAGGATATTGGATGGGGTGTCCCAACTTGAGGGGCTTTTCTCCTGGTCCTTGCCTAGAACATTTCATTGTATAGACTCCAAGTCTTAAAGGGTTGTATGACTGAGACCCTCAATAGACAAGCTGCCAGAGAAGTGACTGAAACTTTTATGGTCTACATTTAGGACAGTGTTAGGTGAATGAGTACAAAGTGATCTGGGTATTGTGATATTTTGTTACCGTGGATCTTGCTGACAACAACAGCTTTTAATTTACTTCCTAAGCCGGGCGGTGGTGGCGCACGCCTTTAATCCCAGCACTCGGGAGGCAGAGGCAGGCGGATCTCTGTGAGTTCGAGACCAGCCTGGTCTACAAGAGCTAGTTCCAGGACAGGCTCCAAAACCACAGAGAAACCCTGTCTCGAAAAACAAAAACAAAAACAAAAAAAAAAAATTTACTTCCTATATACATTGAAGTTCATACAATTTGATTTTCTTTGACTATTATTTTCTAGATAAAAGAAATTGAGTTGGGAGAGAAAGTATATTTCTGTATGTGACTTTAATAATTAGTTGTGTAAAACTATAAAACACAAGCTGGAAGAAGTCACTGTGAGAAAGTAGTTCAAGAGACACGGTTACAATCTAGTAAAGACCAACATCACACTGGCAAATGTGGACTAGTCCTAGAAAGGGGAGTTCTTTCTAGTATTCTATAGACCTAGTATATATTAATTCTCTAGTGTTCCTTAGACCTTATGTATATGTGTTCTTTCTAGTATTCTATACACCTAGTATATATTAATCCTTTTTAGTATTCTATAGACCGACTACATATTAATTCTTTCTAGTATTCTATACACCTAGTATATATTAAAGCCTCTCAAAAAAGATGTCTCAATTTGAAAGCCCTCGTGGATTAAGATTTCTTTGCTTCCACTCCCACCCTGGTCTGAGACCACCGTCACTTAAATGACGAATTTAAGAAACCATGAAGGTGGTCTAGGGCAGTCTCTTCTTTTGGCAAATGAAAATAAACTAAGTCCCAGTGAGGTTACTTGTCAAACATTGTGCAAGTAAAAGAGAAACAGCTGGTTTCATCCACATTCTGACTCCCAAACTAGCAATCGACCAGTATACCAAAGTTTCTCCTTAGCACACTGGGAACTTAACTCTATGAAATAATCTGTAGTTTAAGATTCACTTTTTTCGTTTTTGTTTTTGACCTAAACGACACTGCATTAATGAAGTACAGTGTTTGCTTCTAACCTTTCCTATTAAAAGTCTGGTTTTCAAATACATAGACTTTTTAAAAATAACACATAGAAGGGTATATTTGACTTGGTGTAGGACTCTTGAGAAATCTTTCCTATAAGTGTACAGAAAAAGATTAATATCCTGTTGAAATTCTGAGATTTTTTATATATCATATCTGAAATAAGTAAATTTTAGTGAAAAAGTTTGAAATATATATTACAAACATTTTAGCTGAAACTTATATTAGAGTAACATTTTGATTTTTGGGGAGACAAGGTTGTTTCTTTGGGTTTGCAAATTCATTTGGATGTAGATGCTCCTAGATTTTCTTTACACATTACCCATCTATATCTGTAAGTAGTTTCAACAGGCATTACAATAAATGCAAAATCTTAAATTTTACAGTTTTCCCCCAATTTCACGTGTTTTTGTAGTCTGTTATAAAATCATGTTGTTATAATCATAAAGTAACTGTCATAAACACCTAAGGAAGAACCAACACACGCATACACACCCACCCCAGGCATGTAGAACAGGACCACAAGGGCTTACTTTATCTATCCCTAGTTCTGAAAGACAAAGTTCTGCAGACAAAGACCTGGCATGATATAGAGGACACTGGTTCTGCATTGTCTTTGGTGCAATAAAATTTTGTCTAGAAACAGAGAGGGAGAATATGTATGTATGTATGTATGTATGTATGCTTATTCAAAGTTTGTGTGTGTGTGTATGTTTATGTCTTTTCCTTTCTCTGCCTGTTTTTGCTGCCTGGATATTAATGACAAATAGTGTGTGAGCCTAGAGACTTGGGGATGGAGCGTTATCTAAGAATATCTATGAAATTAGATGTGTTAGGATAATCTGCAGGCTGTATGCGGAATTTTTAAAATAAATTTTGCTTCGTTTGTGCCTACATATTTATCTGAAATGTATAGTTTCTTCTGATTCTACAAGGGAGAATGAAATCTAAATTATCTCTTATATTTTATATTAAGATTTATTAAACAATTGTTTTGAAAATTTCTTATACACATACATTACAAATATAGTATTTGCTCCATTTGTTTAAAGTGGGGAACTTGGAAAAAATCTTATTTAAAATTATATCAAGAAACTAACATTATATCTTCAAAATGAACAACATGCTTCTCTTTGTTTTAGAATCCAGCAAGCTAAAGTGCAAATTTTGCCAGAGTGTGTGTTGCCATCAACTATGTCTGCAGTTCAGTTAGAATCACTCAATAAGTGCCAGATATTTCCTTCAAAACCTGTCTCTTGGGAAGACCAATATTCATGTAAATGGTGGCAGAAATACCAGAAGGTGAGACACTAATTTTTTATGCATCTTCTAGAACTGAAGACAGGTTGCTTTTAAAGAGTCACGACTGTCATGACATTTTCTAGACACTGTAGCTCACTTGGTCATAGGCAGGTTTAAAAAATAATTCACGAGGAGTTATTTATGAAAGATAACTCGCAGTAGTTGTGAAATGTCACACAATTCTTAGACACTGTTGATATTATACTTATCATGTATGTATTAATGGCCTGTGGCCCTTAATTCCATAGGAACCTTAGAAAACTCTAATCACATTATTTGGCTTTTGAGTTAAATGCAGCCTTGAAGAAGGGACAAGATTGTTTGGGCTGGCATTCAGTGACAGTAGAAAAGAACGCTGTCCTTAGACTTTTCAGAGGAAAATTTTTGTCAGTTGTTTTGCAGCATGCGCTGATTGTGGCAAAAATTGACTTGTGAGGGTAAGGCATTGCTTGTTTGGTGCTGGGAATGGAGGTCAGTGGTTGGAGTCTTGCCTAGAAGAAAGCCAAGGGTGCTTGTTTTGGCATTACATCTTATGTAGTCCATTGGCTACACAAGTTCACCTCTGAGGAGAAAAGCGAAACCGGTTCTGCTCCATGGGGAGATATGTACTTCACAGTAGGTGTATGTGTAAATAGCTTTAGGTATAAAACATGCTTCTTAAACTGATGATTTTCCCATAACGAAGAAATGTATAATAATTTCTAAGTTTAGAAGTTGGGTTTTGGTACTTGCTAAAAATACAAAAAGATTATCTCCACTGTAAACATAAAAGTTCATGTGAATCATCCCTACTCTTCTAAGTTAGATTAGGAAAGGTTTACATTTTGCTGTAGGTATAGCATGGCATCCTAAACTGATGTGAATTAGTATATAATATTCATGACAGGATCTATTTCTTTTCATTGTTCTATCACATTTAGTATTCTTTTAGAAGACTTCAGTTTCTAGAGAACTTTGGGCAGACTGGGTGCTTGATGGTTTTCTAACTTTTAGGATACACAGTTTTATGTTCTGTTAACCGTTCCTTCATAGTGCAGTATGCTTTGCTTAGTCTAATGCTCTACACAAGTATAATTAGACTGCTTAAACACATGCAAAAAGAACCTTGAAAGGAATATTTTAGAAACTTTGACATTGTTGCAGGCAGCTTTGGTTCATCTGTATAGTACTTCCTTTTCTAAATTGGGTATAGAGATTTTCAATATATCTATCTTTATTTACTTATCAGTACAACAGTGGGGGATTAATGTTCATGATTATTTTAAGCATAATTCTTAGAGTGAGTATGTCAAAAGGTTCTATCAAGGAGTGTTGTTTTTTATTTAATCGGGCTCTTTAGTACTATCACTTGTCTGCCAATGAAGTGATTATGTGACAAATTAAACATATCAAGATGCCCGCTCCCTACATGTCATGTCAGTATTTAGTTGTTCATCTCAATGACTGGTATCTTCTCAGTAGGACTTATTTTGAAATTTATAATTCATATTGGGGCAGTAATGGGAATTCTTAACTATCTGAACTTTCTAAATTAACTCCTCTTTGAAAATTAGTAAGTATAGGATGGGACTGTAACTAATAACTGACTTAAGTCCTGTCCTGGCCACAAGACCTTGAAATTCTCAACCTGAACTTCAATTAAGCTATTACAGTTTGTGAAGTTTAACTTTTATGTTCCTTATTTGTTAAACTCTTCATATACTAGACAGAAGTGTCTCTGCATGTTTACATTGAATTTAGAAATTTTTTCCTTTGCAACTGGATTGTCACTGGCTCGATGGGCAAGGAAGCCACTGCTTGTGTGTTGACAGATCACCTGAATTCCTGAGTCTTCTGTCATCCTAGGTTTGCATTCAGCCCTCACTGACTGTGGGAAGAGTTGCCAAAGCCTTACCAGAAGGAACTAGGGAATGAGGTAGCACATGAGATTTTAAGAGATTTACAGAAAGCCTTTGTATTTTTCAGATTATTTCAAAGCTTTCCTCATTTAAGCTTATAATGTCTTAGCTTCTGAAATTTGGAATCTTGATCATGAGATCAAAAAAAAAATGTTGCTAGCAAATGTATGTTGTGCCCAGGCAACTTGTAAACTTAGAGCTATTCAGTGCCCAACAGAATATAGACTCTAAAACAGGGAAGAGCTACAGGGATGGTTGGCCAGGACTGCATGCTGCACTTGTAGGTGGACATTCGATTGCTTTGAAAATGGTCTGAGTTTTGCTTGTGTTTAGACAGATGTGGGGTTCAGTTCAGACCTCTTCCTAGAATTGACACACAGTTGTACAGCCCACCACAAAATAAAGCCATATTAGATGTGTCCTTTTTCCATGGCTGAGTAGTAGTTAAGGTGGAAGAGTTGGGACATTTGTTAACATGATTTAAAGGTAGTTGTCACACTTCCAATAGGAAAGATAAAGCATTCAGGAGAACACGGTCTTCCTGGATTACATTTAGTTATCTTTGAATTTATATAAACTACCCAGATATCATAAAGTAATATTGAAGCTTCGCCGAGTGTTCTGTGCAACCTCTTATTCCTACAAAGTACCATAGGAATGTAGAGGAAGTCCAATAGACATGTGTCTGCTCAGCATGTTGGATGTTGAAAAGGGGAAAATATTGGAGCCAAGTTAATTGGGAAACACTTCAGACCTATTCCATAGAGATTTGATTTCCTGAGATTCAGGCTTTGACACTGGTGTTTACTTTTATTATATTTTTATTTAATTTATTTTTACTATCATGGCCCCTTTCTAAACTCACCAGAATGATTGGAAGAGATTTTCCAAATGGCAAACTTTTTCATCCCTCTTGTCTGCCCATATATAAAGCTTACCCTGTTAATCAGAAGAGTTAACTCTGAAATAATAAAGTAATCAATGTGAACAATAGAAATCTGTAATGTTTGATGTTCATCCTTTCAGCCTGTGCTAAATAAATAAACAAGAGATTCCTGTGTGTCATGTAGAGCAGAGTAGAAATGAGTACAAACTTCCAAAGCCTTCAAACTTGCTCTAGTTTTTAATGCTCTAGAGTTTATAAAGATACAGATATTCATTTTTCTTGCACCTTATGCAAAAGGATATCCGCTACTGTTGACCACCTCTTTTACTAACAGTGTTCTACAGGAGACTCCTCTGTATCTTTTGATAGACACAGCGTCATTCCTTTCTAAAGCTGCAGCAGGCTGCTGTATTTTACACTAGTCACCTCTGACACCTACACTAAGTGTACAGATACCCTTTGCACAAATACATACATATGCTCAATCCTAATAGTGAGATGAAGTGACAATGCGGGCTTGTAGTTTTCCTTATAAAGGAGTTATTTACCTGCTGGTATTCATTGTTGCCACGGTTTCATAGTTAATATACAACCATGTTTGTTGATCTGGTAAGTGTACCTTGTGGGTTTAATTTTAACTTAATTTGCATAATTACTTATAGCAGTTTACTTAAGGGACTTGTGTATTTCTTATGAATTTAGGAAGTTTTTATCCGTATTTTTTCCCTAGTGGCCCACTGGTTTCTCAGAACTCTTGACAGTTGTCATCTTTGTAGTCACAAGCCTGTTTCGTTTGTCATGTTAGTGTTGGTCATGGTGTGCTGTTTTTAAGGGGTCTTTACTTAACTGTATTTTAGTACACTGCCTTAGTGTTCTAAATTGTAACTAATAACTTCCCAAGGGAGGACACACACGATTTTTCTCTTGATAATGAATTTTATGTAAACAAGAGTGCAGTTAACCAGCGTGTCACTGTTTCCAGGTGGCTTGTCTTTGTCCCATTTACAGTTTCTGAGAGTTCAGTGATTTGAGGGGCCGCCTCAGACTAGATTAGTTTTATCTTTTACTTCTGGTACTGTGTCAGCCTACATGTACTGTGCTGCGTAGCAATTCTCACGTTTACAAGCACTTTGAGTATAAATGGGGCCTCTGGCCTTCTCACTGCCCCCTTTTCAATGAAGCTTTCTAAGCTGTTTCTAAGATAGGTGTAGTCAGATATTAACACAGAGAGACTTGTGATTTTTTTTCATGCCTTGCACACATACATATTTGTATATCTACACATAGATATTTGTATATCTACCGCTAGTTTATAAGTCACTAGAATAGTAAAGATCCTACCAGCTCCCATTACTAAGAGAAATTTGGTAAAAGAAAAACAAAACCTGTCAATTTCCAATTTATTTAACTAAATTTTATCATTTACTTTGTTCACTATAATAGATAAAACAAAAATATCTCTGGACTCCATGTAATGAAAGAAGTCAGTGGAATGATTTTTAAGGTTTTTTGTTTTTTTTGTTTTGTTTTGTTTTGTTTTGTTTTTTTTTGCTTTTCCATTGTCCTATTAGTTTCATTGCCAGTTTGATTGGCCTTTCATCATTTTTAAAATTTTTTTGTAGTTTTAGTTCAAAGATCATTATGCATGCTATCAGTAGCAATCTGTTCCATGAACAACTACAAATTCTATGAAGAGTCTGTTCTTAGTCCCTTTAAGTTCCTAAATTTGGTGGCTATTGAAGTCTGGCCCGTTTTACAAAGTAAGCCTTGAGCAGCACTTGTAATCTGCTGAAAGTTAGCAACAGTATCCACACAGGATAGAAGCCCCTCTCAAAGTGCTGAAAGTCAAGAGGGACTCATGAATGTAAGAACACACATTTCTGCTCCCTTCAGTTTGTGTAATTACTATTAAACATTAAACACATTTTTTTGTACATAGAATTCTTAGACTCAGAATAATTGGATAAAGGTTTTTAGAAGTCCTTTTCTTCAATAGGAATTGAGACTCTAGTTTGCTTGTAGGTTGGGGCCCTGTAATGGGATGGCAAAAAGAATCATGTCCCCTGTGATTGAAGAATTTCTTTGACGAAATTACAAAAAATACTTTATATATTTAATATGTATTATATATAGTGTATCACACTATTCAGACAGTAATATCCTAGGTCTTCTATTCATTCTACCACTGACCCACCCAGAACAATGAACAATCCTGCATAATCTATCCGTGGTAAGTCCCCCATGTTGGCATAACACTTCTTATTCTTTTATATTTGTTAAGCATAGTTTGTAATACACGGGTATTTACCATTGTGTTTCAGTTGCTGGCATACTCAGTATAGTAATATGCCATATGAGCTTGCAAGTGTATAGTAACCACCCTGGTGCTCTGTGTTGAATGCTGTTTTTGACGAGCATTTCTCAGAGTGCACTGTCATTAAGGTGTTGAAAGTGTTTGCCATCTATAAGAATGCCTTTCAGATAACCACCTACCATAAGATTGTGAATACATTTCAGATAATCTATCGGTAAGCTTTTAAAAATTAGAAATTTTAGGTGTTACTGTTTGTAGTATTTGTTCCTTTCCCTTGAATTTTCCTGAGTGACACTTTTTGTTTCAGAGAAAGTTTCACTGTGCAAATCTGACTTCATGGCCTCGCTGGCTGTATTCATTATATGATGCTGTAAGTAACTTACTAGTCCTGACTTGTATCTTAGCAAAATAGGATGACACATTTTTGGTTACTGAAATTATGGTCATGTGAAAGCCACACTGTAAGATTTCTTACATCAGAATATTGTTTTCCAAACAAGTGCATTCCAATGTATCTCTGTATCATTAGCATAGTAACTGATGCATCTACACAGGCTTGTGCTATCAGTTAAAAGTATGCACTGACAGGGACTAGCAAAATCACTAAGAGACCGAATACTAGGATAACTTGAAGAACCTTAATTTGGAATACAATGAATGCCTTCAAAGCCCAATCAGTTGCACTGTTGTTTGAGGCAGATGGGCATAATAGAAACTATTACATAGTAAAGATTAAACAAATATTACTTCTATTTCTTAGTGAATCCCTGCCAAGAAATTTAAAGAACTGGAAAAATAAAACAAGTAATTTGAGCAAGTATGACATATGTACCACTAAAAGAAAACACAGGTGCCCTCTGCCCTTCAGCAGCTCTTGAACCTTACAAAGGCACAGATGCAAAAACGTGTTAATGCCTGGAAAGATAGATAGCAATTTTCTGTAGTAACTAGTTGCTAAGTGGGGTGTGTAGCAAATGCACTGAGCCAGGAAAGGCTTGGGAAAGGTCAGAAGAGAGGCCAGTTCAAGCAGCAGTCTAAAACAGCATCCAGAGGCATTTAGAATCACATAGTCCTTGGAATAGACAGCCTAAGGGTGAGAAGCCAGGAAAGTTGACCTACTTGCTAGTCAAAGGAGTTAGAGGCAAGCAGTTCCACTTGTAAAAACATTGTGTCTGGTCTCAGATTTAGTACCAATGTATGGTTTTTAAAGGGGCTGAACCTTATTGTGGTTACTTTTATTTTAAACCAGGAAACATTAATGGATAGAATTAAGAAACAGCTACGTGAATGGGATGAAAATCTCAAAGATGATTCTCTTCCTGCGAATCCAATAGGTATGGCAAATACTACAAGCTGTGGTATGTTGTTGGAATTTTTTTTAAAAAAAAACCTTTAATTCAAACTCACCTTTTATGAATTCTGAAAAGGCATTTGTATCTTTTACTTTGAAAAACATTTTTCAAGAAATTAATATTTTAAGCAATAGAATCTATTTTGTTAATTTTCTACCTAAATTTGAATTGCAGAAGTGGTTCTCATGTAGACACTTCCTGTTCTTTATAGAGCTTTTACAAGTAAATCTGGCTCCAGAACTTAGCTTTGTCATTTCTATATTTGTAAGTCAGTTTCATTCAAGTATGTTTGACTTAAAAGAAGGTAGCTGGAATATAAGTATATATTAATGATTCCTAAGTTTAAAGCCTGCATACCTCTCCCTGTCTTTTAAGACTTTTCTTACAGAGTAGCTGCTTGTCTTCCTATTGATGATGTGTTGAGAATTCAGCTCCTTAAAATTGGTAGTGCTATTCAACGACTTCGCTGTGAATTAGATATCATGAATAAAGTAAGTAAAGATGCATGTCTGTTGTGTGGATTGTCACACTGTTGAGATCAGGAACTACCTCTATTGTATAGGACTACAGTCATATACTGGAGAGGTACTTGTTTGCTTCTTCTGGTTTGTACTGAAAAGCTTTTCTCAAATCTGAAATGTTCTGTAATTCAGACCATTCCAAATCTGGAGGATTAGGATGTTTAAACAATCAAGTCATACACATACACACACACACTATATATATATATATATATATATATATATATATATATATATATATATATACACACACACACACACACGCAGTCAGTATACCTTTGAATAAGGTATAGTCAACCTGAAAATCTGAATTTTTGCAATCCTTAAATATTAATCCTAGGCTTCATATAAATTTATCAGGTTGGAAGTGTGACATATAAAAGCCAAGACATTTGTACCCTAAAGAAGTTTATTCATGATTTGGGTAACATGTCTGTTTTTGCACTTCAACTTTTTAGTGTACTTCCCTTTGCTGTAAACAGTGTCAAGAAACAGAAATAACAACCAAGAATGAAATATTTAGGTAAGCTCTTTATTACATTTAGTATACCTCTCAATACATTTTCAACTTCCTTTTAAAATTTTTCTTCCAGTGCCTAAAAAATATACTCAATAAAGAAAATAAACACAGGGAGTTAACTTGGCTTGGGTAAGGCTGTCTCCCAGGCTGGAAATATCTACAATATATATACAATATATTTTTCCCTCAAGTTTTGTTTTAAGCTTGAGGTACTGTATCTTCTGACAAGATGAGTGCTTCAAGCATTATCTTTCAACTAGTTATGCTACAAATGACCAAAATAGGGCATGCCTGAGTATGTGTTAATGCTGTGATACAGGAGTTTAACACTTTGATGAATTCAGTAGAATTATAAAATAAGACAGTAAATCAAGAAAGGAAACTGATGTCTTCAAAGCATCTAACTGTCCAAAGATGAATAAATATGACCTTTTTATTAGGCTTTTTAAATAATAGTGTTTCCCTGGAATCACCAAAGAAAATTTTCAAGCAATAATAGAATATCTGCCAATCTCTTGTATATACAAAATTCAAAGATTAATATATATATATTATATATTGAATATAATAATAAAGCTAAATATATCCCAGGAAGGAAAAATTGGAGTTACTGTTTTTTTCTTTTCATTATCTTATTCTTCATACTACTTCTTTGTTACAGTTTATCCCTATGTGGTCCAATGGCAGCATATGTGAACCCTCATGGATATGTACATGAGACACTGACTGTGTATAAAGCTTCCAACCTGAATCTGATAGGTCGGCCTTCTACAGTACACAGCTGGTTTCCTGGGTAATGTGGTTGTGTTCACTGTTTTTTACTGACTCCTCGTTTAGTCTTCAGTGTAGCGTCTAGAAATGATACAAAACAAATATGACAGGAATAATTTTAACTAATCTTCATTTCATCAATAGGTAGAAATGAACTTGGTGTGTGTGTATCGTTGCATATGTTAGGGTTAAAAACTGAAGTATCTGTCAGCTCACTGCAGAACTTTATGATCCACTGTAACTACAACTATTGGTTGATCCACTGATATGTGACTCAAAGGCCTTAAGCAGGGACATAATGAGATGTAAAAACCAGAAAATCTTGGTTTATCTAGCCTGCTTTATTCTGGGCCACACCTTTACTTTGAAAGTGGCAGAGGAATTGGGGATTAGTGATTTTACTGCACCTGGAAAAAAAAACCTTTTATTTGACATCATTCTTGAAGACTGTAAAACTAACAAAATATGTTAATGTAAACATTAAATGCAGAATACTCCAACTTGCTAACTTGAGAACAGAAGTGCCTTATTTTCAGGGAGGTCATGGGCTCTTTCCTTTACATCATCTGTATCTCCAAGATTGCTGTTCTCTAACAATAATGTAGTAGAAAGCAGTGAGATTAAGCCTGGACTGATGCAGTCCTCTGCAAACAGCAATATAAAGAAACTTATAGTGATAAAATTATCAAATCATAGTATCAATACAATATTGGTAAGGTAGCTTTGTAAATTCATGAGGTTTCAGAGAAATTTCCTGACAAGCCTAGATCAAAGGTTAAAATAAAAATAGGTTGCTTAGCTTGTGTTTTCCTTCATTTCGTAGGTATGCATGGACCATTGCCCAGTGTAAGATTTGTGCGAGCCACATTGGATGGAAATTTACAGCCACCAAAAAAGATATGTCACCTCAAAAGTTCTGGGGCTTAACTCGCTCTGCTCTGTTACCCACAATTCCAGAAACTGAAGATGAAATAAGTCCAGACAAAGTAATACTTTGTTTGTAAGTGCATTGTAGGAGTAACTTCCTAACGAATTATTTTCTCAAGTCAGATCTGCTCCAGAGGTCACTGTCTCTGATATGTGTATAGTGGTTACAGCATTTGACTACCAAGTTCAAGAGCACACTTGTTCAGAGGATGAAAAAGCAGAATAAAACACAAGGTTGGATTCAGAAGTATCAGCTTTAGTAGCTTGGTGCCATTAATTATCCTGTTGAATATGTGTCATTGATGTTTGAAATGATGAGAATGACTATGGAACAGGATTAGGGCACAGCTCCACTAAATGATGAATGTTCCAGCTCAGTTGGCAAGCACAAGACAGAGGCAAAGCAGTGTATATTATTTTGAAAGGAACAAAGTCCTTTTAATTTTCTTTAGCTTGTCTGAGATACTAATTTGTAAATTTTGAAAATATTAAAGAGTAAAATAAGCAGTTTGAACAGAAAAAAATAGCATTTTGTGTATTTGCACTATTTATTTGATAACCGTCATGTGTAAGACCCTTTAAATAGTAATATATATGCATTTTGCATTTAAGTGAACAGTATATCTTTCTGGGATTACGTCCTTTAGGAAATAAAGGTTAAAGCAATTAAAGGGCATCTTTAAATAAAACGTACCAAAACTTAATACCTATGTCCAAACCTGCACTTTAGTTGAATTATGTAAGTCAAAAAGTAATTAAGTAAAATTTGAAGTACAGTAATAAAATGTAACTCCTCAATGTCACTTTTTAAGTTCCACTTGAGTTCATTTAAGCTGTAGTCATAAAGTGAGGGAATTCTGTTTTGTCCTTGTGCAGTGTACTCTCATGATCCATACTTTTACCTGTTTACCATTACTTGCTGACAGTACTGTTTAAAGGATAGCACTCCATCTGTATACTTCCTACATGCTTAGGCAGGTAGTGACAACAGAAGGAGCTCCATGGTTAAACTCCCTCTTATTTGGGCTTCGTCATGAGTGATTTTATCAAACTCTAAACCATATCCATCTAATTAGTAAAATAAATACTTGTGCTCACTATCTGTGGGACCTGATAGATTTCCTTTGCACACATAAGGAAATCACAAAGTCCTGTATAAATGAATGGCACTGTGGATTAATTTTAAAACTCAGCGAACAGCTAAGACAACATTAACTAGTTATTTAGCACACACAAGTGTTGACAGTTACCACATCCAGTCTAAACAAGTGACAGCTACAATTTTCTCATCAGCACTACTCCTAGAGACTTGGAGAATTCAGAGTTAAACCTGTATTGAGAGGACATAGACTTGCTCAGTTTTTCTATACTGCTATACAAGAATTTTTTCTTGCTGCTGTTTCTTAGGATTTAAGTAAGAAACAGAAGGAGATAAAACCAGTCTTACCAAGATTTCCCACTATTTCATATGGAGCTCATTTTAGGTCTTCTTTATATAACTCAGAAGTTCATCTTTTTCCATTTGGTAACCACTTTTCTTCCACTGTTCACGCAACTGCTGTAACAGGGCTCCAATTTCCTTTCCTGAAGAAATACCCACTTTCCGGATGTCATGTCCACTCACGGGGAATGGCGGGACAGACCACTGCTGCATCTCCTTGAGCAGACCATGCTCTCCTTGGTACTTCAGCAGCTCACATACACGAGCAATTGCATCCGGTTCCCTTGACTAAATGACACACAATTTTTCACGATTAAATATTCACAATCTCATTCCACTATTTACTTATATAAAAGTCTACAGTTAGAATAAAAAAATGCTTCTCTGGTTAATGAAGAACTATTTTTACGACCAAACCTAATACATACTTACATCTATAACGAAGTCTTGATATGGTTTCAGTGGTTCTGAACTATCTGTTGCTTTAATCAAGTCTTTCCTGTTTTTAACTATAAATAAACCCAAGTTTTTCTCTTCTTTTGAAATTTTCAATCTCAAATCCAGTTTTGTGACATCATCTTGTACTTTGAATAAAGAGGCCAAAAGAGTCATTGGCTTTGGTGAAAAACCTTCAACATTTTTACTGACTTTGTTAAATTCCTCTAAATTTGCATTAGCAGGTAAACCTGTATGGCAAAAAAAAAAAAAAAGACATTGTTTTTATTTATAAAACCCTAGTCATTGTTTTTAATTATAAAACCCTCACTTGTCTCTCATACCACGTAGTTTTGTGGGTTTTTTGAGGCTTTCTCTGTATAGCTTTGGAGTGTGTCCTGGAACAGGCTAGCCAGATCCTGTCTGCCTCTTCCTCCTGAGTGCTGGGCTTAAAGGCATATGCCACCACTGCCCAGTCCACCATGAAGTATTTTTCCAGCAGTATTCTTTTTCCACTTTTTTTTCTCAGCCCATCTGTCACTCTCAACTCCTAGGAAACCCTATCATGTTCCTGTTTTCCCTAGCAAGCTGTAGCAGGAGGCCCAGGAGCCATGGTCACGTCAAGTGCACAGCAGATGCTTTCTCAGTCATGCTCCCGTCTGCACCCACTCCCGCTCAGTAAGTCTGTGTTCCTGACTGGCCTCATTTCTACATACTAAGTTTTCTTGGAGAAGGAGTAACTAGGTCTAACTGCTTTTTGATGATAACCCACCTGTAAAGCCAGTAAGTGGCACAGCTTCATCAAATCCAAGTGTTCACTGGACTATTCTTTACCCATAAATTGTTAACCTTTAATCCCAATGTTTACCTTAGAATACAATTTCCCCACTAAAAATTCCTTAGCTATATAACACAAAACATTTTACCTCATGTACTTTAAACTAGGTCTTTTGTTGCTCAAAATGTTTACATAGTTGTATAACCTATGCTCACCTATGTGAGAAGCCACATCAAGATCATAGATCAGGTGGATCAAATGGTTTACATGGTTCCCAGTGAGAATTTTCTTCAGTTCTATCCAAATCCTCTCTCCTGATATTCCAGCCAAGCCTTTGGCATTTTCTGCAATCGCTTCTAGAGTCTCGGGGTCATGGTCACCAGGTTTGTCCACAATTCTGCCATAAAACCTGTAAGACATTTGACGTGTGACTTTTTTTTTCTTTAAGGTTTTTTAAAATGTTTTATTAAAGAGGAAAAAACCCTACAAGACAAGCCTCAGAATTTTGTTACTTCTATACCAACGTTTATCACCATATAAAGTATTTTTCCATTTTTTCCCGGGGTTGTTTCCCATCTAGGTAATGGGTCAACAAAACATAGACAGAGCGACAATTTCAAAGTTTTGCTGTTTGGTCTGTTTTTGACAGATTGTTTGCATATACTCGCTTAGAAAACTTGGATTTATTGACTAAATACTTATGCCCTGCTACACAGTATTCTGAGTGGGCCCAAAAAGTGGCCAGTGAATGTTACCAGATGCACACTACTCAGGTCGGCATTTTTTATTTAAGGTTAGAATTTGGATTTTTTTAATCCCTGGTAAGAAACTATCAAGATAAAACCTACAGAATGTTTGTAAATGTCCCATCAGATGGGGCATTATAGAAGGAATTCAAAAATAATTGCAAAATGTATAAATGATCAAAAGTCTATGAATCATGTCTAGTATCACTAGTCACCAGGGAAATGCACAGGAATCACTCCAGGGAGAATGGCCCTTATCAAAGGCAGCAAGTGCTAAACAAGGCAGACAGAAACACACTTGTAAAGCTAAGCAGAAGTAAACTAGCATAGGCACTAAAAAATGGGGAGAATCCTCTGAAGACAAACAGATCTACAATGGTTTATATCCAAAGAAAGTCAGGTCAGTATGAGGTGACCCCGGCTCTCCTGTGTTCCCTGTGGGTCACTTTTGAAAATAAACTGCTGATCAACTGTTAGAAAATGTAGCGCATTGAACATGTGGTACAGTGGCCTGAAACTTATGGTTAGCCAAGGCTGGCCTTGAACTCATGACCTTCCTGCCTTAGGATCCCTCAGTGTTAGGATTATAGGCATATGCCGCCACTCCTGATGCAATATCCTGTCAAGTATAGCAATAGATGAAGCTAGAGATGACTGTTAAATAATCTAGACACAAAAAGACTAGAAATGCATAATCTCATTATGTATCAATGTAGTCAAAGAAGGTGAGCCTAAACCGAGGATCAGCTGACTCATCAGTGGGCAATGATGATAGGTACACACACGAGATGACATCCTCATCACTGATCCAGACTGGAGTGACACAGATAACCAAAAAGCTTGAAGGAGTATGATGTTTTCTCATAAACATGCTATGTGTTTGAGGGCAGACAGGAGCTTTACCTTAAATTACAGTGTATCACAACATTACATATACATGTATAGAAGTTGAAAGTCATGCCTACAAAAATTAAAATCACTGCTACCCACAAATCTATCCATGCATCTTACACTCACCAAGGTTATCCATCTTTTAAGTATATTTATCTATATTCTGATTTAGTTCGCCACTCATTTAATAGCATTTTCTTTTTGTCAGTGTCGTTTTGTGGTGAGGCATCTGAGCAGGTCTGTCCCAGAGCATCTCATACTCTGCAGCTCTGTGAAGGCAGACACTTTAAGTCATCCTCACTGTGATCAGAGCACCTAGCACTGTGCATGGTGAGGACTCAAACCACAATGAAGCAAAATACATTAAAAACTTAAAGCTTTCATATAGAACATTCCACAAAGGATGGTTTATGTATATTTTGAAAGTCAAAGGGTGCTACCTCATCACAGAAGACAGGTACTTGGGGGTCCCTATTTTATATTTCTGCTGATATGCACTACACAAAAAAGGACTGTGCTCAAAGGGAAAAAAACCTGAAATTTTCTGTTGTTAAAATTTACAAATTCTTACCTGAAATATCTTAAAATTCGAAGATAGTCTTCTTGAATTCTCTGGTTAGCATGTCCGACAAATCGAATTTTTTTATTTTTTAAATCTTCATAACCATTAAAATAATCAAACAAGGTACCATCAAAACCTATTCATTATAAAAGAGGGAAGAAAAATCATTGGCAAGAATTTAGAGTGGGAAGGAAAAAGAATCATCTGAAAACTACCACACAGTAAAAATTCAATAAGGCTAAAAATTACAAACGAACAAAATCAATTTACTAAATTCGTATAAAATGGGGAGGGGAAGACACCAGACAAGCTAATTTTCATATTAATACAGAACACCACCAGCAATGAAAACATATATTCGTAAAATATGAATAGAAAGAGACCCTGCCTCAAAAGTATTGGTGGAAAGTAATACAGAGCACTCAATACCGTTTTCCATCCTCTGTGTACATGCATACATGTGCATATACACATATGCATACACCCATAAACACAAATAAATCTTAAGCATAGTAATATAGTAGACAAAAACTATTTGAAAATAAAAATATGCTTATTGGTAGGAAAAAGAAGAAAGCCAGCATGCATCATACAGAAAATTACAAGCTTCAATAATATTCTGGGGAAAATATATCAGTACCAAAAGAGGCTAATGTCTCATTTCCCTAATATGCAAATGCTGTTTTGAAATAAACAGACCCAAGATGGTAAAATACCTATTATCTCAGCATGAGGACCCTAAGAGAAGAGTTTTTAAGATGGTCTGAACACATCCTCAAAATTGAAAATAACAAAAAGCAAAACAAATAAAACACAGGTTAAAAAAATAAAACCCAGCAATCTTAAAAAATAACATTTTAACCTTAGTCACAAGGTTTTGAAAAGCTTTTCAGATTTCTCTCAGACTGGATAATATTGGGCAAGTCTTTAAGTGTTTCTGGGCTGTTTTGGATTTATGCATTAGAATCTTGATTTATATGACAATTTCCAAAAGTTCCATATGAAACAAAGCAAAAATGGAGAAAAGAATGCTAAATAAGCAAAATAAGACTATAGCGTGTACCTTAAGATCATGTTCTAATACAAGAATGGCAGGATGGCTAACTCTCCCAAGCTACCATGTACAGGCCCCTCATTTCCATCTCTAGTAATGCAAAAAGAAACAGGGAGGGGTGATAATGTCTTTGGAAGCAAAGTAACCAGCCATTAACATCCATACTATTAATGTTTGAACCAGTAACAACTGAAAGAAGCCTGAAGAAAACTAGGCTAATGTAAGCATTGTTATTGTTTTGGTGGGATTACTATATTTAAAAGAAAACAAACAAACAAAAGCACTAAAGATATAAAAAGCATGACCTTTAGAACCAGACTACTTCAGCGAGAATCCTAATTGTTCAATTTACAAGCTACACATTAGGCATTTACATCAATTAAATGGCTTCATAGACTTGTTGAGATTAAATTTATGCAATGTGCCTGTAGTTGAGCTGGGCAAATGATAAATTCCAGCAAAACAGCATCAAGAGTAGCTTTGTTTCATGTGAAATACTACTTTTTTAAAGACTCGGTTTTTCTGTTTAGTGAAGCATACTGAAAATATTCCTGTTGGATGAGACTCTATAAAACCAGGTGAAGTAGTTTAAATTTGAATTATGTAAAAAAAAACATACACGAAAAAAAAGAAACACACAGAGCACATTCATTATCTGGGCTCCTTACTGCCTAGGTTTTGGAAGCTCTCACCATCACTAACTTTAGCATTCTGCAGTTTTATATATCCATCTTGCCTAAACTTACTTTCTCAGAACATGAAGCAATAATCAAACAAAGAGACTGTGTGAAATTAGAAGTATAAAAATTGGTGTAGCAGAGATGTACCATCCCAACTCACCTCAACTCCTATTTCTCCTCACCTTTCATACCACAGAGGATTAAGCTGACAGGTGTTTCATTATCTATGGCAAATTCATTGCTGCTTCCTAAGATTGGATGCTCAAAAAGATTTTGAGGTTGTATGTAGAGTCACTAACAAAGATTTGATAGTTATATGCCATTCTACACAACATTTTTGGATACATATGTATAAAACACAGTGCAGAGAATGATATGATATAGGGGGAGTGTTTGTGTTACACATTTTTCTTGCACTGTTTAAGTACAGTAAGTTAAAAGAATGTACAAATGTGGCAGTTAAGCACTGACTGTCATTTATTCCCTTAATCTTCACTACAGTAGAACAAAGGAGGCTGACAGAAATACTTCAGATTGCAGCTAGTGAGTAACCGTATCTGAGCCCAGAGATGTTGGCTCCAGTCAACAGGATATACTGGCTCTCATAAGTTAGTGAGTTCAACACCATTTCCATAGCACAAGTTTACCAAGGAAAGGAAACCCTGACAGGCTGAATTAAAACACAGTCTTGACTTCTCAAGAGATTACCTAGGAACATAGAGTTTATGGTGAGATCTCTTCGTTCGGCATCCTTCTGCCAGTCAGTTGTAAATTCTACCTCAGCATGTCTTCCATCAGTGGTGACATCAATCCGGAGTGTAGTAACTTCAAAATTTTCTTCATGAAGCTGCAATTAAAGACAAATTTGTTATCTTTTTAAATTTTAGCATGTATGAGTGTGCATTCGCGTGCCACAGCTAAGGAAAACATTCCCAAGTCCGTTATCTCCTTCCACTATTGGTCTTCTGGGGACTAAATTCAAGATGTCAGGTTGGGCAGCAGGTATCTTTACCTAACTGAGCCCCCACAAAGGTTTTTGTTTTCTTTTTATTTGGTTTTAGTATCACCAAGTATTTTAAAAACTTGACTACATCAAGGCAGGATATTGTGATACCTGCCAATTCCTGTATGTCTTTTAAAGTCTATTAGTTTACACATATAACTCTGTACAAAAACATACAATTCAAAAAAAAAATCCAAATAACAGTTTCTTAAAATTACCCACTGTGATTAAGATTAATTTCAGAGACAAACACAACTGTGAGGAGTGGGGTGGTAGGAAATGCACTCAGTACATTTGACTCCAGTTATTCCACTTTAGAGCAAGCTCTTCTCTGACATACTATTGAACAGCTCCAGTCTGAAGAGAGGCAAAGACCAGTTTCTGGACCACAGACCACTGAGCAGCAGCTGCTGAAATACTGAGTCTTCAGGAAAGACACCTCCAGCTGCAAAGGCTGGTAACAACATGGTGTGAGCAAAACACTGAGAAAGACCTGGACATGGGATGTGGGCAAAACCACATTTAAAATGCAAGCTCATTTGATTATATCAGTGCTGCACTGCCAAATGACAAATTAGCAGTAGTCAAGCACAGAGATTTTCAATCACACAGGAGCTTAGGACCTCCTCATTAGGAAGTTTGTTCTAGCATTCCACACAGTTTCACATCCTTTTCCAGACACAAAGCTATACCTATAGTTTCATCATAACCTAAGGCTCTTGAGATACAATGACATATGAAACGAAAGAAACGGACTTGATGCAGGAAACTATGTGAAATTATTATCAGAAACAATATACTTTTCCTCCCTATACAAAACCAGGACAGACCAAAAATAATCAAAATTTGGAGCACCAGAAACTGTTGATAGTAGATAGAAATGAAACACCACAATAAAAACGGGATTAAGTGGAAATCAACAAGACTTGTCTTTTTCACTATTTAATTTTCAAAATATTATACAACCGTGTAATCGGAAGTTTCTCTGTCCCGCCCCATCCCGCAGCTGCTTCTAAATCACTCAGAGGCTTAATTGTAATTACAGACTGCTTGGCTGAACAGCACGGATTTATTACTAACTAGCTCTTACTTTTAATTTAACCCATTTCTATTAATCTATGTTTTGCCACATTTCTTGTGGCTTTGCCTGTGCTCTAATATATCTTGTTCCCCTGTCAGCTGGCTGGCATCTTCCTCTTGGTCTCTCCTCATCCAAGTCCTCAGTTTGATCATTATGCCTAACCTTATCTCATCTGAGCATTGGTCAAACAGCTTTTATTATTAACCAATTAGAGGAATACATTTCAGACTACAGAAAGATCATTCCACAGCACAACTGAGCTTATCCCCTGGCACACAACTCTGTGGAATTCTGATTGCGAATGAAAATTCTTAACATCAGGAGCACTAGCTCACTTCCATAGACTACCAACCACAGGTCACTTTGCTGAAGAATGGAAGCATGGGTAAACAATCTTTTGACGTTTTGACATGACACTGTCATCTGCAAATGCGATGGACTGTATTCATAGTTATCTGGGGACACATGTCCAAGGGGCCCTGCCTGGCCAAACTTCATTAAGAGCATCATTCGAATATAATGAGAACAGTAGAACATGCTCATTTAAGGAAAACCATTAAGACAAACAAAAAATGCTTAAAGAAAACACTTTGTCAAAGCAATTTATAACTAATAGCCAATGGAAAATAAAAATTTTCAATATGAAACAAGAACTGAACACTAAAAGAAATACAGTCCTGTGCCACATAAGGACACTTTAACAAAGAACCTCAGTCTATCATATTATACATAGTATTTGTGCACCCAAAAGCGTAACATATAGTCATGTATAGTACATATTTATTATCATAAACAACTATGTTACTAGTTTCTGTATTTACCACATTACATTTATACTTACCTTAATGTATGTCACATATCATTCATTTAACAAAGGAAGCATGTTCAAAGAAATTGGTTGCTGGGCAATTTCATTAAGAATTTAGTTGATTTTAAACTTTTTACAGTAACATTTGAAATATAAGATACTGCTATAAAATTAGTTAATGTCCTGTTGTAAATCATATTACTCTTTAAAAACTTTTTTGTTAACAAGACACAAATTAGAAGAGGAGGTAGTGAGGATCACTGCTGTCCACCCCATATCTTGGCCCACTGGACAGCTCAGAGTGACACAGATGGAGCTGTTCTCCCCCATGAAAGAGCAGTACCATGGAGCATGTTCTAAAAGACCTGCCTGGATCTAATAAAATATACTCCCAGAACACAGTTGTAACTAACCGTCATAAATCCAAACTCTCAACCTGAATTAACCAAACACTGTTATTAATAATACCCTAGAACAAAAGTATATGGGCCTGCTGTGAAGGGTGGCAAGGAAACTAACTCACATAAATGAAGAGTATCGTTAAACCTACAAATTAAAAACAAAATCTCCAACAGAGGACTTACTTGGTTTTCCCTCATGAACTGAAAGTGAGTTGAGTGTCAAACTTATATAATACATAGCTCCAATGGAGGGGTATGCAAGATTTCAGAGGGCAGGAGGCAATGACTTCTCTGTACTTTCTAAAAAGTTGATACTGTTTGAAACCAATTTACACTTTCACTCACCCTGGCAGTGATCGTCCCATGCTTCTCTCCTTTGTTGTTTATCATGCGAACACCAGCTGACTGGAACATCTCCTTCATCTGAGTAGGGGTGGCAGTGGTGGCAAAATCCACATCTTGAGGCTTCACCCCATTTAGTAAATCCCTCACTGCTCCTCCTGCTATTCTTAATTCATGATTCTCTTTGGCAAATAATTCTGAGGAAAGAAGGTTATTTGTTTATTTTTTTTAACACAACAGTGTTGAAGATTAAAGCTCATATAAGCATAAGGTCTTGTCATCTATTACAGATAGATCACTGAACTGAGCAGTCTTGTATGAGAATGAAAACAAGTTAGGCAGTGGTGTATATGCCTTTAATCTAGCACTCAGGAGGCAGAGGTGATGTGAGATTCCCCTCTGAATGCTGTAATTCCATTGGTGAATAAAGAAACTGCCTTGGCCTGTTTATAGGGCAGAACTTAGGTGGGCGGTGAAAACTAATCTGAATATCTGAATGCTCAGAGAAAGGAGGCAGAGTCAGAGGAGAAGCCATGTAGCCCCCGCTGGAGACAGACTTTAGCTAGCAAGCCACAGCCACATGGCGATACACAGATTCTGGGAGAAAGAACAGCAGAGTTAGGGAGAAACTATGGTGCAGCTGCTGGAGAGAGACGTGCTGAAACTTTGCTGGTAGGCCAGGACCTCGTGGTGAGGCACAGATTAATGGAGATGGGTTAAATTGAGATGTAAGAGTTAGCCAATAATAACCTAGAGCTAACAAGCAGTGATTTAACTAATACAGTTTCTGTGTGATTATTTCGGGGCTAAGCGGCCGGGAATTAACTAGTGACCTCCATCAACATTGAGGCAGGGAGATGTTTGTGAGTTCAAGGTCAGCCTGGTCTACTGATCAAGTTCTAGGGCAGCCATAACTACACAGAGAAAATCCTGTCTCAAAAAAAAACAACAAAAGGTCTGAACATCTGAGATGGTTCCCTACAGTAGATTGCCCCTAAGAACTGTAGAAAGAGAACTTTGAGAATTTCTTTCTGATCCAGCAGATAGTATAGAATTCTAAGATGCCTTAAGATCATCACTGTAAGTATGAGTTTCAACAGCAATAAACAATTCTGATTGTTTCTCTGTGGTGTATGTGTACACTTTAGAATGGAAATTATTCTGTCTTTGGGACAAATGTAGAGACAGTAAACTTATGCATGAAACTTATGATAAATATTAGAGCCAAGAACTCTTAAAAAACAAAACTGCACATATTGTTTGAAACTAATTTGAATCTGTGCTATATAAAGTATAAACATTATCCAAGGCATGCCTTGCACAATTCTTGAATGACTGCCCCCGCTTTCCAGTCAGTTTTAGTCTGTGTTTTCTAGCCACAAATTAAGATAAACTAGCAAACAATTAGCTTCTACCAATTCAAAAGCTAAGAATGCCAGCAGAGAGCAACTCAATCCTATAGAAAAGCTCATTTATTTCATTGCACCTACGTTTCTGATGTACCACACCAATGTATTTTAAACTTGTATTGATTTATGACTGTCTCTGTTCTATAAAACAGTGAAACTGCTTTCACACTGAAACATGGAATTTGAGGTAACCTAAAAGTTTGTCTTCCTGGGCTCACATGGCTCCCCTTAAGATGGAAGTTGTGGTTTATAAGTTGATAACCAAAGAATAACATCTTTTTCCTGAAAACAGACAATCTTCTTCAGATCCCACTTCCTAAACTCTCTCCAAAACAAACTAATCGAGGACCCAATATTGGAAAGTCAGTTTGAAAATGCTCTGTTGCAAGGTCATTGGCCTCTCCATAGGTAGTAGTCTTCCTTTACTGCAAGAAGCAGCTTGGTGTGTCCTTGGGGATCATGCATTCAGCTAAACTCAGCCCTAATCACTCCCAACTCAAATAGAATCCTCAACATATTTTCCTCCCATAATCTTCTTCCACCTTAGATTTTCTAAAATGGCTTGACTAAACAATCGTGTCTAAAATAAACATGGGCTCTTACACATGATTCTACTTCCATAAGCCCTCCCCAATAAGGGTTTTGCTCCCTTAATTTCCAATCGAGTCTCTCAACCAAATACCCCTGTTAAGGGTCTTTAAAATGTAAAAATCATGTTCACAACTGTCCTAACACTAATGGAGAGGTCCATGTCCCAAACAACTGAAAAACTGTCCAAGCTGCGATCTGTTTCCTTTAACACTTAAAGCAGGCCTCTAAAATCTGGGCTTTTTCAGGGCTCTCCAGTGTCTTCATAGATCTCCTTGCTCCAATACCAAGTCCCTTAAATCCAGTCTCAATAGTTGGATTACTCAAAAGCACCAGAGTAAATTACACTAGGCAACTCCTCCTAAAGATTTGCACTGCAATGTCCAAATTCTCTAACACAACAAACAACGGCTCCCATATCCCACTTCTATCTCATCTCTCTCTAATCTCTGCCTCACACTTTACCTATACCACTCTCTGCAGTTTACTTTCAATTTGTTTGCACTGAGCGCTTCACTGCAAGCACTTTTCCACTTTGGTCAATCCAGCTCATTGGCCAATGGTCCAACTTCCTGTCCGGTAACACCAACTAGGAAAGACACTACTTATAGAGAGCAGTGAAATGGACTTTAAGGGTGTGACCCCTGAGAAGCTATGCTCTACACCTAGGAATGAATGGGCAGCACAAATTGGAGTTGATGGGTTATTAAAAAAAAAAAAAAGTGGCGAGGGAAGGAGCTAGAGGAGTTAGACTATAATACGTAACATCGTAAGTATTGTTTTATTTAAAGGAGGGGCAATAGAGACTGGGAAAAGTAGGGGCTGTGAGAGCACATGAGAAAAGAACAGGTTCAATCAACCTATATTAGAGCTGTTAGGACTGCAGTGCCCAAGCAGCTGATAGCCACTTATGGTTACTGAACATTTGAAATGTGTGAATCTGAATAGAGACGTGCTATATGTGCTAAATATAGCCTAACACGCATAAATGTGGCAAGAATAACCATTAGTTACAGAAGGTTGAATATAATGCTTGGAGAACTATTAATTTCACTCTATTCTTTCTAGTTTTATAATGTAACCAGAAAAGGTTATCACATGAAGGTTTATATATTTCTATTAGAGAGCAAATTTCTAGAATTTTTCATTCCGATTAAATCACTGTGACTACAGCATCGTAAACTTGTATTTAAACCCTCTACTTCCACTAAAGAACTTAAAAGGACGTTCTCCTCGGTAGGTACCCATTATCTCATGTGAAGAATAAAAAGCAGTTTTGGGAACAGCATAATAACTTAAAACCAATGGTTCCCCAGTTTGTTCAACAGAATTAGTGTACAGAGTTAAAACAAAAGCAAACAGATGTTCTTCCTTCTGAGTCAGTGGGATATAGGATAGAATCCTAGCTTTTATGGTTTGAAAGTACTTCAAGGGCCTGTGAGATGTCTGAGTGGGTAAGAGTACTTGCCATCAAGTCTAATATCCTGAGTTGCATTCCTGGAACACACATGGTGGAGACTACTGACTTCTACAAGTAGAAGTCTGACCTCAACACAGAACATGCATTCTGCTCATCCCAATAATAAAGAGGCACCTCAAGTGCATCCTAGGTGTTTTACACACCCACACAACTCAGTGTATTCCTGGCAGTCATTCCTAGCATACCCCCAAGCTTTCCATGGCAGCCGTGGGCTGCTTCAATGTCATTTGCTCACTTTAAAGACCAATACTGGCAAAACTGTAGCAACAGCCATTTGCTGTCTGCCTCCCAGACACAGAAAAAGAGGACATAAGGGATAGTTCCTTCCGTTCTCTCAGAAAGCAATTATACAAAGGAAGAGACTGTAACTTCACTGCTTACAAACTGCATGACATCAGACTCTGCAAATTTAAAATCCAACTCCTTCAGTTAGTTATTTGGGAAACAGAAGAGGAATTTTACTTCCTAATTAGGTGTTTCCTCTTCCATACACACATCTAGAGGCGTTGGGTCTCATGATGGGTAAATGGGATTTCTTAGAGACATAGAAAAGCTGTGCTTTATGCTACAGTCAACTCCCCACTTCTAGTGATTGGGTTTATGATTTTCAGTTTATCCCAAGCAGGCCTTTCTTTCATTAGCCCCACAATAACTATCTCAAAATCGGGCAAAGAAAGTTTCCCCTTTATTTGTGGTGAACAATTCCAAAGTACAGAAGACTACCATCACCTCTCACCTGTCAGGCTCTTCAAGCCTTCCGTGAAAAGTGACTGGAATTCTGGAGACTGCAACTTCATTGTAAATAGGTGTCGCTTTAGAAGGCACAATCTACTCCAACTACAGTTCAGGACCTGCCTGTGCCAAGGAAGCAGGCGCCTCTGCATCTGGAGACAGTCACCAACCACGCATCTACAAAGGCAAACACAAGGGCACGCAAATTAAATTTCAAAATGAAGGCAAACAAATACTATCAGACAAGTCAACTAGCAAAACCCTCTCTGGGTAAGAACCTGGAAGTGACCCTTTAAGGAATACTAAAGGTCTCGGATGGCAACTACCCAATTCTGTACTCCTCACACTTTTACTATATCGGAAGCAGGAGGGGAAGAGAGTCCCCGAAAATGAAATATTAGACCGGCAGGAACAATTGGTCTCCAAAACAGATCAGTTACACGTGCTCATCACCCTCCTTCCCCACCCAATGCCGACTTCAGGGTTACTGCCTCCAAAGTACGAAGGTGGCGGGGTTGCCTCGGCGGGCCATAGCTCTTAAAGGAGCCCGAGAAAAATGACGCGCCCCGGAACAGGCACGCTGGAGCAGGCCACGTGTGTCTGAAACGCGCGCCGGGCACCGGCTCCGGCCGCCCATGGCTCGGTGAGGAGGCCGGGTGTCGCCAAGAGGGCGGAGCAGCTTCGACCTCCCGCCATCCCCCCCCCCCCCCCGCCCCCAAGGGCTTTCGGACGCTCGCGGTACCGGCGGAGTCGCCTCGGTCCCTTACGAACGCAGCACTCCCACGCCGAGGGCCTCTGACCCGCCCCCCTCCCCGCCACACGCGCACTTCCGGGTCGCGGCGCAGTGACGTTGAACGTACTGAGGCACCGCAGCAAATGAGTCGCCACGAGAGGTTCCGCCCACTTCCTCTGGGAGGGGCAAGGCTTTCCGAGTGGCGCGGCTCCTCCTGCGTCTGCGCGCAAGGCTGGCAGCGTTCTGGGGCATTTGAATAGTGAAAATAAGCAGCCTGCCCTTTTCTGTGCTTGAAACCCCCAACACGCTTTATCTGAACAGTTACCAACTTTGCGTGACCGTTGCTACCTGGTTTAGAGGCTTCGCCAGGCAACGCGAAGAACTTTGTTTTGATGAAATCCTTTGCAAAGTGGAGAGAGTGGGAAAACAGGTCTGAGACTTAAAATTCCTTCATCTTTCTAAAAGATTTCCTTGATAAACGAGAACGCTTTAATGTTTCGGTGTTTCCCACCACCCGGTCCCTTATCTTCAGGAAACTTGGGTATCTACATTTTGAAACGACAGACTGCCTGTCCCACTCCGAGATCCAGAGACACAGTCCAAAGAATCCTCGACTTTATCCTAGAAGACTAAGTTGATAATATTAGGATAAATTCTATAAGAAGAGATAACTTCACTGAGGTAAGATAACGTGTCTAATAGGGCAAACTCCCATCTCCAAAGTAATAAACAAGTAACAAAAATATTAGCAAACTGAATCCCACAACAACATATACAAAAAATGATGCTTGAAAGCTTGAGTTTATTGTGAGGCAAGGAATACGAGCTAGAGTTGTTAATTCAGAAACCAGTTAAGATAACTCACTGTGCTAACAGACCCTGAAAAAGGAGCCATAGACACCAGACACACACAAAAAAAGTGCTCTTAGTTTTTATACACTCACTTAGAAAATTAAGATTAAAAAGGACTTTCTCAGTAAAGTGAAAGGGACCTGTATAAAAATCTACAACTCAGACTGAGTAGAATTTGGATTACGTCTCCCTAGTATTTGGAACATAGCAGTTATTCAGTATAGCTTCTTATTTCCAAAGTTTGACTAGTTTATCATTAATTAACAGAAAGCAAGAATAAAAGACAGTTCAATGACTATATACAAGAGACCTTAAAGTTTCCATCAGGAAACTCCTGCAAATGATAAATGCTTGAAGCAAAGTAGTAGAGTATAGAATTAACACTTAAGAAAAGACATGTTCCTATATATCACTAACATGGAGAAGAGATCATGAAAACATTCCTATTCAAAGTTACTTCTAAAATAGCTAGAGTAAACCTAACCTGGAAGCAAATAACCAGTATGAGAACTAAAAGCACCCCACAGAAATTGAAGGCCCTAGAAGGAAAGATCATTCATGCTCTTGCGTTGGTAGAATGAACAATCGACAGATTTAATGCAATTCCCATCAAAATACCAATATTCTTCAGAGACATAGTGTCTTGTTAGGTCTCCTATTGTTACAAAGAGACACCATGATCACGGAAACTCTTATAAAAGAAAAACATTTGAATAGAGTGGCTCACATTTTATCAGGTTTAGTTCATTATCATAGTATGACATCGTGGCATACAGACAGACATGGTGCTGGAGAAGGAGTTGAGATTCCTACGTCTTGACCCACAGGCAAGAGAAAGTGGTCTGAGACTCTGGACCTGACTTGAGCATGTATGAGACCTCAAAGTCCACCTCCTATTGTTATGACATATTTTCTCCAAGGAGGCCATACCTACTTCAACAAAGCCACACCTCCTAAGAGTGCCACTCCCTATGAGATTATGGGGGCCAATTACATTCTAACCACCACACATAAGTAAAACAAACTTAAAATACCTTTGAAAACACAAAAGACCTGAGATAGTCAAAGCAAACCTCTACAAAAGGAGTAAGGCTGGAGGCATTACTAAGTCACCACATCTGGCTTCAAGTTATATTACAGAGGCAGTAATAAAAATAGCACGCTACTAGCTCGAAAATAGGCATGTAGACCAATTGAACAGAATGGAAGACTCAGGCATGAACACTCGGGGCTATAAATGTCTTATTTTTTGCAAAAGTGCTGGAAATACTCATTGGAGAAAAGACAGGCTCATGTCCACAAGTGTAGATCATTATTTCTCACGTGCACAAAAAATCAAGTATACTAGGATGGTAGCAGGGACTCAGAAACTTGATTGTGGTACTGAGGGAGCCCTGAGGCCAGCACTGGCTTTTGTATGCTAATTGACACCATGGGTAAGCCATTTGTTCATTCTGCCTCTGGTAAGGGAAATGACTCCTTTCTGTAGAGCTGCAGCAGCCTCGTGAAATCCTCCTATAGATAAGTTGAGTCCACTTCTGGCTTTTTGGACTGTCTTTTGGAGTCTGGGAAATTGAAGTCTCCTTTTTTTGAATGTGTATTCTCACAATTCTCAGACTCCTCCTCTTTTTTGTGCCTTCTTTTCGTCTGCAAGTCCTGTCTTACCTCTACCTGTCCAGTTATTGGCAAGTCAATTTCTTAATTAACCTAATTACAGTGACATATATTCACACATGTAAAGGAATAGTCCACATTTCCCACCTTTTGTTCTAATTAAAAAGGAACATTTTACATTTAACAAAATAAAATTACATACAACAAAAACAGTTATCAAGTAAGAATTACAGTTACAATATGCAGTCCATTTGTATTTGGAAAAATAGAGAAAATAATCCATCAGCTGTCCTTCCTGACGATTCCAGAGTTTCGTACCTAATTTGCTTTCTACCATGATTAGGAAGAAATGTAACTATCAACCCCATCAAAGACCTGAGAAGAATACAATATTACCTGAGTAAACAGGAAGTGCAGAACAAGGGACTTCCTAAATTAAGAGTTAACAGAAATAACTGGCTATCTGGACAATCACCTACTTTCTTTTGTAACGTTGGGGCATCCATCTTCAACCTATAGGCCTAGAATATCTGACAGACATTTTTGAGAAGTGGGGAATTTTGTAAACCTTTCTTACCTTGTCTTGACAAAGTTTGGCAGTCACTTTCTTTTGTGTCCTACTGCTCCAATTTGGACAGTACACTATCAACAATTGAAGCAAGTACAGTTTCTTGCCCAAATGGCTAGCTTTTACCATAAAAAAAAAAAAACCTCCATAAGGAGGTTCTTTGATTCCCATCATCTACTTTTGAAGTATTTTGGTGCTGTCAAGAGCAAGGGTATCTCATAGTCTTGAAAAGACTTAGGTTATTAAACACTTTAAATGCCATATTCTGTAGGTCTTTGAAGAGTTTAAAGACAATATAGCTATTTAAATATATCTGTTTAAACTTGAAAAATACCTAATATGATTACAAGTTTGATTATTATCAATGACTATAACCTGTATTTCTTAACTGTACATTTTAAAATGAGCTGCATAAGCACAATACCCCAAACAAGAGTAGAAACATACATATATTATAGCAAAATAACTCTACATTTGTATCAATAAACCAAAATCTATAGTAATATAAAATATTTTGAGATTAATATTTTTGGAGTAAAGTAGATTCAATAATATACTCTTTTAATGTCATTTCTGTATCATATCCCCTTTTTCTCCTTTAGAAAGAGATGTTTGAATTTAATTCTTTTGTATACCTATTTTTCTGACTATGACCATTAACAGTTTATAACCAACCCTACTTAATTGATAACAAATTTCCATAACCCATTTTTTGGGAATGTGGGTGCTATTTTCTTTAGACTGCTTCTTGTTGTCCGGGGGCACTGTCATCTTTGGGGAAATATTGAGAAAATTCAGGATAAATGGTTACATCTTGGCTGGAGTAGTCTGTGAGGCTGGATCATCTCAGCCAGCAGCCTTGAAGCTGTTCTGAATGCAGAATTCAGAAACTGGAACAGAGACCTTCTGGAATGTTGGATCACCTGGGTCATCTGTTTTCATTGGTGTTTGGTCCCCTTATTCTGAAAAAGCAAAACCTTTTAAAGGTAACATTTGTTACTATCATGGAATATGTGGTGTATACGAGTCATTTAAGATGATTTCTTGTTTTATGTTTGAACAAGTAAAATATATGTCATGTGTTTTGTAGTTTTTATAGGTTTATTTGTTTATGTCTGTATCTAGGATTTTAAGGGCAGGGAGAACTCTTCCCTGATCAAACATGATCCATATCAACCTGGAATGAATCCACAACCGCTCCTTTCATGTGGAAATAAAAGTATGGCCTCTCTTCTATGGGGTAATGCTCTTGTACACTGCAAATATTTGTCACTCATATTGATTTAATAAAATGCTGACTGACCAGTAGCCAGGCTGGATGTATAGGCAGGGTGACCGGACAAGGAGAATTCTGGGAAGAGAAAAGGCAGAGAAGCAGTCACAAGCCACGTGCAGAGGAAGCAAGATGAGAATGCCTTACTGAGTAAAGGTACGAAGCCATGTGACTAAAAATAGATAAGAATTTTGTGTTAATTTAAATTGGAAGAGCTAGTTAATAATAAACCTGAGTTGATAGGCCAAACAGTTTATAATTAATATAATCACATCTGTGTTTCTTTGGGACTAAAAGACTGAAGGGACTGAGTGGGACAGAAACTTCAGTCTATACCTCTCCCTCAAGTAATGTTTCTTTTTATTTCCATTTTGAAATTAAGACATTTTAAGAAAATTTTATAGGTTGGCTTAATCCAACAGTTTTCACAATCCAATTTGTCTTTGCAGTTGCTGTTCCTTCATTAGCAATCAGAAACTCTAAAGACAACACAATAATATATATAATCCATACTCACTGTGTTTTTCCATCTTTACATAGCTTTTATTTATTTTCATTTTGTTACTTTATTTCTTTTTTAGGACTTTATTTTATTACTTCTAAACTATTTTAATCTATGACTGTATATACCCTTTCTCTTCTCTCTCCCAAGCCTAGGTCTATTTTTAAACACACTGTAACCTGTTTGTAGGTTTCTTTTATCTGAATCTGTCTTTACTGAACAACTGTAATGGTTTTTGATTGCATGAGTTGACTCTTAAATGGCACAACTCAGTTTAGCATATGAGTTGGTGAATGGTATTGTTGAATGACTCCTTCCCTTGCTGCCTGAGATCTTAGCCTCATGGTGCAGGTACCAGCAGGAGCCATTTTACCGCCCCAGCTCTGGAAGTTGTTGGGTTCTCACTGTAACCAAGTAGCAAGGAGCTTGCTGCTCATAAACCTCATTTAAGTGTTTGATAAAAGTGTTTACGGTAGCCATGCCTCTCTTTGTCACTAGTATCAAGTCTACCCGAGAAAAGGCAGTTATCAGAAAGTCATGTTTGGCTCTATTTTTGTATGCTTAGACTTGTTTTTTTTTTTAAAGCTTTGTTGGGTCTTATATGAAAATTCCAGTCCCATGTGGTGTAGGAGGTTCTTTTGTTCATGTATTGCTTTCATTGGTTAATGAATAAAGAAACTGCTTTGGGTCTGATGGGGCAGAACTTAGGTAAGTGGAGAAGACAGAACTGAATGATGGAAAGAAGGGCAGATTGAGAGATGCCATGGATCTTCTGCCTGAGACGGATGCCGGTTAGAATCTTGCCAGTAAGCCAAAGTCACGTGGTGATACATAGATTAATAGAAAAGGTTAAATTACCATGTAAGAATTAGCCAATAAGAAACTAGAGTTAATGGACCAAGCAGTGTTTTAATGAATACAGTTTCTGTGTGGTTATTTCAGGTGTAAGCTAGTTGGGCAGCCAGGACAAACAAGGGCTCCCTCCAAACACCCATGTTGAAAAGTCAGGGTGGGTGTTGCAAAGAGGGCCCACTTGTTCGCCCTAGCCACCCGGCTAGTTTAGCCCTTGAAATACTCACACAGAAATCACATTAATTAAATCACTGCTTGGCCCATTATTTCTAGCCTCTTATTGGCTAACTCTCACATCTTGATTTAACCCATTTCTATTAATCTGTATATTGCCATGTGGCAGTGGCTTACCAGGAAAGATTCTAACCAACATCTGTCTCAGGCAGAGGATCCATGGCTTCTCTCTGACTCTGCTTTCTTCCTCCCAGAATTCATTTCTGTCTTCTTTGCCTACCTAAGTTCTAGCCTATCAGGCCAAGGCAGTTTATTTATTCATTAACCAATACAAGTAACACATAGAAAGAAGGTCCTCCTACACCAGGTGGGGGCATAGTTTAGCCATTAGGGAAGTTAGAGTGTTCTGTGGACAGAACTTGACAGTTGGAAGTCCTCAAGGGAGGGGCCTAGCCACTTGTGATTCTAGGGGCTTACACTTAATACATACCATTCATAAGGGAAATAAAAGCTCCACTTTCAGAAGTGTATGGGGAAGGGGGTCAAGGAAAAACATACTGCCCCTGACTAGATCCAAGACCTGGCCAAGGAAAAGCACCCTGAACACCCTGAACCTGACTTAACCCCAAGACCAGGGCTTGAAATCTCACCAATTCTTGAGTTGGCCCCAGAGTCAGGCTGTAGAATTCCACCTATTTCTGAGCACAGAATCCCATTAATCCCTGAGGTCCCTGAGCTTGAAATACTGCCAATCCCTGGGCATGAAATTGTACGAATCCCTGAGCTTGCCCTAAAATCAGACCCAAAAATCCTCCAGTCAGTCCCAAGCTACCCTGGAAAGCCACACACCAAACCTAAGAAACCCTGTGTGAGTTCTGTACTCTGTCCAGATTGCTGCTATTTCTTTGCTGAGGCAACCGCCCCCCTGGACTCTTCTTTCCCAATAAATCTCTTGAATGAGGTTTGTTGTGCAGTGTGACACTTTCCCTGGAGCTGAGCCCAGCTGTAACAACTTTCACCAAGCTGGAGCAGAACAGATTTGTAACACCTTCTTGGGGAAACTTTCCCCTAGAGGAGCAGATTTATTACATTCCTAGGGACCAGAGCAAGCGGTAACACTTCTCCAGAGCAAAGCAGAGAAGAGTTGTAGCAACTTCTCTGGGGAAACCCCAATCTGCCTGAGCAGAGTTGTTATGCTTGCATTGGGGAACCCTTTTCCTGGAGTAGAGCTCTAAGCTGTCAAGCTTACAGTGACTTTGTGGTGTTCCTTGGCTCCTAACTGCCAGGTTACCTTTCCATCTGAGCTGTAATGCTTACAAGAGCTGGTATTTAACACAAAACAGCACAGGAAGAATTCTCTCTGGGTATGTACTTTATACTGTGAGATAATTATAGTACAGAGTACCCTGTAAGGATCTTGCAGGTTTGTACTATTCTAGAGAAAAATCACAGTCAAGGTGATTACTCATCAGCTAGAAGATAATGTGATTAAAAAGAAAAATCAGGAAAGTGAAATAAAATGAACCTAGACATATATGTATGTACAAAAATATATATGTAAGAAATTTATTAGGATGGTTTACAGGATGTGATCTAACTAGTCAAATAATGATGTCTACCAATACAAGGGTCAAGACCAGAGTTGTTCAGTCCATGAGGCTGGGTGTCTTGTATGATCTTTAGTACTTGCCAGGATCCCAAAGTTACATAGACTGCCAGCAGGTGTGGCCCAGAACTTCCCAACTCAAAAGATCTGGGTTAAAGGTATATCATCCTACCCTAAAAAAAAAAAAATCCAGATCAAAGGAGAGTCCATCTACTTCAAGTAATTTATTTAAGAAAAGTCCTTCATTGGTGTACCCAGCCCCTTAGACCTCAGTTAATTCCAGATGTAGTCAAGTTGACAACTAAGAACAGTCATCAAAAGCTACAAGAGGAATTTTGGATTCAAGCATTCTGACTCAGAACTGTTACTCAACACTGATTACACTGGAGGAGGTCACAGAGATCAGATCAGACTGGGTAACACTGTGCATCATGACACTGAATTTATTTTTAACTTTAAGAGTAAAGAATTAATGGGTTTACTGAAGAGGGGTTTTCATAAATTCACTTGTGTTTTCCCAAGAGTGATCACAGCACAGCAGTGGCATGAAGGACTGGAGAGGAGGCTGGAGCTGATGTACACATGCACTTGGGCCAAGAGAGGCACTGGGGGCAAAAGAAAAATTCATGGTAACCAAAAGAAAACTGAGAAAAGCTAAAGATGAAGTGAGGAGAGGAAAATACTGGCAACCCACTGCATTAGCTCCCTGGGGGAGCCAACGACACCAAATGTAATGACTTGAAACCACATCAGTTCATCAGCTCACAGCTCTGGAAGTGTGTGTTAGTTACTGTTCTCTTGCTCTGATAAAGCACAAAGTCCAGAAGTGACTCACGGAAGGAGGTGTTTATTTTGACCTTCGTTTTCAAAGCGATAAGTCTCCACCATGGTGAAGAAACACAGCAGTAAGAGTCAAGCATGATGGCAGGAGGCTGAGAGCTCAGATCCCCCGACTGTGAGCACACAGTAAGTGGGGTGAATTTACCAAGTCTCAATGCTGGCCTCCAGTGGGGTACTTACTCCTGCAAGGCCCCACCTCCTAATTTTCCAGCACAGTACCACCAACTGGGGACCAAGAGTACGAATGCCTGAGTCTGTGGGAGACATTTCTAAGTCATACTACCTCAAGGACAAAGTTCTAAAACAAGTTTATTGAGTGGGGTTCCTTCTGAATATTCTGGGGATTCTGTGTGCTTTTTCTAGATCCAAGAGGATTTCTTTCTCCACTTTCAAAGCTGAGAGAACAGCTCATTCCCTTCTGCTTCTTCCGGCCACCCTGTCACAAAAACATGGGCAACTGGATTTGTTTATCTAGATATCCTAAGATGATCTTTCTACAGAAAATTTTTTACCTTAATTCTCTGTTTCATGGAAGTAGGCTGATTTCTGGGTTTTCCCATCATCCTGCCTGTGAAATCTCTAAGGGTGTACTTCAATGGCTAGGCAGCTTGGGAGATAAAGGAACACCACAGAAAGATCCACAAAGATGTGATAACTTTAGCTGCATCTGATAACATCAAGTGCTTTCCTGACTTCTCCCTTTTGGCTTTAGGTAGGTTGTGTGACTTCCATCGCAAATGCAGCTCAGGGACTGGGGGAATAGCAAATCGGTAATGTGTTTGATGTCCAAGCATGAGGAACTAAGTTCAAACCCCAGAACCCTTGTAAAATGAAGCAAGGCATGAGGGCAGACACATGTAGTCCCAGAACTGGGGAAGCAGAAGTAGGTAGATACCTTGAGCTTACTGATGACCGATCAGTGTAGCAGAACTGACAGGTGCCGGCTGCTGAGAGATGCTATCCCCTAAAATAAGATGATCAGGTTCCTAAAGAATAATACTAGAGATTGAACTCTGTCCTAAACACATATATATGTGCATGTGTGGGTGTGCATACACATAAACACACGCACATCATACACATACACATTTACTGCTGCATAAAGGCAGACTGACAGACACACCCACCTCACCCTTACATAAGCACACACACACACAAAACCAAACACACAGCTGAATATAAGCAGAATGCCCTTCAGCCTCCACCCTGCTCACTTTACCCTCCTGCTAGAAGCAGTGACATCTTTACACTTGCCCGAGAAGGCAGATGGACTCTTCTCACCGTGCTGGGAGTTAATAGCAATGCTACCCACTTGAGGAAGACATTTGAGGCAATATTTAGATAAGCCGGGAAATAATATGATTGTGACCTGATGTTACAGTCTGCAGTTCAGGAGTGCTGGCAGCTGTCTCCCCGCTCTATCCCCCCTTTGGCCTTTCCTCTGTAAGCGACAGGCAGTAATTTGCTGAGGCAAAAATTCTGTTTCAGGCCTGTGTGCTCTTCTGTGGAACAACAAAAAGCACCTGTTTGAAGGAAAAGTCATTCCCTAGTTTTGTTCTCATAAAAGTTTCATAGAAGCCAACTAAAGTTTAAGATCTCCCAGAGGACAAATAAAGATATTTCTCAGCAAATGTAGAATCGCAGTTTCCATTGGTGCTGGGGGATTTTACACACAAATGCAATTTTATTTTACATTTAAAAGAGGTAAGTAAATAGACGAATCAATTTGAGTTGCTCTGAAATTTCATACCGGGTCATTAATTTTAAAAGATAGAACTTCAATAATTTTTAAGAGAACAGAGGCCCAAGGGTAAAGACAAAATAATCACCTACAAATTCTGAGTTTTCAGCAGTTTCAGATCAGAGTAAGGAGGAATCTAAAGTCGGTGTCTTAGTGTCCTTCTCCACTGGACCATTTAGCTCTAAGTGTAGGTTCACGGGGAACAATCTAGTGCCAGTGCAGAAACGGCCTCCCTTCTTGCAGCACGCAAACCTGCTTTGTGTGCTGGCTCCCAACAAAGATTAGGAAGCTGGAGTAAAACAAACACCTGTCCTCTGACCTGCCCTGGGCTTCAGATTTGAGATGGGCGATGGTGCTTGCAGCCGTTGCTGCAGTGGAGACAGAAATACGAGCATCAATATCGGTTCACCTTCAGCACAGAGTAGAAGTGTTCAAGCAGCAGTCAGCAAGCAAGAGGGAGGCAGGAGAGGGCTTCGCAGACCAGAGGATATTCAAACTGTATGGTGAATTCATCAGAGGGCTCTCCGGAAGAAATGTGCACCAGTCGTTACCAACTGAACATTCCATCCAAGTCATCCACTTCTTATTCTCTTTGAAAAGTAACTGTGATGTTTGTAGAAAGAAGGTTTCTGCCATCCCAGGACATGTGAATTTCGGAAGCATCACAAAGATGCTGTGCTATGTCAATTCTCCAAGCCTCAGTTTACTTGCCTGTAAAATAGGTTTATGGGGCTACTGTGATGCATGCACAGCAAAAGACAATGAGGCAAAGAGCTTCTTTCTTTGCTGAAATGCCTCTCGTCATTAATAGAGTGTTTAACTGCACAGCTTTTGTTAGTTCTTCTTTTCTTTGTATGTTTGTGTTCTGTCTATGCTCTGTGTGCATAGGCCGGAAGAGAGCGTTCGGTATCCTCCTCTCTCTTTTGCAACCCTGACTGTTTTTGGCTAGGCTGGCAGTCAGGAATCCCCAGCCATTCTCCTGTCTCCAGTCTCTCTAGCCCTGAGGTTACAGACACAGGAAGTACCTCACTCAGCCTGTTATGTAGTTACAGGTGTGAACACAGCCCATCACAGTTACACCAGGAATAAGAGCACTTAGCCTATGAGCAATCCCCCAGCCCATTTGT
Source organism: Microtus oregoni (assembly GCF_018167655.1). Classification (NCBI taxonomy): domain Eukaryota; kingdom Metazoa; phylum Chordata; class Mammalia; order Rodentia; family Cricetidae; genus Microtus; species Microtus oregoni. Next base: position 47,786,128 of record NW_024543061.1, on the reverse strand, counting down.
TAGCTCTCACACACTCAGGCTGATTTCCTGTCTGACTTGCAGAGCAATGACCCAGCTGCCAGATAAAGACCTGGGAAAGCTTCCACTTCTGGGAGTCTCTGTTGGACAAAAACGGGTTTTGAATTTCAGGGAAACATGATGAGTCTGCACAAACTGAGCTTCCACTATATAGTTTTCCCAATAACTTCCTGGGATTCGGATCAGGAAGTATCTTTTATGACAGTTGTACTGGCACATAATTCATGCTATAAAATTTATGTAATGTAACTAAATGAAATTTTTTAAAATTGGTTGAGTTGCTATCACCATACACAGCATAAAATGTTTTTCTTACCCCCAAGAAACTCACAGTAAATAGTGGTTACTGTTCATGTTCTACAGACTTTCCTCACCATGTCTGCTCTACAGCTGAGTTCACAAGCACTAGCTGATTTTCTTCCTCTGTAGAGTAGCTTGTTCTGGCGCCCTCTTCTGGCCCGCAGGCAAACATGTAGACAGAACACTGTATGCATAATAAATAAATAAATCTTTTTAACTCAAGAACAATGGCAATGGGTTTCTGATCCTTCTGCACGCACTGGCTTTGTGGGAGCCTAGGCAGTTTGGATGCTCAACTTACTAGACCTGGATGGAGGTGGGGGTTCCTTGGACTTCCCACAGGACAGGGAACCCTGATTGCTTTTCGGGCTGAGGAGGGGGGGGACTTAATTGGGGGAGGGGGAGGGAAATGGGAGGCGGTGGCGGGGAAGAGACAGAAATCTGTAATAAATAAATAAATTTAAAAAAATAAATAAATAAAAACCGGAATCATGTATTGGTACTTCTTGACCAACCTGACTTAGCTTCCTATTTTTAAGGATTACCTATTTTATAGCATGGATCAGTACTTCATTCTCATTTCTAATCAATATGCCACTGATGTTTATACTATATATTCTGTGTGTGTGTGTGTGTGTGTGTGTGTGTGTGTGTGTGTGTCTGTGTGTGTGTTTTGGCGGGGCAGGGGGACAGGGGTGGGAGTGATACTTGTATCGTGGTATGCTTGTGGAAGACAGAGGGTGATTGCGAGTGTTTTACCTTGTTTGAGACAGGGCTTCTTTTGTTGTTTTTCCACTGGATGTTTGTATAGGCTAGCATACCTATAAGTTTCCAGGTACTCTCCTGTCTCTGACTTCTATCTTGCCACAGTAGTGCTGGGATTATAGACACTCATCATACTTTCTTCTTTTTTTTTCAAACAAGGGGGCTGTAAATTTGAATTCAGGTCCTCACACTGGTGTGGCAATATTTTATCCCTGAGTCATCTTCAAAACCATGTACTACATATTCTTTATCTATTCATCAATTGATGGATCCTTGAGTTGTTTCCATTTTTTGGCTATCACAAATAATGCTATGAATATTTACATAAATTTAAATATGTTTGTATTAGCTATTTGAGAATTTCACGCAAGAAGACAGTGTAATTTTGATCATCTTCATTCCCGTTCCTCTTTTAAGTTCTCCCAGATTCACCCCATGCCTGCAGGCAACTTTACATCTTCTTTGAATCCTATTTTTTCTGTCCATATACTCATGGGTATATGGCCATCCACAGAAACATGATTGACTTACAGGAGGACACAACGTTAAAGAAAACTGGCTCTCCCTCTTGCAGTCCCCATCAGGAGTCACTAGCTCCTCAGCTAAGGGTTGGGGTTCATGAACCTTTCGTCCTTCCATTCTGGTCTGTTGATGGGCCTGATCCTGAGGTTTTATGCCGGCAACCATCACTGCTGAGTTCCTCGGTGCAGTGGTCCTGTCATGTTCAGAAGACATTGCTTTGCCCTAGTCTTCCCCGACATCTGGAGGATGTCTTAATCTTTTAATCTTTCCACACCTCTCTTCCATGGCGGTCCCTGAAACCTGGGGATAAGAAGTATGATACAGATGTCTTGTGTATGGAGGAGCACTCCATGGGTGCTTGTTCTCTGTGCTCTGACTAGTTGTCAGTTTCTGTGTTAGCTGCCATCCACAGAGAAACCTCTCTTACGGAATCTAAGAGCTTCACGGATCTACCACACGACAATTCTTATGTGTCTTCTTGGGTGGGTGTCTGCCCAAGAATGCTGGGTTGCACTATTTGCAACCTTAGGAAATATATTGGAAGCTCCTCACCCAGACTTGTTCCCATCTGTATCTTCGCCATTATAGTGGGTGTAAAGAGGCTGCCATTCTGTCATTTGATATAAAGATCCCCAACAGCTAATGATCTGTGCACTTTTTCACATGCACACTGACATTTTCTATGGATGTATAGCTGCTCAAATTCTTTGATGAATTCAGATTATTTTTCTTTTTATTGCTGTGTTATATCTTTAAACATTTTTGGAGGGACATTTCTAAGTACGAAATCTTTTACATTTTGTGAAATCTCAGATGACATGTCCCTCTTTTGTTACTTGCAGTTTTGTGATTCATTTAAAAAAATCTGCACAGTTCAAACTCATGGTCTTAGTCACTGTTTTATTGATGTGAAGAAACACTGTGATCAAGGCAGCTCTTACTAAAGAAAGCAATTAATTGTGGACTTGCTTACAGTTTCAGAGGTTTAGTCCATTATCACCATAGCAGTAAGCATGCTGGCATGCAGATAGGCACTGGAACAGAAGCTGAGAGCTGCATCCTGATTCATAGGTAGACAGAGATAGATACAGAAACACAACAAGACAGAGACAGAGACTGGGTTTGGACTGGGCTTTTGAAACCTCAAAGCCCACACCCTGTGATAAACTTTTCCATCAAGACCACACCTCCATACCCTTTTCAGAGAGTGCCACTCCCCAGTGACTAAGTTTTCAAATATATGTGTCTATAGGGGCATTCTTATTCAAACCAAAAAAACCCAGAAGACTTATGCTTATCTTCTTCTGAGTATTTTATGCTTTTCCCTCATATATTAGTCAGGGTTCTCTAAAGGAACAGAACTGATTGTGTGTGTGTGTGTGTGTGTATGTGTGTGTATTTGTGTATTTGTACATATACAAACATGTCTGTGTATACACACACACACACACACATATATATGAGAGAGAGAGAGAGAGAGAGAGAGAGAGAGAGAGAGAGAGGAGAGATTTATTAGAATTGGCTTACAGACTGAGGTCCACCTAGTTCAACACCAACAATATTGTCTACAAATGAAAAATCCAAGAATCCAGTTGCTCAGTAAACTTGTAAACAAGATCAAAGACAAACAAGCAAAGAGCAAAAACTTGCTTCTTCCATGTCCTTTATATAGGCAGTCACCAGAAGGTATGGCCCAGATTAAAGGTGGATCTTTCCACCTCAAAGAATCTGGATTAAAGGTAAGTCTTCTACTTCAAGTGATTTAATTAAGAAAACAATGCCTTACAGGTTACCCAGGTGCTTGGGTCTTTGTTAATTCCAGATGTAGTCAAGTTGACAACCAATAATAGCCATCACATGTCTTCTGCCCCTGTGCTTTATCTCTATCACGTTGAGCTTTGTATAAATTGTAAAATAAGTTCTGTATCAGTCTTCTGTGTGTGTATGTGCACTAGTTCTAGAACAGACTGAGCTTTCCTCCATTGAATTGTCTTGGCACCCATATTACAAATCACCTTGCTGGACTGCAGAGGCAGCTCTGTAGGCAAGGCACTTGCTGCACAAGCATGAGGACCAGAATTTGGAGGATTAGAATACGGATCCCCAGAACCTACATAAAGACTGGGCACTTGTGATGTCTGCCTGTAGTGTCAGCACACTGAAGCAGACGGAGAGCTCCAGGGCAGGCTGGCTAGTCAGACTAGCTGACTGTCGTGTTGTAAACTCATTTGAGAGACCCTTCCTCAATAAATAAAATAGAGACATATATGAGAACACCAGATGCCAAGTCTGAAGTTACACACACACACACATACACACACACACACTGTATACATCATATGCAAAAATATCAGTTGATCATAAATCCAAGAGTTTATTTCTGGATTGTCAGATCAGTATGTCTCCAATATTTTAAGTAGTTTTGTTCATGCATTTGTAAAAAAAAATGTAGTATATGAGAAACACATGAATAAAGTAAAGGATATATTAATCCTGCTACATTAGAAGGAATTCTTTTATTCTCAGTTTTCACTGACCAGTACGTTTGTTTCACTGACCACACTGACAAGTGCAGATGGCAGAGGACACTTTGGGCCTGAGACTTTAGATTCTAAGATTCATCCTGCTCTATGAAGCCTTAGAATATCATCAAGAAGATAAGCAACCTGAGCATAAATAGTTGGTCTTGCCCTCTGGCACTTTTGCTATCACTGTAAAAGGAATATGCCTGGAGTAGTCCTAGTTCCAAAAGTCCTGCGAATGCCGGACCAAACCTGAACCTACTGTGTGATCTGAAACCTGATGTAAACTAAGTCAGACTCCAGTGAAAAATCAGACATACTGGTTAGAAACAATCGCCTTTCAGTCACGACCACTGACATACCATGGTATATGTTCTCAGTGAATAGCTAGGAGACCTACAACTTAGATGTTCTCCCTCCTCCCTTTCTTCATGTGACTAAAAATAACACTATAAAAAAAGTGTAAGTGTGCATGTGTGCACGCTCTGCTATTGCTTTCTCTATAAGAGTTACTTAAAATCTCTTGGTAATGCTGGGCATAGTGGTAACCCACTACTTAGAAGATGCAAGAGGATCAGGTGTTCAAGCTCATGCCTGGCTACACAGCTAGTTTGTTGCCAGTCTAGGTTACATAAGACCCTGAATAAAAAGGGAAAAAAAGACACAGAAAGAAACTTACCATAATCATCAATTTTACTACCCAAATGAGTGAAGCTTGAGGAGCTGTATGTATCTCACCCATCCCTATATTACTTTTTCCTATTGCAGGGAAGGCTGAAATGCATTTCTGTCCCCTATGTATAAACTTTGGTCTACCCATCACACGTCAATAAGCACATTATACAGAGCTCAAAAGGAAGACACTGCATCTTACTCCCCATGTAAGGACAATTCCAGTTTCACCTAGGCCAGTGAGTAAATCCTCAATGTTTCATTTCTTAGGGAATGTAACACATTAAGAACAAAAACAAAACTAATTTTGTGAATTCTTCTTGAATGTTCCACTATGTCTTTGGACACATATTTTATCTTAAAAAATGAAACTGATGCCATAAAATATAAACTATGAAAATTACTGCCTTTCTTCATTTCCTTTGAGTTGACAGGAAAACATGAGAGAAATATGAGCATATTATTTGTGCTTTTTATTGGTGTAGTAAGTTAAAACATCAAACCATCCCCTTGGAAAAATTGGTATACAGGGGCACAGCCAGAATAATTTTCTGAAAGTCTTCAGAGGGTCTGGCATGGTGCATATCTGAATTTTGTAGATGTATTGGGAGTGAAGATGTGTAAGAAATATATCATATGTTAAAAGCAGCCCCTCAGGACACAAAATACTATTCTCACAGTGATGCATAAATATGTTCAGGGTTCTTTAGTGAGAAATGTATTGCATCTAAACTAAGATGTGCTGGACTCTGACGAGCAGGCCAGATGGCTGAAACTCACCTGAACTTTCCTGGGCAGCATTCAGAAAAAAAAAAAAAAAAAAAAAAGGAGCTCTTTCTGTTGTTTGTTTCACTTCTTCTTTCCCCCAAAGAAAATCACATTTTTTAGGTCATCAAATAATAATTGATCTGGTTTCACTTTGGCAACTGTTTAAAGTGGTTACCTTGAGAACTGTACTTATACTGTGCCGACGCTGAGCCGTGTGGAAATTTCCTTCGGGGGACTCATCATTTAACATCTCACAAACAGAAACATTGATCTAGCCTCCACAGTGGCTGCTCTGTGTCTGCTCAGAGGGGATGGCTGCCTCTCTTCTCTGAAAGGCTTCTGTGCTAGCTTCTCTGGGGTCTAGGATTACTGCATCAGGTACTCCTACAGCTGAGCCTGCAGTTGGTTGGCCTTTCAGACACAACACTAGTATCAATGCACTCAACTGATGCACTGAAGACAGTCCTTCTGTACTCATGCTAAGCCCGTGGTTCAACCTGTGGGTCGCACCCCCTGCAGGGGGGTTGCAAATTGCCTATGTAGCGAAATTGCAGTTATGAAGTAGCAACAAAATAATTGTGTGGTTGGGGGTCACCACAACATGAGGAACTGTGATAGAGGGTCTCTGCATTGGGAAGGTTGAGAAGTGCTGATTAAAGGGAGAAAAAAAAAAAAAAGAGTCCGCTCTGCTACTCACTGTGCTTGAAACTTCCCAGATTGAAACACCCAGAAAAGAGCCAAGGGCAGGAAAATCTAAGGGTATCAGCTGAAGTACCACAAGGGCTGGGGCTCTACTGAATACTGGGAGACGACTCGGTAAGTATGTGGAGTGTGCTTTGGGAACTCACTGTCAGGGCTCATGAAGGATGAGCTGGGTCAGGTTAGATAGACTCTAGCAATTTATTACGCTGAGACCCCTGACAGTCTCCCAACAAGTTCACTTGAGGGTGCAGGGTTTAATAACAAAGCAGAAGTCAGAGGGCCCTAGAAATGTATGTCAGGCTAGGGGTGGAGCAAACTGCCCTGGTGCCAGGCCCTGCAACCTGTCAACATAGGAACTTACTGTTGGGGTAATGACCACACACGGTGCCTTCACATCCTGATGAAGCTTCTTGAATGCTCTGACTCCCAAAGGCAGCACACTATCACCCCCAGAGACTGAGGCTTGCAGAGTTAGCAGATGGGGGCTAACTAGAGGCAAGGCTTTTGTCACATAACAGTCACTGAGAGTCCAGTGCGACTCCTCTTTATGGGGTTGCTTTCTTGGGAATCATCCTCCAAGAAGCAGTCATGTGGCCTTCCCATTGTCAAGGAAACTGTAGGTGACTTCTCAACCATTGCAGCTCTGATGATGAAAGAGTAACCCAAACAGTGTACCCAGAGATAAGGTTCGCAGCTGCTGTCTTACATCGCGTAGCCACCCTTACTTCTCAGTAAGTGGGAATCCAACGCTTGACTCACTGCAGGCTTGGTGGGGCAGATAAATTCAGTTCTCTATGACTAGGCTGGAGACACACCCAGGACCCCCAACAAAAGGAGGATCAGAAAAAGAGAAATAATAATTGGTAAGCATATAGACAATGCTTCGATAGAGAAAAGAGGAAACGGAGCACTTCGTAGCCCTGTTATCAGCAGAGACAGAGCAAACACTGGGGGTACCACACGTGAAGAAGCCCCTGGACAGGTCCCATCTATGCGTTTCTGGATTTGGTGGTGGTTCTGTATCTGATGCACTCCTTCATACCAAGGTGAGTTTTGTTAAAGTAACAACTTACTTTTTGTCAATGCCCCTGAAAATAGAAGGCACAGGTTTGCTGCTTCTGTAAATACCTTACAAGACTAAAAGGAGTATATATCTAGTGATAAGACTGCTTCACAAATATATTAGTTTAGAAATAGGTTATAGAGTCTAGTTATAGATTGTCATAAAGAATTTCACAGCTACTTTCAAAAGTTACAAGTTCATAGACAAACAACAATAAGGAAATGATGTCATACTATAACTGAAGGCATTTTGCTTTTGGTTTCTGTTGAAATTTCTTTGGTATCCATGACTTTTTCATTTTACCTAAAATGTACAAAATGCTTACGAAATGTCTCCCTTGTCCTTATACTGACTAATTTAATTAGTTACCGAAAGCCAGGAAGATATATGCTTTATATACATGGACAGAATGGATGGAAAGGATCAAAATGTAATTTTATAAAGAAGAAAAACAGAAAAAGGGAGCAGAAAGACAGAAAAAAACCCAGAATTCAATGAATTATAATTAACATTTTATTGCCTGTTATTTCTACTTATTGTTAATATGTTCTCTTCCATAGTTGTCTGGTGATAAATCTATGTAGTTGTTGTTAAAAGTTTATGTTTTGAAATATAATGAAGTTTTGGAAATCAGACTGTCTCATTTGTTTAGCCTTACTTAAAATGCAATGTGGGAAATCTTTTAAGTAAGGCACACAAGGAGTCAGGCTTGCTAGGTGTTTCCCACACAGTCCCACTGGGAACCTAAGGTGTCTCTTTGATAACGTTGAACAGACCTGCTTTGGCTCCTCAGGGCTGGGTACTGACTTGTCCCTATTCTTCACAGGACCAAACCTACTAGGCATGCGATCTGCACTTGATAGTGGGCTGGGTCCTGGGGCTCTGATGGGAAACCAGGCATGACAGGCAGCTGTAGTCCTCGGTTTCTAATGCTGAGAACCTGTGGAACTGAAGGGAGCGTGCATAGACAGGTATGTTCACCAATGAGGAAGCATCTATATGGATAATACTTAGTGCCAGATGAGATTGGCAGGATATATTTAAGTACTGGGATACTTGTAGCAAACACCTTCTCTATACAGAATGTTAAGGGTGGCAGCTAATTGCATCTGGACTTATGGAGTGTTTTGTTTGTGGCCACAACTTTTACCTGAGGGTAATATTTGAGGATTATTCAGAAGTATAGTAATGGGAAAAATAAAGTGTTGTATATGTTATCGTGTTGCTCATTTATATTTTTATGAACATATCCAGTTTTTCACTGTGTGTGTAACATAGTGTATCTAGTTAAACATATCCTTTGGTTTAGGCATTCATCCCCCTAATCCAGAACTGAGTTCTGTGGCTGACTATACTGCAGAGGGTTAAAAAGGGGAAACAAATTCTTTCTATGTAATAAATTAAAAGAGCATGAATTCTCCCATTGGCTTTTCAATTTCTGCCACTCAGGAGGTGCCTGGAATTAGATGCTACCACAAGTCACTCACAAAGGCTCTAAAAATAGGGCTACCGATGTAATTTTGGCTGTAAATGAATGCTCCAGGCAGAAGAATTATTAGGAAAGAGAAAATTTTACTTCTGAACTTCAATAGAATTGGGTCAGTTCTCACGAACACTGGGGAAGTCCATCATCAATGGCTAAAACCTGACTCAACTTAGTTTCTAGAAACATCTGTCATGAGAGAGACTGCACTCCTGTTTTTTTCTACATTTCAAGGAGGGCACTCAAGAAATTTAAATTTACTCGCAAATTTAAATTTGTCACATGAACAAATTCTTTCTGGTCACCTTCAAAGATAGAGAACGTATTTCTAATTGTAGACAGGCAATCTTTGTTTATTTTACTTTTTTTAATTTAACAATCTAATGGCTTTGGGTTGTGTTTTAGCTGATATCCAAGAGAAAAATGAGTTAGGGATATTGTCATCTTGAGGCTCTACAAATAAATAAGGCTATTATGTTAACTATATTTTAGTATATGGCTTACAGTTCATTTGATAATAGTGCAAGTTTGAATGTATGAACCAAACAACTTTAACCTTTTTATCCCTAACAATAGATGACAGCTCCTTTACAAAGGGCTCGTATGCTTTAAACAGTCACACAGAGACCAAGCCTAGAGATGTTTGAGGAAACTAAGTCAGCTAATCACAGGAAACAAACACGGAGTCAGATGTTGAAGCTCCAGTAGTATCCAGCCTTTGTTGAAATCCTTCTACTCTACTTTGAGATATCTGTGGTCTATTTGAGCACCTTGTACTGTCCATAGGAAAACTGATTTTTTTTCCTCCAACATACTGCCTATGGCATAGAAAACTGGGGAGATAGGGAGAAAGCATCTTGCCATTAATGGTCAAAACTTAGTAAAAATATGTTTGAGTTATTAAACTTGAAAGAGAATTCTGTTTTTAGCAGCTATAAAATCAGAATGCAAGGTAAATTCTAAGGGAGAGCGCTTACTGATATAAAATATTCAGTTACCTCCCCACTGAGATATTCAACAGAGTCATTATTTACTTCAACAATTTAATTGCAAAGGATAAACAGATGTTTGTTATTTTTAAAAGCACTGTATTAAGACACTTCCTCTTCTACCAGTCAGTAAAAGTCACTACAGGGTATTAGTTTTGACGGATTTTATTTTGCCTGACCTAGAACTCCTGGTAATGAAAAGCAGTGAAGGTAGGGGCATATTAAACATTATGTCAGGAAATACTGATGTCTGAAGACGAAGCTTTCATAATTTGAAGCAGCGGCTGTCGTTGTTACTAAGGATATTTCAGCTGAGCTTCTCAGGCTTAGTGCATTAGAAATGCTTCCCCTTCACTCATGAAAAGTCTATTACAGTGTCTGTTTCATTGTCATGATAATGATTGGTGTAAAAATTCACGCATATGGGTGGAAGTGTCACAGAAATAGAAACAGGATTATTCTGTTGAAAACTGTCATAATTCTGATAAGTTTATTTGAAAATAAAGGAGAAAACAGAAAGACTCGAATGATTTCTATGTGTTCTCCCATTAGGGCTGCTGTGTTATTACTCCAGCTTGAACAGTAATAGCAATATGTTAAGTAAGATCTTGTAAGATGTGATTAAATAATGAAGCAAAAATGTCTGGTATTCGTTTTTCGAATTTATCTATTTAATGAAGGTCTTACCCTGGCCTGCACTGGAATTAGACTTTGAAAATGTCTAGCCATTGAAATAATTTTTCAGTAAAAAATTCTCTTATTGATTCATTGTTAAAAAAATACTTATTGTGGAAGTGCTGAGGGGCTAACCAAGGTCTCCCATGTTCTAAGCAAGGTTCTCCCACTGATCTACATCCTAGCCCTGTAACTCATTTTGGTTACTATTAAGCTTCAAAAGCATGTTTTGTAGTCTGAGATTGAGGTATGGTCCAAGTTCACTTCACACACACACACACACACACACACACGCTGAATCAATAACTAATGTCTTATTGTTTTTAAGTGAGAAGGCACAGCCCAGGTGGAAGCCACACACACTTTTCATCCTCAAGGTCAAGCTCCAGAAAAATCTCTGGGAAAAACTCCAAATCCCTAATCTCCAGGTCCCAGACAGAGCTGTTGCATTCTCCTTGACCTCAAGGGCTGAGACTGTTTTTCCTCATTCTCTTAACCTAACTTGCTACTCTCCACCCACCCCGTTGTCAAGTTGTTTTCTGGAGGAAGAAATTCTTAGATGTCTTTTTCCGAGTTTGTGGCCATGTTTCTTTGTCCCCTGTCCTGTTCTAATTTGGGTTCTTAAGACAATACATTGTTTTCTCCCAAACTCAAAGTACTACAAATTTATCCTGAATTTTAAAAGAAAATTTCTTTCTCACATTACAAATTGCTACTAATGTAAGTTTCCTGTCATATTGACTTTAAGGGAAAGGGCGATGGGGGGGTCAAACCTAGAACTTCCTACATAACGTCTACCACCAAGTCCCTAATTTAAAAACACATGAATTAAACTGGCAGTGTTTATGTTTGTTATTAATTGCTTAGGACTTTTCCCATCCTGAGGCCTGCTCTAAGTCCTGAATACTAATCCTCTCCTGATTACTTCTTTTACTTCTAGCTCTACACATTTGTTCAGTAGATTCTAGTGGAATCTTTCCTTGTGTGTATTGTGAACTTTAATTCACCCTTTGTGAGTCAAATCAGAAGTCTCTTTGCACCTATTGTGCTCCAATCCATTACACTGTGAGTAATTTTTCAATTAGTTAATGATTTACATGTCATTCTATCGCAACAGACCATGATTTTGCAACTCAAAAGTAAAACCCCATACGTTTGCATTCCCAGCATGCCAGAGAGATCATAAGCAGTTGCTAAGTAACTACCTGATTTTATGCTAGAAAGTAGCAGCCAGTTTTCCTTAGAGTTGACAATGTGATGACCTAACATTTGTCTGCCATGTTTCCCAAAGGGTTTGACCATCATGCTGCCTACGTTAGTAATTCTTGTGGGGTCTTGGGCAACACTGCAAGCTGACTTACTTTCTGACAAAAAGGGTAAGGATCTTCTATCTAATAATGTTTGGTTTTGATAAAGTATATTATAAAAAAAGATAATGGGATTTTCTCTGAAAAGCCATTCGATTGGGAAATTTTTATAAAACAGTATAAACTCTTGAGATTTTAAGGAAGCGGCATGGGCAGAAATGTAAATTCTATGCTGCAGTGGCAAATTCAATTCTAAGAGTAAATATGGGCACTGTGGAAGAGGGCAGCCTCTGGAGGCCACATTTCGAACCCCACCTCCACCGGGACTTTCATAAAAGTCTTCACAAGAGGCAAAAGCAAACTTATACCATTTTTCTTTTCATTTCCCCCACTGAAACTTGTTGGTCTAAGGGTTTGGTATAATAATGGAGGTTAAGAGGGGAAAACTGTTTGATGGCACCAGCCCAGCTCTGTCTAGAACTCTCTATAAAGACAGTATTCTCGTTCAGTACTGCCCAGCACATAGCCACTGTCCACATAATCACCAAACAATCGAAATATACACAGTGCGCCTAGAAAAATGAACTTTGGGGTTTAGTTAGGTAATTTAGATTTGAAAAGCCACAGTAGCCAGTGGTTGCTGGAATAAGGTGAACTACATAGACAGTCCTGCATGTCAAACACAGCTGCAGAGTCAAGAAGGGCTTTTAAGGTCAATGGAAAACACTGACAATTCAGTAAATGAATAAATTAAAGATTTTACAATGTACGGTGTTGCCCTGGTTTGGGTGAAAAATTTTAAGAAGTTGTTTAAACATACACCCAGATAAACATAACAAAATAAGATGTGGGTTGAATTATTTTTTTACTTTCTTCTTATCGCTCATTATGTTTTACAGCATTTCTATGATAAGTTCTGATGCCTTAATTAAGTAAAATGTTTTATTTTGAGAGCAAATCCTTTTTTTTTCTACTCAGATACTTTAGACTATGGCTCATACTAAGAAATAAATACATTTACATCATGAATCACTGATCTTACAAATAAGTAGGTACTTTTAAGCAATGGACACAGGATGTCCATGAGGCAACTTTTTTTCATGTTTCATATACGTCTCTCCCAGCCCCTGGTGTGTTTGATTTATATTCTATACTATTCTGAAAAGAAAAGACGGGAGCTTAGAGCTCCAGAAATTGTTGTCACATACCATTCACTGGTTATGAAGTTTATTGTAATAGCTACAGCTTTAATGAATAGCAATATGGTAGATTGTTCATATTCAATAAAACCATGCAAATATTCAGGTAATACCTGGACAATGAACTAGCAAAAACTTTAAAGAAACTTTTGCCAAATTACTTCTGTGTCATATATTCTCAGATGCCACAACAAATCAGTATGTTATTTAATAATATAAATAATTAAAATATGTTAAGGATAGGGATAGAGCTCAGTTGTAATATACCTGTCCCACATTCACTGGCCCTGAGTTTCATGCCCATCACCATACACAAAAAGTGCTCTTTATGGACAGCTGACCATCGCATCATTTGTTGTTGTTGTTTTTTGAATCAATAGTTTTACTTCTGCCTCCTGTCAATTTTACCATTAAAGCCACTGGATTAGCCCAAGTTCGTTTACACTGGGACGCAAACCCTGACCAAGAGCAAAGCAATGTTGATCTACAATATCATGTGAAAATAAATGCTCCACAAGAAGATGATGTAAGTGTTGGGTCTAAAGACAATCATTACGGAGAGTGAATATTCATTTTTAAACTGTATTTTATTCATAAAGTGAAATTCTTGATAAATAACAATCAATTACTAAAGATCTTCTTGTGTTACCAGTAGGATCTGTAAAGTGAATTAGACCCATGTTTATTATTCAAAATGAAACAGTAGCATAGAAGGTTTATCTTGAAAAAAATTTTCTCTCTCTTCTCTCTGTCTGTATTCTCTTTCTCCCTTTCTCTCTCTCTCTCGTGTGTGTGTGTGTGTGTGTGTGTGAGAGAGAGAGAGAGAGAGAGAGAGAGAGAGAAAGAATGTACACATGTGTTTTATGCACTTGTCATGTGCATAACACGTGTGTGTTTGTGTGTGCGCATGCACGTGTGTGTGCAGGAGTTTGAAGGCCACAGGTTGACTCCTTGATTCTTCTCCAAGACATCTTTATTTTTTTGAGAGAAGTCTCTCATTGAATTGCAAGGTCATCAATTTGACTAAGCTTCAATAATCCACCTATCTCTGCCCTACCCCAGTGTTGGAATTACAGGAGAATGTTGCTATGTGCTTGAATTTTATGTATGTTTTAGGGACCGAAACTGAAGTCATGTTCACTGACATTGTATTCATTGACTGAGCCGTCTTCCCAACTATTTACCAATATTTGAAGTGTAATGTTTTTGATAGTACTTCTTATATAGCTCCTAAAATGTCAATAAAACTAGAAGAAAGTAGTGAGAAAAATAGTACAAAGTAAAGGTATAGGCTTGGAAAACCCAAGGTGAGGCCAAGTTCATTCACTACCTTTGTTTATATCCTCAAGTCTTGAGTTGATTTCTTGGATTCATGATAAGGATATGCAAACACACCTGCTGTGTATCATTTTGTAGTAAGGTGAAAGAAAGGGAGATATAATTTGTATTGACCATTTTGGAGTAAACACAAAATTTTAAAGAATCCCTGTCAAGAAGTTTCACTTAGAAAGGAGACTGGCATTAGAGATGAGGATCAAAGGAACTTGAACCTTAAATACAATACGGTGTTTGTCATTAAAAGAGGAATATGTTCACATGTCATTGAGAAACTATATTAATATTACAAAGCCCCTTTCTTAGGAAAATTACTTCATTCCATTTTATTTATTATCATTTTCAAAGTGGAATAAAAGGCCTATTTGATTAATGTTGTTTTCTCTTATGTGCCACAACTGGTGGATTTTATTTTAGTATAGTACCAGGAAGACTGACAGCAAGTATGTGGCCCCTCTGCATGACGGCTTTGCAGCTAGTGTGAGAAGCATCCTAAAGAGAAGCCACGTTTCCCTGGCCAGCAGTTGGGTTTCTGCTGAACTCAAAGCTTCACCAGGTAAAGGCGGCATGGGACATCCAAATTTCATATTTTACACTTTCCAAAATGGGAAAGGAAGTAATCCACTTTTCTTTAGTCCAGCGCTACACCTTCCAATCTCCTTCATAGCCCCACATTCTAATCACAACTGTCATAGGCCATCCAGGTTCACCTGTTGCATCCCTGCAAGCACTCCCCTTTATCTATATTGGCCTCCAAGGAACGTTGGGAATTCTAATACACATAAGCAGAGATACCTCTGGTTAAATATTTTAACACAGACAGACACAAGTGCAAGAGGGAAACAAAGGGAGGAGACTGACCATCAGATCCTGGGATATGTGACTTCCTAAATCATATACATCTTAGCACCATGTCTATGATTGTTTTTTCAAGTCTTTCTCCTATCTGCATCATTAGAGAAGAAGATCCTGCCTCCTGTATTATTAGTCAGCTTTATTTTTACTATATCAAATATGTAAGATAATACTCTTATTTTGGCTTCTGCTTTCGGTGGAGGTTTCCACCCATGACCTGTCAGGCCTAATTTTAGTCCGTGTAACAACACAGTAGAGAATTCTAGAAGCAGGTGGTAGAAGTCTATAGCCAGGAAGTGAAAGGGAGACATGAAAAGGGCAAGGGTTCAAATATCATTCCCTTTAAAGATTTGTCCCCTAAGACTTTCCCCAAAGCCCCCAACTCAGAAAGGGTTTTCTATTTCCCAACTACATCATAAGCTGCAGAATAGTCTTTAACAAATAGAACCTGGTGCACACTTAACCAAAGCCCCTGTACTGTGTTGGTAACAACACAGATGCTTGTATTTACTCATCATTTTCCAGGGAGTTACCAACAGGCTTGCCCCTAAATAAAGAGGTACTTCAATGAATATAGATGAATATAAATATGGGCCATTGTGTTAAGGCATTATTTTACCTCTACTGAATAGCTGAACTTCTTTAATGTTATATTCCTTTCAATGCTAAGTTTCTACAATTTACTCCCATAGACCCCCCCCATACATGTTTACACTAATCAAATATTATTTAGTTCACTGGCCAAGTGAAAATTCATATTGAATTATTTCTTGGGTTGGAACTGGGTAACTGCTGACTTACTTTGACATCACATAGACTGTGTGGATGTTTAGTATGTGAACACATGCATACATGCATGTATGCACACACAGAGTGAGGAGAGAAGCCCTGTATCCATAGGCTACACATTCATGGATTCAACTAAATGTGGATCAAAAGCACTCTATGACAAAAGCATTGAAGCATCCATACTGCTCATGAACAGATTGTTTCAGGCCACTATTTTTTGAATAAGACACTTTAGCAACTATTTATTAAGTGCTTACATTAAGTATTCTAAGTTATCTAGAAAGGATTTAAACTAGGCCAGAGACTATGTAAGTTATATGCAAGATAGCATCATATAAGATGCCATCTTAGTATGGGGGAATGTTCTAGAACAGATACCATAGATACAGAGGCATGATTTTATAGATACATGTGTCTATGTTCTATCGGAAACTCACCAAGGGCAGCTGGCCTGGGTCTGAAAAAGCCTGGGATAAATCCAGACTAGCTGAACATAGCAGACAATGAGGAATACTGAGAACTCAAGAACAATTGCAGTGGGTTTTTGATCCTACTGCACGTACTGGCTTTGGGGGAGTCTAGGCAGTTAGGACGCTCACCTTACTAGACCTGGATAGAGGTAGGCACTCCTTGGGCTTCCCACAGGTCAGGGAACCCTGATTGCTCTTCGAGCAGATGAGGGAGGGGGACTTGATCGGGGGAGGGGGAGGGAAATGGGAGGCGGTGGCGGGGAGGAGGCAGAAATCCTTAATAAATAAATAAATTTAAAAAATATGCATATATATATCATAAATCAAACTAACAAGTTTTCTGTCTCCAACCTCCATATGGTAATAGGAGGCACTCTCCTCTCACTCCCTCCCTCTGTTCATTGAAAGACATTCAATGACAGTGGGAAAAGTTAATCTATAGTTGTTTTAAGAAAAAATTAAAATCCCATCCATCATTCAGGGTTTCCTCTTTAAGGAGATTCTCCCTAGTCCTAGCCCCCAAAATATTTTTCCCCTCCTTTGAGGAACAACAGCAAGTTTATTTTATAGAGTGCTCTGGGTAGCATGAACATAACTTGGGGAAATCCAGGGCAAATCTTTGAAATCTCCTCCAATTTTAAGTCATGATATGTTAAGGGGACTGGCAGGCTGACATACACTCATCTCTAATGTAATGGTGAGATCTTGGGGGTATTGTCAAAATGCATCTCCTGAGCAGCATTCCATGCAATTCATGAGGCATAGATACCAAGGAATGGCTCATAGGATTCAAGATGGAAGGGGATTCTGGAGAGATTCCTTGACCTAACCTCTCATTGACAGCTGGAAAAAACTGGAATTCAGCCATTACAGGAGGAAATGCCTCCTAGTCAGGTACTGACAAATATAGTACTGCAGTGCTGAAGCTGTTGGACACATGACCCCAGACTTGAACTTTCAAACATCCGTTGCACTGACACGCCCCCATGTCTTCTGCTAACACAGCCGCGAAGTTCTTTCAGGTCAAACCCTGAGGCTCTATAGCTCTAGTTTCATTTCTCCAGTACATTTGCCCTTTGCAAATGAGTTTCTATAAATGGATGTTTGTGGTCACTCACAATCAATAGCATCTCAAGCAAAAGCACAAAATTCATAAGCCATCAAGGCAATGTTTTGTTCTTTTTCTTTGTGGTCGCCTAGGGTCTTCTGGAACCTCGGTTATGAATTTGACGTGTGCCACAAACACTGTCGTGAGTAGTCACACCCACTTAAGGCCATACCAAGTGTCTCTTCGCTGCACCTGGCTTGTTGGCAAGGATGCCCCTGAAGACACACAGTACTTCCTATACTATAGGTCAGTATCTATTTTTACTTATGCAAATTATCCATTTCCTCTTCCCTTATAAAAACTGATGGGTATTCCAATTTAGGTTTGGTGTTTGGACTGAAGAATGCCAAGAATACAGCAGAGATACACTGAACAGAAATACTGGATGTTGGTTTCCCAGGACGTTTATCAACAGCAAAGGGTTTGAGCAGCTTGCAGTGCATGTTAATGGCTCAAGCAAGCATGCTGCAATCAAGCCCTTTGATCAGCTGTTCGCTCCACATTCCATTGGTAAGCCAGACTTAACTCAACACTGGAATAATGGAAGAGCACAATCTTGGTATTGGAAAGGGTCTTGCTACTTTTCAAATATTAAACAACCATATAATCAACATGGAAAAAAATTGAGGCAGTCATCCGACCTTTAACTCACCTTAAATGTTTGACTGGATGATTTGGCAATGTAGGAACCTGTTCTGGCCATGGGAAGATGTTGAGTGGCCTTCCTGGCCCCATCCATGAATTTTCTAACTCTTATCTTTCCTGCTGGTTCCCCTCTTCTAGTTGCGACTATTCAAACCTCAAACATATCATATTGAGGGCAGAGTTCTCCCCAGTTGAGAATAACTGCACCAGGAAAAGTCATAGCAGTGCTTATCTGTTCAGGCTGCTATCATGAAATGTGTGTCTACAAGTCTTATACTAGATTGTACCCAGAACAGTTCTGAGGTTCTTCCCCAAGGTGTGGCCCTTCTGCAGTCCAAAGGTATTCATTCAGCTTCTCCATCCTGTGACTCCTTCAAAGCTAACCATCTCCAGTTTTTATTGGGTCTTTGTAGTGGTTTGCATTCATCGCTAGACTTTTAGACAATATGTACACAGGTCTCTTTCTCCTCCACCCTCCTCTTTGCTTCCCCACTCTTTTATTTTTCTTCATATGTGTATGTGTGCTGTATGCGTATTTGTGCAGGTGTGCTGGTCCATGCAGAAGCCTGGGATTGCCATCACAATATCTTCCTCACTTGCTTCTCTTCTTTATTTTGTAGGGCACAGAGACTTTCACTGGATCTGGAACTTGCCATTTTTGCTAGACTAGGCCCTAGGATCTACTTATCTCTACTACCCAACCTCCAATCCCAGCTCTGGGGTTACAGCTGTTTTCAGCTGGGTGCTGGGAATCCAAACTCTGGTCCTAACACCAGTATGGAAGTATTTTACTCCTGTATAGATTTATTTAGCTTAATCTGTTCTTTTTATGTAGAAGCTTCTTTTTCTATATGACAAAAACAGAACAACAATAACAAAAAATAAATAAATACTGAAACCAGAAAGGAGTAGTGATTTACCCAGGGCTATCTCTCTCCTGGGAAATGGACACGGGGCAAATGGTCCATGTTCTGTCCAAGAGCATAGTCTAACTTGGAAAGTTAAAGGGATGCTGGGTACACCTTGCAATGAGTTAACAGGGGAAGGTGTCAATCAGTCCCTTCCATTTGGAGTAGTGATTTTGTTCTTTATATGTGTAGATCTATTCAGCGAGCCATACCAAAAACCTTTTGGGAAGCCACTTATTTCCTGTGGCTTTGAGATTGGTTGATTGAGACTTAATGGTAAACCTTAAAAAAGCGTATCTTAGAAATGGTGGGTTGGGCTATCAGCCCTGATCATTGGGTTTTCAGAATTGCCACTGACCTATCTCTTCTCTTCTCTAGATCAAGTAAATCCTCCAAGGAATGTCACAGTTGAACTTGAAGAAACTTCTCTTTATATCCAATGGGAGAAACCAGTTTCTGCCTTTCCAGTCCATTGCTTTAACTACGAATTGAAAATTCACAACACAAAGAATGGCTACTTTCAGGTAATTTTAAAAATCATTCCTTTATTCTATGTTAGATACCCATTATTTGTGAAACATTTAAAACAGTGGCTCTCAGTCTTCCTAATGTTGTGACCCTTTAATACAGTTCCTCATGTTGTGGTGACGCCCAACCACAAAGTCGTTTCCATTGTTGCTAAATAACTGTAATTTTGATATCGTTATGAAACCTAATGTAAATATTTTTTGGATATAGAGGTTTGTCAAAGGGGTTGCAACCCACAGTTTGAGAGCTGCTTTAAACATAGTGACTGCTTTGGGTATTTTTAAGTATCAACAAAGTCAATGTTGACTTACACCTGCCCTAGGTATTACAGAAATAAATCAAATCTTACATTACTTTCATTTTGAAAGAACATACTTTGAGTTGAAAATAATATAAAGGATAAAATGAAACCCATTTGTAAGAGCTTTACTAAAAATACAAATGATATAACTACTGGGGAAAATGGGAAGGCAAGTTTTCCAAAAGTTAGAATTATCATAAGACCCTGTGGTTCTCCTTTTAGGTATATATTTAAATAATTTCAAAACAGGGTCTCAAAAAGATATTTGGGCACCCATGCTCACAACAGCATTACTCACAATAGCCAATTGTGAAGAGCTGAAGCAGCCTCCATATTCATTAACACATGAATGTAGTCAGGTTTGGTGGCACACATCTGTGACTCTAGTACCCAGGAGGGAGGCTGAGATAAGAATGGTGTAAATTTGAAGCTAGTTTGAACTATATAGCAAGATTCTTAGCTAAAAAACAAGTAAGCCAAACCCAAAGTCCTACAGAATATGAATAGAAAAACAGAATGTATTGCCGGGCAGTGATGGTGCCCACTGCCTTTAATCCTAGCACTCGGGAGGCAGAGGTGGATCTCTGTGAGTTCAAGGTCAGCCTGGTCTATAGAGCACAATACCAGACAGGCTCCAAATCTGCACAAGGAAACCCTGTCTTGAAAAACCAAAAGAGAAAAAGAAAACAGAAAAAAAGAAAAACAAATATGATATATATATATTAATATATACAAAGAGACAATATTCAGTCTTGGAAACTCTGATACATGCTACAATATGAATGAACCTAAGGACAGCAAGCAAAGTGAAATACACAGATCACAAAGGACAAATGTATATGATTCTGCCTGTGTGAGATGCCAAGGTTAGTAAAACACATATAAATAGAAATTAGCACAAAGGCTACCAGGAAATGGGGAAAGGAAAATGAGGAACCATTGTCTAATGAAAACAGAATATCCAGATTGTGAATTTTTGATCATTGGGTGATGGGAATTGAAGAGAGGGGTTCATGCATGCAGAGTATGAGACACACCCTCAACCAGCAACTTCAGACTTGCAAGATGAAAACAGTGTTGTAGTCTGGTTGCACAATAGCATGGCTGTTCAACATTTTTGGCCTGCACACGTGACAACGGTGCAGGTGGCATATCTTACATAGTTTTATTATGTTATTTTATGCCTTGTCCACAATAACTTGCATAATTACACTTCCTGTTTTATTGACAATTAAGCCCCATCTCCCCAAAAAGATGAATAATTTCTCAGTCATGAGAGTAAAGAAGAAACATAGAAGTTGGGATTCAACCTCATGTCCTACAAATAAAAGAAATGAAGAACCTGTGAGACACCCCAGCTGGTGAAGGCATTTGCTGCTAAACATGCTTTCTTGAGTACAATTCCTGGAGCCCACAAGGTGGAAGAAGAGAAGAGACAGCCTCAAGTTATTCTCTCACCTCCATATCCATGCTGGGGCATACATAATACATATACACAAATAAATAAATGCAAAAATAAGTAACAGAAACAAAGTAAACCCAGTTTAATTAAATTTAACCACTACCTACTAATAGGTTTCTTAGGATAATACATAAAGAGAAATAAGGCCTTGTTTTGTAGTCTGAAATAAACTAATTCATATGTTGTATTAATTTTAAATCATGTGCTATATCATGGGGAGCACTATTTTCATATGATCTGCTAAGCAGGTAATTCACATAAAAATAAATGGGCATGGGCCTAGAGAGATGGCTCAGTGGTTAAGAGCATTGCCTGCTCTTCCAGATGACCCACGTTCAATTTCCAGCACCCACATGGTCTCTTATAACTGTCTGGTTCCTCACACAGACGTACATACAGATATATATATAGAGAGAGTAGACAGAGTCAGTGAGAAGCCATGTAGCCACCAGAGGAGACAGATGCCGGAACTTTGCCTGGTAAGCCACAGCCACATGCCAATACACAGATTAATAAAAATGGGTTAATTTAAGACAGAAGAGCTAGCAAGAAAGATGCTTAAACTATTGGCCAAACAATATTGCAAATAATATAGTTTCTGTGTGATTATTTTAAATCTGGACTGCCGGGAAACAAATGAGCAGCCTCTGCCAACAGCAAAATACCAACACAATAAAAATAAATAGACATATAAGATGAGTCCTGCTCTGGTAAATAGCATCAGAGCCTCTGTACCATAGGAAAGATCAACAGAGTACAGAAGAGAGAGGGGAAAAACAACCTTGTTTGCCTCTACAGCATGGAGCTGAATGCAGTCTAAGCAGAGGTGGAGCGTCAGACAGAAAATTGCCTACTGAAGTAAAAAGAGAAGGACATGATAGGATGTGTTTCCAAAAATATTCTTATGAAGCACTGGCTTTCTCTTGTAAATTTCTAATCTGCCATAGATTAACAGTTTTATAAAATACATTCATAAGGATCAGCAAAACAAATACAGCCAAAGACATGAAAATGCAAACAAACTGATCATGTGCTTGGATGTTACAGTCATGTCCAACAGTTCTCCATTTCTAAACGGTGCTCTCACTGTCTGCACAGATCTTATCATAGAGCAGCAATCAGCACTTCCTGACCTGTACCAGTCCACAACCACACTGTGCCTGCTAGGGTGTACCAGAGGCTCGAGACTGCATGCTTCCTTCAGTTAAGTGGTAGTGACTGAGCTGGCCTCCACACAAGGCTAACACTAGACTTACAACTCTACTAAAATAGGAACTTCAGAGTAGCTCTGTAAGGTTTTTTACTAAAAGCTGAAGAGCGTCTACTTTAAAACCATGGTCATGGACAATGAACAGCATCAAAGGATTTTTCACGATCGAGAAATGTAGCACTTACAGGTTAGAAGGGTAATCTTGGTGGCAGTGTGAAAGTTGGATGTGAGGGGGGAACATGTGGCTACAGAGATGTTAGCTATTAGGACCATCCAAGCAATAAAGCAGAAAGCCAACACAGGGTGTGGCCATTGGGCAAAGATGAACAGGCACAAAATACATGCTGTTTAGTACTATGACTTACCAGTGAGGAAGGACAAAGTAATAGAGATTATGTACAGTGTTGAAGATGACTCCATTTTTTGTCCATAGGAAACATTATTCTGTCTACACAATTTCATCTAGTCCTTCAGCTGGCCATTTTATATATTTTAGTTACAAGATCACCTTCTCCCTCAGGGTAACTGCCAAGACCTCACACAGGAACAGTGTAGAATAAACTCATGACTGTGCCCTTTTGATTTTAGATTACTTGCTAAATAATGAGTCACATTACCTACATGAGACCTCTCAAGCCGGTGTTCTGCAATAATTGTATGTCTAGGCATTATTATAATGTTAATTTTTCCCATTTAGATGGAAAAACTGGCCACCAACAAATTCATCTCAAAAATTGATGATGTTTCTACATATTCTATTCAAGTGAGAGCAGTTGTGAGCTCATCTTGCAGAGTATCTGGAAGCTGGGGCGAGTGGAGTCAACCTATTTATGTGGGTGAGTTCCTGTTGTGTATTTAAAAGCAGTGGCAACAGATAATCTTGGAAAGTGCACTTGTTCATTCAGGTCTTGAAATGGCTTCATCTTTACTCTGCCTCATCTTTCATCCATCTACTGTGTCTTCAACTAGACATGTGTGTTCTAGGAAAAAGTATCCTACTGTCTCACTAGCACAAGCCCTTCCTAGGACTATTTTGCTCAATTATTTTTATTTAGATTTTTTCCATTTTGACTTCTGTCCATATTGTGAGTGTGTGTATGTGTGCATGCATGAGTGTGTGCCGTATGTACCTGTGTGTGGATATGCAGGTATGTGCAATGTGTGTGTCTATAAGAATAAAGGAGGATGTTGGGATCCTGTTCTATCACTCTCTGCCTTGTTTCCTTGAGACAGTCTCTTGTTGAATCTGGTTAATATTTTAGGGCTCAGTCTTTTAGTACCCTGTCATGGTGCTTAGCATGGTGCTTACCCTTACCTGCTGCAAGGTGCTTAGCAAATTAGACTGGCATAGAGGACTCTGTGTTTCTAGCTGATTACATTACCTCTTACAAAACCCAAGGGATCTCCTGAACAATTTGGACAGCATACTTAAAGAGAAATTTATTTTGGGCACATGCTAAAATTTCCTATTACAGTAATTTATTCACTCAGGCTGCAGGGTGGGTCATCTGGAAATTCTTGGGCAATGAACCATTTGCTGGTGTGGTTGTGAGCCAGTGCTGATGTGACCGGGTATTTTTCCAGGGGAGAAAGGAATGGTGGAAGGGCTCGAGAGGTGGAACACTGATTTGGGTCTCGAGAATTCTGCCCCTAACTCCTGTGGCATGCCCTACAGTTGTTCAATGTACAACCAACACTGCCTTGTTCGGTGCTATGACAGCACTGGGGTGTGTGTGTGTGTGTGTGTGTGTGTGTGTGTGTGTGTTTGCAGAGCGGCATCAGCATCATGAGCTTCCTGGGGAGAGGAACTGAAAGGCAAGCAGAGGGAACCGAAAGATGGACAGACTCACCTACCTCATAATTCTTCTGAGGTGAATCTTCCTGACCCTCCCTTTCTCCCCAGCTGAAATAAACTGACCTGGTACACACAGGACTTCTCTCAAAAACACTTTATTTGAACAAATAAAACTTGCTCTGTGCCCCAGGAGAGAACTAAGATTCATTAGTCTTAGGGACTTCGAAACTAGATCTATTCATTTTGTCAAATCCTGTGACAGACACTTATTTGTACTCCATGGATTCTTTTTACATATATGTTTTATGTGTTTCTCAAGTGTGCAACCCTCATTGGTCTGAAGTGTTGATGTTTCTCATTGTTGTCTCTACATTGCAACCTAAACAAATTTGGGGCGATACGTGACCTCAGGTCAGAAGCCCGACTAAGAAATCAGTAGTGTTTGCTGAGCGCTTGAGTCTTGAAGTTATAGTCTGTGTTGATTATTGACACTTTAGAACTCAAGTGGGTGAGAAAACAGCAGTATGCAAAATCAGATCTGTAGCCATGGCTCTGCCGGGACGTAGTTCATTGATCCAAGTCAGAGATGGCTAGGTAATCAGAGGACACAGTTCAATGCCGAGAGGGATTCTGAGAATAAACTCGGGCTGTAAGAGGGAGGATAGTCTCTGCCACCACATGGGGGACTGAGTGAAGGAGCTTGCTAGTCTGGGTTTTACTACTCCGACCTAATTCCTAACACCTGACCTTTCTGGACCTCAGTTTCCTCGCCTGTAGAAGTGATGCTTCATTCTCTGGTAGCTTCTAACTCTGCCATTCTTCAAGCTCTGGCTCCACTGGCCAACATCCATTACCAAAGGACTGGGAGTAAGACTGATCCATCTGAAGAGCTTATTTCAAGCTTGCTGTTAACTTATTATTCATTTCCCACTCTCCCTCTCTCTTACTGCTTCCAGAATAACTGCCTCCTGGCTTGGATCTGGCCTCATTAGATTCCCCGACACCCAGGTGCACCTCATTGTCATTTGCTACTGCAAATCCTATTTCATTTATTGCCACCCGTTTCATGAAGACGAGCTGATTAATATTAGTGCTTACCTTATAAATCCATCCTTTCTGGAATTTACTCCCCTGCTCAGCGTAAGATCATTAGTGAATTTAATCAATGCAGACTCTCCGTTTTCATCAAGATGATTAATAAACATAGTAGGAAGTCCAAGCCCCTCAGGGACTTTGTGCATGGCTCTTCTTTACCCCTGGAGGCTGCGGTAATAATTACGCTCAGCTTGCAGTCTCTTAGGCAGTTTTGCTGCTGTGTTCATTTCCTTCAGACACTCTTCCACCTCTCCTACCTCACCTTATAAATGGTCCCAGGAGCCCTCCTGGATTTTCACTACCAGGCTCAACTGAAATATCACCCCGTGCCTTTGGTGGTATGTTTACCCCATTATTTTAATTAAGGTAAGGAAATGGTAGCCTGAAGATAATAAATGACTCAATCATTGTCAAATAGCCAAGAAGTAGTTATTAATGTATAATTTCTCCCAAATAAGTGCCATATGAACCAATTAGCAAATTAGAATAGTTTAACTAATTAACCCATTCTAGCCCAAGGCTACTTCATGAAGAATGAGACACAGGGAATTGGATTGATGATGGTGGGAGCTGGGCTTGCGGGAAGTGGCTTCCATTCTGGTTGGCAAGGTCCTCGGTCAGTCCAACAAGCACAGGGGATGTAGATGCAGTGAGCAGTAAATAAACTCTGTCTGTCTGCTTGAGATTTGCCTTGAATCTGCCCTCTTGCCTTGGATTTTCAGAGTATAGATTCTTTTCCTTCCTTCCTTCCTTCCTTCCTTCCTTCCTTCCTTCCTTCCTTTTTCCCTCTCTCTCTTTTCTCTCTCTGTCTCTCTGTGTGTCTCTGTCTCTGTCTCTCTGTTTCTCTCTCTGTCTCTCTCCAATAAGTAAACAAAAGTAGCAGTTTTATCAGTAACCCTTATCAACTGCCCTCCAGCAGCTGGCTTCTGCTTTAAGAGCTGAACTTCCCAGTTTCAAGTTCTTTCTCCTTCTCAAACTAGAAGTTCCGAATTGTTCTGTTCTGTTCTTATCTCTGCCATCTGTTTACTAAAAATCTTTGTGTCCTAGACCCTGGTCTCTGAAACTTACTGTTTTTTTTTTTTTCCACATCTTCTTCTCTTTTCCACTCTGTGACCTTCTGATACAGACTGTGGAGCAAGCAGTACTTCTCTATGGAAAATGAGAGTGTTGGCCGCACTTATTTGTAGCTGTGTCCTTGGTAAGAGGTTAGACTGACAATCACTGGATGCCCCCTTCATGTCAACAATGGGTTTGCTTCACCCTCACTGAAGACTGTATCTGCCAGTCTGGACCTGGTATTACTAGAAGTCTGTGAAAACGTGTGCTTTCCAAAAGCTTTCTTCAGGCTTAAGATGGATGCACTTATGCGGGGAGCAGAACAAGAGTCAGCCACAGCAGTTTTCACATCACTCAGTCAGCAGTGTGGTCACTGTCCACAGGGTGACTGCTGCTGTCTTTGGGAAAAATCCCTCAGCAACAAAGACATGCTACTCATTGGAGGGCTCAACTTGCGTTTTCCTGCTATATGTGAGTTAGTGTGTGTGCGATATGTATGGGGATCAGAGCAAAGCAGAAACCAACGTGGCATGTATGAGTGTGGGCTGGATGGAGGGAAGACTTTTTTTTCTTTGACTTGGTGTTTATCACAGAGGTGTGAAGCAATTTACCTCTACCTGAAGTGCATGGTCTCAAAAGCTGGGAGGAGATGGGGGTATGTTATAGCACTGAGTGTATTTTCTTCATGCTTTACAACCTACCAGAGAGCCTCAAGCTCTAGTTCTTGCCCCTTCTTTCTTCTGTGCCTTAGGTTTCTCCCAGGCTCTTCTTTATCTGTCTGTCTTTTTGCCTTTCTCTGTCTCTCTCCTTAGTCCCAGCCATTTCTTCTTAAATTCTCACACTGTAGTGAGACAAGGTAACAAACCAGGAAAGGGAAGAAGAAAGGGAAAATAGGTACAAAAAAAAAAATCCAGCTTCACTTTCTTTGGGCTTCCAAAAAGACTTCTGCTGATTCAAAGCCTCATGAGGTGAGAGAAGGGAGGGAAGCTCTGGGTCAACACAGAGGGATGCTTGGGGATGAAAGCAGGTGGTGCAGTAGCGACAAGGAAAGCCCCAGAGAGGCTACTGTACACCTGTGACTTCGGGTTTTTCTTTGAAAGCAGGGGATTTCAGCTGGTAGACCCTGTAGTAGAAGCAAACTGCTTCCTTTGACTCAGGCTTCTGTGGTTTCAAGGCTGGACGAATCTTGCCTGGTAAGCCTCAGGCTGGATCACCTTGGCTCTGTGGGCTGTCCCACTGTCTTAAAGAAAGGGTAGCAGTAAGCTTTAAGGCTCTGTCCCTTTATGCCAAAGCTTTTGTTTGTTTGGTTGGTTTGTGTTGTTTTGTTTTATATCAGATGTGACCACTTCTCTTGGTGGTCACACCAATCAATCCTTTATGCTTAACAATTTAGATCAAGTATGCACTCTATCCCTGGGCCTCGCCCTGTGAGAGGCAAGCTTACAGTATTTAGAATAGCAGCCCAAATATCATTGTTTCACTAAATAGATAGGGAAAAGAAGACAAGGGTATTCTCAAAGCTGGTAAGAGCTGGGCCTTAGCCTGGAACTTGGCAAAAAGGTTGTCTTTACTCCTATGTATGCTGACTGACGCCCCTTGTCCCATTTGTGATGTTCCAGCCAGAGAAACTGAGGCACAGAGATAGACCTGGCTTGGGATGTAGACTGCTGCAGAGATGCAACATTAGGCTAGTTCTTGTCCTGCTCAGGCTCCATCTAGGCCAAGCACTGTGGCTATTTCCATTGACCTCTGCAGGCAATTTTTGTCTGAATAAGTCCATGTTGTGTACTATATTCATTTTGTGTGTGTGTGATGTGTGAGTGCATGTGTTCGTGTGTTTGTTTATGGGGTGTGAGTATGGGCATGCATATGCCTGTCGGGGACCAGCCTCAACAAAAATACCTCTTGCCAGGGTGGGAGCGCGGGGATCAGAAATATAAGTAAAGAGTGTGAAGACATGAAAATAATTAAACAGAGATCATAGAATAGTACCGGGAGAGAGCTTCAGTGAATACTGAAATAACCTGAATTTAATTTTCCGTACACTTTTATACCCCAGTACAAAAGGGGGAAAAAGGCAATTAAAGACTTTTTTCACAAAGGACAACCCATACAGTTGCTTCAACACTTTGAGATGTCAAGCCATTAGCATTCTGTTGTTTAGGCAGTGAAGCCACCCTAGACCAAGTATCCTGAAAGCAGCCACTCCCCAGGTAACTTTCTTCTTACAAAAGAAGGAACAGAAGTACGCTCGCATGTCAGGATGGAGTGGATCTACTTGTATGAGCCATCTTAATGTCAAATGAAGCAAGTAACCACATCCTGAGGCAGGATGTGTAGCTCTGATTGTTGTCATCAGATGTGAGCAACCTCCAAACTCTCTGACCATCAGACAAGGTAGAACTAGGCTCACATTTTTGGGCCTCCACATGAGCCCCAGTCCACTGTGGAAGTCAGGGGACAACCTTTGGGTATTGGCTCTAGTATTAGGCTCTTTGTAGTTGTAAACATTAGGCTAGCTAGCCCTCGGATTTCTATATATTCTCTTTTCTCTGCCTCCCATTTTTTTCTGCAGGGTTTTGCTAGGATTACAAATACCTGGACTGATGTGTTAGGCCTTTATGTGGGTTCCTGAGATCTGAATGCCCATTTTCAGGCTTTTGTGATAAGCAATTGTACCAACTAAGCCATCTCACCAGCCCAATCTTAATTCAAATTCTTTGTTTGTTTTTGATTTTATGAGACAGGGTTTCTTTGTGTAACAGCCCTGGATGTCCCACAATTCGCTCTGCAGACCAAAGCGGGCCCTAAATTCACAGAAATCCTCCAGCCTCTGCCTCTCAAATGCTGGGATTATTGTAGACCAGGCTGGCCTCGAACTCACACAGATCTGCCTGCCTCTACCTCCGGAGTGCTGGGATTAAAGGCGTGTTCCACCACTGCCCAGCTAATTCAGACTCTTGAGAAATGGGACTAACCCTGACTTCTGACCCTTCCTTCCTTTATACCAGACTATCTGGTGTTTGTTTCTCCTGACCTGAGGATTCTGACAGCACTGCAATTGTGGTTTCCCTTGAGGATCTAGGGAAATTAACTCGATGCCTTTGCTCTGACACAATGCGTTAATCCCTATCATAGTTACCGCAAACATGGATTGATCGGCTACTCTGGACTGACGCAGATGCTAAGCACTTTGTATGTGTTAACACGTTCACTCTTACCCCCATCTTCAGAAGCAATACACAAAGTGAAACAAATACACTGCTCAAGGAAGGTCACCTCAGTAGAAAGAGACAAAACTAGGCCCAAGCCGCTCTCTCTGAGTTACATCTGCCAGGCCCCGGCACCCTGTGTAGCCAGCCTGCAGCCACTTTAGCAGGTTCACAGAAACAGGCTCCAGAGATGCTCCCAGGAAAGATTTCCGGGTTTGTGGGAGCTCTGCAGAGGAGAAGGAAACCTTCCCAGTTCTGATACATCCCGTCTGGGCCTGGCAGGGGTTTTGAAAACCACCAGACTCCCACTCAATCCAGAACTTGTCAAGTCGTTCATGTACACAGCGCAGCATCCAAGGTCTTGCTGCACTGTCTCATACCTGGGTTCAGTTTCACCGGAAGAGCCCAGCTTTGCAGGTTTTCCAGCGGGTTTGCTAAGAGCCTTTTTGCTGCCCTGCCCTTTGTTTGTTATTTTCTCCTTGGCTCCTTCAGTCAGTTGATCTCGCCTGAAAGCTGCCATCCAAAGCTCAGTCACAGGAGGTGACTTTTGACTTTTGCTTGAATTGGGAACCTTTCCTGAGTGACAGCAGCGCTTCACCCTCCAAAAAGAGGAACGCCACGGGAAGCTAGTTAAAGCCTGTATCATAGACTAACATATTGACACCATCTTAATTACCCAACCCTGTTGATGCCATTTAAACTTTTCCCGCCACCTGCCGGTTTAAAGACACAGCGGGGCTGCTTTATGTGAAGAGCTCCGTCAATTTACTAATTAGTGCTTTTGCTTGAAACCTATTGTTGAGTCAGAGTCAGATTCAAAATCAATACTGAGGCCATCAAGGTACAAACTTGTATGGACTAAGGCAGAATAGGCCTAGGAATCAAATTCACCTCCGCAGAGCCATCAGTCTCTACTAATAGATCACAGAATTCTCGAGCCAGAGAGACTGCAGCACCAAGATGTGAGTCATTTGATGGAGTTTCCAAGGCAGTCAGAAGCAGCTAAAGGAAGCTAGCCTGTCATCACCTAGAGATTCCCTAGCCTCTGTTGTCACCATCCCATCCTACCTACTGTACACTTTCCACAGAGTTTCCATGAGGTTCCTTGTTTTAAGGACAACTGGCTGAGATGTCAGAAATAATGGGAATCAAAGTCAACAGAACCACATGACCAAATTTTCTAAATATGCGGAGTTGATAAGGTCTGAAGAGGACCCAGATGTAATGGAATGTTTCTCTCTAGACCGCTGCATCCCAAATTACCAACCAGAGGCTTACTATTACTTATAAATATTTGGCCAATGGCTCGGGCCTATTACTAGCTACCTTTTATATTTACATTGACCCACATTTCTATTTATACTTTGACACGTGGCTCATGGCTTGCTCCTTCATTTTCTCACATGTCCTGTTTGCTCGACAGCTAGCTGACATCTCCTGACTCTGCCTTTCTCCTTCTCATCATCCTCAATTTGATCACCCTGCCTATACTTCCTGCCTAGCTACTGGCCAATCAGCATTTTATTAAATCAATTCGACTGACAAATTGAGTGTGCAAGAGGGTTATTCCACAGCACTCAGAAATGAGGCGGATAGACTGGTGGGCTTTTCCACAGGACAGGCTATGCAACTTCCCCTCTCAAAAACTCATCTCTGTATAACTGAGCAAGAGAGTGCGCAGCACTTTCTTAAAAAACATCTGTGACTCAAGATGAATAGCACGCAAGAAATGTCCCTTAAGTCAGACAGGTGATTCACATCACCTAGAACTTTCTCTTTTTACTTTCTATCCCCACCCTATTAACGCCCTTGCCTGAAGATCTAGCCTAGAGCCTTGCCTGTGGGATAAGGAAAGGAAAGCTCTGAGGTCATGTGTTCCATGACATCCGAAAACATCTCAGCTTTTAGAGTATTGGAATCGGTGGGACCTGATCTTCTGTTATTCCTTCAACCAGACAAGAGAAGGTCCTTGCATGGATTCATCTTTTTATAATCATTGTTCTCTCTCTCTCTCTCTCTCTCTCTCTCTCTCTCTCTCTCTCTCCTTTCCATTGATAAAACAACTGGTGAGGTAGCTCAGTACATAATGGGACCTGCTGCCAAGCCTGATGATCAGGTTCAATCCCTGATACAGACATGGTGAAAGGTACCTACGTACAAGTTGTCCCGTGATCTACACACATGTACGCTGGTACCTACAATTGCCCATCAAAAAAGGCAGAAATGTTGAAAAGCAGCAGAAATAAAATTTACATAAGTGAACTGCTGGTAATTGACGAGTCACTTTTACTCAACAGTAAGTGAACAGTTTTCTTGCACTGGATTCTCCTGCCAGCATACTTCCTTTAAGGTCAAGCTCGCAATGCTTATGGTCTTGAGCATGAGTTCTACTCTTCACACGGTGAACTGCCCACGGCTCTGCTTCCTATCCAGGAATTTCCACATAATGAGAACTTTCTTTTTAAGTTGGATGAAATAAAATCAGTTGCCTCCATGATTTTGCTTCTTCACTGATAACCTACACTTATCTAAGTCAGAAGTAAGGTGAATGAACCAGTGGGATAACTGAAAAGATTTTTGTAATCATGGTCAGAAGGCAAACGGTACTGTTATCAGGACTTGGCATATCAGACCAGTGGGTATTGTACAATTTAAGCCACAAATTATTGAGTGTGTGACCATGATAATATTTACAACACATTTTGTTCTTTTCACAGACTCAACGTTTTGCTGTTTGTCTTTGTATCATACTTAGACAATACGGTTAGTGACTATCCATGCCTTTTTCTTAAAATAGAAAGAAAAGAAAAACAAATGACAGCAAATAGTATCACGTTATGCAGCCCAAGTGGCCTGGAATTTAACAATGTAGACCAGGCTGGCCTCTGACTTATGATTATTCTCCTGCCTCTGCCCCACAAATCTTGGAGTGACAGATATGTTTCACTATTCCAGGATGTGCTAATGTCTGCTTTTAACAGATACAAAAACGCTTAAGAAAAGAAAGACAGACTTAGGATTTTAAAGATTTCTTTTAATGTATACGTATGTGGGTATGTCTGAGTGTTTGTTTATGTACATATGTGTGGTGTCTTCAGTGGCCAGAAGGTATCAGATCACTTGGAGCCAGAGCCATGAATGGTTCTACAAAGCTAGATGGCTCTATATAACCTAATGTGGGTTTTGGGAAGCAAATTTCTCTGCAAAAGCAGTATAAGCCCTTAATCGCTCAATCATCTCTCCAGCCCTAGCTTAGGATTTTAGTAAATTGATTCAGTCCAACCAATAACTAGGGAAGGTCAAGAACACTGGGAGTTTGCAGAGCAGCCAACATCAGTTAGAGAGGAGGCTTGTAAATATATAATCTGATGCAAAACAACTTTTACTATAGTGAAGTAAATCCAGCAACAAAGGCAGTGGTGCTGGGGCGTGGTGGTGGTGCTCCTTAATGACAAATACACACCTAGAATATAGTAACTGAAGAAATACATAGTGAACACTAAGCAAAGAGACACTTACAAATACTAAGCAAAGAGACACCTAGAATACACTAAGCAAAGAGACACCTAGAATACCCTGAGCAAAGAGACACCTAGAATACCCTGAGCAAAGAGACAGCTAGAATACACTAAGCAAAGAGACACCTGGAATACACTAAGCAAAGAGACACCTAGAATACACTAAGCGAAGAGACACCTAGAATACCCTAAGCAAAGAGACAGCTAGAATATTCTGAGCAAAGAGACACCTAGAATACACTAAGTAAAGCCCCAGCACATATAGCACACCCACGGTTTTACAGATGGAGAAGAATGCACTGGGAACCCTACATTACATTTAGGGATTCAGACATTAGCCAATCCTGGGCTTTGTTTCCAGTTTCCCTAGCTGAGAGCTGTGTGTCTTCAGGTGACTTCTCTCCCTTTCCCTACTTCAGTTTTTCCATGCACACAGTGGCTTCTGGAAATAAATTAAAGGTGTACATTGTGTCCATTTTTTTTTAAAAAAAGGACATATAAAATATTTGTAGAGAGTAAGTTCTTAGTTAATCCTTATGAGTGACTTTTCTATTTTTATACTTTATAACTTTCAAACTATTAGGAGTTAATGATCCTGCTTCTGTAGAATTAATCTTGTTTAAAGGCTGAGTAATGACGTGATGGTGCCCTGGGTAGAATAAGTACTACCAGAAAAAAAAAAACATATCTGTGGGAGAGGGATGAGAAGGAGCCTGTGTTTTAACTTGGTTTGAGGTGAGACTACCAAGCCCCAAGATGTCCACCTTTACCAAAAGCTGGGTCTGGAACCCTTATCTCCAGACTAGGCAAGAATAGATGAAGGAACCAGAAGCATGGAGCCTTACATGTATGATTGTACATAGAGCTCATATACTAAGGAGGGTGAAGAAGACACAGGGGCTATTAAAATTGGAAACAATCAATGTAACTCCAAGGATTCGGGTCTGGGTCTTGGAAGGGTAGAGACTGAAATGGAGAAGCTGGTGAAAGAAGTAATTTATGTTTGTTTGTTTTAATTTCTTTTGTTTGTTTTGAGGCAAGCTCTCCCTACTTCCCATGGGGAAGGAGTGTCATCCTTCTACCTTGGCAATTAAAATTCTGAGAATATTGCCAAGCAGCACCATGCCTGGATGAGAACAGGTTTGATGAAACAATGAACACAAATTTGGTTGTGACTATTCTCAGGTTTGCAAAAGGCTCAATGAGTTTGTGAGACTGTACTATGGGGATTGTATAATCTATTCCTATGGCTACAAGTCAGGGCAAGGGCAGGACAAAAGAAAACACTGTGTTTCATGGAATTAAAATAGATAGGCCTGAAAAACATACTTTTTAGTGCTCAAAGAGCATACTGATCAGAAACAGTCAAGGGATGCACTGAAAATTGGGGACCAGCTACAATTTTAAAAGCAAGAAGTGTCGTAGAAGAATGGGGCCATCTCAGGAAAGAGCTGTGGCTTCCCTTAGCTCAGTTGTGGTCAGGTTGAATTCAAAATGAGATGGCAATGGGGCAGATATGTTAGTATATTATGCATATATAAAAATGTCATAATGAATCCTGAGATCTTGAGCAATTAACATATGCTAAGAAACTTTTTTAAAGGATGGACTGGGGATGTGCCTCACTTGGTAGAACATTTGCTTAGCATGCATAAAGCAATGGATTTGATCCCTAGTATGACATAAACTAGGTGTGGTAGAGCACTACATAGGAAAAAAAGTGGAGGCAGGAAAACCAGAGTTTCAAGTCCATCTTCCATTGCATATTGAATTTGAGGTCAGTCTAGGGGTACTTGAGACCCTTCCACAAAGGTTATGTTAAAATAGAAGAATAAATTTAGGGGCGAGATCAGAAGACATCAAGTCAGGAGAGGAAACAAGGGGTCTTTTGGGTTGCTCTAGGAAGACATTACCAGGGACTGCAAAAATGGTTACTGAGGCATGACAGTACAGCAGATTGAATCTTTATTCAAGACACTAGCCTGGGCAGTGAGAGCAGAAAGTATATGATGAGAGCTGTGGAAGATGACTGAACAGTGTTATAGCTTAGTCAAGATGAAGGACCCTGAATATTTGAAAGCAGAAAGGAAGAGATGAAAGCGTTGGGAAGGTAGAGAAGAAACCTGACCAAGAATGCCAAGAAGGTATTGGGAAAGAGATGTGGAGAAACAAGAACTACTAGCATCAAGTCCAGACAGCTCTCTCCTGTGATACTTAACAGTGTGTGGGTTTTGAATGACTTGAAGTGGTTTTTTTTTTGTTGTTGTTGTTGTTTTGTTTTGTTTTTTGAAAACCTAGATAGTCACAAGGGCTCAAAATTGTTGTTTATATGCATTTATTGTTTTGTAGAAGAAATTATAACAAACTGAGGTTTGGAACCTTTTTTCCACATGTAGCATTGTTTGAACCTTACTACAATGCCTACATAGTACAGCTATCATCAAATCATGGCCTGAGTCATTATTTGCTTTCTGCAGATCTCCCCTGATGGACTCCCAGCTGCAGGATGGGAGGTACCAAATGTACTCTCTTAACCCCTGTGTCCCAGTAACTTGTGTACCTGACAAGGGCCTAACAGACACTTGCTAAATGTATGAACGTATGTATGTATGTATGAATGAATGAATGAATGAATGAGTCATCTCTTTCCCAGGAAAGAGAACTGAATATAACCGAGGATTTGCTTTTGTTTTCTGAAAGCGAGTAAGGCAAATTAACAAGGACACTACTTTTCCCAACAACATTTAGTGAGGGACCTTTGGTTTTTCAGGAGTGCCTTCCTGACATCCAACAGACACACAACACCGAACACCCCTCCTTCCCACAGTCTGGATGTAGTCTTTAAAGTCCATAGAAGAATCCCTTGAATACAGAATAGGAATGAATTAGAGGACAGGATAGTGTGCGGAAAACTTCCTGTGCTGACAATGACAACGTTTTACTTCCTGATGTGTGGAAAAGGGGAAGAGGGTTAAAGGCGCTCTGAGGATAATTACAGCTGTAAAGTGCTCATTGTAGACTCTAACACCTGCACTGATAACTGTAAAATTTTGTCATACTTTCTTTAAAAGTTTCATTCTCAAGTGGGTAAAAACAAAGTTTCACTACAGTGTAATTAAGTTATTTAGTAGCCTTATGCTTTTGTAGCTTTGCTACCTAAGACCCTACTACTCATCTGATGCTCTAAGCTCTAGTATCCAGGCAGTACAGGGTAGAAGTGGACTGGTTGATTGGTTGAATTACTCCTGCTGAAATAAATAATAATTAAAAGACCCCTGGTGTGGGACCATGGTCTGTATACTGTCAATTATATTTTAAATAAACACTGATTGGCCTGTAGCAAGGCAGGAAATATAGGCGGGACAACCAGGCAGTAAGTAGAGGCGGGTCAATGAGAACAGAAGAATTCTGGAAAGAGGAAAGCCCATTCCTCCACAATTGTGAGCTTGCCACAGAAGCAAGATGTGACTGCCTCACTGAAAAAGGTACCGAGCCATGGCAATCACAGATAAGAATAATGAGCTAATATAAGTTATAAGAGTTAATAAGAAGCCTGAGCTTCTCAATCATTTTATAAGTAATGTAGACCTCTGTGTGATTTCTTTGGGACTTAACAATTGTGGGAACTGGGCAGGCCCCACTACCGTGGTTTCCTTTCCTGTTTATAACAACCTTGTGGGATAGGTATTAGCTTCTTCAGCAGAAGAGACACCTAAGTCTCAGTGTTCAATCACTTGTCCTCGTCTACCACCTCCCAGCACCTTCAACATAAACCAAGCCCTCTGATGATTCATCCTTATCATGTTGATTATCTCCCCCCCCCCCCCCCCCCCCCCGTTTCTGACTTTGCTTTCACTCTCTCTCTCTCTCTCCCCCTCTCCCCAGGAAAGGAGAAGAAGCTCTTGGCAGAATGGCATCTCATTGTGTTTCCAGCAACCGCCTGCTTTGTCTTGTTAATTTTCTCACTCATCTGCAGAGTGTAGGTATTCCTTACTTTCAAGAACTGACTTTCCAGTGCAGCCCTTACACATGGCTCATTATCAGATGGAGTTTACAGCATGCTGCTTCAGGCTGAAATAAAACATGACATACAGACAGGACACAGCATGGTCCTCAGCTATGACACACTCCTCAAATTTGCTAACATTATCTTAATTTCTACCAAGATTTTTGCCACTGTATTCTTTACTTTCACAGTTTCCCCTTTTGTACTTGCTTGTTTTTTGCCATCTCCTATAAAAAGGCAGCAGTCCACCCATGTCTGAAGTCACCACACTGCCTTCACATATGGGTCTCAATAGTCAAGGGTTGACCTCTGCCTGGCTTTCAGGTACCTGATCCAGAGTGGCTTTCCTTATGTCAAATGCAGATTCTCTAAAGGCTGCACAGATCTCAAATCCCACTGTGCAGCCTGCAAATGACTGCACCCCCTCCTCTCTCAATCACTAAGGCAAAGTTCTGTTTTAGCCTAACAACTTCGGAAATAACTTCCCTATTAAAGGATATTACTCATTAACATGTTATATTTAGATGCCCATGGGTGATAGGCAGCAGTTCAAAGGGAAAGGAAAGATGAGAAGAAACTGTGAATTTGTCATTGTTGAAGGAGGAAAGCTAGAATGAGGAGTGAATGAGAAGTCAAGCAAAGGATGCCGCTGACCCATCTTCAGAAGTCAGACCTGGCAATGAGCCCGATGTGAAACTGTTAGGGTTTCCTCTTCCCTGTCTCCAGGAAGCTCAAAAACCTGGCAGCATTCCAAGGATTTCAATGATGATGAGATGTTTAGAAATCTTAACCAACAGAAAATCCCAACTTATAACACGGTTACACATGGAACTGATTTAGTCAATGTTTGAGTAGAAATCAAGACAAGAGGACTGTTTATGTTCACCCAATTCCTTCCTATTTTCAGGTGTCACATATGGATCAAGCTATTTCCACCAGTTCCAGCCCCTAAGAGCAGCATTAAAGATCTCCTTGTGGTCACTGACTATGAGGTAATGTTTAAAGACACATAGAGGTGATATTCTAAGTGCCCTGCGGTGAGTGTCAAGCTCTCGCTGTATATATAGATGCACCAATCAATAACTATATGTATCTCTCTCTCTCTCCCTCTCCCTTCCTTCCACCTCTCTCTCTGTAATTAGTTTTAGACGTTATTATTGCCTCTACATTTAGAGAAAGGTTAATAGTCAATGATAGGGGCTCTGTGTAGCTCTGGCTTGACTAAAATTTGCTGTGTAGACCAAGCTGGTCTTAAACTCACAGATCCACTTGACTGCCTTCTAAATGCTGGGATTAAAGGCAAGAATCTGGGAGTCTATGGTAAATATGAGTTTTTATGGCTAATCTGGGAAGAAAGTGACATCGTAATACTACTATCAGCATCTCCATATATTGAGGTCTTTTTAGTTACTTTCAGCAACATTTCAAGATTTTCTGCGTATAGTTATTACACTTTGTTGACCTTATCTTTCAGTCAAGTGGCTATTGAAATAAAGGGCAGCAAACACTTCCTATAAAGACATAATATACATTTAAGGTAGAATTTTTTTTAATAAAGGGTGTATCCACATAAAATGTACTAAAGAATTTTCATTGCTATTTTATAATAAAACTTTACTTATGAAAGATGACAAGCCAGATTAGGCTTCATTTACTGACCTCTGATTTAGATCAAGGAATTCTCTTAACAGACTTAGAAGCTTTTTCAACAGATGCGGATGAATCATCTCGTGTCCAGTTACAGGAAAAGACAGACTGATGAAAAATTCATCAAGATAGTTAATTTCAGTAACCCCCCCCCCAAAAAAAAATAGAGTCTTTTACAGTTGAGTTTGGTGGAAAACTACTAAACTACTGAAGTAAAAACCGAGGCTGGCCAGAAAGACACGGTACACTGTACTTCTTCCTCGAATTCTGCATTGAGAGAACAGCACACCCATGCTGGCTTACCTGTTGCTCCTTGGAAAGGAGCAGGCCCTGTGTGGATCTACTTCTGTTCATCTGAGTGTGCACTGTTCATTCCTCTTTGTTGTAGCAGAGGAAAACACACTGAGGTTAGACATGACACTACAGTCATTTGTCCTGTTCTCTTAATGGAGCAGTTGAAGGTTGGTATCTAATTTCCCTATAGAGCCTGGGAGGATTCTGTTAATATTCTGAGGTTGGTGAGTGAAACTGGCTTAAGAGCTTACTTTCTGAGCTTCTGGTTTGTTATTAATTAAAATCAAGTCATGTGTAGAATAACGACTT
This sequence comes from Microtus oregoni, assembly GCF_018167655.1. Taxonomy (NCBI): domain Eukaryota; kingdom Metazoa; phylum Chordata; class Mammalia; order Rodentia; family Cricetidae; genus Microtus; species Microtus oregoni. Next base: position 47,746,600 of record NW_024543061.1, on the reverse strand, counting down.
AGGGTAGACAGGCTGGTTTCAGAATATGCAAAGGATTAATGTCAACACCGCTTGGATTTCAGGATAATTTTCTCTGTGCACCCATTACAGAGTTTTATATGAAAGATTGTGGAAACGAGGGAGGCACAGAGAATTAAGGACTGAAGTAAAATGTAATATTATATTGTGAGATTTTAACCTAAGATTGCATGTGAGCAAGTGGAGAGCTGTCCACAGCTGGGTGACACACAGCAGTGTGCTCCAGCCACCCATTCCACCCATGGGGAATTTGATACAAGAAAAAGAAGGCCCATTAGTGCTATTGGCACTATGGTGCCTGGAGAGCACCTGAAGAGTGGAAAATGAAGCTCTCTACTTTGACAGTTGATCCTTCATGGTGAGGGTAAGGATTTGTGTCAAGATCCATTGTGGATGTCAAAAGCTGTGGTAATCAAGCCCTGATGGACAATGGTGCAGTATTTGCTTAGCTTAGACTCTACACATCGGCACCACACTATAAATCCTCCTAAAATTACTTCAAATACACACATGGCAAATGCCGTGGAGGAGGTTGCAGAGTCTGAATTACACTGCACAGTCTGAATAATAAGAACAAGATCCCTTGTTTGAACGCACAGAAGCAAAACAGTGGCGTTAGGGGCTCACTGTGACTTTTAACACCGTACTTGGTACGAATGCTCAAAGTCATGGGCTTGGAAGACAGCAGTCATCCTGGAGCTGTTGCCAAGCGGGCTTTTGCTTCTTTAGACCGGCATAGAGACTGTTTTACAACATCCAATAGACAATTAACATTTTGGTTCTTTCTTTCTTTCTTTTTTTTTTTTTTAGATTTCATTCTGAGCTTTCAAACTTATTAGAGATGAGTTTCTAGTTGACTTTTTTTCACTGGTAACCAGAGAGGGTTTCTCCCTCTATTATGCCCACTATAAATAATATAAAATATGGTATTCAGGAAACATGTCTGCTGTGTTTCTAGGATTATGCCTAATACATAGCATCATATCTAAAATGAAATGAGTGTTGAAAACTGTTGAATGAGGGAAAATAGGATGATCTTTTACAAGTGATATCTTAAACATAATTTCTAATTATTTCTGTCTGTATGTGTTATATTAAAATTACTTTAAAAACAAATGCTCCAAAGATGTGCTAGAATCTTTTTATCTTTTTTGAACAGGGTCTCATATAGTTCAGGGTGGCTTCAAACTGGATATATAATTGAGTATTATCTTAACTTTATGATCCTCGTGCCTCTGCTTCCTAAGTGATGAGATTATAGACATGGACATCCATACTGGATTTATTCAGTGCTAAAGATGCAAGTGAGGGCTTTTTAAATGCTAGACAAGCACTCTACCAATTGAATTTACCTCTAGCCTCAAATTTATATTATTGCAATTGGTGAGTGGAATATAATGGAAATATTTTAAATGATCACATCAAGCTGGGGGTGTATCTCCCAAAGAGAATACCTGCCTAATATGTACAAGGCTTTGGGTTCAACCCCCAAAACAACAACATGACCCCCAAATTACAAAATATACTTAAAATATTATATGATATTATAAAGAAAAAATCGTAGACCTATGCAAGGGCTAAGGGGATATGTTGTGGTAGCTCCTTCCGCTCCTTCAGCCAATAGCCGCTGAGATACCAGCTCACTGGGGTGTGGTCTCCCTCCCTTTAAAAAAGCGGCCACTTCCCTCTCCTCTCTCTCTTGTTTCTTGCTCCACTTCCGGCAACTAGATTCCCTTCCTGATTGCACAGAGGGCTGTTGTCTGGGACAGTGATCTGTAAGTTTTTTCCCCTTTAAATAAATAACCATTCTATTAATCATAATTCCAAACTGGTGTGGGATTGTTTATGATTTACACCTTCAGGGATATATCCCATTGGCAGTATATCAATAATAGGAATGAATTGTTAAGCTAAAGCTGTGTGTCCCTGTTACTTTATCATGAATGTAAAGCATACTTCATGTGTTAGAAAGGACTGAGAAGCAGTAGGGTATATTTGGGAGATAAGTCGGATATTTTTTTCTTCTTCCCACTTATTTTTTTATTTGCTAAACATACTATTGTTATTTAAAAGTTACTTCAAACCAATTAAAAAATCAAAGAAATGAGGTGTTCTCTGAAAAACAAGTAAGGAAAATATTTTGTTTTGCAGAAAGCTGCTTGGAATGGAACCAAAATTGAAGTTGTAAGTTATGTGGAAGAGGCTGGATTTGAAGTAATGGAAAACTCCATGTTTTAACGGCATCGTGATATTCTGAAAAGAATTCACATAGGACTCCATGATAAAGGCAAGAACTGATATTTCTTGGCAACCAGGAATTTCAAATGAACACACAGCACACAATTTGATTGCGAGGCAACGAATCCAGACAAACGAGTCTCCAGTGTCTCATCTCCTGAAGTGTACAAATCTCATCAAACCACCTGGCTCACAGCAGGACAATGAACACATCTGAGCAGGGCACCTCGTTTTCCCTCCCACAGTATATTAAGTATCACCCGGCCTGGTTATACAGGCCAGTCTTTGCAATTTGCATGACTTACTTTGAATATTTTGCACAGGAGACAGTTTTTTAAGCTAATATCACATGTTAATTTGGTTTGAGCTGCCAACAGTAGCACTTTCAGCAATAGTGATGGGAAGAAACAGTGGAACCCATCCATAGTGAACCCAAATACAGGGCTGTCTTTCCCACAGCAAGTGGAAGCTATCATTTCATGGTGCTTTTCCCCTTCAAGTTCTAGAATAATTCTTTCAAGAACTGAGTCTGTGTGTTGGGGTGTGGGATGAAGCGATGTGGAGCCAGAAAAAAAAGACTATGTCCAGTTCCATATGCCTGTCTCAGGAAGCATCCCAGCCAAAGTAACTTAAATGTGCACTAAGACATCGTGCCTGGGTCTAAGGAGATGAATGGCTCAGTTGGCCAAGTGCTTGGTGAAGAAGCATAAGGACCTGAGACTGGTTACCCAGCCCCAAGGAATCAGCAACCGAACAGTGCAAGCAGCACGAGCCTCTGATCCTAGTGTGGGCAAAACAAAGATGAGAGGTTCCATGGGACCTGTTGGTCACTCTGGCCACAAAGATGGGAGACTCTATGGGAACTGATGGTCACTCAGTGAGAGATCCTGTCACAAAAATTTAGTGTGGAAAGTTATTAGGGAGAACCCCTGACGCTGGCCTCTGGCCTATATGCACACGTACACACATGAACACACACACACATACACACATACACTAAAAATATCATGCCCCATTAAGAGAGAAGACAGGAGTTTGTTGAAGGATTACATCTTTCAAGTTTTTCCTTGGTACTATGGAAATAAACAGAGAGACATTGAACATAATTCTGCTGTGAAGGTGATTGCTAGATCTAGAATGTACTTCCCAAAGAGATGTTTGATGCAAGAGCCTTCAGGGCGACTTATTTGTCAACTAGTTTTTGTTCAACCTTATTCTCTTAAGTTAGGGTTTTTTAGAAGTCATCTCAGTACACATTATAATGGTATAGAAATGTATTCTCTCAATGTCTTCATATATGAGGCCGTATTTATAAGCCTTTGCAATGGGCAGTGGGCTTGAAGTAGAAGCAAGCACAAGTATGCTCTGGGAGGAGGAATAGTTAGTAGTAGAGAGGACCCTAGTGGTACTGATTTTACATAGTTCTGAGGCAAGGAGCTTGAGACAATGAAAGGAGATGATAGCACTTCAAATCAACACCGTGGACCACTTTTTAATACTTTATAGAGCTGGTTTAGTTAGTTTAGATACTCTGAGTGAGGTATCCAAGGAGTACCAGCTATCTGTTACATGGTTTTTCTGATTTAGTGTATAACCGGCTGAACAATCATGGACATCTGCCAATACTGGACTTCTCCAAGGGTCAGAGCACACTATAGCAGGTTTTCTGTGCTGTCTCTCTGATCTTCACAAGTCTGTGCTCTGCCACAGTCATATACATTGTGGCTTCCATATTAAAGATACAGGAAATGGGGATGAGAAAGGTCAATAGCTAGGAAAGGGCACAGCAATGAGCTGAATATCACACTCGGCAGACTACAGTAACACAGAGGAGGCTACCACATAAAAGCTAAAGTTGGGGCCCTAGAGAGATGGCTCAGTGGTTAAGAGCACTTAACTGTTCTTTCAGAGGTTCGTGTTTAATTCTGAGCAACTGCACGATAGCTCACAACCATCTGTAATGGGATCAGATTCCTTCTTCTGGTGTGCATGAAGACATAGGTCATAAAATACATGGATAAATAAATCAAAAAAGAAAAAAAGGAAATGCTGAAGTTGGCTTTAGGGCACAGACTAGGAAGTTGAGGCCCATGGAAGTATTACTATCGTTGAAAAAATTTGTATTTGACCAACTAACTGGCCAAGAATCTATGAAAAATGGTGCTAAAAGAATCTCTATAAAGGGAGTCAAGAATTTGCATGGCCAACAATTCTCAAGTAAGTCTTATGTTGATGGTCTGCGTACCACACTTTGGTATATTGTTATGAACATCACAAATTGAAAACTGCCCAATTAAAGAATAATGGATGGAAACAACCAACTCTAAGAATTCTCTGTCTTTTGTCTTGCAAAAGAAGTCTAGAAACACCATTTTGGAAACTTACCTCTACTCGAGAAGGTTGGACCAGAAAAGGGAGCTGAGGCACTGCCCTCATACAAGGCCAGTTGTTCATTTTGAGTGTGTGCAGTTCTCATTTGAGAGAGCCCTCCCTAAACCTAATAGCCAATAATTTTCTGGGTTTCACAAGATTCCTGTCCCCCATCCCTGTGCTGGTGCTAGCATCTTATCTTGGTGTGTGTATTAGAAGCCACACAAAGTAGTTCTTGTGACCTTGGCAGCATGTTGTGGACTTACTCTCCTTGATTTTTGGATTGTGACAATCATTCTTTGGGAACTCATATCCAATATTATCTCTTCTATGAGGCTTCAAAAACAGTTGGTAGATCATGTCTCTGGAGTCTCATTGTGAGCCTTATGTCTTGGAAGATGTACCCAACAGTTTAGCTGCCTCCCAATTTGATCATGTGCTCCAGGGGCATTGACATTCTGCAAGCAGGATGCATCCTTTTATTTACAGTGTCTAGAGCAGTACCTAACCCTTAAAAATTACACACGGTTCTGGAGCTGGAGAGATGACCCGGAGGTTAAGAGCACTTCCAGAGGATCTGAGTTTGATTTCCAGCACTCACATGGTGACTCACAACCATCTATAATTTCTGTCTTAGGGTATCTGATCCCCTCTTATGACTTCTGTGGCCACTGACATGCATGTGGTACACAGACATATATTGCAAAATCACTCATAACATTTTTAAAAAATTATATATGGTTAGTGAGCCAGCTAATGTTCCCTTAGCCCTGGCACAGCACTTTCCATATATTTAAAATTGAGCTGCATTCAAGAAAGATTATCAAGACCTACAATGCCATAGAAAGAAGAACAGGTATCTAATAGGACTATAATGGGAGTAGCTAGAAGAAACTCTGTAGTTGATAGAAACTGTGGTCACAGTATTGATTCTCCTAGCATAGGACAGAGGCCCACCTTCCTCTTAGATCTTTCACAGCCGTAGCATATGAACAAAAAGTGCTTTTTCAAGATATCTTTTACAATGAAGAGCTTATTGCAACCTCTCTCTTTGGTACTTGTAATTCACAGTGAGCAATATACGGGAGTTTGAGGCGACTGGGGAATGAAGCTTGTCTGCAACAGGCAAACCACCCGAGCCTCGTTGATATGCCTCAGGCCTCAAACTATTTAAGCTGGCTGGGGAAGAAGCCACTTGGGCAAAGAGCATCTTGATTAAAAATCTAAATGTTTTCGAGGTGAGACTTGTATGTGTCAGGACCATCTGCTAGTGGAATTCAAAAACTGTAGGTGCTAATTTGTGAAAGATAAAGCAGACTGCTGGTGAGAACGAAGAACTATAAACAACCTGGGGAAGGATGATGAGCCGGAGGGAAATGGGACATAGTGTCACCCTAAGGATTTTTGTGACAAAAGCTATGGAGCCGCTCTTGCTTTCCTGTCCCATACATGGAGTTCCAGGATGCAAACTTTTTCAAAACACTTTGTTTAGAATTTCATATTGAGTTAATTGTCAATTTCTTCCTTCAGCATTACCCTGTGAATGTAATGTGGGTCAAGATACGAGTCCGTTAACATAAATGGCAATGATTTATTTGAATCTATGCTATCAAGAGAGGTATATTTTTAATTTCCCTCCTCAAACATTACCCCCTTTCTGTTACCACTACAGCTCTCACCATCCTTCACCTCATTTGCACGAGCCTCTGAACTGAATTTCTGACCTCCAGGATTTCCTTTCTCTTAAAGGCATTTCTTCCTGTATCACTCTGTCCAAAAACCTTTTTTATTATTAATTTATTTGTTTATTAAAGATTTCTGCCTCCTCCCCGCCACCGCCTCCCATATCCCTCCCCCTCCCCCAATCAAGTCACCCTCGCTCATCAGCCCAAAGAGCAGTGAGGGTTCCCTGTCCAAGGACCTCCCACCTCCTAAAGGATGCTTCACTAAATCAAAGTTCGGCATATCAAGTAGTCCACTGTTACCCGGCATCTCTGTAGTGCTCCAGAAAACCTGTGTGAAATCCAACCTCTGTTCTGGTCTGTAAGCATCAAGCTGTGTTTCCCGTCTCATGACTGCTTAAGTTTTCTCCAGTGGAAAAAGCCTTCTGATTTCCCCCCCTTCTTGTCAATGCTGCATCTTCTAAGATTTAGCATTTTGCTACATCGAAGACTTTAATTTCTTGCCTGATTGGCATGTCCCTGAATGTTTGCCAGATGCCTTCTGTGTAATTCTTACAGCATTCAACTGCTTGTTTCTTATTTATTGTGTAAACACTCTGAGGCCAAGAACAACTCCTTATGTGCCACTATTCCCACAGGCCCTCAGTTGAGGCCACTCAACTGAGTGGTTGCTGAGCTGAGCAGGACTAAGGAGACAGAAACATTCAACAGATATTTAGAACTCTACTACAGACTCATATACTGAAGACTGTGTGATTATGCCAAAAATGAAGCAACCATCAAATAAGGTAGTAAGAATTCACAGTTGACATCACTCACTTAATCTGAAGACAGCCGGCTGCTGGCATCCCTGCATGTGGGCACTCAGAGTACCCAAGTTCTCACACTGTGAGGAGCTCCTGTGCACTGGGCACTTCCTCCAGCTTTGTATTTGGTAATTAGCACATGTATCAGGAACACAGAGTAGCCTGGGTGTGTTAAGTTGAAATTCTAATGTGCTTTCAGTTTTCAACTTGAAAATGTGTTCTTAAGTTCATTTCTTTTTCTCAAATTAAAAGCAGAGATTGATCCCTAACAAGCGATAAAAATGCAATAATACTTAAACCTGGCAGGAGGAGGAGGAAGAGGAGGAAGAGGAGGAGGAGGAGAGAGTGAAGAAAGCAGCAAAGCAACCAAACAGAGCTGTAGCTTAACAGCAACTAACTTGCTTCATTCCCTCTTTCAGTACTCTATGACCTGTTGCTGCTTCACTTCTGACATAATACAACGTGTACATGGGTAAGGCCGTGTCCTCTTATTTTCTTTTGGAAAATGGACCAGTGGGCTAGATTTCACGGGGGGGGGGGGGGGTGTGTGTGTAATATTTTTCTTTTACAAAGCTTAATGAACTCCAAATATGTTACCGCACGGGTGTGGTTCCTCTCCAGCGTGTTTAGAAGACAACCAATTTAAGAAAATGTTTAATCCAATAAAAACCATTTTATTCTGAGTTATGTTGACAAAAAACTTGATTGTTCCCTTGAACTTACCTGTGCTACTAATTGGTTTCACAGGAAAACAGAGATGCAGGATTTTTGTTCCTATAAGCAATGTCCACATTTTTATGCCATAGTTCAAATATGTGCGTTCTTTCGTCTTCTCCACTAAACTATGAGGAGGGAAGTCTCAGTCCTTTTATCTCCATTTCTTCAGTGCCAGCACAACACCCGGCTCTTACCTGTTGACTGCTCAATAATAAGAACAGCTGTACTCAATAAAATCCATAGTTACTTGTTTTCGGTTACTTTGTTCTAAAGATTGATAAACACCCCCCCCCCCCCCCAACTAGCTGTATGGCTCATATTCTTGGGAAGAAGATTATTTGTATATCTCTTTAAAATATTTCTGGAATTTTCTCTACTCTCTTCTTACCTCCTTGGCAAATAATCTGGCTTTGGAAAGATCTTTTTGTCTTAATATTTTGTTTTGGTTTCAACTGTAAGAGGACCTTATACACCAATTCTGGCTTTCACAATGCAGGGCACTCACACATGCAATGCTTGCATGCATATATGCAAGCAAGTAGTCATGCACCATCCAAGAGAGAGAAGCGAGAGGCCAATGAAACAGTGTTCCAAATAGCAAGCCTCAGGCTTCCACCACAGAGTCATTCATTTCAGACATTGGAAAGCCCCTGGAAATTTGTAATAAAAATTAGTGACTTCATGGGGGTCGTTGCATCTTCTTCCCTGCAAGACTTAGTACATACACGGGGGCATCAATCAAATTTGTATTTCAAATAAATATTGCATGTAACACACTTAGTCTTCATTCGTTTTTTCTAAATCCAAGTTTGACCAGACCTCTTTGATTTTACTTTGTGCCCTGATCAGTACTACTCTGATAGCTTAAGTGTGAAGGGCTCTTATTACAAATCCAAGTGAAAAACACAATTTGCAATAGAAGAAATAGAAGCAGTCCTGCTTGGCCTCTTTGGAGTTAAAAAAATTGATCTTACAAAATCTGCAGGAATTTTGAGTATTTGGGAACTTATCCCAGCTCTGGTCAATTTCAACATTAACACACCAACACATAACCTCATAAAGGCTCACTATTTAATATCTTATATTCCTGTTGCTACTAATATATTATCTATCTATCTATCTATCTATCTATCTATCTATCTATCGTCTATCTATAAATCTATAAGCTATATACCATCTATCATCTATCTATCGCCTATTTATTGTCTATTTATTACCTTTCCTTCTTGATATTAGGTCACTAATCTATCACTTGTCTGCCTGTCTGCCTGTCTTCCTTTCTGTCTATCATTTCTCTCTCACCTGTCTGTCCATCTCTCAGTCATTTATGTGTCTTTCTTCTATATCATGCTATAGAAATCTAGTGTTTGGAAGGGGTCCTAGACCTATGCCAGAAACATCTGAATTCCTGGTCTTGGCTCTCATGCACATGGTACATTTTTAAACCTCTCAGCCTCACTTCTCATGTGCAAAAATATGGAATGATAAGTAGTAGCCCAAACAATCACCAGGATGATCTGCAGGGAGACGACTACACACCACTAGCATGGCTGACTGTTATTTACACCACATACATCCCTCTGGTCACAACATACTCTTTCAGGTTCCTGGGCTTTTCCACTCATATTCCTTCTGTGCCTACATTATTGCCTGGTGTGCAGAGAGTAGTTAACAATCCTCTGCTGAATATAACTTGCCCCACATCATGGACCTTATTTTCTCTATCTTTTTTGAATAGTGGTGTTCTTTTGTACCTGGCTTTGTTCAGAACAACTCATTCCAAATCCTCACCTCAGATACTGTTTCCTCTCAACTTAGTATCTCCCTCTTGTTTGACTCCGTGTCCTGTACTGTCCTCTAACTGAACTTAGGGGGTCTAGATTCTGGCGTAGCTTATTGTCTTTCTTAATAAATTCCTATGACTAGCATATTATTTTAATATGAAGCCTTTCCCAGTGTGCCTCATGTGTTGAATGCCTGGTTCCTAACTGGCGACACTATTTTTGGAGGTGGCAAACTTAGTTGAACGGAGTGGGTCACTGTGGGGGGGGGGAGGATGCCTCTAAAGGTTCTATGTGGTACCCAGTCTCTCCTTCTCTTTGTTCCCTGTCCATGATGAGGAAGGCAGCACATATTTCCACCTCCTTCATGAGCTAAAATAAATATTTCCTCCCTTCAATTTGTCTGAGGCATTTTAGTCACAGTTGCATAAAGTGAGTTTAAGCCACTAGGGAGTGAAATGTACTGAATCGAGAGTTCAGTTCTAACCCTGACTTTTTAATGGCCTATGTCACCATGAGCTCCTGGTCGGCCTATGTGCATCCATTTCATTAATGAAAATGGTAGAAACTCGTAGCATGAAGAACATACTGAGAGTCATAACAATTAAGTATTGGCTGGATGTGGCGGTACAGGCATTTAATCCCAACACCTGAGAGGCAGGGACAGATGGATTTCTGTGAGTCCAAGGTCAACCTGTTCTACGTAGTGAGTACCAAAACAACCAGGGATAAGTAGAGACACCTACTCAAACAACAAACAACAAGTATTAAATATCATGTGAAGTTTTTCACTAAAATCCCAAGGCATATTTACATTCACACACAATTTGTGTTATTCCTAAATGTGGAAAGAATGTATAAAGCAAATCTAGTTGACAGACACAAGGGTTGTCATGTTTAATCACATCCATATTAAATACCTCAGCCTTACAGTTTCTAGACTTTCAGATCTATCATGTGGTTGACTTTTTTTTTTAAAGGCTTTTGTCTGTGTGACCAGTTTTATTATAGCTCTGTTACTCTCTATCTGACCATAACCATGAGGATAAAGAACAGAGGCCAATTTTGTTTGAACTGTGAACTCTGCTGAGTATTGCACATTTACACTTGAATTGTGGCATTTGGACATTTAATCTGCTTGGTCCATTTATCACAAGGGTCAAAGGGGGTCTGCTCACACACCGGGCAGCCTGCCTTGCACAGACTGATCATAATTTGACAGAGGCTTGGAAGCCACATGGAATAGCAGCAGATAATGCCCCTCTGTTGACAAATGAAGTGATTTCAATCCCAGCTGCAGAGGGATGGCTGTCAGAAACAGGTACTGATCATGTGGCCTGGGCAGCGATGGGGGAGGACAGTTCAGAACACTGTGGAGAAACTGAAGGTGATTTTGTGAAAAAATTGGGCATCTGAATGAGGAACCTACTGCCTACCTTATTTTCTATAAACATTGATATCGATATTTAGTATTAGTTTATATTTTTTATTGCAGTAAGATGATTAGATCTTACAGATTTTGACATGCTCCTGGACAAATGCAATAGTTAATTGTTGCGGGAGGTCCTTTGGCTCCTCCAGCCAATAGCCGCTGAGATACCAGCCCATTGGGACATGGTCTCTATCTTTAAAAACGCAGTCACTTCCCCCCTCACTCTCTCTTACTTCCTGCTCCGCTTCAGGCGACTAGACTCCTTCCTGATTGCGCAGAGGGCTGTTGTCTGGGATGGTGATCTGTAAGTTTTTTCCCCTTTAAATAAATAACCATTCTATTAATCATAATTCCAAACTGGTGTGGGATTGTTTGTGACTTACGCCTTCGCCTTCATCTGGCAATGATGGAGGAAGGTCATTGGTTAATTAATAAAGAAACTGCTTGGCCAAATAGGTTAGAACATAGGTGGGTGGAGTAAACAGAACAGAATGCTGGGAGGAAGAGAAAGTGAGCTCAGATGCCATGCTCCCCTCTCCCAGGCAGACGTGATGAAGCAAGCCGCCAGGTCAGACATGCTGAGTCTTTCCTGGTAAGTTCACCTAGCGGTGCTACACAGATTATTAGAAATGGGCTAAATTAATATGTGAGAATTAGCCTAGAAGAGGCTAGATATAATGGGCCAGGCAGTGTTTAAAAGAATACAGTTTGTGAGTTGTTATTTCGGGGCATAAGCTAGCCAGGTGACCAGGAGCTGTGCGGCAGGAATGCAGTTGGCAGCTCCTTCTACAGTTAATTTATAAAATAATCACTAATGTTTGGAGAGTTGTGCATCTAGAACATCCTACAGATTGCCCAAAGTAAGAAGGGCATTTGTCAGAACAGACTTTGAGAATCCACAGACATATCATTAGCCTTTGGCTTAGGCTGCCCTTGTGAGGCCCTAGGGGCAGGCATGTGTAATAGAATTACTTTTGTATATCCCCAGTTTGACTAGAAATACTTAATTTTAAGAGCCGTATTTCAAGTAAGTCACTATGGTTGACCGCATTCTCAGTGAGAACCCAGTACTCATTTTAAAAACAGGAAAATACAGTCAAGTCTTGAAAGCAGATGTGAAATGAAGGCAGGAGGGTGACAGTCTAGTACAATAAAAAAATCACCTGCTAGTTAATATTGCATAAATCCCATAATCCCATGACATTTAATGTAGTTAATTATGGGCTGCTTTTATAGGCAATGTTCCTTGAGTATATTGGTAGCAAGGCAGGGAAGGTAAAAAAGTTTGGAAAAGGTTAACCAGGATTTTAATAGTCTACTAAATGTAAAAATAGCCACAATCATTTTGTTTTAAAATAAAAGCTCATGGTAATGCCTACGTTTTTGGCTGAAAGAATTCAGTTCTTACCTGAGAATCAAAGTTTATTGCCTACCCTTTCAGCCCCATGGAAAGGTACTGCTTTGTACAGAGGGCTTGTTAGCGCAGTAAAAACCAGTTAACCTGATGGGATCCAATTACCTGTCAGGGCAGAATATCTTTTTTTTTTTTTTGTCATATAGTGAAATCATAGGTGAGTGACATTCAAAAGAACATGAGAAGATTAAAAAAAATCAAATATTCACAGTGTTCTTCCCTTGGGAATAGCCCTCAAAGAGGGGCAGACCCCACTTGATTGTAAGGTTGGAGCTCATTTCCCTTGGTTGGCTAGACACAGAAAGCCTGCTGTTTAGAGCCTCCCAGTACCTATTCTCTCATCTTCTAGTGGCATCATTCCACTCGTGGGTTAGTTAGTACACTGTGCCTGTGAGTGAAGGCTTGGTGTGAGCAGGATGATCAGCGTGTGTGATCCACACTGATCAGACACTCCCTGAATAAGTGAAGAGCACACTGAGCAGAAGGACATCAAACCCAGAAACACAATTGATTTATCCTTTAAACCATACACCAAAAGGACGTGGCAAGGTTTCTATACTCCTGAGAATAGCCTGGTGCTTCCAGTCATCAAGGTTTGGGCCTCTGGTATTTCCTGTGCTCCTGTGATGACCCTGTGAGATGTTAACTAGTTCCTTTCCGTTTGGTTCAGGTAGGACACTTGTTTTTGTTGCTTTCACACAGTGGCCCCTACCCACAACAACCATGGAAACCTAACAAATCGGACAAGTTTTGGTGAACGTGGCGCTTGCCAAACTCTTTAGTCCAGTTGGTTTCAGCTAATTTAGGGCATTACTGTCCGATGATAAAGCTGAGAGATGAAAAGAGTTCATCAAAGCATAAGACTAGAAGCCACTGGCACTTTCCAGAGCATCACCAAAATAGTGACACAGTCCTTCCTGCTTGGATTGCTATATAGCACACAGGCCGACAACTGATGCAAAATGCTACTTCAAAGACCCCTTCAATCAATTCATCAATGAGTATTTATTGCAAGGCACTGTGCTAGGCACTATGGAGAGTACATGGAAGAGAAAACCAATGTCCCTGCTCTCAAGGAGCTTACAATCTAGTTGGGAAGTCAAGGCATACATACAAGGAAAAGTCAGTAACAATACAGGAGTTAGGTTCAAATGCATGGTAACAGTACAAGAGATTTCCAAAAGTAGTACCCTATGAAATACCAAATGAAGGGCTGCAGCAAATTCACAGGAAGGACATCACAAGGACAGGCATGTGGGAAGGTCTCACAGATGAGCTGGAGTGTTGGAAGTGCCCCAGGGCATGGTGGGAGAGTGTGGGGAACATTTCATGGAGGAACAGCCATGAGACCAAAAGGCACAGAGGTGAGACCAAAAGCAAGCAGTGTAAAGGGACCAAGTAGGGCTTGGTGTGACTGGGTATACGGGTAAGGGATTTAGACTAAGAAGGGCCCGACGTGCTTAACTTTATATAGAGATTTTAAGATTTTGGGCAGGGAAACAACAGATACTCTTAGATCAAATATACAAAATCTTGGCTAGCCAAGGAAAAAATATTCTAGTCTCAGTTTCAAGACTTACTTGGTTTTGATTTTTTTTGCTTCCAAGGAGGATTTGAAATGCTGTCTTCAGGGTTGTCAAGTCACCTTTGGTATTGGGTCACTTAGCTTTGGGTCAGAACTAGATACTTTTGAGTGCCCCTATGGTCCCAAGCTGTGACTAGCACAAGGGTAAGCTAACAAATTCCCTGACAGGCAGGCAGGAATAATGCTCCCAGAAGGCAGATATCTTTACAAATGACAGAATATTTATTAACAATACCTTTAAAAAAGATTACATATGCTAGATCACGGGTAGATATCATTTACACTGGGGTTGGGTACTACCTGGGGGTATCAGGTTTTTTCATTCATTTTATTATTATGTTGATTTTTTGCATGTGTCTTTTAAATCATGTTTTAACATAGAAGTAAAGCATATCAATCTAAGAAATGCAAACAGATGAAATACTGACAATATTTTCCTGTTACCATCCTAATTTTCACACCAATGGAATCCTCACAATGACTTTATTGGATGAATATAATTCAAAGGTTGAAAATCTATGTTATGTGTAAGCAAAGTGACAAATTACAGGCAATCATGAGCTCTCCAAGAAAGAAGAAAAAGGCGGCTGTGTGTTTGAATGTGAAAATCTTTATAGAAAATCTCATTGCCTTCTGTATTCCACCCTTGTCAGCTTAGAAAACATCCCCATCGTAACAAAGAGTTCTTCTCATAAGAATAAGGTTTTGTTGATATTGCCATCTTTCATTGTATGATTTTAAGATTTATGTAAAGCGTATAAAGCAACCAGACTAGCTACTGCAAAACAGGAGCGACATCAAGATACAATACATCTGTACTACTGATAGTGTATAGATTCATATGTAAAATTCTTTGCAGCAGCTATTTGCAGAAATAGGAAATTTTTTCAAATTACATGTTATTGTCATTCAAAAGAAGGGTTCTATCATTACAGTTACACATGTTATCTATAAGAAAATTTGAAATTATAAATTCATTGACAGATTTACTTATTAAAAAATTTACATTCAAAACATATGTCTAAAGAGAAAAATTACCTTTTATGCCATGAAAGACTTGTTTGATTATAGTAACTTTTTGTCTATGTTACTACAGGATATGCAACTTCAAATTCAATGTCTAAGATAATGCTACTACAAAGACGATGCTCAAATAAAACCTTACCAGACAATGCTAAGTTCAGGGATGGAAGGATTGCACAAGGTGCCTCTTGGGCTGGGAAGTTTAGCTTTCGAGAGTTGCAGTTCCTGAAACCATCTCAATTCGTGTTGAACAACAAAATTTACAACAGGGTGGGAAAACATATCACATCTGTCAAAGGGACTCAATTCAACACATTAACCATTCAAGGGGTAATTTATATACAGCAGCCTTGAGTTTCAGACCCACTCTCCAGCTGTTTTGCCACCAGATCCTTGTAAAACTGTACAAGTAATTTGTAATTCATTTACTGAGATGAGTGCCAAACTCTGTCCTTAAAGGAAATCTTCTCAAATCATAATTGTGTGGTTGTGTTGCCCAGAGCATTTTACAGCAGAGGAAAAAACCAATATCTACATCATGTTAACTTTAAAAAATTCTATAAAACACTAAATATATAATAAAAATATGCATATAAGGACATATGTAAACTGCTTTGGTAACATCGTATTACAGATGTCTTCAGTGCATTGCAGAGTTTCCAAAGAAACTTCAGACAAAGCTAGATTTGCTTTGAGGAAGTACTGTATAACGCCATTCCTAACGAAGCAAAGAACATTTTTTTTCCAGTAATAAGATGTACTTGAACAACAATATTACTTAGTACTGGGTGTCTTCAAAACAACTAGCTAAATGTTGCTTATATTATAAATAGCAAGTCCTTTAGATAACTTTTGTCATAAACTAGACCTCGCTGTGAGAGAGATCATTATTGTACTGATGGCTGACAGTGTACACGCATTGGAGGTAGAAGCCCCAGATCCTCTTGCATAGGAATCTGTAAAGAGAGAACAAATTCATTTAAAAGGGTCTCATCCTGTATACAAAGGAAAGAGATGCTACAGGACATCACCGAAACAGTATGACTGGCTGGGTTCTATAGAACCATACTGTATGTTCATCCATCATCTAGTTGTTTATTTTATTTTTATCATGAGTGTATATATATGCAAAAGCACTTGTATGAACTGGTATGTGTGCATACATATAAGTATGCATATGGAGGTGAGGGAACACTGTCAACTTTTTAGAAGGATGCCATTCACTTTGCTTTCTCAATGCCAGGTCTCTAAATGGACTGGAACTCATTAAGAGATGGATCTTCCTATCTCTACATCCCTGGTGCTAGCATTACAAGGGTCTATGGCTATATCAAGCTTGCTTTTTAAACGCAGGATAGAGTTCATATTCAAATCCTCCATATTGTGAGGCAAGCATTTTACTGACTGAGCTTTTTTTCCAGCCCTGCCTAAATGATTCCCTATCAATGATCTATTGACATCAGTTCATGATGATCTATCTGTGGGCTGGGAGCAGGCTAGGGAATAGTCTGCAGACTCTTCTACGATTTTTTTTATATAAACTGATGGTATCCATACTTCAATATTACTAGCAATATGTTTGATACGGGTCAATATGTCCCTGAGGGAACAGCACGAAACTGATACTCCCTTTTGATCCTCACCTTTGTGCTTCACAGACAATGTGACACTCAGCTTTTCAGCCCCCTCTGCGGACCAGACATTGTCAGTGTTTCATTTGTCAGTTGAAAAGACTGGGATCCCAGGAGATGAGGTAACTAACTTGTCTAAGATTGCTAGCTAAGTGAATGGCTGGATTGGGAGTTGAAACCATGTTTGTTTAAATACATTTCTTTTGCTCAGACAAAATAATCATATTTTAGACAAACTTTTTCATATGGGTTGTACATTTTTTTCATAATAAAAGCTTTTCTCTTGTCAGTCTGGGTTTCTTTAAGGTAGTCTGATCTCCCCATTTGACGGAAATGAAGTCCCTTAAGGGAAGACATTCTCTGCTAACACTCAAACCTTCATTATTCACACACTCTATATGTTCCTGTCATGAACAGGACCAAAGAGCACCAGTGAGCAGAAGGAAGATCTTTGCTATGATAAGAAGTTTGCGGTAAGATGGAAAGAGCGTGAGGTAAATCACAGTTGTGTGCTGTTGTAGCCAGGAAATTACTTCTGTAGCTCACTGTATGGCTGGCTCCCTTTCAGGGGACACTAGAGCCCTTGTTTGGCAATAGCTAGTTCATCTATATAGCTAGTTCCAGGTCAGCCAAGGCTACTTGTGTGCGTGTGTGCGTGTGTGTGTGTGTGTGTGTGTGTGTGTAAGTATGAACTCCATCTCTGGGGTATCGCTTTTGACCTCAGTTTCCCACTGTACCCCATTTTTGAAAAAGACAAGTACTTTTTGAATCCTTCCTAAATGAAAGGCAATTCAGAGAATGGGTGAAGTGACCCAGGAGCTCTTTACTATTCTGAACTGAGAAATTTTACAGAAGCCATTAAAATTTTTTCATGACTACTTTGCTATCTATAAGACATAATAGCCTTCTCATCCTCTGAAAAATAGAATGATGGACACCTAGCAGAGACTTACTCCAGCACTAAAATTAGGGTCTCAGAGTTGAGGACATCATCCATGGTTTAAAATGTCTTCTGTCTAGTGATAGTTTGAAACTTTAATTCCAGCCTGCATTGATCCTCTAATATTCAGGCTTCAATTCCAAAGGCCAGAAAAATTATGTACCTAGATATCTAATGGCAACTTGGATGCCTATCTAATCTTTTCCTTATCAATATAAAACACTCCATAAACAAAGGGACCAGATAAAGTAAAGAATACAATTCAGGTAGTTATGGTTACTCTAATCCTGGCACTTAAGAAGCAGAAACAGAAGGATTTCTGCAAGTTGGAGAACAGCTTCCTCTACATACCTAGCCCCAGGCCAATCAGAGCTACTTTTTAAGACCCTGCCTGCCAAAACAAAGACAAAACCAGTGCCGTCCATTGGCAGCAAATATTTTCAGATGCTGTATAACTAGAACCACTCTTTCTAGATGTTTTTAAAATCACACTAAATAGTGCAGAAATATTCATTAAACTGCCATTTCACCACTCAACAGCTGCTGCCAATCATTATTCTGATTTATTTACTCTGAATTTTGGCTTTTATTAAAATAAATAAAATTATATAACAAAATTAGTATGCTGTTGTGATATTTATAAACATAATTTAAAAACTGAACAGAATGCATTTCCTCAAAAAGGCTACTTTCACATACTATTTAACAACATTTTAAATGGAGACAATTAACTATATATAGCCATATGTATTTTGCATGTAGATTACATATACTCAATCAAAATATATCATGTTAACTTAAAAACATTTCCAACTCAAGACTCAATTACACAAGTTCACTGGGGATAAAATACCACAGCCTTATGAAGAACATTTTGGCTGGAGATAGAGTTGTACATATTTAATCCCCTTCATCCCAGCATTAGGGAGGCAGAGTCACAAGAATCTCAGTGAGTTCAAGGCCAGCCTGTTCTTTATAGCAAGTTCCAGACCAGTCATGCTATGTAGTAAGATCCTGTCTAAAAGAGCAATAATGACACCATCAAACCTTTTTGCCTATTCTTCTTAACTGCATTGTTCATTAGCTTTGGGAGCCATCATGTGGGGACTATGTAAGCTAATGAATCAATATTAAACAGCCCTCTATGACTTATGTGGGACAGTTTTCATATACTATGTTGGTTGGTCACTGACTAAATCCATGAAAACTGGGCAAAGATTTTTTTCTTTTTCTTTCTTTCTTTTTTTTTTTTTGTATGACGTTTCTTGCAAACAGAAAACATTAGTGATGGAGGAAAGAGGCTACTGTCATTCATTTTAATTATGATTCATTCTTTTCAGTTTCTTGAAGTCTTGGGTAATCTAGGAGAGTGCCACAACAGGCAGGGGGAAAGGGTGAGAAGAGCGTTCTTACTTGATATCTTTGGGATTCGGATTTGCTCACTGCTGCTGCCGTCCCCTCCATCGCTGAATGGCTTGATCTCTATGATGTAATCTTCATCAAATGGTAAAGAAAGCTCCACAGATGTTTTGTTTGTTTCAATGACGGATGTGCTGCTTTGCCTGTTCCATCTGTACAAGACCTGCAGATGTAGAAAGAATGGGTGTCATCTGCTGTTTTAACTGATGCCCAAGGTGTGGTGTCTGCTCTTTTCTATCTCTGGGTACCAGCTAAATGCAAGGTGATGGAAGGGACCTATCAGCCTGCTCATACAGAGAAAGTTCATTTGTGGTGAGGGTCATGTCTGTTGCTGTAATGTCATGGAGAGAATTGTTGAGAGGATACTTCAAGTGGGAAATGAGAGCAGTATGAATGGCTATTCTTTCAGTTTGGTCAACTAACATAATTGAAATACAGAAGTCCGAATAAGGATGCAGAATTAGTGATACACCAGGAGCCTTAGTATCAGAATAGATTTGGCTTTGTGTGGCCATGGGTCATTAACTTAACTTCACTCTTCGGTTCCTTCCACTGTAAAATGGGGAAAATAAAACCCACTTTTTGAAATTTCATAAAGACTGAATGCAATGAGGACTGGGTTCAAAGGACACATTAAGTATGGCCCAGTGAGTACATAGAAAACACAAATTAGACTTGTTTATTTTTCTTCTTCTTTTTCTTTGTTGGGAGAAAGAAAGTGTTGCGGGAGGGGGGTGGACCTGGGAGGCCTGGGAAGTGAGTTAGGATGCATAATGGGAAATTCCCAAATTATATCTATGCAGGCTTAAATGAAACAAGATGAGTGCACACAGCAGGAGCTCCAAGCACAAGAGATGCCCAGAAGGTTGTTATTATCAAGAAATTTCTTGAAAGATGACATTTCTACACACATAGATGGTTTCTGAACGGCAAGGGCAGTGAGCCCTCCACTTTCCCTCCCACTGGGACCCTTTGTAGGGATGGCGCAGAAGAGGCAATCAGTGACAATCTGGAAGCACCGTGGGTCTGAACAGTTTCACTCATGCACCTTTGCTTTCCTTCCTGGGCCTCTTTGATGCTGAGTTTGGGCTGTAATTTATCCGATGAGGTGGCTGACTAGCTTTACTGAAAACACACTTGACTGGGTCTCTGATGGACCTCAACCCAGTAGGGAACAAAATACAAAGGAATAAAAAAATGTGCGCCTGTCATTGTGTGCCCAGCAACAACCATGAGGACAGCTACCCTGTAGCTTCTGACTCTTCTAGGTGGTTTGTCATTGTTACCACAATTCCACAATGCAGGTATTATACCTTTTCACAGATGAGGACGCTGAGACCTGGGGTCCTCTTACACTGTGGAGAAGAAGTGATGGGAACCTGATTCCCAAGCCTGCAGTCAGAAAGCAAACTAGTTTACCTTCTCCAGCTTCCCACAGGATAGAAAAGATGGAGCTGGAGGACACCAGTGGTCCTAGGCCTTGGGTATTCTGGGACACTTATTGATGCTCTAAATCTATTCTTCTCAGCCGAAGTGGGAGTGTGGGAAGCAATTTTGCTCTGCCTCATAGTCACCAGGCAAGATACTTAAAGTGTCATTTGCTCAGCTCATCCCTGGAGTTTCTAGTGGCTGAGAACCGAATGTTTGCCTCTCTAGTAAGTTCTCTACCTACACCAATGCTGTTAGACCAAGGATCCCAGTCTGAGAACCATTGGACTTTAAGGTTTTCTTTAAGACCCCTATAAATATTGATCTACTGAGATCATAGATGAATGGTCAGTCTTCTATTACAAGACAGAATCAAACATAAGCAAAATTCACAAGATTTCCTTAACATAGTTTAGATCCCATTTGTTCTTTGGCATTTTATCACCTTAATTTATAGCCCTTTAATACAAGGTGGAAAACACAATTTCCTTAGGGTGGAAAGATTCACAAACCCTCCTGTTTCCCCGCTCTGAAGCATCAGCTGTACCAGGCTTGGCATCTCTTTGCTAATGACCAAGCGCCAATAAATCCTCAGCCACTGCTTCTCATCTCAGCCCTTCAGGAGAATGGGCTGGTTGATGGGATGCAAGGTCACATCTGACTCAGAGGAACAAATTGCTTCTGTGATTTACTTCTGGCCCTTGCAAGAGCTCGGAGAATCCAACCAGTTTCAAGTATAAATCCAAAAGAAACATTTCCAAGAAAAAACAGCCTATTTTTTCTTTTCCTTTTTTTTTCTTTTTTCTAAATCAACCCCGCTTATCAATCTTGTAATAGTGGAGACTGTAATGTCACCTAAATAAAGGCAAGCAGGAGGTTTACTGGTTTATTTACACCAAACCCTTGGTGCAGCTGACTGATGCGAAGGCTGTGCTTGTATCTGATATAATACAGGAGGGCAGCAAGAGAGGATTCTTGGGAATAATGATAACAACAGCAAACAGTGACTGCTTTCATTTCTCTAATGTCTGAACACTTCTCTTCTAAAGGTTTACATAGATCATCTCCCTAGATATGCGTAATTACTACCTCAAAGATGGCAACCTAAGACCTGGAAATAGTAGACTATTGCCTATAGGCCCATGACAAGTAAGTGATTGACCCCATGTTTAAACCTAAGAAGTCAAACTCCAGAGCCTGATTATTCATAACAATTGAGCTCCCACCTCTAGGTCAATTTGCTTTCCCTTCTGTGTCTCAGTCTTCATTGTGAAAAATAAGGGGAAAAGACAATGAACTTAAAAGGGGGGAGGGAGGGAAACCAATGGCCCAGCAGGTAAAGAAGCCTGCCACCAAGCCTGATGACCTTGATCAGATCTCCAGATCCACATGGTGAAAGAAGAAAATTAACTACTGAAAGTTGTCCTCTACCTGCACATACCTGCTGTATACATGGAGGTACAAGCACATGTGGACACATAGATACACATGCAAACACACACATAAGTAAATAAAATGTAAAAAATAAAGTCAGAGAACATGCAGCCTGAGGATCTTATGCTGCTGGAATTTATTACTTGTTTGGTCACATTAGTGTTTGTTTTTTTTTAATGCCAACCTTAATGAACTAAGAAATTATGCATGAAGGTTTACTATTGAAAGATATGGCCATCATGTCTGCTATGGTTTGGATGTTTATCTACTCTATAAAGTTCCTGATTGCTACTGCAACAATTTAAAAATGTGGAACATGGTGGCTTACGCTTACCTATTACTATTACCTATTACTAAGGATGCTGAGGCAGGAGGATTACTGTGGATTTAGGCCAGTTTAGCTACATAGTGAATTCCAGATCATCTATGGCTACAGAGTTGGACTCTGTCTCAAAAATAAAAATAAAGGACCATTTAAGAAGTGATTTGACTCAGATGTGTCTGAGCTATGGGAGTTCCAGCCTCATGGTGGGACTGGTGCTGTTGTAGTAATCCTGTCCCCTTTTAGTGTGTCTCAGTCTCTTGCCTTCTGTTGCATAATTGCAGAGAAAGAAGACTGTCCTTGTGAGCCAACACTTTAGTGTTGAAATTCCCAGCCTCCACAAGTAGTTTTCCATTTATCCTAAAATAGGAAGGCTCAGTTATTCTCTTACAGTAGCACACACACAGACACAGACGCTGGTCTATTCTTCTCATTGGAAACACCTGGAGCTAAAATGTTCCACCCTCTTCTGGACAGTCACAAAATCTGTTGCTATCATCACCAATATTTCCTATTCTGTTACGTTGGCATATGTCCACCTCTGGACCCTCGTGCCTTCTGTCTACATATTTTCCCAGAGAGCTGCCTGCCTCATTTCCTACTTTCATTCAAAGCCCAGTTGAGATATAACTGCCAAAGTGACTTTCCTTGGCCTTTATATAAAATGGAACATCTTTCCAGTTTGCCCCCTGGCTCTTCTGCTCTTCTCACCCTCATGCCTTTTTCTTCGTCACGCTTTATCCTTCAGCTGCTATGTTTGCTGATTCCTGTCAGCAAAATAACCATGTGGCCAAAAGCCAGAATCAGACTCTACACTGCTGTGTTTAGATCTCAGGTTTGGGTCTTCCAGAGATACTGTTTTTGCAATTTTCTGTGCCTTTAAACTTAGGGTTAATAGACACTAGATTCTAGAAATTTTTTCTTTAAGGGCTTATTGAAGGTAAGATGGTTAAGAATCTTGGACAAATTTCTAGAGTGTTTGTTGAATGGGCTCAGTCAGCTTGATTCACTTATTTGCCTGGGTAGTTTATTTTGCCTGCCGGAGAGCAGATATTATTCCTTTAAATCTGATTTTAGGTCTCAGGATCTCTATATATCCATAAATGAGGTCAAACTTGACTACAGAAAGGTTTCTGGCAGTTAGATAAAAGCCAAAATTCCTCAGGAACTTTTGAAACTGGTTCCTCTCTGCCAAAAAGTAGTCCTTTTCTATACCTATGATAGAAGGGGCAAATGGCTATCTGTGGCATCTATCAGCATGCCAAAACCTACGCTGGCCTCCAGGCTCCCTCAATATCACAAATACCTGTTACAGATGTCAAAGCCCATGCTAGCACCCAGAACCTTGGCTGCCCCCAGTTACTAATCCTCATTATAGTCCTTATGACTTGTCCTCGTCACACAGTCTCTCTATCTCAGTGGTTCTCAGCCTGTGGGCTACAACCCCACAGGGATCACACATCAGATATCGTATATGCCAGACATTTCCATTATGATTCATAACAGCAGCAAAAAGTTACAGTTATGAAGTAACAATGAAGTACTTTTATGGTGGGACCACTACAACATGAGGGACTAGAAGGATGAGAAACATTGTTCTGTCTCTTGCTATCCTCTTGCTCTCTTGCTATTCTCTCCCTCTTCTCTCCTTCACTGTGCTCTCGTCTCTATCTCCTGCTATTTTGCTGTCTTCACTATTCTCTGTCACTCTCCCCTTTCCCTAGACCTGGCCATGTCTAGTCTGTTTCCTCCTCTCTGGACTCTTCCAGATGCCTCTGGATATTTTCTCTCTCTTATTTACAATAAAGACCTTCCTCCTAATAATGAATCAGTCATATCAGCAGTATCTTTACTGTGCTGTCTCAAATACACTAATGTCATAAGTAACTTACAAGGTACCCTGGGCCTCCAATGTTCTAAAGTCCATTTCTTATTGAGACTACCCTATGTAAACAGGAGTTGAATGGACCCACACAACAAAAATCACAATATAAAACCCATTACTATAAAAAACTTTAGTATATAGGAAGGAAGGTGAATTTAAAGTACATGGTATAAGTAGAGCCTTTTGCAATGTGACAAGTTCCCTGTCAAAGATCATCTCTCCCAGAGCTAAGAGATCCACATTTTCCTTCTATAACCCCAGCTTTAAGTGTGGCTTCAGTCTGTGATATCAAGGAAAGAACCAATTATACATTTATAGCCTTAAACGTGAGCACGCATATGGAACACTCAGTATGTATAGCTAGCTAATCATGGTGAGAGTCTGTGGGATCCAACAGAAGAACAGGGAGTCCAGCCTCTCTAGCTACATCCTTAAAAGGAGAGATGTTGAGTTGGAAATCAAGGACTCAGAAAGTGTTTTCATTGGAGAGTGCCAAGATTTTACCTTGCCACCCTGTCTTTCTTTTACCTTCATGACAAGTAGTCCAGAGCATTGTGCACAGTTGACTCCACCTATGCGTGATGCCTCCCTCATGTACCCTCCTGTCACAGAGGGGCTACTCTATATTCTCACAGCTTAACTCCAAAAGCTAGAAATGACATGCCTAATGCCGTAAAACATGACCTCAGCTGACCTGATATTTGAATCAGAGAGAGAACTAAATGTCCTAGTTTGAATTTATTCCCAGATTTCATTCTATTTCTACAGAAATAGAAACAGTTTCCCTAAATCATATATGAAAAACAACAGTTCTCTTCTGAGGAGTCAAATTTTGGCTCACTTGTACTTTACAGAAGCCAAAGCTGTCCAAGAATGGATGGACTTGGCTCAAAGAAAAATGGCGTCTTCTCCACTGCTGGAAGCAAGCAGGTGTTTGCTACACCACTTTTTACAGAGATGCGGAGAAGGAAATTCAATGTGGCATTCAAGTTAAGAGCATTTTGCTGCCTGTCTCGACTCAGGATGAGTGACTTTGTGTAGAGCTTTTCATAAACTGTCGTCACCATGTCTATGTGGACATGCTCTTAACTGCTAGTGATTTTACAATAATCCTTCAAAAGGAAAAAAAATGACTTTTCTCGAAAACTTGCAAGTCCACTTTCATAAACCCTACCACTCTTTATATTACTTAAGGAAGATTATAAAACCAAGACTATGCTTTCGAAATTTTCTCAAGGTAAAGCACTTGGAAATCAACATTTCAGGAGTCATAAAATGGAGAAGAATTCTACTCATCATTTCAAGTCTCTAGATATTTGAAGCATTACGCTACTGAGAATATTGTTCTTCTTCTAGCCAAACAGCTGCAGTTTCTTCCTTCACTCCTTGCAGAGGTTGGGACCAGATCCCTGGTCATGGTCTGTTCAATGTGTAACCTGGTCTATACATTTGAACACAGCCAACCCTGCTACTCCTTACACACATCAGCCTTCACATCAGAATGATACACTATTGCTGCCACATGTGTTCCCGCCCTCTCCCCTTTGACTCTGAACTGGCCTTATAGTAGCTTGTTTTATCCTTAGCTTTAAAAAGAACACAGAATTTTCACTTTCTCGCTCACTGAAGCTAAAGATCCCATCAGAAGTCCAGCTACTTTGAGATATCCATATTGGAAAAACGTCCAAGTTCCCCACAGGAAGAGACTCATGGGGTGGGTGATCTCTGGCAACCCTCCAGCTTTTGCAAAGTCATGCCAGGTGAGAAAGTCACATATGTATGATCTATATCAGGGATTCTTACCACAGAACTCCCCATTTAAGGAAAAGAAGATTGTAAAATTATAAAACTGAAACCTAACCGTTTTAGCCCAACTAGGTTATAATGGAGGTCTAAATTTAGTTAAAGGCTAGAGAGATTGCTTAGCCTGCAAGAGTTATATACTGCTCTTACAGAGGTCATGAGTTCAGTTCTGTGTCAGGGAGATCACAGCATTTTGAAAGCCCAGCTCCACTAGATGAAACACCATCTTTTTGGCGTATGTGTGCATTCATTTTCTCTTTAAAGATAGGCCAGCATTTACATGATCTGGCAAACAACATTTTCAGCTTGTTTTCTTACAAAGAAAGCTACTTATAGAAACAAGAGCAGGAACGAAAGAGACATTAGGCAGTTAGTATTCTTGATTAAACACACACACATACTAAAGTCTCACTGCCAAAAGCAGAAGGTAAAGGGCTGCTTTCTTGGGATTTTGTAGCCTCCCAGTCACAGGGTCTTTAAACATTTCCAATCTAGGCTGAATAAAGCTAAGTTTACATGGAATTGTAGCTTGCTTAAGTGTTCCGCAGAGGGACCTACAGGGTAAGAGCTTAGTCTCCAGCCTGTAGTGTTACTGGTAGATGATGGAACGTACAGTGAGTGGACTTTGTGACTGCTTTTGCAGGTAACTGCAGAATATAATTTCAGTCTCTTTCTTTTTGCTTCCTGGCCACCATATAGCACATCTCCCTGTCATAATATATTGCTTTGTTAGAGATGCAAAAGCAGTAGTTAACCAACCATGGACTGAAAAAGCAACTGTGAACCAAATTAAACCTTTCTTTTCTTTTCCAAGATGATTATGTCAGTTATTTGTTAGATAAATAAAGAACTGCCTCACCCAGATGATTGTCTAAACCCTGAAAAGTTAGCACAGAGCGCATACAGATTTTAGACGGATCTACTTTAGGGTGGAGATTCCTGGAAAGGCCAGAGTGACGTCAGGGAAGACTGAGGAAATGGAGCACCTGCTGCCAGCCAGTCCTGCTAATAGCAGGATTAGGTGTCCTTGCAAAAAGAAATTACCCACTTTGTATCCTTTTACTTCTGACTCATTATCCAGGGCCTTCACTTGATCCCAGTTCAGGATAATTTTGGAGTCCGATGAATTCCATATGATGTTTCCGGGGGGCTGGCTTGGTGCTATAAAAAAAAAAATTAAGACAGACGAAGTCACAGATTATTAAATCTCAATGGATTCTGAGGAATGTCTCCTTACTAGAATTCTAGAGTAGAGGCAATTTAATGGGCGATTGCACTAATATGTGTCTTCAAGGTCACTGAAATCTGACGAGATACAGCATTGCAAATGGAAAAAGATTCAGTTGGTCGCCTACCATTTATAGCTAAAAGAAGTAGTCCTTCCTAGTGAGGAGAAAAACATTTATCTTTCTGTCCTCTGGAGCAATGAATTTGGCATGGTATTCTGAAAGGTTCAGTTAAAATGCTAAGGTGCATTTGAATCCATATAATGATACCAATTAGTATGCAAATGATCCCTGGGAGGTGGGGATAGGTAATGAACTTGGAGTATGTTTGATGAATTCCCAAAATATTTCTGAGCAACTTTGTCCTTACGTGGCTTTCTGGTCGTGACATTGACTGTCGCACTGGAGGGTCCTGTCCCAGCTGAGTTATATGCCTTGACAGCTAAGTGATACAGTGCACTCCCTTTCAAGTTGCTGATTTTTGTAGATGTCTGATTTCCAACTGTTCGTATTTTCCTAGCGTTTTCTTCCTTGTCATCATGTCTCCAGTATTTTACCTGAGAAAATAAAAAGAAAGACCATGGAAATTGTATCCCCCTGGGGATATTTCCAATGTCATCAGGTAATAATATTTTTATGCAAGTCCTTATGATGGAGTTACATTTCTGCATTAATTCACAGACAGAACTTTTAGAGCAAGGAGATTTACATGATCTGTAAAATTAGCCACAGTAAGAAAATCTCCTTTTTCTTTTTCTTTTCCACTGACATGGACAGTCTGGTAAATCATCAATGGCTACTTCTTTTATTTTCCACAGCTTTGGTTTGTGTCCAGGTGATTCTGGGTATGTAAGACAAAAAAACCAATTCTTCTTAAAGATTTTATTTTTTAAAATTATGTGTCTCTCTCTGTGTGTGTGTGCATGTATGTATGTATATGTATGTATGTGTGAATGCAGGTATTCAGAGAGGCCAGAAGAGTGCATCAAATCCCTTGCAGCTTGACTTATAGGCAGTTGTGAGTTACTTAACAAGGATACTGGAAATGGAACCTGGATCTTCTGCAAGAGCAATGAGCACTCTTGACATCAGGAGCCATTTCTCTATCCCTATGAATATGTCTATTGAAGCTCATTTTGCCAACTATATTGTGAATCTTTATGTTTATAAACACACACACATATACACACACATGAAAATATATTAAACTTGGGCATAAATATAGATAAAGGGCAGTCTCCAGTAGATTCTTTAGTGTTTCTTTTAATGGCATGGTAAAACCAGGCCTCTAGAACAGATACCTGTGTAGGGTGGTGCGGGTCTTCTCCCACCAGTGATAAGTTCTTAGAGGTCTCACCAAGAGACACAGATCAAATGCACACGTCTCTAGCTTACCTCATAGCCTTGAATCCGCCCTCTATTCTTCCCAATTGGGGATGCCCAGAAAACTTCGATATCTGTGGCAGAAAGACTCCTGGCAAAGATACTGGCTGGTGGCTTGGTGGGTTCTGCAAACGAATTTAGAACATTACTACTCAGTCAGTAACATCAGAACACGCTTCTAGAAATGGGATAAAAGGTAAATAGAAACCATGGTCATAGAGCTGTCCTTAATACCTGTGAGACACTCAGCATCTCTCCAAAACAAGCAATTACCATGTGCAGGGTGGTGCTTAGGAAAGAAACACTTCTAAAGTCTTACAAACGTCTACCCTGCAGGCAAGTGGAACTAAAGTGACCCCAGATCAAGTTTAGCAATAAGTTTTCATGGTCAGCAATTCTTTCAAGTAGATCTTTCTTAATTAAGTTAAGTAATAGTCCCAGTTGCTCGATTATGAAAACAAGAGAGAAAGAAACAAGAGCAGTTAACCGAATTGATTACAATTCAAGGAAGGTGCATAGTGGCTTAGTTTTAAAAGGTATTCTTTAAAACCCTAGACAAATAATCTATAATTTCTGGGGCTCAGTACCCTTGTATGCAAATGGTAGACTGAACCAAGAGTTTCTCAGATTTTATTGATTTTTGCCAGACTTTTCCAAGACTTATACACCATTTGTATATGCAACTCTTATTTCAATACCGTACCTTGCAAAAAAAACCTAGTTCAGCCATAACTTAAATAAAAACATTCACAAACAATTTTATTGGTCACTATGTACTTTTTAAGACTCAATTAAATTCAAATCAGCATATAAATATTTGATACATTTAAAAGTTCTTCTGTTCCAGGGACCTAAACCTTCTATAAAAGAACACCATCCTCGTTCTCTGATGAATATCCCTTACAACATACTATAATAAAGCTCTTTTCAAAAAATAAAGCATTCATCTGGTATGATTTAATGCCAACTTGTGTGCTCCTCTCCATTGCACACTCCAGGAAATAGGACAAGGAGATCTCTCTTTGCTTCTCCAGAGAAGTCATAGTGGTGAGGACCCTTGACCACCATGGCAGTGTGAATGGCATGCATGCAACCAAGTTGTTTCATGGTTCCCTCTCCTAAGAAGTCAGAGTCAGGGCAAATGGCTTAAAAAACACAGATGATGAAAGAGAATGAAACATTCCATCTGCTTATTTACTGAAAAGCATGAAATATGATTCCTAAAAATAATGGTAACAGATAGGTACATGGCATTATGTATCAATAGATAGATACAGACATAGAAAGTATGATCTGAAGATAACACAGAAAACTTGTAAGCTTGGTTGGTCCTTTACAAAGCAATCAATTGATGGAGAGTCCTATGTTTCCATATATGATAGAGTCGTATTTGAGCTTTTTGTTTGGGAGATAGGTTTAACTGTATGCCCCTATGCCCCAAACTGGCTAACCTTCCCCCCCACAAACTCTCATATTCAGGAATCCTGGGGTGTGCATACATAGTCAGAGTTGCCATGTTCTTAAGTGTGTGTGGTAGAGAGTAAATTAATGCTTTTATAGTATACTTGTATATGCTTTTGTTTTATAAGTATTTTATACTCTAAGAAAGGAACACCACTTGAGAGTTGAAGAAATATTAAGGTAGCATGACCCCTACCTTCTTCAGCAGAATACACCAGTGTGGTGGGGCTGAAAGGGCCCTCTCCTTTGTTGTTGAAGACACCCACTTTAACCTCAAAGGGAGAGAACGGGCGCACGCTTTCATTCCTGAACACATATCTGGAAGCGTCAGCTGAAGCCAGCACTGTCAGCATCCAGATCATTTTGCCATGTGGCCGGAAGGCTACCACATAACCAAAGCCTCTGCCATTCTGTAATTCCTCAGGGACTGTCTGGGGAGAAACAGATATGGCACTCAGAAAGCATAGTAGTTTGAATATTAATTAATTATAACATGAATTAATTAATATCAAATATTAAAGGGTACGCGCCTAATGGATTCAACTATTACAGGTTACTCCCTAGTTCTTGCCTCAACTGATTCAAACATTAAAGGGTGTTCCCCTCATCACTTTATTTGGGGTTTTATTCTCAATAGTCTTTTAAATGTAGAGATATCCTTTAACCTGCCAAAGATATTCATGGGGTACCAGAACAACACCAGCCATGGAAAACGAAATGAAGATCTAGTGGAGAGTTGGGCTCTGGAGAGGTGGACTCAGTCTGACAAATGATGACTAATTTACCACACAGCTGATTTCCTAAAAAAATAACCCGTCCACTGTGCTCCATCGAATATTATTTTCCTTTGGTGCCAGACAGACAAAAGAACTCACAAAAGGAGGCCACCTCTGCTCAGGCAATACTCCCCTTCCCTCCCCAACCAGGAGAGACTCTGAGCTCAGTTGGGAGGGAGGGAGAGATTTCTTTCCTTTCCCTGCTGGGGCTTAGGGTGAATTAAAGGCTTTTTATTTCAGAGGACATTGTCTAAAACCTTTGAAACACATTTCAAACCTCTTTTGAAGCTCCCACCTCCTCTCTCAAAATCAATTTTTAATAAATTGGTGACTAACCTTCCTCCAGGTTGTTTAAAGAAATACCTCAGAGCCCAGCAGCAAAGCCAACTGCTAGGAAATTGGTCTGGGACACTCAATCTATAGCTGGCAGATGTTTTAAATCAATTGGCCATGCAGCAATTCAGAACGAAAAGAAAGACCGACTTTCTCTGAACCAGACTTCCTTGTTTTTTTAACTTGTGTTATCTCCTCTTTCATGATTGTTTTTCTCCCGCAAGGAGTCAAATTAAAACTTGTTTCAACAATGGGTGGCCAAGCACCTTCATTTCCTAATGGACATTAATAGATTTTTTGAAAACAGAGGGGGACCATTTCTAGCTTCCTGTCATATGGAGGAAAATAGCAAAATAACCCAGACAAATGCATGTCCCTTTGGTCCTGTGATGGATTTACCTCCCAGGTTATAACCAGTTCAGATTTGCTGCCTCCACCACCACTGACGTTAGCTGGGGTGACTTCGGGGACTGCAGGAGACAAAAAAAAAGAAACCAAGTTATTTCAGGTACTAATGGCAAATGTGGGCCAGGAAGGTTGCCCAGATAGGGTGACTTACTGTTAGTGAATTCTTGGGCATGTGTTCCTTTGTCTTTTGGATATCAGAAATAATACCCACAAAAGGTAGACTGTACTGGCTTGAAGAAGCAAAATGTCCCAATGAAATTGCTATTATTACCTGTGTCTGGTTCAACAGGGTATGCATGTTACCAGGCACTACCGTGCAATTGCTTAGCCCTGTCTCTAAGTACCTATGAGTTGCACAGAGAAAGAAAGGACCGAAGAATCTGTCCTCAAGCTTGGTTTGACATTTATTAACCATGAGGTGGTAACAAAGGAGAGAAAGGACAAACTGTGCCTACGTGGAGCTTACAATCTAGCGGGAGGTTGAAAATACATGCAGACTATCACAGAGAGACTTGGACAACACCCAATGATGTCGCAGACAGAATGGAGAAGAGCAGCTGTGTTCTGGAGCAGCAGGTTGCTCAGCCGAGCACTGGGCTAATGGTTTCTCAGAAGAAGTTGAATTTTTGAGCTGGGTGTTGAAGGAAGTGGGGGACATAGGTTGAACCCTGGCTCACTGTGCTTAACCTCTCTGATCCCCAGTTTTCTCTGTAAAAGGGGGGAAATAAGACTCACTTCCTTCTCCGGGTTGTAGGGAGGAACTGAGTTATAATTTTGGAGCTGGGAAAAGAAAGCTTAGGATTAGTTACGCTGTCAAATAAATGAAGGACTCAGGCAAAGTCCTTACCTATCTAGCTGGGAACTGTAGCTGGTACCTCAGTATATTCCCTTAAAGTTGATGATACATACTTCGATGGATTTTTCCATCAATTCCAATAACAATGTGAAATTGTTGGTCTGCTTAGGATCTTGCTATGCTTTTACAAATCATTGTAATTTTCATGGCTGGGAACTCTATAGTGACCACACAACAGGATCTCCCAGTTTACAAGAGTATAATCTGACCCAGCTGGGTACACATTACTTTTATCCTGTGTTCATCATGCAAGCTTTAGGCAGCATATTCTCATCCTTCACTTGTGGCAATGCTTTATGTCTTAAGAAAATCCTAGAAAGGATTTCTGAAGAAATATTCTCTGAGCATTTTTGACTTCTTTCTTTTCTGGTACATGGATACAGTGGATTCAATAAGGAGGACCGAGAATTTGATTAAAGCTCACTACCCATAAGGTTGGAATTCTACTGGCTGAATATATGGTAATTATGATCACGTAAGGGGAAAAGTGTGTAAATACAGAGCTCATTGAAGCTAAGTCGAGGTTTCTCCTTAAGGAATGGCAGGTGCCAGAACAGGCCCTCTATAGCTTGAGCAATACTCACGAGCCTCTTCTGTCCTCCGTTTCTCTGAGGGCCGGCTGGGTTCCCCAATGCCAATCATGTTTGCTGCAACGGTTCGGAATTCATACTCAACCCAGGGGTTCAAACCCACCACAGTTGCGGTGAATGTCTTCCCATCAACGAGTTCTGGAACTGAAAGATATGAAAAGGTGGGCGAGAGGGTTTAAGAGCAACCACTCGCTTCACCAAGATGGAGAGATGATTTTCTGATCCTCTATCATCGTCATCGCCATCACCACTATCACTCCGACTTTCACGGAGGGCACTGTGGTTAGCCTGCTGGGATGATGAGGAACTACGAACATGTGTTACACCTATCTCACAAAAATCTATTTCACACATTTCCCTTTATCATCTTCTGTGCTAGGCTCTTTGTCATTGTGACAAAAACCTGGGAGCAACAGTTTAAGAGGGATAAGGATTTATTTTGGTTCATGGTTTTATTTTGGTCAAAGGTTGGCTGGATTCAATGCCTAGGTCTTGAAGAGGCAGGCAGAATACCTTAGTGTTGGGACCATGGTACCTCAGAGCTGGAAACCTTAGTGTCTGAGAAACAGAGAGACAGCAAGGGGCCAAAGACAGGATGCTCTTCAAAGGAGTACCCCCAGTGGCATACCACCTCCAGCTAGACCCACCTCCGAAGTCTTTGTCACTTCCCACACTAGGGCCAGTAGCCTAGGACCAAGCTTTTATCACACGACCCTTGGAGGGGGTCGATTTCAAGTTTAAACCGTAACGCTCTTGTTACTTTTAGTTGTAGCAATACTTTTTACCATTCTTCCCTCACTCATACTAATGCTCTATTTCCTTTTAGCAAAATCTTACTGTCATTTCACTTAGGTTTTAATTATTTTACCAATCCCAACTCTCATAAATATTTCATTTTTTTTTACTGAAATGACAATTGAGGAAAAAAATTAGACAAACAGGAGTCCCTGTAAGCAAGATACAAGGAACATCTTGTTCCAAAGGGATGGTTGTGTCATCTTGATGCCTTGAAGCAGAAATACATGTTAGGTCCAATGTTATGTAATTTATATGATCATGTTGTTTTAATCCAATTTTTACAATGTAGTATTTGCATTAATTCTTTGAGAAATTCATATCATGGATTTGGATCACTCCCCGCCCCAACCTCATTTTTTTTTTTTTAGTTTATCACACCTCAGAAATGGGTTTCTGTATGTTGATTCTGTCTTTCTGTGGGTTGAAAGAGGTGTTTTTGAAAGAAAGGTAAGAAAAGTGAATCATTGTCTTCAGCCTGATAATCACCAGATCTCTGTAGAACCTGAGTTTCCTCTTCTACTAAAGAGGCGTGATAATGAACTTTCAGCATGAATAAAATAATTTTACTTTACTGTTAGAACACCTGTAAGAATTATAGATGGGCCTAGCATTATACACTGAATGTAGAAAGTATGTGGTGTGCACATAAGGCAGTGAAACAGCTTGGGCCTTTGAAGAGTTTGTGTCTTGTGGTATCAGCAACTGGTGTCTGGTCTGAGTGAATTTGTGAAACAAAGAGAGTGTGAGAATTACTTCACTATAAGAACCATGAATTGTTGCGGATAGTGACAACAGTAATAGTTTGAACTTCAAGTTGCCACCCCAGGGTCACATGATAAAAGCTTGGTCCTAGGCTACTGGCCCTAGTTTGGGAAGTGACAAAGCCTTCAGAGGTGGGTCTAGCTGGATGTGGTGTCTCACTGGGGGCAGCCCTGTGAAGAGCATCCTGTCTGTTTCTCAGATACCATGAGGTTTCCAGCTCTGAGATACCATGGTCCCACTACCAAAGTATTCTGCCTGGCTTCAAGTCCCAAGCACTGGACTAAAATAATTCCCTCTTAAACTGTTTCTCTTAAGTGTTTGTCACAATGACAAAGAGCCTAACACAAAAGCAGAAAAGGGGGGAAATGCACAGACTAGAGTTTGTGTGACTGGTTAAAACATTTCCATACCTTTTTATCTCCAAATCAGTTATATGTGCATTTGGGGCAGCCATGCAAAAGACTCTACATAGTTCTTAGATATTATGCTCCAGACAGCTGTACATGAATCTTGCAAACACTGATTGTAGGCTTGCATTTTCCACTACTTTTCCAATGTGGAACACAGTGGTATGGAGGCAATTTTAGGTAATACACAGCTCAATGTATTTTATTTTTATAAATACTTTCAAGCTTGTTTAGAAAATAAAAATACTCATAACAGTATCCCATAGATACTAATGTTCAGGTTCAGCAACAATAATGTAAGTTAGTGTAATACAAATCTAATTGGTCTCAATAATAAAAACCCAGGGTCAGATATTAGGGGGTGAAAGCTGAAAGATCAGAGAAGCAAATAGTCAGCCACTAGTTCTTAACTCTACGAAATCCTCAGACTGAAAGGGGTATCCTGTCTCCACAAGTTTTCAGACTATATGTCCTCAGCTCCTGTCTCCTCCCACTTTATATTCTTTCTCCACCCTTCCTGTCTCCACCTTCCTAGTTCTGGGATTAAAGACATGTGACTCCCAAGTACTGGGATTAAAGGTGTGGGCTACCATCTCTTGGCTCTGTTTTTCTTTTTGACTGATTCAATCTCAGGTAGCCCAGGTGACCTTGAACTCACAGAGATCCAGACGCCTCTGCCTCCCCATTAAAGGTGTGTGCTAATACTGCCTGGCCTGTATGGCTAATTAGTGGCCTGGTCTACCCTCTGATCTTTAAGCTTCATTTGTTATAGCACAAACAAAATATCACCACAAGTTAGATATTTCAAAGAAACTAGAGTTGGCTTCTATGTGGGAAACAGAGACATAATGTATCATTTGTAGCCATGCTGACCTGTTTCCTGGTTCTTTCATATTTCATACACACTTCATTCTAGAGGCCTCTGACAGACACGAGCACTCAGCATGCAATATGGTACCTGTACTGACTGCTTGCCAGCCCACGGAGAATGGAGTCCTCGCTTGGATGACATACATGGTGATGGGGCTGTGGTTGTCAGGTCCAGGTCTCCAGGAGAGCTGAGCAGTGGTGTCTGTGATTTCATCTATAGTCACAGCTTCTGGGGGACCTGGAGGGCCTGGGAGGAAGCAAGTCATTCAGAATCAGAAAGATACTCAGATGTCCAAGTACATAATCCACTGACTTGAATCGGGTGCTGACTCACTCGTCATTCATTTAAGTACCTACATATCTATCCCATCATCTCTTTAAAAAAACAGTGGGTAACAAGAACCCTGCTTAACTTTGAAAGTATAGCAATGTACTGACACATACCCTTGCTTGCAGGAGTTCACAGAATAGAGGGGAGAACTACAAACAGACAAACTAAGAGTTATAATGGAATACCTTGATGTTAGCAGAGAATGCTGGGGCACCATCTGCCATCCTAACTGCATCTAGCAGCTGCATTTTCTCTTATGCCAAGGGACTACTGTGAAAATGGTCAATTCTCAAGAGTCACAAGACCTTCCTCTTCAGAATAATCCCTAAATGGGGCTGGAGTCTAATATCCCTCTGGAGCAGTTTCTATAAGTCATACCTAAATTTTCTACTCATTTCCCCGATGATTGTAGCTTCTCTACTTTCTATGTACTTAAACCACTGAACAGGGAAGAAATCATACTCAGATGAAGGCTGCAGCTCGTATAGAGAGGGATGGAAAACAGGAGGGGAAACATCAATGGGGCCAGACTAAAGACCCAGAACGTTCCCACTTGTGTGCATTAAAAGCTATGCCCTGACAGTTAAATGCGTTTTTAAAAATGGTAGCTTAAACATTACCTTGAAATAAGAGGTGATGGCGAGGGACATGGTGACAACCCCCATACTTGCTAGACAGATAAGGAGAGGTTCCCCAGAGGTATTTTTCTGATTCCCAGATTAGCAATCATACTAGTTCTCCAAAGGCTGCAGGGCTGTGTCACAGGGACAAGGTAAAAAGGAGACCTCTCCCGGAGTGGCGGAAAGTTCGTGGAAATTCTGAAACCTCACTCCTTCACCTTTATGCGACAGCCTGCATTCTCTTTGCTTCTTTAACAATCTCTTTCCGAGATTCACAGGTGAGGCTAAATTTATCTTCTCCCCCCCCACCACCACTCCCGAATGAAATGTCTCCAAATGTGTATGCTGGAGCTGATTAATTTTCCATGGTGACATTTCAGCATGGCAGTCTAATGTCACCTAGACAGAGCCGAGGTAACCTTTGATCTTTTACTCCTAATAACCAGGGGAAGTCCAGAAGACAATATATGCTCTTCTGTATCTGACCAGTGTTCTCCTCCTCAGGTTCCACCCCTTTTCTTTGTGACTGTTGTTCGGGAGCCTTTAGAACTACTGCAAATAGAATAGTCTTCCCTTTCAACAGCTCAGAGAATCAAATCAATAGGAAGTATCTGAGCCCCTTTGTGGCTGCTGTGTAGGAAGACAGTGAAGGGGTGGCATGGACCTGTCACTGGAGGGGCTTCTCTCAATCTTTATCTTTCTGTCACCTATCCTCACCAGTGCGTGGCTGCACTCTTGGGGAGTGTTGACTTCGTTTAAGCAAAATTGGACCCTTCTTTCAAAACAACAACAACAAAATGTCCACTGAGCAAACTGTAACATGTTTTTGTCACACGACAGGGACAGCTATTTTGACGCCAGAGTCTGCTTTTCACTCAGGGAAAGGGGGGCTTTGCTAGAGGCCATGAGATAGCTGCGGATTAAGTAAAGCAGCACCAGGGAATTAAAGAATCCGGAGTCAACACCATCCAAACTCTCACTTGTTCCAAATGGGAAAACCTCTACAGGCTAGTGCAATGCATTTCTGTCTCCCTACTGCAATATGCATAAATGATGCAAGGGCAGAGCAAGAGGAGATAAAATGAAAGATTGTGGCTTTAAATGTCATATTACTTTATTGGCCTTATTAACTGATTAGGCTA
The DNA here is from genome assembly GCF_018167655.1 of Microtus oregoni. Classification (NCBI taxonomy): domain Eukaryota; kingdom Metazoa; phylum Chordata; class Mammalia; order Rodentia; family Cricetidae; genus Microtus; species Microtus oregoni. The sequence continues at coordinate 47,708,709 of NW_024543061.1, read as the reverse complement.
GAGTTTCTTTTAGACTGCGCTTGCAAATTCCTCTCGGTATCTAGTGCTATTTTCTGTGAAATGAAGTATACAATATCATTTCAGAACTTCAAGTTCTACTGAGTTAAATATTTATTAGTCTAATTTATTGGTTTTTAAACTGCTGATCTGAACATTATCCTAATTAAATAGAGGATAAATTACCAGCAATAGAATTCTTTTGTCCCTAAGGGGAGAGGAGATTAGTTCTGGTATGTTTTTAAAATGGAAATAAACACATTTCTATAAGTGACTCTATAGGCAGATCTACCTACGTTGAGAATATAATTTTTTAATTTTTTTTAATTTAACCTTTATCTACAGCATGTCTCGAGTTCTTTTTTAGATAATTAGCACATAACTAGAGCAGTCATAATGGGAATGCAGATTTTCTTTAAGCTTTCTTGACAATTAAGTCACTAATTCCTATGCATTTTCCCCTCACACCTGCCGGGGGCATTCAGCGATACTTTCTATTGATTCTCAGAAGGCCCCATTCCCTGTGTCCTCAAGTTCACTCTGGTTCCAATTCTGATCCAGGATTTGTATTTTAGGTTCAAGTGGCTGGCCAAAATTTACATTCCCAACATCTAGGAATTCTGATTAATGAGTTCAGAGGCATCAGATTATTTTGATGCTCCAGATTGCCTTTTATTTGCTTGCTTCTTTATTGGGCAGAGTTCAGTGTGTACTCTGAGCAAAGGTTGCACCATGGAGTATCATCTTCACCTTGATTGCCAGTTTCCAACTTTAAAAAAATCCTGTTAGGTTCCCCAAACTTTCAATTTTCATTTTATTTTCCATTTTTATGGGCTAAAGATGACTCAGTGGTTAAGAACACCAGTTGCTCTTCTGCAGGACCAGTGTTCAATTCCCAGAATCCATATTGTGGCCTACAGCTAGCTCGCTGTTGCTCCAAACCCTGGGGATCTACCACCCTCTTCTGGCCTCCATGTGCACTGCACACATATGGTGCATAGATAAAACACCCGTCAGCCCAACATAATTTTTTTTTTTCCCTGTTGGTTTGGTGTGGTGGTACACATCTGAGATTCCAGCACTTGAAGAGCTGAGGCAAGAAAGTCGTGAGTTTGAAGCCAGCCTAAGCTGTGCAACCATCGCTCTTTCAAAGTGAAGAATCTTAGAAATCCCAAATTTCTTTTGTAAGTTGATTTGAAGCCTAGAATTTTCTTTAGCTGGTGGACTCATTCAGGGTAACCATGGCTGAAATATTTAATGTAGTTCCTGTCAGCAGTACTAAGAATCTCATTAAGGTCCACATTCTGTATGGAGTGTTTTCCTATTTACTATAGTCTAGGCAAGTGTTTCCTCATCAAGCCATACTTTAAAATCATGGCAGCCTTGTCAGAACATGGTCCAGGAATGGGGCTGTGTGACAATTCTGAGTTCTTGTGAGAAAACAGTGATCTTGTGACCTTACCTTCTTCAAATCACGGAATTGTTCTTAGCATGTGTTTTTCTGCTTCTTACAGGTTTGTCAGATAGAAGTCAGTTTATTTCAGATTACTCATTATTTCTTGATAGGGTTATTCAATTAAATGTTTACATGTCTCTATAGAAAAACATGTTTTTGCTGCATGTGTCATGTCCTCATGACTGTATATAGCTGGAACTCATGAAACCTTTACTTAGGTGACCTTCCTTAACCCTTAGAGTATTTATTGTCTGATGCTCTGAATAAAGTTGGGTGTTGTATGAGACTTTAGTCTGCCTCATGTGTTGGCCCCATTCTCCCAGATCCTGTGGCCTCCAAAGTAGTAAATACAGCCTTAATAATTTTGGAAAAAATGAGTTTACTTAATCCCCTGCTATCCCACTAACATAAAACACTAATGTGGTTCAGTCCAGAGGAAACACAGAAGAGTTTGTTGGATCGCTTTTTTAAATAATTGTTTGGTTAACCTAAGGTTATTCTAGATCATCCTATCAACTCAGTAGTCCTAACTGGGACAGTCAATAGGAGTTCATTTCAGTAGGAAAGCCGAACCTACTCAGTGCACTTTCCAGTTATTCATTCATTACCCATCTTTTATGAAAAAATACATGTTTGAAAAACTATAGACTGTTAACCACTATGCAAAATGATTAGCTTATTCCTCTTTTTTTAAACATAATTCAAAAGCATTGAGGCTTTATGTTGCTGTGGTAGAGTTTATATCATAGGGATATTGAAAGGACAAAAAGCAAGCAATATAGAAACAAAAATAAAAGTCCAATACCTCTTACAATCAGGTCGGCAGTGGCAGAGAGTTTGTCCACACTTGTTTGGACCATGCAGACATATTTCCCAGCATGCTTCAGTTGGATGTTTCGGATCATCAAATCACCAGCTGAATCCTGCTGATAAAGTAGAGGAAAGTGGCTACAATTACTTTTTAATGAGCCCTAAATATCATTATCACATGAAGGACACTATGACTAATGGATTTATCTTACACCGGCTGATGAAAACATTAGTGATGCAAGCCATGGCTATTAAAACTATGTGAGCCAGCCTGAGAGATAAGAGCACCAGTGTTTTCAGAGAGCTTATCTTCCACAGGAGCTCAGGTGTCTGGATCAGTCTCCTATTCCTGCTGGCATCACTCAAAGTTACACAACATGGTTTTTGATTGAGCCTTATGGGTTCCCTTCAGAATGCCCTAAGTCTATTGCTGGCGCTTGCATTCTGAGACGTTGAGATTCTATATTTGGAAAGGGGAGGCAAATCTACGTTCAGAGGCATCTGCATTTTTCTGCAGAACCCTGTCTTGCAGCCAGCATTTTGATTGCTCTCAGGTTTGAATTAAAGGATTATGAAGGCCAGACTCTCTAAGGAAATCTTGAATCATCTAGTGTGGAATAGTGCTAATTTGTTTTCTAAATGCCAAATGCATGTTTGATTAGCAGATGAATGGGACTAATTACATCCTAGTATGGATGCCTGTGTGCCCCAAAACCGTTTCCACACTGCCCACCAGAAAATGACTTTTCATAAATACAAAGTGATCTCTCCACTAGACTGCTCTACCTTGGAGCTTGGTTTTATTCCCTGGATATTGAGAAGCTTGGAGAAAAAAGCAGTGACCACTTTGTGGGTTAGACTAGAAATGTTCCCTTCTTTCAGAATCCCAACTACAAAAGAGGAAGTTGACACAGACTTTGAAGTTGCTATTCTTCCAAAGAGCACTGATAATGAATAACACATGGAAGGACTTTGTATACATCCCGAGTTTTCCAAGTGCTTTAGTTGGGTTAACAGACTAAGTTCACCTTTGTATGCTGTGATTACCTTTGAGTAATAAAGAAACTTCTTTGGGCCTATAGTAGGGCAGAACAGAGATAGGTGGGGAAACCTAAACTGAATTATGGGAGAAAGTAGGCGGAGTTGCGAGACGCCATGGAGCCGCCAGAGGAAAAAGATACAAACCACGAGCAGTAACCTTGCCACTAGATTTCGAGCCTTGTGGTAAAATATAAAATAAAGGATATGGGTTAATACTAGACGTAAGAGCTAGCTAGCAATACGCTTAAGTGACTGGCCAAGAAGTTATTTAAATAATACAGTTTCTGAGTACTTCATGTCTGGACAGCCGGGAACAAACATGCAGCCTCCCTATTACAGGTTCCCACATGTTCTATGAGGCAGACATTCTTGCTAATTTATTTACAGATGAGAAAACTCTGAGGTAAAGAGGCTAGACAACTTTCTTTAAGCTACATATGTAGCAAAAGACAGTTACAATCCTTGTTGTTTCCTGTGTAGGCACATACATATGAACACATGTGTATACATGTTTGTGTGTATGCTGGTGCATGTATGTGGTGGGTGCATGGAGAGAAGAATAAAACCTCAGGTGTCATTTCTCAGGTACTATCTACATTGTCGTTTGATACAATGTCTCTTATTGGCCTAAATCTTGCCAAGTAGATGAGACTGGCAGTCAAACCAGCTTAAGAAATCTGCCTATCTCTGTCTCCTCGGCATCGGAAAAACAAGCATAGTCTACCATGCCTTGGTTTTTTTTGTTGTTGTTGTTGTTTTGCTTTTGTTTTTCAAGGCATGGTTTCTCTGTAGCTTTGGAGCCTGTCCTGGAACTAGCTCTTGTAGACCAGGCTGGCCTCGAACTCACAGAGATCTGCCTAATATGAGTTCTGGGGGAGTGAATTTAGGTTCTGTGCTCAGCAGACCAGCATTTACCACTGAGCCACCTCCCAGACCTATCCCTTGTTAGTGATAGTAATTATATACTTCCTTCCAGGGAAGAATTTATCCCTATTTGAAAGCAACGTGTTAGCCAGGTGGTGGAGGCACACACCTTTAATCCCAGGACTCAGGAGGCAGAGGCAGGCAGCCTGGGCTACAGAGTGGATTCTAGAGCAGCCAAGGCTACACAGAGGAACACTGTCTCAAACAACAGTAATAACAATATAAAACAACCCTCCCTACCCCCGCTGGAAAAAAAACAAAAAAACAAAAAGCAAGCAAGCAACAAGTCCTGAGTTTCTTCTTTTGTTTCAGTAAACCAGGGTCACACCTCACATTTACTGAGGGTGAGGACAAAGTCAGGAGCACCAATTGTTGCAAGTAGGATTAGGAGAAGAAAGGCAGGAGAATGTCTGGAGGAGGAGATGTAGTCTGGGGACCAAATTGTTTGGGGGCCACCCCTGCTGTGTGACTTCATCTAAGTCTCTTAATCTGTCTGCCTCTTGGTTTATTGGCCTTTCAGAGAAGGATGAGTTTCCTGCCGTGCTCTGTAGTGAGAATCAGATGAGACTGAAGGCCTGTGAGAAACCCCTTCACAGACTGTGAAGCATGGAATAAATTTAAACCCGTCTTACTGATGGCCGTGATCAATTTTCTTTGTGAAACAATCATGCCAAAGACCTTAAGTCCACCTCAAGAAGAGCTGAGACATTTTTGTCTGAACATTGTTTCACTTATAACACTGTGTTCTCATCCAATTCCATCGTTTACTGATCACACCTCAGTCTAAAACAATGGGAAAATAATTACTAACCTATTTCATAGGGTTCCCGTGAGAATTGAGGAACGAATATAGAATAAGGTGATTGATAAATGGTTAGGTACTTTGCAAGTAATAGGAATCAGCATTGTGAACCTAAAATAGGTCACATATTGGGACTTTAAATAGAGATGTAGCCAGGCGGTGGTGGCGCACGCCTTTAATCCCAGCACTTGGGAGGCAGAGGCAGGCGGATCTCTGTGAGTTCGAGACCAGCCTGGTCTACAAGAGCTAGTTCCAGGACAGGCTCCAAAACCACAGAGAAACCTGTCTCGAAAAACCAAATAAATAAATAAATAAATAGAGATGTAAATAAAAACTAAGCCTCGTGATGGAAATGTGTAGAGGGGTGGGAAATCATATTGGTTTAAGGTGGATGACATATTTACTTTAAAATGGAAGCCATATTGATTTTGAGGTAGGAGCAATGTTGATTTTAAGGCGGAAGATCTATTGGCATTAAAGAAATATTTATACTGTCTTAGTGATTCATCCTATTCACTAGGGGATGAGTGTCAAAGAAACTTATTTTGACACATCATGACCTGTTTTCACATTTTTTGGTTGTGACCGGGAGTGTGTCTTAGCTATTCTTAAATTTTAGTGACGTTTCTTGCTTTGAAATCAAACTGAGAAAAACCTTAGTGTGAGAAATGAAGGAGTCTCACAGAGCGAGGCTGTTCTGTCCCTTAGAAATATCCAGATCCAACTTTTACTGTGGTTTATGTTTACATTCCTGCCAAAAAGAACAAAAGACTAGCAGTGTATCTGATCCCTACTCCAACTGTGGCCTCCGTTCTTTTTCTGAAAGAGCACTGGGGGACACGAGAGAACGACAAAACAAGAGCTTTCCAAAATACCAAACAGGCTGAGCCTATCCGCCATTACTTCTTCGGCTAGCTTGGGAAGTGCAAACTCAAATGTGTCTGAGCTCAGAATGGCACATGCTTAGCTCAGCTGTGAAATCCTGACATCATCAACGTGGTTGACACTGGTGGCTATCCTACTTCCTCCTCTGTGTTTGTAGTAGCATTGGATAGCTGATCCCGGTGACAGTACTAATTGCATAGAAGAGAGGCATTTTCCCTATGAAAAGCAAATGAAAACAATTATTTTGGTTTTTAATTTTTGATTGTTTTTTGAGACAAGGTCTTTCTATTGAAATCAGGATGGCCTACACCTCACAATGAAAGGATGTCCCAAACTCAGCTGCTTTTGCTTCTGCTTCCTGAATGCTGGTTTTACAAGTGTGTGCCACTAAAGACAGCTGAGTGAGCGTACTTCTGCGGATGCTAAGTATCCCTTGGTTCTTTGTTCCATTAAGACGTCTCCCTTTGCATCTCAAATGAAATAGCACATAATGGCTATTAGGTCTGATTGGCCAGGGATCTTTTTTAGTCATCAACCATCAATCCTTTCTAATTAGCTCATGAAATTATCCAAAATCATACTTTTCATATCAACTTTGTCTATAAAGTTGGTTTTAATGTGGAAAACAACTATTCAATAGTTGATGAAGGGATTTCTCAGCATATACAGCCCTGTTACTACAATTAATATTATCCTTCTTTCAGAGTATATAGCCATTCGAGTTTTTAAAGTATTTCTTTTTGTGGTAGGCATGGGGCTAAGCACATTTTTTAGCCTTTAAAGCATTTGATATCACCAAAGATCCAGTGAAACAGAATCTCTCTCACTAAGCTGGGCTACATGAAAGAGGTCCAGAAGGGTTAATAATGGAAATGTTATCCAGCCTTATTCAACCAATATTCCAAGAGAGAATTCCTAACAAACAGAGGCATCCACTGGTGTAATGAATTAACTTCTCTCCCGTGTATCCAAAGTGATATCATCCTTGGGAGAATTGAGAGAATAGTCACTCAAATCCCTTTTAGTGTTCTGCAACTCAAACTCCAACAAACTAAGCATGCATGTAATGGATAGAATTATTAAACAGTTAGGTTGAAAATATATCCCAGTAATCCCATGGAAGGAGTTGTTGGCTTCAGGGCATTTATATTCCACCTAACGAGATACACATGAGCTGAGATGGGCAAATCAGTAAATCCCGTATCTACGGCAGTTGAGGGAGGGAAGGGCTTTTCAAATCATAGCCCCAGTTTTATACTCTGGTGTTTTCTGATTAGGCCTTCCCAGACGGTGCTCTTCAGAGGGAGTATTCATTTCCAATGGACATGTAGAGCTGTGATAATGCAGAGAAATAATTGTTGAAAAAGTTTGTGATAGAGACAATTGTTTCTAGATGTAACCTTCTCTTGGCACATATTCAATGATAATGTACAGTGTACTGAAGTGTAAGGCATTTCAAAAATTGAAGCATTTGGATTTGGACTCCATGGAGACGATGAATCTCCTCAGTGTATTTGCAGAATCAAGAGAATAAGTGCCAACTTTATGATGATGACTCTCCCATAAGAGCCCAGAGGACTCCAATAGCAACCTGAAGGCATATAAGGAAATTATGTTTAAGGCACTTTATTTGGGGACATATTATATAATATGAGAGTAGAGTTTGGGCTGAGAGGTTCAAAATTGAGTCATGTCATTTAGTAGCTGTAGAGAAAAGTCATTTCATATAACTCTTATGAACCTCATTTTCCTTCTTCACATACAGCAGTCAACAGCTAACCTGACATCAGGTTTGTTATGCATGCTACGGATGACATCAGTGACTGTGTAAGTGATGCAGAAAGGAGCAGGAAGTAACCCACAGCTCTGGGAAATAAGATGCTTCAACAACAGCTTTCCATTTGTTTCCAAGTTAATGCAAACAAAATTGTTTGGGTCAGTTTACAGAACTTGTGGTGTGCTGTTTCTTACAGATAGCATGGCTTTGGTACTTACCCCTCCAACTCTTTCAAAGTGGTCTCCATCTTTGTCGAAGTCTATCAAGTGTCCATTAAATGACCAAGTAAACACAATGTCCAGGGAGTGATCATGTGTCACCTGGCATGGAAGAACAATGCTTTCTCCAACAGTGACATCCATGCTGGAAGGGGGAACCATCACTTTTGTTGGGTCTGGAATTTGAAAAAAAAAAAGGGGCCATGGATGTGTCTTAGTAGTAAAGTGTTCTCCTTGCTTATATATGTAACGCCTTAATTTCAATCTCCAGAGCCTCCAAACTCCCCTTTGCCCTCACACAAAACAAACAGCAACAGCAGTGATATGGTGTATGTGGAAACGTAGTGTAGAAGTTGTGGAACCTGGAGCAGAAGGGAAGCAGTTGGTTTGGTGATCTCATCCTTCTTAAGTTGACATCAACAAGCTTCAGTCACCTGAGAGCCCAGATTCAGATACAGGGCTATTTTCAATATAAAAAGATGAAGTTTCTCACTATGCATATATAGAATTCAGCCCAAGAGCCATGCGGTGATATCTCTGGAGACAAGCATACAAGGGCCCGCTGGCTGGCAGCTACTCTGAAAGACGCTGTTTTTAAAAGGTTTGCACATCTCTCTGGGCTCACTAAAAGCTATATCTCTGTTCGTACCTATATATTGTCATGTCTAAAGGGAACTCTATTCTGGAGGTTAGACAAATGCCAGCATTTCTCAGGAACTGGCGAATCCAGTTCCTGCCAAACAAAGGAACCATTTCCCTTATGACCCGCAGAAGGGACAAATGGCTGTGTAAGGTACCTATTAGCATACCAAAGTGCATGCTGACCTGCAGCCTCCCTCAATATCACAAGTGCCTGCTACACATTTCATAGTCAATGCCAACATCCTAGCCCTTCTCACCTCCTGCCCTACCCCAAACTTCCACAGTTCATGGGCTTCCTCCCACAAGCTACGCTTTCTCCTTATAATCCTGGTATTTCTGCTGTCCCTTCTCTTTTGTCCATAAGCTCTTTGTCTTCCTCTCTTACACAATCCTGGTTCTCTCATGGCCAGGTCCAGTCTGCTGGCCTCATTTAATCTACAACTCTCTCTCTGCTCTGTATTCTTCCAGATGGCTCTGGCCATACTCTCTCATATGTACAATAAAAACCCTTCCTCTTAACGGTCCCACGGAGCAGTCATGTCTACTCACATGCAATCAGGAAAATCCATGTAATTTGAAATGTGTTCTACTTTTCATTTTATATATATTTTTTTTATTGAAAAAAATTTCCTTTTCCTCCCGGCCTCCCATTTCCCTCCCCCTCCCCCCACTCCTCTCCCCCTTCTCCCACTCTTCCCTCCTCTCCCCCTTCCCCCTCTTTTCTCCCCTTCCTTCTCCAGTCCGAAGAGAAGTCAAGGTTCCCTGCCCTGTGGGAAGTCCAAGGTCCTCCCTCCTCCATCCATGTCTAGGAAGGTGAGCATCCAAACAGCCTAGGCTCCCACAAAGCCAGTACATGCAGTATGATCAAAACCCAGTGCCATTGTTCTTGGCTTCTCATCAGCCCTCATTGTCCGCCATGGTCTTCAGAGAGCCCAATTTTATCCCATGCTTTTTCAGTCCCAGTCCAGCTGGCCTTGGTGAGCTCCAAATAGATCAGCCCCTCTGTCTCAGTGGGTGGGTACACCCCTCGTGGTCCTGACTTCCTTGCTCATGTTCTCCCTCCTTCTGCTCCTCATTTGGACCTTGGGAGCTCAGTGTACTGCAGAAACTACTTTGCATTTTTGTTGTTGTTGTTGTTGTCATTGTAAAAGTAATTAGTGTTTTAGTATAGCAAATTGAGAGGAATATTCAGAGTCAGGGCAATAAAATAAAGCAAGCAATTCCCATACAAAGTGAAATCAAACCATGTCCACATAAAACTTCTGCTATCTCTTGATGTCAGCACAAGGCTGAGAAGTAGTGAGACTTATTTCCGTTTAGGTAGAATTTCCCTCCATTTTCAGGCTCATCATTTTTCAGTTGTTTTGTTTTTCATCATCATAAGCATGACAAAGGAAACACCCCTCCGCCAAAACCAGGGCCTTAAATCAGACCCAGGGCTTCAAGAAACCTGTTGTCCGTGGAATTCAGAAAGGAGCTAACACCCATCACAAACTCTGGAACCAGGTCAGAAAAAAAAAAAATAGGCAATTTGTCTTTAAGTTACACCCTGAAGTTTATTAAGGAAAAAAAAAAAAGAAAGAGAAGAAAAAGCAGTTTCTGGGCCTGGCTTCACCAGGTCCCCCCTCCTCCCTACTGTCCACAACAAAAAGCTGATTCTCAGACTCTGCACAATGTTTTTCTGCCCCCTTTCATACTGAGCTTCAGGGTTTGGGGTGCCAACCTCACAAACCAAAGAAGTTCTAAGATTATTCCGAGGTAGAATTGAGGCTATTCCTTTTCCACTGATTTATTTCTTACATCTGGTGCAGATAAGGCACCCCATTCCTTCCAACTTAATATGCATTTGCTTGTATCTTAATGAAGCTATTTTATAATCTGCATAATATATCAATTTATAGCTTTCTACTTTGAAACTAGTAGTCATCTTAAGGAATTTTATTACAAATATAATCATAAAGGTAATGAATATCATGAGGAAGGTAAAATCTGTATATTGTTTCTCCAAAATAAAGAATATTACTTTTGGGTCTGGAATAATGGCTTAGTGCTTAAGATCATGTATTCTTCCAGAGGACCAGATTGTTCTGAGCATTCCTATCAGGCAGGTGACAACCACCTAGCTCCTGGGGTACCTACTGACTCTTCCCACATGCATGCAAACACACATACATAATTGAAACAAATACTTTTAAAAGAATATTAGTTTTCAATGTTACCCTTTACATTTTTGTTTTAATTGGGTTGTGTAGTGGCATTTCATTTGTATTTTAATAAATAAAGCTTGTCTGAGGATCAGAGAGTAAAACAGCCCCACTTGTTAGCCTTACAGACCAGGACTGGTAACATACACATTTAATCTCAGTAGCCACATTGGTTGTCCCAGAAATTGGGCAGTGCACGCCTTTAATCCCAGCCCTAGAGAGGAATATAAAACAGGAGGAGAGAGCTCACAGTCACAGTCTCATTCTGAGATTTCCTGGAGGCAGGATCACCATTTTCCAGGTGAGATTGAGGTAAGAGCCAGTGGTAGGCCGCTTTGCTTTTCTGATCTTTAGGTCAAACCCCAATTTGAGTTTCTATCAGTTATGCTTCAGGGTTGTAACAGGCTTGCTTAGCAGAGATTTGTCAACTTCCAACCCACACGTGGTTCTTTACAATACTACAGGGTTTCATAAATAATGTCAGATAGTACAATGATAATAAGCAATATGGATTCAACATAGTGCCCGGGTACATGCCTCCTGAATGAAATCTGTATTCAGTCACACTCATCAAATGTCCATAAAGTAAACCAAAGTGAATAATTTGCAAGCAAGATTAAATCAAATCTACCACCATAATCAACAACAGAGAGAACAAAAATTCAGTATCTTTCATATTTGTAGGAGTATGTTTCAGTTTATGAGATATATAAACACTTATTAAAAGAACTGCTTGGGTTAAAATCACTCTGGTAGGAAAAAATATACAATGGCAAAAAAAGAAAGCATCTTCAACAAATAGTGCTGGCATAACTGAATGTGGACACGGAGAAGACTGCAAACGGATCCATACCTATCACCCTGCACTAAACTCAAGTCCAAGATGATGAAAGACCTCAAAAATAAATCCAGTTACATTAACTCTGATAGAAGAGAAAGTGGAAAATAGCCTTGAACACAATGGCATAGGAGACAACTTCCTGAATAGAACACCAATAGCATAAACACTATGGTTGACAATTAATAAATGGGGCCTCATAAAACTGAAAAACTTCTTCGGTAAGGCAAAGAACAGCTGCCAGAATGGCTAAGATCAAACCCACAAATGATAGCTTATGATGGAGAGGATGTGGAGGAAGGGGAAAATGCCTCCATTGCTGTGGGAGTGTAAATTTGTACAGCCACTTTGGAAATCAATATGGCATTTCAGAAAATTGGGACTCATCTGTCTCAATACCCAGTTATACTACTACTGGGGTATGACCTCAGCTAATCCTAACAATAGTGGATACATAGCCTGAGCTGGCCTTCTCCTATGATCAAATTGGTGCCTACTCCATTGTCATCAGAGAGCCTTCATCTAGTAACTAATGGAAACAGATGTAGAGACCCATAGCCAAAGGTTAGACCAACCTCAGGGAATCCTGCTGAAGAGAGGGAGGAAGGGTTGCAGGAGCCAGAGGAGTCAAGGACTTCATAAGAAAATGCACAGTATCAACTAGCCTGGCTCATAGGAACTCACAGAGTCTGAACCAGCAACCAGGGAGCCTGCATGGGACTGATTCTCTACATATAGATGACAGTTGTATAGCTTGGTCTACTTATGGGACTTCTAATAAAGGAAGCAGGGCTTGACCTAATGCTTTGGTTGGCTTTTGTTAACCTACTCATCATACTGAGTTGCCTTACCTAGCCTTAATACAGGGGAGGTGCTTAGTCTTACTGCAACTTGATATGTTATGTTTTGTTGATGCCTATGGGTGGCCAGTCCATTTTTGAACAGAAACAGAGGAGAAGTGGATTGAGGGGAGGAGGGAAGGGTTTTTGAGGAAGAATAGGAGGAGAAGAGAGAGGGGAAACTGGGGTCAGGGCACAAAATAAACTAACTAAATTTAAAAAATCTTGATAGGAATTTTAAAATCATATTTCATGGGGGGGTTAACTTTGGTTTTACTCTTTTTCTAATTGACAATATCTGTATATATTTGTGGGGTATAGGATGAGTTTTATTGTAACACACTTTTTTTATTTTAAAAATTTTACACATTTTGTTTATGTTTTCTGCTCCCCCAACTTCTCCTGAGACTTTCCCATTCTCTACCCAACAGATTTATGTTCTTTCTCTCTTTCTTTCAAAGTAAAAAAATAAAAATCTATCAAACAAAACCCCAAAAAGGACCAAAACCAAAATCAAAACAAAGAACCAACCAGACACAAACTGTCCAAACAAAACAAAAGCACACACACATCTGAAACACAACAAACCATTAAGTTTGTTTTTGTTGGCCAACTATTCCTGGGCATGGGACCTGCCCCATGGAGTGTTGTTGATACAATCCATTGGAGAAAACTGATTTTCCTCTTGCCAGTGAATATTATTTGCAAATAACTTCTTGGTTTGGGGTGGGAACCCATGTCTACTCCCCTCTCTCTGCTAGAACTATGTCTGGTTTAAACCTGTGCAGACCTTGTACAATATACTGGTGCATACATAAGTGTGTGTTTACAAAGTGTTTCAAGGACATCGCATATGGATGGAGGAGCCTGATGGAATAATGACAGTCAATCCCAAGACCCTTAGCACTGTTTAGCACTCTGCATACTTTAATCTCACTTATTCATAATAAATACCACTATTATTTGTCTAATAGACATGTGGACTGTTGGCCGAGAGTGGTTAAGGAACTGTGTGTTGTACTATTCTGCCTGCCTTCATAGCTGAGAGCATGAGATCCATGCACAAATCTTTCAGATTGCAAGGTTAAGGGCAAAGGACAGCAATTTGCAGTCTTTATTATGTGTAGAGTACTGAAGATGGTTGAGTGCAGAAAGGAGTCTAAGAGTGTCTGCCACAGGATACAAAGAGTGCTGTAAAGGTAGGTAACTGGCAGTGAGCCCTAAAATGCTGTCTCTAGTGGGAAGTCTACATACCAAACATAGGAGAGTAGAGTCAACCATCCAGGCATTTAAAACCTGACATTTGGGTTATCACCAAGGAGTCTGCACAAATCCCGAAGTCTACATGCATTTAAAATTGAGTGTTTGTGTGTATGTTTTTGTCTTTGTATAACTTCTCTTCCTTTGTGTTGAAAATTGACCTCATGACTTTGCATACCCTGTAGTATAGAGTCACATTCCCAACACATTCAGGGATCTGGGACAGATTTTTATTAATGAAACTCTAATGCCTGTTAACCAATGATCAGCTGGGTTTCTTACATACAGGATCCTTCTGGCCCTGTTGTAGTCCTGACACCAGCTAATTCATCAGTTTGCTGCTTGTTGCCAATTCATGCTCTGAGCTCTGCAGTAGCAATGATCAATGTGAAGTAAGTCATGCATGTCCACACAGCAGAGAGGTCTCCCAGGGAATGGAGAAGATTAAACTAAAGAGTTTGAAAACCTCATTAGGTCCTTGGGTTTTTATCAGTGTTTACTTTTTCACCAACTTTCATTTACTGTGTTAGGAATTCTGATGCTTTTGATTAATTTCCTTAAATTTGAATACAACTGCTGTACACAAATAAACAGATGGCTTCTTGCCAAAACCAACTGTCTCCCTTCCTTTGGTTTTAATCCATCAAGATCACGAAGGACCTGCACTTATGACTTTATTTTGACAACCCACTCTCACTGTTGTTCCAGGCACAGAGTTCTCAGAGGCAATTAGAGCTCAAGATGCTGTTTGAATCTGCTCACAATTATGTGACAACAGTAAGTAGGACCAATAGCACCCAGGAACAAATGTTCTATAGTTGTTTCCTGTTTTCAACCCGGAGAGCGACTGATCCAGGACTCTAGGACACTGATGCTGACTGACATTTATTTACTAACTGCTGAAGCTACTAAGAGTTTACAGAAATTATTTTATTTCCTGCAGTGTTTTCTAAATAAACCAAGTGCTTTGTTCCAGCTTAACAAGCACAGGGAACAGTTAATCATCAGACACTTAGACAATCAGATTAACAAATGGATGTGAACATGATAATACATATCCAAGCCATTTTATATGCTGACTTGGTGATACTGGAAACAAACATTCTGAATTAGAATTATCTGTAGACACAAGCGGTTATGGTCATATACCTACACAACTTTGATTATGAAATAAGCACTCCCCACATCTGTGAGGTTATGAAATCAACCCAGATGTTCATTATCAGATGAATGGGTAAAGAATAAAGAAAATGTGGTATGGAGGTTTGATTTGTCATAAAAACAGAATAAAATTACACTATTTGAAGGGAAATGGATGGAACCATCTTGTTAAGTTGCATAAGCCAGCCTCATAAAGACAGGTATCCACATGTTTTCTTTTGGGTATGGAATCTAGGTTTAATAATAGTAATGGTATATAAAGAGCTGGGCATGGTGCCATACTCCTTTAATCTCAGTCCTTAGGAGGCAGAGGCAGCCAGATCTCTGTGAGTACAAGGCTATTTTTGTCCACAGAGTGAGTTCCAGGATGTACAGGATTATAGAAAGACCATGTCTCAATATGTGTGTGTGAATATATATATATACATGATATGTTGTGGAAGGAAGAGAAACAAAAAGAAGGCAGGGAAGGACATGAGAGTGTAATGTGGATTGAATATTACCAATGATACACAGATATAAAAAAGTTGTAATAAAATGAATCATTTTTCAGTGAATATACACTAATTAAAAACCACTTTGGGCCCATGGGATAATAATCCCATTTAAAAACTATTTTTTAATAGTGGGTGAGTATAGATGTGCATATACCTAGTATACACGTAGAGGTAAAAAAGACAATTTTGAGTGTCAATCTTTGCTTTCTACCTTGTTTGAGGCAGGTGTCTTTGTTATTAGTCTGTGCACACCTGCCTCCTGTCTTGTGAGCCTCTGGGGTGCCTTCTATTCCCACATCCTATCATACAGCAGAAGTCTGGAATTATAAGCACACCACAAAATGCAGCTTTATGTGTGTTTGGGGATTTAAATTTAGGTCCTCATGTTTGTATGGTAAACAGTTTACCCACTGAACCATCTCCCTAAGCCCAATGATTCTAGTTTTGATGTTGTTTTCTGCATGTCTCATCTTCCACTTCACTTTATAATTTCTTGTTGACAGAAATCTGTCCTGCCCTGTCCCTTAAGTCGTTCAGTCCCAAAGAAACACACAGAGGCCTACATTAGTTATAAATGGTTGGTCTATTAGTTCAGGCTTCTTATTAACTCTTATACCTAACGTTAACCCATAATTCTTGTCTGTGTTAGCCACATGGCTTGGTACTTTTATCAGTGAGGCATTCTAATCTTGTGTCCTCTGGGTCTGGGTGACAACGGCAGACTGAGCCTTTTCTCTACCCAGAATTCTCCTATTCTGGTCATCCTGCCTCCAATCAGTCTTTTTATTAAACTAATACAAGATCATTGTCTCACAGCAAGTTCTTCTCATTTCAATCACAGTGCTAAGGATACTCATTTGGTGCTTATATAAGGAAGTGTATGTATGTGTGCAAGTGTTAAGTCATATTGAATCATCTGTAGCAAATTTCTTGTGATGGTTGTGATAATGTCTTTTGGTAAGATATGTCTTCTCTTTTTAAAATTATTATTTCTTTTTTAGGAAGGAGCTAAAAATATGGGACTCTTCAAAGTCGTGGAACATGCCAAAGAACTAATAGTTTACATTTAATGATGTAAGGGAACATGAACAGAGAATTGCTTTTAATAATAGCTACATGTCACAGCAAAGGCTGCTGATGGATGATGACAATAATCCTGAGGTCACATGCTTGCTGGCAATCTTCAACACTTTGTAGTTGGCCCCTATTTTTCAATAAAAATAGAATCAATGTTGGATAAACTAATTTATCAATTTTTTGTAAGGTATATATGAAAAAAGGATGTCCTAAATAATAGATGAAAATTAAGATTTTTTAGTGACTCAAACTGGGCCATGCATTCTTTTCTTTTTTTTTTCTTTTTTAAATCTAGGATGAAATTTAACAGGGATAATAGCAAAAAACTGT
The DNA here is from genome assembly GCF_018167655.1 of Microtus oregoni. Lineage (NCBI taxonomy): Eukaryota > Metazoa > Chordata > Mammalia > Rodentia > Cricetidae > Microtus > Microtus oregoni. The sequence goes on along the minus strand of NW_024543061.1, from coordinate 47,691,951 downwards.
ATTTTTAAAAATTATCGAAATGACAGCCTACAGAATGGGAAAAGATCTTCATTAACCGCACATCAGACAGAGATCTGATCTTCAAAATATACTTCAAAAGAACTCAAGAAATTTGTCATCAAAAGAACAAATAGCCCAATAAAAAATGGAGTACAGACCTAAACAGAGAACTTTCAACCGAGAAATCTAAAATGGTTGAAAGACACTTAAGAAAACATTCAACATCCTTAGTCATCAGAGAAATGTAAATCAAAATAACTCTGAGATTTCATCTTACACCTGTAAGAACAGCCAAGATAAAAAACACTGATGACAACTTATGCTGGAGAGGTTGTGGGGTAAAGAGAGCACTCCTGCATTGCTGGTGGGAATGCAAGCTGGTACAGCCCCTTTGTATGTCAGTATGGCGATTTCTTAGAAAACTAGGAAACAACCTTTCTCAAGACCCAGTAATATCACTTTTGAATATATATCCAAAGGATGCTCAATCGTGCCACAATGACATGTGCTCAACTATGTTCATAGCAGCATTGCTTGTCATAGCCAGAACCTGGTAACAACCTAAATGCCCCTCGACTGACGAATAGACAAGGAAAATGTGGTATATTTACACAATGGAGTACTACACAGAAAAAACAACGACATCTTGAATTTTGCAAGCAAATGGGTGAAGCTAGAAAACATCATTTTGAGTGAGGTAACTCAGACCCAGAAAGACAATTATCACTTGTACTCACTTATAAGTGTTTTTTAAACACAAAGCAAAGAAAACCAGCCCACAAATCACAATCACAGAGAACCTAGACAGCAATGAGGATGCTAAAAGAGACACACATAGATCTAATCTACATGGGTAGTAGAAAACACAAGAACTGCTGAGTAAATTACGAGTATGGGGACCATGGAAGTGGATTGAAGGGAAAGGAAGAGGCAGGGGGAGCAGAGAAAAATAGAGAGCTAAATAAAAACCGATAAAAATTAAAAGAATAGCAACCTCAGCATATTCTACCAGATTGGCAATGCCCAAAGACAAGATGAGTATTTCACTATGTGAGGAATCCATGTAACTGCCAAAGAAAGCTAATGCAGTCTTCTGCTGCAGTCATTGCCTGTGCTATTCCAATTTAAGGAGGTAATAATCCGGCTGTATTTTGCATTCGTCGGGGCACAGTTTGCCACTAGTGTCTTTTGGAGTCCCTGACAGATTAGTACACACATACTGCTGAAGAGTCAAGTACATTTAAACAGCAAAAGTCACTGAGAATGTTCAGTACAAGAAAGACACATCAAGAGAAGTGGGATAGGAGCTTCCAGACCCATGAAGGATATTGCTTGTTTTGCATTTTCCCTGCAGAAGAAAGGAAAGAGAAACAGGACAGTTTTACTCCTGCTTAGAAGGACTTTCTAATCATTGGATCTCTCTAACAGGAAAATGGGGTTCCTGAGGACATCATGCATCTCCATTTGGAGAGGTATTCAAATGGATAAAAGAACCATCAGAAATGGGTACAAGTGACACTGATGTCCAGCCAGGCTGGATAAGGTCTGTTACATCTTGTATTTGCTAATTTCCTCCTTCCATCAACACCCACCCACAATGGTGTTTACCTGGCTTTTTTCCCCTTGTGACTGGTGGGCAGTGTGTAGGAAGGTTTTCTGAGTTTACACACAAATTCCTTCCTGTTTCAACTACTTCTATAAAGGTTGTCAAATGATCCTTTGTGGCTGCTGTTCGTATGTACATATACCAAATGGCATTCTACTCTAGGGGAAAACGCTCTTGTTTTTGTAGTGTGTTCATTTACCTAAAGATATCGACAACTTATGACTTCTTATTTTATCCAACAGTTTATAAGATACCACTGTTACTAATTTGATGATTAAAAATTCCCCATTTTTGGCCAATGGGGGTCATTTGAACCTGGGGTCTCTGACTTGTTGGTAATTTATCACTCATCATTTCGTTACATTCTGGTCTAAAAAGATGTTCTAGACCTCTCTTGTATGAATAGTGTGTGTGTGTGTGTGTGTGTGTGTGTGTGTGTGTGTGTGTGATAGAGATGCAGACACAGAAAGCAGAAAGATGGAGAAGAGTAGGGAAAGGGAGAGACTGTTCTGTGTTAAGGAACATATACATGTAACCATACCCAGAATTTCTCTCTCACATGTGTGCTAGGGATTGACAACATGTCCTTATCTTTTGACAGAAAGTGCTTTCCCATTGAGCCATTTCCTCTGCCCTAGGCTTATCTTACATTTTCCCCCTTCTCTATCTCTTCTAGAATCAGTCACTTCTTCAAGAATCCTGGTATGTTTTAGTTGAATATACTTTTGAGAAACCCAGATAGGGACACTCAATGTGCTCATTGTTATTGATGTCTTCTTCACACACACACACACACACACACACACACACACACACACACACAAACACACACAAACACATACACACACTTAAGTGAATGCACATCATAAACATTTATAGCTTCAAATATATCTTATTTTGCAAATGTTTGCTTATTGTCTTGAGTTTCTTTTTGTGCTTATTATTAATCCCCCAACCTTGCTGGCTACCTACTCTACATCGCTCTGTACCTATCCACCACCATTTCATGTCCTAGATTCTGTGGTGCAGGAGAATTGTCTGTATTCTGTCAATCATGTTTTAAATAAACACTGATTGGCCAGGCAGGAAATATAGGTGGGAAAAACAGACAGGAAGTAGAAATGAGGTAATGAGAACAGGAGAATTCTGGGAAGGAGGAAGTGGATTCCTCCCACTCCTGCCCAGACCACTGAAGCAGTAGAATGTGATCTGCTCCACTGAAAAAGGTACTGAGCCAGGTGGCTAACATAGATCAGAAAAATGGGTTAATCAAGATGTGAGAGTTAGCCAGTGAGAGGCTAGAGTTAATGGGCCAATCAGCTTATAACTTATAGAGATCTGTGTGTGATTTTTCTCTGGAACTAAACAGCTGGGGAGCTGGGCAGGATGAAAACCCCAACAAACAAGCAGGCCTGGCCCTTCATGTTACAATTCTGGGCCCACAGACCCATCTGTCCATAGAGCTCTTCAACCCATCTCATCATCCATCATAGTCAGCCACTCTGATTTTTATTTCTGCTAGGAAAGGAAAAGAAGGGAAGGTTGTTTAGTTTCAATTTTATTTAACATGTAAATATTCAGAACACATGACCTGTGAGAGAGGGTTCAACTGCTAAAGTGCTTGCCCTGTGAGCATGAAGACTGGCAGTTGGATCACCAGCACTCACATAATGCTGGGGGCACGGGGCAGCCACACTAATTTCAACACACAGGCAGAGACAAGGATCCTTGAAGCAAATTAGCTAACTAGACTTGCAATATCAACAGACTCTGGGTTCAACTGAGAGACCCTGCGTTAGATAGCAAGGTGAAGAACAACAGGAGGAAATTCCAAATATCAACACAAGCCCTAACACACATGCACATGTGTGCTTGAACAAACATGTTTATCGATGCACATGAGAACATGCATAAGTGTACACATGCATTACACAACACAAACACATTCACATGAGAAGAAAAAATAAAATAAAATAAAATATGCCACCAACACTAAAATTTAAAAGATAACTCTAGGTGGTGAGCAGATGCCATCTAAAAACTGAAGTTTTACATTACACACAATTTGTACTTTTATTATAGAGTTACTTAAAAATAATCCATTCTGCTGGGGAGTTGAATAGGAACATAGGATAGCAGTGGTGGGATCCTTGAGAAACCCATGCACGCTTTTCTTTTCACATTGTTTTACTATGACATATTTGTTTATTATTGCATAATTTATTAATACTAATTAAAGGTACAAATTTCATGCCCTTCCCCAACCTGAGGCAAACAGGGACATGATCAAAACAGAAGAAAGAAAAGGAAATGAAGAATTTCTGAAATGTAATCCTGAATGGAATGGGTACCTCCCAAAAAGAACATAGGGTCATCTGCCCAAGCAGGGCCAGCCTGCCAATCTAAATCGCCCTTACTCAGCACACAGTTGTCAATTAAAACCTCCCTTTGAAAGATGCTTTCTCAGCTCTACCTGTCTCCAACAGTGGCTTCATTCCTGGCAAACCACAATTAGGGCAAAAATAAGGTGGCCATATAAAGAACACAGAGAGGCTGCACAAAACCATCATGAAAAGGAACACTGACTTATCAGAACTGCCCTCCTTTGCATGCCAGGCATTGTAGGGCACAACACTGTTCTACAGATCCCCTTAACCCTGTAAAAGAGGACAGTGATGCATGAGCCATTTTCTGAGTCCAGGTGTTTAATTGTTGCCTTGGTTCTTTGAGCAATGTGATAGATGACATCAAGGAAAACACCCAGTCATACTGAGTAGAAACTAGAGAGCCTTTTACAAATCACCTCTTAGCAGAGTACTCACGGTCCATTATCGAGGAGTAGAGAAAACAAACACCAAATAGAGCTGTTTAATAAGAGTGGCTGACACAAACGGAAATGTCACAAGCTAACGGAGGGTGGCAAGTATGTTGCGCAGCAAGCGATCTTGTGATCATCATGGTTGGAGACTTTTCCTGGTTCTAATGTGTAGCAGAGAGTGTGTGTTGTACCCTACTGTGTTACATGAATCGTTCTTAATGACACCTCAACCTCCTTGGTTACCTTTCAAGTCTTGGTTCAACTATTGATATCAAGTTGGTTGTTTTAAAGAAAAAGTTATAACTTGTGTGAAAGTCAGTCATAGTCCACCCCCTTGGTGTTATTGGTCTTCTTTTTGCATGCTACCAGGCAAAGCAAATGCCCTTATTTTGGAATTTCACCGTGTTGAAGTCGCGGTGTCTCTCAGCAGGGATGCCTTTCTAAATGCGAAGAGTTTTCTAAAGGTGTCCAGGTTTCTATGATCAATAAAAATACTCTTTTTTTATTTTAAAAATAATTCTTGATGGATTCTTTGGAAATATCACATTATACACCCAATCCTGCTTACATCCAAGTCCCTGTATATACCACTCACACCTGCACTATGCTCCCAAAATTAAATAAAAACACAACAAAACAAACAAAGAAAAAAACCCACCTTACTCCTCTATCTTTCCAACACCTCTTCATTCATCTTAGTGGCCTTGGAACCTGTGATGTGTCATGCAGTATACCCCTTTTTTCTATTCAACCCCACCCGCAAAAATATTTGTTACAATGAGTCTGGTTCAAGAATTATGGCACACCATTATCGCTGGACTCTCCCCAAAACTCCTCTCGGATATCCTGTTGTTGCCTCCAGTCATGGAGATCCTGCGGTTATCATTCCATAAGCTCTCTTTGCTTACTACAGCAGGTCATAGATGGGGCAGCTGTTAGGATGGGCCAACCCAAGACTTTGGTTGTGGGTCTGGGTAGCAGCTGAACTGGTTCGTCTGGGTCATTGAGACCACTACCTCAGGCAAGGGACAGAGTCTGCTCTCCTAGGCCCATGCCATTGTGGTCAGCTCTCCTCTGCCTGTGGTGAGTGCTATGGTCAACTTTGCCATGGCGAGGTGGCGGTGCTAGTTCTCCTGCAACAGTGTACAGCAGGGGCAGTGCTAGCTATCCTGGGGCGAGTCTGGCTCAGCATGTCCTTCAGATTTCAACATGCATGGTTCCTATGACCCCCTGCGGTAAAACGGGCCTTGGGTATCAGTACAGATCTTAGCTACTGTTAGGCCACAACCACAGACATGGCACATGTCATCAGCCCAGGACTAGCCCTATGTGACTGCAAAGGCCACTCAGATTGGTGTGGTCCCTGTGGCAGCAAGGTCTTCAGACACCCAACATGGCCATAGGTGGCAGCCCAGACCCCTGGCATCTGCATTGCCTTCAATGGTATCAGAAGCCACAGACGGCAACTCAGACCCTGTTGTAGGTGTCTGTTGCACTGTTGTAGGGCCATAGACCTAGACATAGCCCTCAGCAGCCCCAGTGGCAGCATGGCCCTTGGACACCAAATGGCCGGAGATGGCAGCCCAGACCCCAGGCATTTATGTGGCTTTTAGTGGCACCATGGGCTACAGGCATCAGAGATCCCAACTGTGGTAGGACTACGGTTTCAGGAAACAGATGTCACTATGGCCCAAGGTGGCATCACAGGCCACTCAGATTGGCATGACATAGTCCTTGGGTACAAACATGGCCCAGGTGTGGATGTCACCTTGGTCTCAGATGGTAGCCCAGACAGACTCCTGGCATGTTCTTCAATGGTATCAAGAGTAATAGACAGCCACTCAGACCCTGGCTTCAGTAGGGCTACTGCTGAAACATGCCCCTTAGCTTCAGCCTGGTCTGGACATCAACATGGCACCCGATGTGACAGTGCAGGTCACTCAGATTTCTTTGGCCCCAGCTGCAGGTCCTCATCTGGCCTCAGACCTCAAGTATTTACATGATCGTTGGTGGTATCAGGAGTCAGGAGTAACAGATATCAACCCAGACCCTGGCTGCAATAGGGCCATGAATAAGAATACTCTTAAAGCAGACTAGCAAGTAAGTAATCAGGGGTAGGAGTGGAGAATTGGCTAAATTTATCATCTTGGTGTAATGTTTTCTTTTTGAAGCTTTCTTTATGGTTTAAAGAAATGACAGTCTAAAGGGACATTCACAAAAAGCCTTCTCAATGACAAATTAAATAAAGAGCATCTTTAAGTTAAAGTATAATTAGAACCTCTGCATGATGTACATTGATTGTAATGGAAGATTTTTAAAAAGGTTCATACACATTTGCTTCGAATAATGATTAGATTTTTTTTTTATTTAAGAAGGAGGAATTAAAGGCCTGTTGCCTTCACTTCTTACACATGAGTAATTCTCCCATATGAGTCATTGAACAAAAGGGTCCCAAAAGAATCCCATTAGTGTCAATAAGATAGCACGAATCACACCATAAACAATGCAAAAATATGGCCCAATGAGATCTTTGCTGATTAAAGAAATACAGTCTTGCATTTCAGGGACATTTACTGCATCTACTGATACAAAATAAGGGAGTATTTATCAAGACTCCAAAAGAAATGACACACATTTCTGAAGGCAATGACAATGCATTTTAAGATAAAGTTTTCCGCTTGCCTACAAACAAAGTCGCACTTGAACACTCATGCCCATGCACATACAAGTTCCGTGGAAAGGAAGGATTAGTATCACAGACAGTAGATGGTGCTGTAACCTCACAGAATGAGAACACATCCCTTAGTTCTGTTTAGCTTGCTCCTGTCAGCAATTTTTCTCATGTTTTCAGTTTCTTGAGTTTAAGGATTTGGGGAAAGAGGTGATAATTCTCCCATTTTAAAGCACATGTCTGTGTTTGCTTATAGATTTGAGAAGAGGTCACTGAGGAGCTCACGAAGCTTAAGATGGAGGGTATTCATTCCTTCGTGGCCATTATTAGCTGGTGTTCCTTTATTTGGCATGGTAAGATTGATTTCTAAAGCTGCCTGCAGAACAGACTCCAGACTAGACCCACATATCCCAGTCCTCAGGTCCACTCTTGCTAGTTTGGCTTGGGGGCTCATCTGTAATTCTACGTGAATTTTTCTGGGATTTGATCAATAGAAAGCAACTATTAATAGCTCCTCAGCTCCTGGCAATAGCTGAAGTGCCTTCTTTGTAGACCTACTGGGCAAGACATCACAAATTATATTAATGAGACTCTTCTTCTGGACAAGCCCCCCTGCTTCAGAGTAGAATCCATGCATTCGTTCTTGAAACTTAACAGAGACTGGAAATCTGTAGATTTCTCAACTAAGGGTTTGTTAATGCTCTACGTTTTGAGACGTCGATTACTGGAAAATGCTCTTGTAAGCCTGGGCAACTTCCGGGAGTAGGTATGAGGGTCAGTGCACAAGAGTACAGTTGTCCATGCCAGAAGAAGTAGACGTGTTCTTTTCATTGAGAATTACTGACCCAAAAAGAAAAGAAAATCAATGGAAGGTCAGAGAAGTATAAAGCAACTTAATTCAGTTTATTTCCAGAGTGAAGATACAACTTTTCATGTTTTGAAAATTAGGTGGAACAGACATACAACTCTGAAGCTATGTCAAATATTTCTAGAATTTCATTTAATCTATGTAAAGGATAGTGGAGACAGAAGACAAATGGAAAAGCTGGAGGAAAAGATGCAAAGATACAGAAACTACACAAGAAAGACACAAGTAAAGACCAGCAGGACCTACTACCTCACAAATGCCAAACATAGCATACTCTTGATAAAGGAATCAAAAGGAAAGGAAGGCAGGTAGGCTATGATAAAAAAAAACACACACACACAAATAGGCTGTCTCTTGTGGAGGAACATCCTGCTTATTGTTCATTAGAATATTAAAATAGTAAAAAAAATTCTGTAATAGCTCCCAACCTAGCCCATGCACACAATCTTATTTAAACTCAATGGGTCACCCCAGAATCAAAACCAAAATGGGGCTGGCAAGATTGCTGAGCAGGTAAAGGCATTGGATACCAAGCATGGTGACCTTGGTTTGAACCCCAGAATCCACAAGGAAGAATAGATAGAATTGACTTCCCTTTGTTTTCCTTTGATCTTTGATCTCCATACACATTCTAGGGCAAGCATAGGCATACACACACACACACACACACACAAACACATGCATGCATGCACGCACACATACACACATGCATGAACACACACACTAACTGTATAAATAGGTAAACATAAATGAAATAATTGTAATCTATCCAAACGAATCATCTATAAAGACAGATGGCCTTTGCCATTGTGATAAGCAAATCACTCCAATTCTATGGTAGCATTGTCTGGAAATAATGAAAAAAAGGTAGCAAAAAAGCAGTTGGTAGACCATATTAGCAAGAGATTTATTAAAGGGCAGAAGGAGGCATAACTATGTGGCTAGGTCTTCATTAACTGAAAGCATAACTTTCTCATTTCAGAAACATGGTAGTTACTTAAGTTCAAACAAAGAAAACCTTTAAAGGTTCATAAGTGTGAATGTATGTACATGTGTTTATGCATTTCAATGTACATTAATTAACACATTTTGTTGAAAGGCAATTTTCACACTTGAAATCATCCACTAGAACCCAACAGTTTTTCACTGGTAATAAGGTCAAGACCACAGCTTAAATTCTAACAGATATGTACATGTTATTTGTCTAATTGATGTCAAATCCCTAAACTGATTCCCTGGGCTATAGTGCAAACAAGAAAACAGGATTTCATCAATTGTTATAGTTTCTGATAAACCAATACTCACAAAGATATAGGTAAGAAAAAGCAATTTACTCTTTAGATCATTCATAATCCACCCATTAAGCAGGCCTGGTATACAAGGTGTATGGATCTTTCTACTTTTAGATTGCTCTGTAATTTACAAAACCCTTTTATTTGTCTTCTGCATGAAAAACAATTTTTTATTTTCTCACAATACTAGGACCTGCTCCTTTTCATAATCTCAGCGGGATTCATTCACTCTGGGTTACAAGGTGCAATGAGAACAAACAGAGCACTCTGCCATGGTGGAGATTCCCAAATACCACATGGAGATCCAGACATGCTTTGCTGGAAACAAGGCAAGAGTTCATTCAGACCTGGGGGCTAGCAACTAGACCTCCAGAGGCGAAAGATGTTTTCTTAATGAAGCACTGGGGCTGATGTCAGTTTTCCTAAAAATGTTATGAAAATGAAATGTATTAAACACATAGCCTGGCATCTAAAATCCCTGTTTTCAACTCTTGACCCCCAGCAATGGTGTATCAATCACCACTTAGAAGTAATTTGGCATCTCTGATCCACAGTTTTCAAAATGACAGCATTTGACATTGTAAGGGGGACAACAGAACTTTTGTGGATCATTATACAGATCAGTGGATTTTTTATGTTTCATAAACCCTGCTACATGGTATAAAATAAAAATAGTATTAGTATTGGTAACTGGGAAGAAAAGGAAACAGTTGTTTTGAGAGTTAGAAGAGGGTGACATCTAAGGAAAAGAGCTCTGTCATAAGTCATAGTTCCAAGGCAGCAGCTTGCTGCTTAATAAAAGCCAGCAAAGATGACAAAGTAATTTCTGGTTCAAGCATGAATGCTCAAGTACAGGAGTTTATGTGCAATTGCCAGATGCTTCAAGCTAGCCGCTAAATCCAGAGACACTTCATGCGCCAACAACATTCTGGCATTTCAAGCCAGAGGGCTGCATAAATGTACATTCCAACAGGAAGGGATGTCACGGGGAAACTACCCAGAAGAAGCAACTGTGAAACTGATGAGAAAGGCTCCAGACTCAGAAACAATCTAATCCACCAAGAGGGAAGTAAAATATGAGTGCAGAGAGGGGCTGGACAGATGGCTCAGTCGGAAAAGCCTTGGCTCTGCCATTGTGAAGATCAGAGTTTGGATCCTTTAGCAGCACATGAAATCTGGGTAGGGTGGAGCCCATCTTGTAATCCTAGAGATGGGATCTCGGAGTAAGCTGGCTGCTTAGACTGGCTAATCGATGAGCTTTGGATTCAGTGAAAGACCCTGCTTCAGTAAACAAAATGGAGAGTAGCAGATGGTGACACCCAATGCCAACCTCTAGCCTCTATATGCACATCCATACACATGAACCTACACATGCATGTATCACATGAACATGCATTCATATATATGCATGTACTCCATGCATACCCAAAATGATAAAAAAGAAAACAGGACAACTTTTAAATGGTGGTTAAAAGACTAAAAAAGGAATAACACTGATGTTTACTTTTTATAAGGGCCGTTCAGCTCAGGACAGGAAGGGGTTATGATCATTTATGTCTTCTTGGAAACATGATAATCCTTTGTCTTTAAACAGATGATTTAATGTGTGCAATCAAAAATAATTGTTAATTTGCTAAATGTTTCCGTTTATTATCCCCCAGTAAGAGTTAAAGCTGCAAAATAGATTTCAAGATACTTAGGCAATGTGTATACTAAGTAGGTATTCTTCACTGTGTGGTTACCTGATCATTTACATGAGGAGAAATTTTTAAAAAATGAGCAAGGACATGTCCTACTGATGTCTAGCTCCCACTGACTGGAATTATCATTGCAGGTTCTTAGTCAAAAGTTAACAGAACCATAGTAAAGACCATCACAAGCGTTACATATTTATCATACTTGTCAGCAAGACAGCATATGTGCCATGTGATTGTCAAGTGCCAGAATCTCTGCCACATGAGACTGAACCCAGGACCTCACTAAAATATGAGCACTGTGAGGATAGGGAACATGCCCCTCTCATTCAGTATAGAAAATTTACACAGCCACTAGAAGAACAGGCATTTGGATATCTGAAGTGAACAGGGCTGGGGAGATGGCCCAGTGGGTTAACATAGTATAAACAAGAGGACCTGGGTTTGAAACTCCAGAATGTATCTAAAATTCACATGTGTTCTCATACACAGATGATCTCAACACCCCAATGGGAACATGAGAGGCAGAGATAAGACAATACCTGGAAGCCAGCTATCCAACATAGGTAGGGATAAAGAAACCCTGCTTTAACAAAGTAGAAGGCAACACCCAACATTGCTCTTTGAGCTCTGCACACATACTGTACACATGCGCATGCCTGCACTCACCCATAGGTACACCTCTCTCTCTTACACACACACACAAACACACACACACACACACACACACACACACACACACACACACACATGCACACACATGTGATAGGAAACATAGGATGAGCAAACACAGCTAGTTCAACCTTGCAGGCTATCATCTAGGTCTCAATATCGTCAAAATTTCCAACAGACCACACAGCTAATTAGAAGAAAACAGGTATTGGTTCCCACCTCTGGTTGACTCAACAGCCCTGTAAGTTACTGATTTCCATTGTAATATGACTACAGTTCACTGCTCTCTTTAATTCACTGTGAAAGAGGCACTTGTGTGGCTGCCAATGCACAGGTATAAATGAGCTCTGCCTAATTTTCTTTTTACTCTGAAAGAATGTGACATGAAGTGTTGGTCCCAGAAAGGTTTTTCTGGAGTCAAGGCATAAGAAGATGGAGGAAGAACCAGACTGAGTCCAAAGTGATGAGGAAAGAAAGCATCCAAGAGTGGAAACATAGGAAGGCGCTAGAGGAAGCCTCTCCACGAAGGCATGGAAGAGGCATTAGACCGGATGCCCCCAAATTTAATACAAGCTTGCCAGGAGGAAAAACATAGGTGGATTTAAAATACTTTCTATTAGAGATTAGAGCCCTTTAAATGACAGATAATTTAGGGATTAGAGGTGAAGGCCATGGGTAGTGGAGGCAGGCTTCCCAGTTTCCAACTGTATTTCTACCACTTACCATGCTGACCACAGGGAAGATAAATGTTTTCGTAGTACATTAGTTGCCTGGATTTAATTGAAATAGTAATATATCCCTCATACTTTGAGAACTGATGGGTGAGCTAATAAATGCTTTGAGAATAATACTTGCTATACAATAAGCACTCGATATGTGCTATCTTGTCTTTATCAAGACTGACACATGCATATTATGTGCATGTCCAAGTCCACCCTCCTGTTCCCTGTGAGAAACTTCTCCCTTTCCTCCCTGCCATTGCCCCCTCTCAACTTCATATGTTCCTTTTAAAAAAAAAACCCGTTGAGTCTACTTAGTGCTGCCAATCTTTGCTTGGACTTTGGGAGATCTACTGGAGCATGGTACAGCCTCTCTGGGGCTGAATACCTGAAGAAAACTGACTCTCTCTTTCCCAGACACCACCAAGTGATGGAGGAAGGTCATTAGTTAAAAAATAAAGAAACTGCTTGGCTTTCATAGGTTAAAACATAGGTGGGAGGAGTGTGAAGAGGTCCTCATCTAGGAGAGGGAATTGATGAGCCCCTCCTTCCCCGGTACATGCTGGAATTTTAGAAAGCCTGACCTTGTGCAGGGCTTGTGAATTCAGTCACAGTCTCTGTTAATTCATGGGTGCAACAGCCCTGGCTTGAAGAAAAAATGGTTTTGCCATAGTCAGCTACCATCTATGGCCCTTACCATCTTACTGCCGTTTCTTCAATAGTTCCCTGAGCTATAGAAGAGGGAGTGTGCTCTATAGCTTTTATTTTGGGCACAGAACTTCACAGGCTCCTTATTTTGTGCACTCTAACCAGCTGTGACTGTCTGTATGAATTACCATCGCCTACAAAAACGGAAGTTCTCTGATGAGGGTTGAGAGATACACTAATTTATAAAGAGAAATAGTTATAGGGCAATTCTACATTATGTCCATTTAGAGAACTAATGGCAAGAGTTTCCTTCTTGGGGCCTATGACTACTCAGTCATAGGTTCTTGACATGGTTAACAGTAGCAGGCATGATTTCCATTTGTGGAGCAAGCCATAAATCCAAGCAGAAAGTGATTGGTTACTCCCATAATATTTGTACTACTCTTTAACCAATAAACATATTTTGGTAGGCCAGTTATCACTGTACCATTCAGGGTTCATAGCTGAATAAAACTATTGGTTCCTCGTTTCTTGCAAGAATGTGTTAGCTTTTACTAATAAGGTGGCCAAAGAAAAGATGCTTCCATGTTTAACTGAGAAACAATGTGCAAATTCTCACAACAGCTTTAATACCCTTCATAATCTCAAATGATAACTCATTGAAGACCTAATTCCTGAGTGAAATAATCTTTCTTTTATAATAATAGATACTTGTACCATTTAGATCCAAACAGAAAACTTCTTTGTGACATCTGACATTCAGGGATTTTAGATTTCAGATAGAAGGCTGCTCCTAGAAACTACAAGTAGTAAACAAAACAAAACAAAAACCTCATAAAAAACTAAACTCTTGGCTCAGAAATATTTAGATACAAAGTTTGACTCTATTGCTTACCAGTCATCTGATTCCAGATAAGTTCCTTGGCCTGGAAGCTATTTAATTTATTACACATATATGTATGTGGATGTACTTGCCAAGTGGGTAGTTGTGGAGGTCAGGGTTTGGTATCAGGATATCTTTCTTAGTAACCTTTTAGCTCTACTTTTTGAGTCAGTATCCCTATGTAACTTGATGCTCATCAATTTGGCTAGGCAGACTGGCCAGTGATCCCCTGAGAAGCTCTTGTCTCTGCTTCCTTCTGTCCAACAGGTGTGTTTCACTTCACCTGACTTTTGTCTGGTTGCTGGGAATCTGAGCTCAAGTTCCCATAGGTTTCCAGTAAGTTTGTTACTCACTGAGTAATGTATCTTCTTTATCTCTAGATGATTTCTTTTTAATTTAGAATAGTCTTATCGGTCCATACAATGTGATGAACCTTTTAAGTTCTTGATTAAAGTTATTGCTCATGATCATGACAATCATGAACACCATCACGATCACCAACTCTATCATCATTAAACCCATTTGTGCCTGTTATTTTGAGTTCACAAATATTCAGATATAGGCAGCATCTACAAACACAAAAATTGGAGAGGAGAACAAATAAAATTTAGTTAGAAAATAAAAGTATGCCTATATAATTCTCCTAAGAAATACCATGGATTTCTAACTTATAACTAACTAAACCCACTTCAACTCTACCAGGAAGCTTGAGAGAAGATAAAATTGACAGCTACTAATATTGATAACAGATGCTCAGAACAATTTGCTGTTAGTGAATGAACCATGAGGAAATCATCATAGTGCATGAAAATTTCCTTGCCAGCACAATGTCCAGACACCTAGAAAAACATTAGGTGCCTCTGTGCTTGCTCATTTGCAAGGGCAACACACCAAGTAGGAAAAGATGATCCCAAGAACGACATCAAGCCATTGTGTCATTGTGCTTGTTGAATTCACATTCCAGACTTCTATTAAGTCTCTGGACATCATCAGACGCTGTGAAAAATGTGAAAGACAGGACAATATGACCCTGAACTGAGGAGATTAATAACCGGTGAATAACTAGACTAGCTCACTGATCGTTTGCTATGCTGATTTCTACAGCTTTCTTAATGGATTACTTGAGTAGTTTATGGGGCATATCCAAAAATAGACTTTATTGGGGGACATGAAAGTTCATAGCATAGCTTAAATGAGTGGCATATTTGGCTTTGAAGCACAGAATCTTTTCAAATTTTTATTTCCCTCCTCTTGTTTTCTGTTTTATTTTTCTCCAGAAGCCAGCAATTGCTCAAGGACAAAGGGCTGCTTTGGGGAGCATCTGGAGACACTCCAAAATGCACTGTAAGACTGCTCATCTCTCAGGGGCACCTAAGGCATGCTGCTAGTGATCAGACACCTGGGGAGGTGAGGCAGCAGCCTTCAGGAGGGCAATTCATTCTTCAATAGCAGTTTCTAGACTTCAAGGTCTGCATTCCAACATAGGCGTGTGTTTACATGATGGTAAACATGGATTTGCAATTCTCATCATGTCAGCGGCTGGGTGGCACTCATGGTCCATCTCTATGTCTTTTTAAAGCTCAGTTCAAGTACTCAATGGTTATATAGATAGCCTAAAACAATGAGACCTGAAAACAAAACAGGTGAGCTACAGGAGGGCCTTTCTTATCCATGCTGTTTGGCTCGTCAAAAATGACCAAAAGTATTAAGGCATTTGAAAGATTTTACAAGGATAGAATAATAACAAAGAAATAAAAAATAATTACAAGGAATATGTGTCAGCATTGTACTGGCTTCTTTCTGTGCTACCTCATTCCCTTTTCATCATAATTAGATTAAGGATCATTTAACACTTTAAAAAACAAGTGGAAGATTTTTAATTTTTTTTTAAACCAGAAGTCTAGAAGGCAGAAAGAATGATTGAAAGGCATTCTTATTAAAAACTGGGGGTGTGAGGAAGAAATTAGATGGGTAGTGAACAAGAAATTCTGAATGTTAGTTAACGGTGGGGAAAGGCAGGTCAGAAAGAAGTTGAGGTTTGTATAACATCCTCCAAACATCCCCAGTGTGGTATGCTAGAACTGCAGCAGCAAGGCTCTGATTGACTGAAGGATGTTAAAAACAGTTGGGTCTGCAAACTCTACGCTATTCCGGCACCCTCTTAACTAGCCCTCCCCACCCCTGAAATATGCTTAGATTTTACTTTTAAAGAACTTAACACAGAAGAGGTTCTCTGAGCCAGAGGACAGTAGATCACATTGAGAGTAATAGAGACATCGTAAATGCTCAATAATCAAATGCGGAGATTCCTCATTTCCTGCTCAATATGATTTCCAAAGAGACTTATGCCCCCAAGGAGAAGGAATGCCGTGTAGTATTTACAAGCCCAAATCAGGAAAAAGAAAAACTCTAAAAATTGCCATGAGGCTGGAGAGTTGAGGAAATGACTCAGTCACATTAAATTCATATACAATAAACTTTTATCCACAGATTATGTATTAAGGACCAGAAACTTCTTTAGACATCTGGAATTTGAAAGGCAGTGCAAAAATGCAAAAGGAAATTTATTTCTAACCTAGAATTCTATCCCCAGATAAACTGTCATCTGGTATCAGAGAAAAGGCAAGAAACCTCAAGAGAAGTAAATGATATATCAGAAAAGCCATACAAGATATACTTAAAGAAATGAAGAAATAAACGAGAAGGGGATGAAGACACAAGATCCACGCAATGAGAAATCCAAAATAGAAAGAAAATATTTAGAATTTCCAGGAAGATGTTGAAGTACCAACCTAGAAAGATGGTCTAGTTGCAGTTCCGTGGCTGTGATAAAATACTCTGATGAAAAGCAACTCAAAGGAGAAAGGGTTTAGTTTAACTCAGAATTTTAGGTTACAATCCACAGAAGCAGTGAAATCAAAGTTGCAGCTTCTTCAAGCAGCCAGTCACACAACATCCATAGTCAATGAACAGAGAGAGAGGAGCACATGCATGCCTGCCTGCCTGCTGGCTTTTTCACATGTGCTCAGCTGGTTTTCTTCATTTCTATACAGTTCAAAAGCCCCCTGCCCAAGGATTGGTGATACTTATGGTGGTCTGGCTCTTCCCATACTGATTAACTTAATTTAGATAATCCTCCACAGACATGTTCATAGACCAACTCAGGGGAGGCAATCTCTCTTGACTCTCTTCCCTGCCAGCTGATTCTGGGTCAAACTGACATTCAAGGATGCTTTCTAATGTGTATCTAATCATTTTAAAAGAACTTTTGAGTAGTTTGTGGTTTCACACACCTAAAATTCCTATAACTTAGGCATTGTAATAGGAGGGCTGGGCTGTGTGTTTCAGGCCAGACCATTATAAGCAACAAGATCTTATTCCAAAAACAGAACTGGAGGTCAAGAAGATGGACTGTTCTCATCTACATAAATGCCAATACCAACACACACACACACACACACACACACACACACACACCATTCAACACACACACACATACACAAAACAAAAACAAAGCACACAACACCTTATTCTGTTTTGGAAAATAGTTCAGAAGCTTGGGGTTTGATTTAGTAACACTAAAGTTTAAGTAAAACAAACAAACAAACAAACAAACAAACACAGACATCCTGGAAATGGGATCAAATAGGGCTGGTGAGATGGCTAATCTGGTTAAAGTTCTTGGCACCAATCTTGACTACCTGAGTTCAATCCCTAGGACCACATGGTAGGAAGAGAGAACTGACTTCCATAAGGTGTCCTTTGATTTCAATTCAGGTACAGTGGCATGCATGTCCATCCCTTCAAAACCATACACCAATACACCCAATAAATAAGTAAATTAATCAGTAAAAATACAATTAAAAAGTATGGGAGAAAGTTGTTCACATCTTTAATCCCAGCACTCAGGAGGCAGAGGCAGAGGCAGAGGCAGGCCAGCCTGGTCTACAGACTGAGTTCCAGGACAGGTAAAAGAGGAAGGGAGAGAGAAGTCATCAGTCATCACAGCTTAACATGTTATTTCCGTGGGAACAACACTGCATAGTTATAATTGTAGCCACAGATTAATTAGCTATTCCGAATTATTATTTATTTATTTATACTAGGAAGGAAGAGGTATGAAATAGAATTAAAGACATATTTATTTATTTAAGGCAGGACTGGGCTATGCAAGCCAGGCTGTGGTCCACTCATGCTTCTCCTGTCACCTCTGGAGTAGCAGGATTGGAGGTATACCCTACGTGTTTAGTTTAGAATTTATTTTCCGTAAGTCAGAAGATAATCCCTGAAGCCAAGAGATGTGGATATGGGAATGTTACTTAAAGGTGAAAGTCAGTGCCAAACCAAAGGCCAAGTGAACAGAAGTGGTCACCTTGAGGAAAGAGGGAAGGGGGGCAGGAGGATGCTACTTATGCTAAACCTCGGAGAAATACAAGATTCTTAATATTTCTTTCTATCTCAGGGGAGAAATTTTAAGTTTAGAAAACATAAAACTGTGAGGCAGAAAGTAATACTCAGAAAGTTCAAATTTAGTAGCAAAGAAGTTTAATCTTGATTTGTAGGTATTCTCTTTGTGAGTGTGCACGGGCATGTATGTGTGTGTGTGTGTGTGTGTGTGTGTGTGTGTGTGCAGAGGCTAGGTACCTTGGGTACCATTCCACAAGAATCATCTACCCAGCTACATATTTTTTTTTTTTTTTGAGGCCGGGTCCCTCATTGACTTGGAGCTTCCTAAGTTAGACTGGTCAGCCAGTAAGCCCCAGGCTGTCTTTCTGTCTTATATGTTTTATAGTATGTAACTAATCGTAGTTACAGAACTTGGAGCGGTTTGTGGTGACACACACCTGTAATCCCAATATTTGGGCAGTGTGGCAGAAAGGCATAAGAGATTTTCAAATTTCCTGCTTCATGGAAATGTCTGCCAGATTTTATGTGCCTGAAGAATGAACATGGGTGCCCCAGTGTTACAGGAGATCTTTGGGTGACTGTCTAGGCAGCGAGATGTCTCTGTCAATTACAGAGTTTTGGAAGTGGTCTACAATGCTCTTCCTGTTTACTTAGGTAATATTATATCCTTATGGAGTCTTTGATGGAGCTGAAAGGTAGCTGTAGTTTTCCTTAGTTATGATAAAAATATGTAGATATAAATATTGTAACTGCAATTCTTGCTTGATACTTGTTCTGTTATGTGTAGTTTTTCCAAGTTAAAGTTAAAACCTTAATGGTATGGAAAATCCTTTTGTATATGTGTTGCTTTTATTGGTTAATAAAGAAGCTGCTTTGGCCTGTGCTAGGGCAGAATAGAACTAGGCAGGAAAACTAAACTGAATGTTGGGAAAAAGTAGGCAGAGTCAAGGGAAGTCATGTAGCCCTGCAGGAGACAGGCACCTGGTAAACCAGAGCCATGTGGTGATACACAGATTAATAGAAATGTGTTAATTTAAGTTGTAAGAGCTAGCTAGAAATACGCTTAAGCTATTGGCCAAAGAGTATTGCAAATAAAATAGTTTCTGTGTGATTATTTTGGATCTGAGCAGTCGGGAACGAATGAGCAGCCTCCAACAACATATGTTTTTGTTGGCCCAGGGCAGTCCTGGTTTTTCTCTGTTATACTAGGGTATCCATGGCACTCTGTATATTCTAATTTACATAAAATGGCTATTCCATAGTCTTATAATACTTTACTATTTGTTCTTATGTTACTATATTAGGAGATACTCAGGGCTCCTGCTAGGACTCTCTTGCTCTCATGTTAGGATATGGACTGCCAAGCCACTGCTGCATAATAGAAATGGGTTAAGGGGTTTGTAAAAATTCCACCGGTACTCTCTCTTTATTCAGAAAACTAGCAAATATTTTATTAACCTAATGCATTGCTCTGAATACTGTCTTAAAATAAAGGCAACTTTATTTCCTAGGTGCTTTAAATGAAACTAAGTGATTTGACAAATGACAAGTCTGTCTGGGGCAGAGCCAGGTGACACATTTTGTAGGGTACTGATTAAAATGAGCTGATATCTGTCTTTCTGAGTGAAGAATAAGTCACTGGCATTACAGAAGCGATGGTAATCTCACGGAGAAGGTTAATCAGATACAAAGAAATTATATCTGCTTCTTGATGAATTTTCAAGTCACTGAGAGATCAATCACCCACCTCAACTGCCCACATCACTGTCCTGCATAACAGAAAGGATTCAGGGCAGTTGGATACTGGTATGTCGGAGAACTAGAAAAAGCACATCACACTGCAGGTTGGAACAATTTTGCCTGCTGAGTGCATTGATTTGTGGGCATCATAAGCCATGCACGACAGTAAACAACATAAATACAAGAAGTAGATATATAATGATGGTTTACTTTTGCCTGAGAAGGGAATGACTAATCTCTCAGATCTCTAGGCTGTGACAAAACCACTGATAGATCTTGGTGTATTTCTTAGAGACATGCAGCAATATACAAAGGCACGTATTTTGAGATATAGTTCCTTGGTAACTGGTAGTAGGTATCATGGAGGCCAGTGTAAAAAAGAATACATGTACAATATTGGGTGCTCGGTTAGACACCAAGACTCAATTAGTATTTTTTTGTCAGTAAGTATTTTATACACATTCTATATCATATACATATTCTAATGTTTGCAACTGGACAGATCTTTCCAATTTATAGATAAGAATACCAACACTTCTAAAGATTAGCTTGTCGCATGTGACAGATCTCCTAAGAAGAGTGGCTTTGAATGTCAAACCAAGGCTGTCCCATACCAGAATTCATGTCCCTTCGGCTATACTTCACCGAGGACCTCTCTCTCCCTGGTTTTCTACTTACAAATTTACTCAGCACCTAGTTTAAGGATTTATTTTATATGCATGTGTGCGGGCTTGGGTGTATGTATAGGTAACCTCTGTGTGAGGAGCTGCACATGGATGCCAGAGGCGGGTGTCATGTGCTCTGGAACTGGAGTTAATATTGACTGGGAGCCACCTCATGGGAATGTTAGGGACCAAACGTTGGTTCTTTGCAAGAACAGAAAATGCTCTTACTCTCCAAGCCCTCTCTCTAGGCCTTCAATCACGCATTTTTAAAGATCGTACATTTTTTGTTTTGCAAGAATATGATGCAAATGCATGTAAGAATGCATGCTCAGTTGTGTGGACACGTATAGATGTTGGTGTACATGTGTGAGTGAGTGAGTGAGTGAGTGTGTGTAAATTAGAGATTTATATCTGGAAGGAAGGCTTTCCTGATGCTTAGATTTTTACCCAAGTATCTATAGAGATATTTGACTGTGGATACGTAGGACTTTCAATTCAGGAGAATGACCTTGTAATAGAGTCCCAGATTTTGAAAGGGTGCCCTTCACCTTTTCTCCATACAAGCTTTATCCAGCCACACAATGTTGTGGTCACAAGACAGAATCCTGAGGTAAGGTTCCTGCCTTGAAGAGCCACAGCAGCGAAATGCCACTCTAATGGATATGGAAGGTTTTGTGTATATTTCCAAGTATACAGTGGCATAGACAAATGTTTAAAGGGTATGGCTATTTGGTCAGCTGCTGAAGTTCTGAATTGATGAGCTCTGAGTAGAGAAAAAGATGGAATAACTATTTGTGTTTGGAGACAGTATTGAATAAAATCAGCATGTCATCAAACACTGGAATTTGATTCAGTATGGCAATTTGATTCTCTTGCAGATGAACTGGTTGGTAAAACTGCCCACACTGTTTAAGTTGTAATTTTTCTCCTTTCCTTCCAGAGATCATAACCTGAATTTGTTTGAAACAAATGTTCCCATAATGCAACTCTCTTGCCCATGAGAGATTTGATCTTATGTTTCACCAACAAGCTGAGTTAAACTTTAGATAGACTTTGTGGTTTTTGTAGACTTACAAAGAAATTTGAAATGAGAGTGTGTGGACGGTTCATTCCAATGGTTTCATAGAAATTTAAGAAAAGAGAGTTTAATTCTTCATGATTAATTCTTCTCATTTTTGAATTGAGAAAACTGAAGTCTTGAAGACATGCCCTATCTAGTTCATGCTGTTCATCACTAAGAGTTCCAGGACCTGCAAATATCCAGAGTCCCAGTTCCTTTCCCTCTGCTGTAATCATTGCAATATTCACAGTTTCAAACAGTTATATCTTGGAAGCAGATGAGACAATCCAGTCAGTAGAGTACTTGCCTTGAAAGTATAAGGACCAAGTTTCATCCCCAGAATGCATATAAAAAATAGCCAAGCATGGTGATTCATGCATCATGCATGTAATCCCTGGGAAGGCAGAAACAGGTGGGATTCATTGACGAGCCAGGCAACCTAACCTATTTAGTGAGTTTCAATAAAAAAATATCAAGATGGATGACAACTGAGAAAAGATACTGAATGTTGTCTTCATGCTTCTACACACATGTGCATGTATACTACCCAGGCAGACACATAGACACATTTACACGCCTACAAAGAAGAGAAAGAAAGTCATGTCTTTTCCAGGTTTCATTCACAACCTAGCACAGTTTCTTCTGTTTTATTGTTTCTCTCCTGTACTAACGTTGAACTGCACAATTTCCCAGATGGCACTCTATAAAGGTAAGTTAACCAAGAGGTAGTTCATAATTGATGGCCTTTCCCTGCTTTATACAAGAACTTCTCTGCAGAAGATGGCTCACTAATTATTTCAGCCAGAAAATGACACCTTGATTTTCTGAAGCTGAGGCTTTGCACAAAACTGTGTCCTTCATGCGCACCACTCAATCAGTTAGAAATATTCATGAAAATGAGAAAATGGGTCCATGGGTGTTTTGTGACCATGATTTCAACACCACTAATCTACAGTGTCCTCGTTGGTTTGGCAGTTGACACGATCCCCAGTCAGCAGCTGGGAAAGGCAATGTCTTTCTACAGACAGGACTAATTTGTTTCCTGGTGAGAGGTGACAACCTGCCTCCATTTGCTGCAGATTTCTCAAAGATAATGACGTGTGTTTTCTTGTCCCAATTAACCACAAGCTGCTGCTAGGAAACCCACGACTATGCAGATAACTGAGTCTCTTTCCCACTGATCACCTCTTGTTAGAGATGCTGGAGAGAAATGCAGCTAATGCTGATACAGTGTGGAATCATACATGCAGAGTTGAAACAGCCACTTCTCCAGTTTTCTAACATCCTTAACATGCTCAGTTTAGGTTACCTAATAACTTAATAATGAAATAATCAAAACATCTACCTAATTGTATGGCTTAGTCTTAACTTGTTCTAAGCCTAGACATTCGAACAGGTTATTACTCACTGGAATCAACAGAGCCCCAACACATGATTAAATATAAAAGAGATACTTTTACTGGATACTATTTTAGAATATGCTACTTGAGACAGTATTATTCCTATTACAAAACAAGCTTTGTTTTTAATAACATATACTGCATTGCTGATAATGGCTAAATTGAAGCCAGAAGGAAAGAAAAAGTCCTGTAAGAGTCTGGAAAAAACAAACAAACAAACAAACAAACAAACAAAAAAAACTAAAGTCATTTATAAATAGGAGCACACATTTCTCAGGGGTTAAGAAAACTTTAGTGCAGAGATCAAAAATCACAGGATGCCAGCACTTCTTCAGAAACAGATGGGAAGGGCTCACGGGTCAATGTTTATTCAGGAAAGGTCCTGAGAAAGCTGGGTTGAATAGAAAATCCCCTCAATAGGCCACTCAGACCACACATTCCCTCTGATGTATGGATTCTTTCTGCAGGGTTTCCCCAGAGCAGAGGGCCATCCTGAAATGAATGCCAACAACAATAGAAAAATCAGGAATTTTATATTTTGGTGGTCTACTTGTTTGCAGCTTTTTACCTTTTACTCGACATGAATAAGCCCCTGTAGCTACCTCCCATCTCCTCTGCTCCTGCCCTCTCAGGTCACCTAGAGTTTCATAGCTCTTTAAATGTCCGTAAATAATGACCATCCCTCCCCCTTCTGCCCTCTGTGCATCTTTTGTAGCTTAGCCAGTCTGACTTCCCATAGCTGTTCCTTTTATTGTTATCCCAGATGCCACTCTTAAAGCTGATTTTGAATCTTAATGTCTATCTGGAATTAAAAGCAATATCCTTTCCTGGTTTTATTGTCTTGAGTGCTATGGTGGATCTTAAAGGTTTCACTCTTTTGCTTAGGGTACTGTATTACATTCTAGATTTAATTTGCATTTTTAGAAAGCATAGAGTGTAATTGAGCCATCAATTGCTTTATGGTCAACTAAAACCTCTAACACAAGCCTGACCCTGAAATTCATCATGAGCTTAGAATCTGAATGCAAATCCATATTTATGATGATTAAAATGAAACTTGTCACATTTGGCTCCCAAGATGATCTTTCCAAGGTAATTCTGAATGCTGATTCTGTCATTTAATCTATCCTCTAGTGATTCATACGATCAGAATTCACTCTGCATGTTATCAGCAATGCCCAGTGCTGCTGATAAGAAATTTCAATAGCAAAAGGTTGAAGGAAGGAAGCCATAACTAGAGGTCTATGTCCACCATTGACATTGCTGTCCTCTATACTAGCCATGATAAAATTTTAACCTGAAACACAACAGTATTGAAAAAGGGGGACTGGGGACTGGAAATGGCTCTGAGGTTAAGAGCACATGCTGTACCAAGACATTTTGAGTTTGCTTCCCAGGACCTAGATCAGGTGGCTCACAGACACCCCCAATTCCAGCTCCAGGAATCTGATACCCCTTTTCTGGTTCCTGAGGATTCCCACATTCATATATACATACCCACACACATACATATACATAAACAAATTATTATATATTTTTTAAAGAGTGTACTGTACTAAGTTGTTTAGTTACACGAATGATTAAGTTATTCTTTTTTTTTTTTTTTTTTTTTTTTTTTTTTTTGGTTTTTCGAGACAGGGTTTCTCTGTGGCTTTGGAGCCTGTCCTGGAACTAGCTCTGTAGACCAGGCTGGTCTCGAACTCACAGAGATCCGCCTACCTCTGCCTCCCGAGTGCTGGGATTAAAGGCGTGCGCCACCATCGCCCGGCAGTTTCTGGAGGATGTCCATCCACTTTCACCTGTTCTAAAACAAAACTTAAAAAAATGTGGATCTCTTTGAATGATGGAATTATCTATTTCTTATATTTCTATGAATAAATAATGTATAGATTTTGCATAATTAATAATACAAAATATTGTATAACTAATACATAATTTAAAAATTGTATGTTTCTATTAATTGCTTTCAAAATTTTCCTCAAAGATATAAAATTTTCCTTGAAGTTTTGTCAAGATCAGTTAGCTCCAGTTCATAGAATCGGTTTTATTTTGATTAACAAGAAATTAAAACCACTAATGCCTCTGTTGTCCTTAGCTCTCAGAGTATGCCCAGTGCCTTCACCTATGGATGTGAGCTCACCTCAGTTTTGCACTGTACTTTCCTTGAAGCTCTAAAACATTTTTAAGATTAGCATATAAGGTGTTAGACGTAATTGTGGCATTTCTGTTCTTTTAACCAAAATGTGTCTTTATGTTAACTCCCAATTCCACTTGCAGCCTCCGCCCAGCTCCAGTCTGTTTTCCATGTCCCATGTGTAGATTCAGAAAGTGACTTGCCTTTAGGTTAGTACATGAAGTTCCTCTGTTTGGCATTACTTTTGTTTTTGAGTTCTTCATCTTTACTAAGACTTATATTTTTATTATTATAAACATTTGTGTACATGTGTGTGAGTTTGTGCATACGAGTTCAGGTGTCTGTGGAGTTCAGAAGAAGGTATCATGTTCCCTGGAGCTTGAGTTATAGGCTTTTGGGATCTACTTAACCTGGGTGCTGAAAATCAAGCTAGGACTCTCTGCCAAAGAAGCAATTTCTTTCAACTGCTGAGCCATCTCTCCAGACCCTGCTTTATACAACAGATACTGATTTCTGTATGTGAGTTTTTGGACATGTTATTATTGAGTGCATGCCTGTGCACATGCATGAAGGTCATAAGGGGATGACTAGTGTTCTCTATCTATTCTTCCATGTCACGATCTCTCCCTGAACCTGGGGCTCATGTTTTCTCTGCTATCCTGGAAGCTAGTGAGCCCCAGAAATCTTCCTGCCTGCCCCACAGCTAGAAGTTAAGGTTACAGGTGTGTTGGGGAGTTTGTTGTACCGGTACTTGGAGCCAAAGGAACACCAGTACTCATGATCAAATGCTCTCAGCTTCTGAGCCATGTCTATCCTTGCTTTTACTTTTCTTGACATTATGGATTTTATTGATCTGTTAATTTTTGATTAGTTTTCACTCCCCCTCCTTTTGTTAGTTGCTCATTCTTCTTACTTCCTGTCCCTTGTATGCTGCAATGGTTAATATGGATTGCCAACTTCACCAACTCTAGAATCCCCTTGTAGACAAACCTCTGGGCGTGTGCGAAAGGGACTAGACTGGGTTAACTGGGGACAGAAGATATGTTCTAAATGTGGGGGAAAAATCAATGTATGGAGCCCCAGACTGAATAGAAAGGAGAAAGCAAGCTGACCAGACACATTCATCTGTCTCTGCTTCTTGTGAATACAGCGTGACCCTGATGCCATGGCTTTCCTCTGTGATGGACCATACCATCAAACTGTAAGCTTTTGTCTGGTACGCTGTCATTGCAATAAGGAAATTAACTACACATGCTCTTTGAATCCACTTTTCTCTGCCTAGCATCCACCCCTATGTCATTAGCTTCTAACCTTGCAGCTTTTGCTCAAAGTCATTCTTTGGGAACCTAGTTAAAAAGGAAAGTTCCTGTGATGTTGGATTTCCCTCTGTATGCTGTGACTACCATTAATTAATAAAGAAACTGCTTTGCACCTATAGCAGGGCAGAACTTAGGTAGGTGGGGAAAACTAAACTGAATGCTGGGAGGAAGATCGGTAGAACCAGAGAGAAGCCATGTAGCCCTGCTGGAGCCAGATGGAACTTTATCGGGCATGCCACAGTCACATGGCGATACACAGATTACTAGAAATGGGTTAAATTAAGGTATAAGAGTTAGTCAATAAGAAGCTAGAGCTAATGGGCCAAGCAGTGATTTAATTCATACAGTATCTGTGTGGTATTTTGGGGCTAAGTGGACAGAAACAAACAAGTGGCCTCCTCCCTACTATAAATGGATCTGGCTACGTGAGCATGGGGAACAGTCAGGAGTGGTATGTTTCTTTAGAAGCTCTAATACTGTTCTAATGCTCAGGATGGTGGCTCACTGTAGCCTGTGAAGGAGATGGCTAGGTACTGTGTACCTGGTTATTCTCACATATTGGAACTGCATTAAAGTCTCTTCAGCAACAATACTGGTCATTATTCTTAACTATTCTTTGTCGTATGCATTATGGAAAGCTGATGCAAACAGCACAGTGATCAGACGTTCTTCCTATACTTCATACAAAGCCAATGGAGACAGACAAACACTGTATAAGGAATGATAGGGGAAAGTTTCAGAGCAACTAGAGGGAGGAGAAGGTGCTGTTGATTAGCCTCTGTGCATCTTAATTGGTAAAGTAGACTCCAAGATTTTCCTGCTCCTACAAACTTCTGAAGAGGGAAAGTTAGTAAGATGACAGCTGACATGTTCTCCAGTTTGGAAAATCTTCAAAGCAGACATTGCTAATCTTCACTTAATAACATACTTTGCACTTGTGCACACTGATTACAGACCTGCGAGAAGGCCATGTGAAAAGTCACTGCTGCGCTCAGTGTTCTGCCCACATTTCCTCTCTTACACCGTGAACCCAGAACCTCCTTTCAGCTCCTTAAATGGATGCATAACAGAGAAAACCATTTTAACCTTTTAGAAATGGCCCCTGCTAAAGTAAATCACACAGAGATGATGGAAATGTTAATTAACTGGCTTTCATCTTGGTCAGATTCTGTATTTAACCTCAAGGCCTAGAGTCTTTGGGATGTTTTTCTAAGATCTGATTGCCTATGACAGCCAGAGAAATTCAATCATGGTTCGGTGAGGCTGCTCCTTTGGGAGAATCATACCCTTCTTGCCGCTGGAGCAGAAAACAAATGCCAAGAAAGGAAGGTTGGAGTTACTTGTGAAGTATTCGGACACATTTCCTTTCTGGTTCAGGGTTTGTAAAAGACCAAACCTTCTCTTTCAGAGTTGGGAGCAGGTGTTATAACCCTCTATCCATGGGGCCACCTCTCTAACAAAAGGTGAGGGGTCATTTAACACAAGCATACACACTCTACATGCCCTCTGCTTCAGAGACATTATGTGCCCATAAAAACCGCCTGTCTGACAAAGCAAGAAACCACATGAAGTTCAGAGAAGGAGCCAGAGTTAGGGTGGCTAATTTTGCTCTTGTTTTTATTTATTAAACAATTAGCCATTTAAAATCCATTTCCGCTAAGGAAGGAAGTAAACATTTAATGAACTGAAAAGCCCAACATAAACCCTGTCTGTCCTTGGGTAGAGGAATAGCTCTGTGGAAAGATGACTGATGTAACCTAAAAAGATGCATGCGAGAAAGAGATGGATTTTTATTTATGTGCTTAAAAATATATAACTTTAATAATGCTGAGGATGTGTGCAGAAGTGGTAGCAGAGGTAGGTCAGAGATCTATGCTTTTAATATCAACTTCTTCTCTAGTAAGAATTTTATTGCATTAATAGCTAAATCATACTGATTGTAAACCAACTGAAATGAGGCAATTAGTATGGCCTATGACAGCCGTGAAGAATGAAATGTGAGTTTTCCGATGCAAGCCAGATGGATATCTTCAATATATTTCTTATTATCTGCTTGTGGTAATAAGTTCAATTAAACGGAATCAGTACAACACAAGTGTCGTTGAATGGCTGGAAAGGAAATTAATTATGTGTTTCCTATTTAATGAAGCTCGAGAGTCATATTGTGGTGCCTTTGTTTGTTTGTTTGTCTAATTCTAACTGGTAAATGTTCATTAAGAAAAAAAAACAATCCATTATTTTATCCTACTTTTTTTTTATAACCACAAAAGAAAGCAATTGCATGGAGCAGGTTAAGTACTATAAGTACAAAAGTTACATCTGGTCTACAAGACAAGGTCGAGAAATAGAAAATTCAGAGATGTTGTCTAGATGATGTCAGCTGTGGTATGAAGTTCTGATGTGACCGTTCAAATTTGTGATGTTTCAGGACTGTGGTAGCAATTTGCCAATACTCACGTCTGGAATTAGCTGCTGTAAACACATCTTCATATACCTTTTCTCTCTCTCTCTCTCTCTAATATATATATATGTATATATATACATATATATAAAACTTTATACAAAAAATTTATGAGTAACACTGCTAAAAACTTCCATATAAGAACATGCAAGGTTCCTTTTCCCATTTGTGTTTATGTTGCATATGTATTTTTTTGTTTAAAAATTACATGGCATAATTTTATATTAAATTGGCATTTAGCTATAATGCATGAAATAAATAATACCTCGCACACTGTTAATCTTTACCTGGATTGTGTTACTCTTTTTTTCTTTGCATTTCTAGAGCACCTATCTGTGACTTTCTCCAGGATAAGTTCCCAGAAATGGAATTTCTGCTTCATAGTGATTATATTTTGTTAACTTCATTATTGACGTGTCTACCTGGTCGAAGGTGAAAAGCATTCCAGATGTTTGAGTACTATTTTCCTTTCATGCTCATCAACGAAGCTATTGTTTTCTTTTGCTTATATGAAATAAGTTGAATGTTTAAATGTATTTTTGTGATTATGAGTGATGAAGGTGATGCTTCTTTACAAACTAACTGGTCCACAATTGTCTTTTATACCAAAACACGGATGTGATGGTGATGCTTAGCTTTGGCTCAGATGCTAATGGGTCAAAGAGAACATAGTGGGTATAAAAAAAAATACAAATCAAGGGATGCTGTTTTCCTCATAGGACAAGGATACAGAAGTATTCACTAGGGGAAGGTTCTCATGGAATGCAACCTTCATAAACTTAAATCTCAGTGCTACAAAGTCTCTTTCATGAGAAATTTGGTTAAAAGAGCAACCATTATCTCTATAACTTTTACTGTGGAAGTCACATAGTTTGTGAAATCTATGTTGCTGTTGTCAAGGTCTCCATGAATGTCAGAGAAAATCATTATGTCCTGTGCCATTAGGTTTCCAAATATATCAAGTAACTCTGAACATGGGCAGAACATGAGGTACAATTGCTTACACTTTTTTTTTTTAAAAAAAAAATCTGTTTTAGATACTCGTAAAATCTACTACTGATATGGCCTGGCCACTTTCCTATGGAAGGATCTATGATAATTAATATTTAGCACTTCTAACCAACAAACTTTTCCTTCCTACTTTAGGTGCCTTGGGTCATAAATAGTGCTAATCCTATTAGGAAGGGCCTTAATTATTGCCTGGAAATAATTGGTTCCAGTGGAAGACATCTAATTAGGTCAAAATGTATTCTATTATAAGGGTCTAATGTTAAAAGCTTTTGTTGTGTGCTAGCAGCCAAACGTCATTGTTGGTTACTGATTTCTGATTGATCTCCAGTCAGATTTGGACAAAACATTGAATAATTTTACATGTAAGATGTGGGGTGCTTCAGATGCTTTTCCTTCCAAAATGGTTCCAACTGAAAAGACTATATTTTCCACACATCTCTCTATAGAGGAGACGGTTGATATTTCTCAATGTCCAATTGAATTAATACAGAGGACCAATTTTATAATTTTATATAGCCCACAGTGGAGATATTATTCACAACCTATGGTGCTGGGAAGAAATTTTATTTTATTTTGTCAATGTGTGTGTATATTTATATGATTATATATAAACCTATACTATACATGTACATATGTGTGGGAATCACTACACATACACTCATACACAGATGAATGTACTTGAGGAAGCTGCTATTTCTAAACAGGATTGAAGTTTTGATGAGATGAACAATGATCACTTCGTCTCTCAAGGAAACAATCAATTGAATGTTCATGCGATTGTTGAAGCATCTTCAGTGTGCAGGATTGGAAACAAATGCAAAATTAACTTTTCCTTGGGAGTATATTGGGTCTGAGCGAAGGCCTACAGATAACTTCACTTCTATTATAGCTCTATGAAGCAAACAGTAATTTTGGTTTTATTGTGAACTGAGTCTGTGCAATGAATTAAAACAAAGATGGACAGAAAGAACTCAGCACTGAGGTGAAATTATGTTAAACTTTTATATTGACCTATCTCAAAAGTTAGTATCTCAATACATTAGTAAAGGAACAGCCTGGGAAAGGAACAAGGCAGAAGTTCAGCTGGATGAGCCTGGTCACAGTGAGAGGTGTATGTTAAAGAACCCCAGTGAGTGTTCTGCACATGGTAGGGTCTTCCTAGCCAACTATTTCTTGTAACTGTATGAAGTTCTACAAATCCTATAGAATTAATCTGAATACATTTTTTGGTGACTGGTCAAAGTTTTCATCCCGTGAAAGTTAATTACCTATTGCCTCTCTATATTTTCAACATATATTCAAATTATGAGGTTCACTCTCCTGACTCTGGAGTGAGACTGACATCCTGGAAAGGAACTGTCTCTACCAATGGTAGTTGTTCATCTAATGGAAATTTCCAGCATTGAAGGGTAGCATGAGATGCAAACAGAACAGTGTATGGCTTGGTTGTAGGATGTCTCACACCAAGCTTTGAAGGGTTGGTCAAGGAAAAATTATCCAAAGAAAGTAGTCACAGACTTCCAAAGGGTTGAATAATAAATATTTAAGGTCTTATAGGCCAAGAAGTAAAGTTTGTGTTTTAGCAACTTTACATTCTTGCTACAGTTTGAAAGTAGAGTTATGTAAATAAATGGCCTACTTGATTTCTAACTAAACTTTATTTATGGAAACTGAAATATCAATTTCATAAGACTTCCACATTCAAAAATATCATTTTTATTTTATTTTATTTCCCCAACCACTTAAATATATGACTGCTATTCTTAGCTTTGGGGCATACAAAGAAACACTGATCATGGTATGCAAATTCATATATTCTCTTGTGTTCTCTAAATGTGAGCACAAAGATCAGTTGGAATGATCATTTAACATGAAGGTTCTTTTTTTTCAGGTATCATTCTTAGAGTATAGATGTAGAAGGTTAGGAACAAGGCCCAGAGATACATGTTCTCATGAAGCACTTTACCCAGTTTTTACTGCGAGGGGACATGGACAATGTCCTTCATTTGTAGGAGGATACCTGTCAAAGCATAGACTAAAACCAGTAACCACAGTTACACGAAGTCACTTTGGAGTTAGTTGGAAAAATAAACATGATAACCACATCAAATCCATGGCTTAACAGCCTGCATTTCATGCTGAGACTTAGGGGTGATCAATAAAAGATAGGGCAGTTACTACCATGGTTATCTTGTCCATCCACAACCAAGATAAGTACTCATAGGTGCTCTGCTTTGTGCCTGTGACAAAAATACTTGTCATATAAAACCTGTATAGCTAAGATACCTGCCATGTAATAAATGAGATCTCCTGGGTAAACTGGGGGTGGGTGGTAGAAGGAAAGGAATGGGGCCTGAGAACATGAAGGAACAGGATGGTTGAGTTGCAGGAGGGGTAGAGTGGGAGAGCAATGAATGAGATGTCTTGATATAGGAAGCCAATATGAGGTTAGGGAGAAACTTGGTGCTAGGGAAATCTCAGGAACCTACAAGGATGACCCCAGCTAAAACTCCTAGCAACAGTGGAGAGGGTGCCTGAACTGGTCTGCCCCTGTCATCAGATTAGTGACTACCCTGTCATCATAGAAGCTTCATCCAGTAATTGATGGAGGCAGATGCAGAGATCCACAGCCAATCATTAGGCCAAGCTCCAGGAGTCCAGTTGAAGAGAGACAAGATGGATTATATGGGCAAGGGGTGGGGGTGGGTCAAGATCATGATGGGGAAATTCAGAGACAGATGACCCGAGCTCGAGGAAACTCACAGAATCTAGATTGACAGCTGGGGAGCCTGCATGGGATTATGGGACCAAATTAATCCTTCTACATGTGGGCAGCAGTTGTATAGCTTTGTTTGTTTGAGGAACTCTGGCAGTGGGAAAAGGATCTATCCCTGCTGTGCATGAGCTGGCTTTTTGGAGCCCATTCCCTATGCTGGGATGGGCTTGCTCAACCTTGATGCAGAGGAAAGGGGCTTGGTCCTGACTTAACTTAATGTGCCAGGCTTTGTTGACTCCCCATGGGAGGCCTTACCCTTATGGAGGAGTGGATGGAGGGGTATTGGAGGGGAGATGGGAGGGAGTAGGAGAAGGGAAAGGAGGGGGAACTGTGGTTGGGTTGGTATATGAAGTGAATAAAAAACTTAAGAAGGTCTACAGAACTAGTTCAGGACAGCTAGGCCTGTTACAAAAGAAAAAAAAAAGACACCTGCCATGCAAAACAGCACACAGTTACGTCTGGTAAAAAGTTAAAAATAAATTAGTGAGTCCAGTCCTGCTTATAAAGGTAACTGGCCCTTCCTGCAGATCTTAATAACATTGACATAAATGCTTATCTTTGTTTAAAGGTAAGCAGAATATTCTCTGGGGAGTCTGATTTGAGAAGTGTTTTTGCTTAGGGTTAAACAGCCAACAAATTTCAAAAATGCCACAACTAGCTTCAGTAAGTAAGTAAAATAAAATCAGTAAAACTTAGAAATTCAGATGGTAGGAGAATAATAAAAAGTCTCCTGGGTGCCTGTCAGAATCCCACAGTCTGGAAGCCTGCTTGTGCATAATCAGAATCATTATCCCTTAGATGGATACTTGCCAGGGACTTATTTTAAGCCTCCTGTCTCATGTAGAGGATGTGTCCCCTTCTCTTCCCCTACTAACTGACCCCATGTCTGAAAATATCTACGTTCAGCCTCTCTCCAAATAACTGGGCCAGACTCTGTAAGTAAGAGAATTGAATTTTCAAAGACTGGTTAATGACACAATTATTGTAAAAAGACTGGGGGAAAATGTGTTCTGGTGTCCGACCTTCCCAGAGTTCTAATCCCAGACATATGAAGAGATCAAAGTGAACAGAAGCACACTTTAAGGTTAGAGAGCAATGTCTCTGATAAATCAGTCTCTTTGTAGATCTGGAAAGTGAATTAAAATGCAGAAGAATGTCATATTCCAGGCTAAGTGGCTACAGTTGTACTAAAGGTGTGGGCTTGAGTATTTGCTGTGGGATTGAGTACTTGGCACAGTTCAGAATGATTTTTTCCCTCTACCTTTATTATACTTTATTAAACAGATTTCTCAGTTTATATGAACGTCCTTGGTAGAGATTTGGCAGCAGAGAGTCCACACAACACATGGGAACTTCCCTTTAACACCAATGGGAATCAGACTCAACCACTGAGAACATGAAAGCTTCCTAATCACCTTGGATCTTACTTAACAAAATTTTTATTGTCTGGGACCTTACTTACCAAAGGAAGTTCATAACCCCATCCCCATATCCCAACAACACAAGAATCAGAGGGACTTGGTGCTGAAGTCAATTATATGTAAGTGCCAGTGACCAAACCCAGAGAGACCACTGAAGCACCTGGACTCCGACTGGGCAAGGGGCTTCTTGGCTGGGACACCCTGGCCTTATTATTCACACATGATCATGTCTGCCTCCTTTGCTTTATAGTTCCCATGTTCCTCCTCTCCCAGGCCTTCCTCTTTTTCTTATTGTCCTGAAAATTTTATTTTATTTTATTTGTTGTGTTTCCTGAGACAGTGACTCTTGTAGTTGAGGCTAGCCTCAAACTCTTTATATAGACAAGGCTAGCCTTGAAACACCAATCATCTAGCCTCAGCCTCCCAAGCGCTGGTATTCTAAGCATGTAGAAATTTGCAGTTGTTTTTTATACTGTGTATGTGCATATGTTCTTGTGTGCACAGTTATACATACATTTGGGGTATACATGTCTGTGGAGGTGGGCATGTATATTGTACGTGACAGACATGTGAAGGCCAGAGACAGACATCCAGTGCTGTTCTCTGGGGGCTATCCACCCTGTTTCCTTGATACAGTGTCATACCAAGTGGGTTGAATGGTTGGGAAGCCCTAGGGTCTCCCCTGCTTGGGAATTACAAGTGTATGTCACCAGGCCTTGCTCTTAAAATTTGTATTCTTGGGACTGGACGTGGGTTCTTATGCTTGTATGACTATCACTGTGCTGATGGAGCCACATCAGCCCGGTACTTCTAATGCTCTATGAAGACACCTTTGTTCAGCATATCAGTCTATCCTAACCCTATCATATGTCCTAAATCCATTAGAGTTCACTCAAAAATTGGCTCTGGAGGTGTAGTACCCATATTCAGTCATACAAACACCATACTCACTACTTTGGGAGAGCCTCTTGTAATAATGAATACTTAATTCTCTTTTTTTATTAGATTAAAAAAAATACCAATCCAAATTCCCACTCCTTCCTCTCCTCCCATTCCCTCCACATACCCTCCCACCCCAAACCCCACTAATCCTAAGAGAGGGTAAGTCACTTTGCTTTATGGAAGGTCCAAGGCCCTTCCTACTACATCTAGGCTGAGCAAGGAATACATCCAAAGAGAATAGGATCCCTAAAAGCCAGTACATACTGTAGAGATAAATCCCATTGCCACTGCCAGTGGCCCCTCAGTCTGCCCCAGCTATACAACTGTCAACCTCATTCAGAGGGACTAGTTTGGTCCTATGCTTGTTTCTTCCCAGTCCAGCTGGAGTTGGTGAACTCCCATTAGCTCAGGTAAACAGTTTCAGTGGATGAACCCTTCATGGTCTTGACTTTTACATATGCTGACTTAATTAAATGTATTTTAGCAGCTTTTTTAATTCATTGCTATTGACAGAAAATGACTGTTTTCCTAATACACACTGAAACACATAAATGGTTACTACAACTAAAAACATTGAACTGTGAACTCCCTGGAATTCATGTACTATATATAGTTGAGGAATTACTGTTCCCATCTTATTAGATGGCAAGAAATAAATGATTTAATTTGCGAAGGTACGTAAAAGCTATCATCTCAGCAATATTTCTATTTATATCAAATATGAGGTGGCCATGATAGGCTACATCATGGCATATCTGGAAGCTTTACTCTGTGGTGTCATACAATATGGCAGCGGAGAACTACACAGACGGTTGGGAATGGTTTCTCCATCTTTCCGGTGGTCCCCACAGTGTAGCAGGGAAATATGATTTCTATGTGTATCTATAATCTCCATCTCTCTTTCCTTTTCTAATAGTTCTACTGGATTAGAAACTTCAATAAGTCTTCAGTGATTTAGAATGTGTGCCTAGCCATTTTATTATAATATGAACAACAACAATGTCAACAACAATAACAACCACCACTATTTTCAGGCCTTCATGCTTATTATTTAATGTGGATCACCGCAGCTGTAGAAACCATGCCAAGAGGCCAGCATGGCTATTTCATCCAAATAGGTTACTAATCACATCCAAGGTCATAGAGACTGTAAGTGGAAGAAATGAGACTTAGGCACATCTCTTTGATTTTAATCTTGGTCTTTAATCATAATTTAACACAGTGTTCTGAAATTCACTTACATCTGCATAAGTGGGATGTCATCCTAATAAGCCCTAGCTTGACTACTAACCATCTCTGAAAGCCTGGGCTCTCTATTTTGGTCCTAGTCAATCACTACATTTCCTCTGGCATCTGAGATAACCATACATTAACAAAGGCTTCTAACTGGAGCTCTATGCTCTAAATATTAGCTACTCTCTTTTACCTTTAATATGTAAAACAGAGTGAATCCACAGTCGTATGCCTATTCTACTGGCCTAGAGAAAAATTAATAAACCAAAATAGTGGGAGTCCATCTAAACATAGACCTGCCTCTAACTCTCTTTGACTTCAAATTCTCCATCTGGACAGATACGTATATTAATGATAAAAAAAAATCTTTTCAAGATAACAGAAAATCGTCAACTTCCAATGACCCTGACATAGATAATTAGGTGATTTTTTTTAGCTTCATGCTTAAGTTATAATTGAGGTAAATATTCTTTTTGAATATTTTTGCTTGCCTTAGGCTGTCTTACTTCAGAAACGAAGCTACAAATAGGTCAGTAAGAAAGAGTCTGAAGTGAATCATCAGAATGCATTGCACATCAGCAGGGCAAAAATGGCCTCAAATTTTTTCTTGTAGATCCAGGGAGAACTCGAAGTCAGATTTCTGGGCTTAAGTCCATCCATTTGTGGTGACCTCCACCAAGTCACCACGCTGAGTGTTATTTTTATTCAAAGCACTAGCATGTCTCCTGCAACTGAAAAAAAATCCTAAGACTGACTGTGTAAGACACAAGGTGATAGAAATTCAAATGAAATGTAAATTAAGATCTCATCCTTTTTAATTCTCAACACTTCCAACAATGCCATCAACCTGGTGTTGGGACAGTTTCACATCATATGCTGTGCTAAGAGCATAAAGGACGTTCAGTTGTGAAATACAAAGCACCCAGACAAAAAGATGAGGGACATTTTATTTCCTTAAAACTGACAGGGATGGCTGGGCGACTTAAGCAATGCACAGAGGTGATCAAAACCCTTTATTACCTGGGGAAGCCATATCCATATCTCTGAATACCCGGGGCAGCTCTTTGTAAAACTGCCGGTGACATTGTTTAAACAATGTTTGCTAAAAATAGTACTTGAATCATGGGTTTTTAATTTGTTAGCACAGGGCTCCTAGACATGAATTTCAAACCTATAGAGACTTGAAAGAAATTTAATTAAAGGACTGCAGATAACATTTGTTACAATACTATAATAGACACAATGACTGTAATTCTCAAATTGTATTGGATGATGCTGAAATAAGATAGCCTTTCAATCATATTCATTACCAACGGTTCCCAAAGAATTGTTAATCATATCATGTTTTCTGTGATGAATTAATCTAGCATCAGTGATATCTATACATATTAATATGAACCCTGCCACGTCTGTAGATTCTATTATTAGAAGTGAAGACATATGAGTTCTTTGAGTTAGCCATTACCTTTCACGACCACATTCCCAGTACTGCTGGCAGTTCCGAAATGGTTCGTGGCTATACAGGTATAACTTCCAGCATCCGATTTAGTCACATTGATGATTCTGAGGTTTCCATCTTCAGAAATGGTAATTCTGAAAGCAAAGGAAATAAGCAAGATGTGAAGTTTATCTCATGAGAAATGATTTCTGTCGTTCCATTGCCTGTCACATTGTAAATCATAGTTCCATCATTTGACAGCCTTGTCTGTTTCTTTTTTAGGAGTTTGTCTATATATGCATGAACATTATTGAGATGAGTCTTGTGTTTAATAATTTCCCCATTTGTCTTGCTAAAATGTCTCAAACTTTGCTTAGAATAGCCATTATGAATATTAGATTGGTTGTAGCTATTTCTTATTCTGTAATAACTCTTGACAATACAATGCAAAGGGAATCTTAAAAACCACCATTAGTTTTAAAATTACTAATGAAAAATTAGAAAAGGGCATTGAGGAGATAGCTTAATTGGTGAAATGCTTGCCATGGAACTGTGAGGACCTGAGTTCCATTCCCAGAATCCATGTGGAAAGAGCTGGGTCAGATGTCACAGGTTTGTAATTCTAGCAGTACTTTTGGCAGAGGTTGGTCAACTAGTCTAGCTTACCCAGTGAGCTCCCAGGGAATAAGAGACCTTGTCTTAAAAACTAAATCAGCCAGCATGTGAGGACTAACCAAGGTTTACCCCTGGTCTCCCTTACACCCTCATGAGCTCTCTCTCTCTCTCTCTCTCTCTCTCTCTCTCTCTCTCTCTCTCTTACTTGTGCACACACACACACACACACACACACACACACACACATATTGTCTTGTGGTTTTTTTTTTTGTTTCAATAACCTTTAGTCACACTGGTCCTTACAAGTTTCCAGAGTATATCAGATCTGTTCCAACCCCAGGGCCTTTGAACTTGCTATTCTGTTAGACTTGGGCATTACCTCCCTTTATTGGTTACTTGTTTGTTGTTCTATATCTTCTGAGAGCAGGGACAGTGTTCATCTTATGATTTAACTTGCATCTGACATACTGCATAAAGTAGGCTAACTGCCCTATAAATTGTTGCTAGGTGGTAGAATGAATAGGTATATAAGCAAATTCTATTCTAAGAATTGACATATGTTATGGGAATTTCAAGTTGCTAAGTCACTCGGTGCTTGTAAATATCCCAGCTGAGGATCGAGAATGGGAAGAATTTCACTTAACAAAACTTTTGATTGGGATTTTTTATTTTTAATAAACATAACTGAAGATTTAAATTTATTATGTTGCAGACACGGTGTTTACTATTTTTCAGATAACGAAGCTATAGCTTTTTTCGGGACCTGTTCCAGATTCTACAAGCATGTTAGCCAGAATGTGGAAAGCTTAACAAAGGACGATGGAAACACAAAGATAAAAGTGTTCACACATCACACACGCCAGTTCTGCTTGCTCAGCTGTGTAACCTTTGGTCTCCTTGTCTATGAGACGGAACTTATTAAGCAAACCCAATTGGCTCTTGGAAAGAACAGGTTCTGTTTCTTACATGTTCCCTGGTATTTATCAGCTAGTAGTATCCTTCATCTCTTTGTTGATTATTAATCAATTGATTTGTTTTTGTTTTGTTTTGCTTTGTTATTTGTTTTTTTTGTTGTTGTTGTTTTTTTTTTTTGTTTGTTTTTTTGAGAAAGGGTCTCACTGTGTAGAACAGGCTGGCCTTGTATTTCTGATCCCAGTTCTGGGCTTACAGGTGAGTACTAAACTACCTGGCCTCTTTATCTTTAAACATGAACTTTTATTTAGTCTTTTCTATTCATGGTAGGTTGGGATAGACCACAATTTCCTCAGTACTTTCCTTTTATATTGTAGTTAAGTCAGCCTATAAATAAATGGAGTCATCTCAAATCAATGGAGAGGCAGCTAGAGTGTTGTGGCTGGGTGGTCTATACCATCGGATGGTGTCTGTGACTGAGTTGCTTTCTGCTGGAGGCCTGGAGCCAGGGACAGTGGCTTCTAGACTGAGATAGTTCCCTCGTGGAGGCTAAAAAGCCGTGTTGGTGGTAGTAGCTCCTGGCAGCTGGACTGAAAGGGCTGCCTTGGTACTTGTATATTTCATGTTTTACAAGCCATAAAACCTATGGAGACTCAATTAAAGCAAAGTTCTCAACATAACCAAAACCTGCCCTCAGCAATGGTTGTGGTCCTAATGAGTCTGAATCAGAATCACACAAGAGGAAGCAGCCTTAAAACTAGACATGAGACCTATCTGCAAAACAAAAAGGAATGGAGCTGCTCATTGGAGACTTCTGTTTCTAAATCACCCAGGCAAAGAAGGATGTACGAACAGAACCAACAAAGCTCAAGCTTCAACAGGGATCGCGCTATAAAGATATAAAAGACATCTACACCAACTCTGTGTAAGGTTTAATCTGTCAACACCTGCTGTGGAAGTGGGGAGGCACCTTTCCCTGTGGATTTGTACTCAGTCTATGGTCAATGAGTGTGAGAGAGGGATGTTTTCTTTAGAGGTACAGGCACTGATAAGGTACCTGAGCTTCTTTTTTTTTTTTTTTGAGAAAAGGAGAAAAGAAAAAAACAAAACAAAACAAAACAAGTTTCCTCCTCCTCCCAGCCTCGCATTTCCCTCCCCCTCCTCCCACCCTTCTCCCCCTCCCCCCACTCCTCTCCCCCTCCCTCTCCAGTCCAAAGAGCAGTCAGGGTTCCCTGCCCTGTGGTAAGTCCTAGGTCCTCCCCCCTTCGTCCATTTCTAGGAAGGTGAACATCCAAAATGGCTAGGCTCTCACAAAGCCAGCACATTACGTAGGTTCAAAACCCAGTGCCATTGTCCTTGGCTTCTCATCAGCCCTCATTGTTCGCCATACTAAGAGAGTCCAGTTTTATCCCATGCTTTTTCAGTCACAGTCCAGCTGGCCTTGGTGAGCTCCCAATAGATCAGCTCCACTGTCTCAGTGGGTGGGTGCACCCCTCGTGGTCCTGACTTCTTTGCTCATGTTCTCCCTCCTTCTGCTCCTCATTGGGACCTTGGGAGCTCAGTCTAGTGCTCCCGTGTGGGTCTCTGTCTCTATCTCCATCCATCACCAGATGAAGGTTCTATGATGATATGCAAGATATTCGTCAGAATTGCTATAGGATAGGGTCATTTCAGGTTCCCTATCCTCAGCTGCCCAAGGGACTAACTGGGGACATCGCCTTGGGCATCTGGGAGCCACTCTAGGTTCAAGTCTCTTGCCAACCCTAAGGTGGCTCCCTTAACTAAGAATTGTGGTTCCGTGCTCCCCTATCCAACCTTCCTTTATCCCAATCCTCCTTTTTCCCCAAGTTCCCCCTATTCTCCCCTTCTCCCTTTTCTCTCCCCATCTCCCTTTACCCCCATCCCCCCCCACCCCCAAGATCTCAAAGCCATTACTCATATTCCTGTGAACAACCTTAATGAAAATTATCGAGCCATGTACAGAGGACATGAAGGTAGAAAGAAGGAGAATCTGGAAGAGGAAGGGCATTAGCTGGAGTAGGAGTGACGGGAAAGAGTAATAGGAAGTGAATGCAATCAAAATACATCATGTACATGTGAGACAATGTCAGAAAAATGACCGTTATTATGTATAAAAAATGTAGTAAATAATGATGAAGTTCCTATTAGTTTTATACATAGGTACTACTTCCTGTAATAAAATTCCTCAAAGCTTTGGTTTTAAAAAGTATTCTTGCTCCAGCTACATCAAAGCCTCAGTTGAAACTCGGAGATGCTGACTGGAGGCCTTCAGCTTACTCACTCTCAGAGGCACTCACGGTTCCTCACCCAGCAGCATTTGATTCTTTATTTACCAGAGTGCAGATGTACTGATAAAAGGAAAATGGTGATCCACATCTTAATTACCTCAATAACAACAAAAATATTCTTCAAGGACTTAATCATATTCCTATTTATGAGACAATTTGCTGGAAATTGAGAAATGTCAGTGTAATTAACTCCATAAATAGGGTGGCATTCATATTTTGGATGTGAATTCATCTAACATGAGGTAGACGAGCCTGGGGCATAGTAAACAGAGGGATATTTTCAATGCTCAAAGGTCTATTAATAGATCGTTTCAATTAAAACAATAGCAGTGCAATTCCAAAATCCTAAAGCTTTAGCCTAAATTAAACTGTACTATGCAAATCTATGGATCAGAAAAGAGGCAGAGGACTTCCCATAAAATTATTTAGGCCCCAGAGCAACCCTGATACATTGAAAGTCTATAAAATTGACCACATTATTTTCATGCTCAAAGATAGGGAAGCTCAACTTTTTCAGAAGTGATATTTTGGACTAGATGATTCTTAGCCTTTGGGAAGGACACCAAACAGAATATGAGGGTTCTTTCAGGCCCACTCTCCCCTATGTTCTGATCATCAAAGAGGCTTAAGGGAGCATGTCCTGGGGAGAGGACAAATTCTATCTCTAGTTGAGAACTGGTCTGAGCCAATTTACCCCTCCCAATGTTATTTACAAAGAAGTAAAAAGCAAAAGAAGACAAAAAGAGACTGGGATATTAGAATTCATGTGAGGGGATGCCAGAGAGAGAGATCATTTGTAGGTAGGACAACCTCAGCAGCCTTCACTAAGTCATGTCATCTTGCTACGGCTTTATCTTTCCTC
Source organism: Microtus oregoni (assembly GCF_018167655.1). Classification (NCBI taxonomy): domain Eukaryota; kingdom Metazoa; phylum Chordata; class Mammalia; order Rodentia; family Cricetidae; genus Microtus; species Microtus oregoni. The sequence continues at coordinate 47,649,375 of NW_024543061.1, read as the reverse complement.
AGAGCAATTCACATTAGTGGGCAATCTGATGTTCTCAGCATGGTTCTCTTACAATATAGTTCAATGACTAAGAAGACAACCTAAACTCAAATCTCACTCCTGTTCTTGAGCTGTGTCATTTTGAGTAAAGCTGTTTCTTTGTACTTAAGTTTTCTTATTTGAGTAAACAGACTACTAAGAACTATGTCTTGTAGGTTGTTGGTAAGTTTAGCAGTAGTGAGAAAAATGTGTGGCATATCAAACAAATCAATTGTTCTCATCAGTGGAGCGCGACATCCCTCCTGGTCCCACTGTTCCAAGTATCTAAAAAGGACGGTTCACATGAAGACAACTGGTGAGTAGTTTTGCCGGTTAACAATGCATACGGGTGACACTAAGTTGTCACAGAATAGTGATGAAATATGAGTGCCATTCGTGGATATTTAATAACCACTCCCCAGATGGCAAGCCTTCCTAATTGAAATGTTCTATCCTGGAAGGAGGCTAATAAGATGCAGAAAACGAACAGCCTCACAAGTAGGAAGAGAAGATCTGAAACTTACAGGTTTTACAAGGCTCCACCCCATGATGAAAGAAGCAAGAAACAGCTGACTGGGGACAAAACTCCGAACTGTCCCCCTTCCTGGAGAAGATTCTCTTGGATCTACAGACTCCCCTGCCAGTCATGCATAGAGCTCCTGGATTGCAGCTTTCTTGAGTTGCCACCCATCCAGGGTGGACTTTTCAATGACACCGTGCCTTTGAGTCCCTGCACCTGCATGTCACCCATCCCCAACACCGCCTTAATAAATTCCAATGAGCTCATCACCTTGCCACGTTGACCTTTGCAGTATCATTTCACTGGACTATTTTTGGTGCCCCCTCAGGAATGAAATGTTTGTTCAAATCTCTTCAGGAAAAATTAGCAAAACAGCCTTCACACACATAGCTAAGGTTTCAATAAATGCAAAATTACTTTAAACAGGACAAAATATCTGGAAAATACCAACACCATGTTACAGGCCATCCATTTCTATGAGTGGAATGGCCATTACTTTTCCAATAAGAAAATTGTTTTTCATAACTCTAGCTATAAGAAGAGCAGGGACCAGACCTGTATGACCAGGAGATCCTGTTCTCTTCTCTTCAGTGGTTGGTTTAAGGATACACATGCCATCAACACCAGAGTCTATCTGGGGAGACAATCTTTTTTTGCTGAATTAATAAACATGAGAGATATAAAACTAGAACTTTGTCTGCCATGGGAAAAGAAAAAATCAGCTCTTAAGGAAGTCAAGCAAAGAGACTGAGAGAGGCAAAGATGGAGAGACCAGCACCTCATGCCAGTATTGAACTTATTCTGTCCATGCCTAATGCTTAGCAACCCATGATAATAATTTAAGATATCAAATAATAAGATATCAATAATTGAAGATATCAAAAATGGAGTTTTCAGACCACAAAAATGGAAGAATGAAATCTCTTGAAGAAATTTCTGAACTTGTCTAGGTGATCATGGATATGAGAGTAGCAGGCAGGGAGTGGGTTTCTGCCAGAGTCTGTGGTGGCTGCCTTTCCAAAAGATATCGTGAGCAAACCGATGATGCTTACTTCAGTAAAATGGTCACAGAGCATTGAGTGCAGAGAAAATTGACCTGCTAGTTCCTCATATATGGCTGTATCATATTCTGTTAGCTACTTATTTATACATGTATGGCTCTAAGTTCACAAATTGACCAGTTGCTTTAAATTTGCTTTCTGGAATCTATGTGTATGTGTGTGCATGTATGATGTACTTGTCCATGTGTGTATATGTGTGTCAAAATCAGGCACCAATATCAGGTGACTTCTTTAATTTCTTTCTATATGATTTTTTGACAGGACATCTCTCAGTGAAACTATGGCTCTTAAAATTAGATACCCTGGCTGGGCACTGGCTAGGTGATGAGCTTGAGGGGCCCTTCTGTTTCTTCCTTCCTTTCTGCAGCTCAGTTCCTCAGCAGAAGTTGCATACATGCTACCTGACTTTTGCAAGGGAGTACAGGATCTGAATTCAGACCCCATGCTTTCATGATAGGCATTTTACTGACTGAACTATAGTTTTAATCTCTGTGTTTTGGAGTCAAGGAATCACCCTTATTTCAGGTGGTACTATTTGGACAATCTCAAAGAACTTTTGAGATAAAACCCAATATTAATATTTATTTAGACACTTGTTATAAGTTGGATGTCATGGCAACTTTCAAAAGAGGAAAGCAAAATAAAATAACAACCAAGTTCTTTAAAGAGTCATTCTATATTAATTTTCCTGAAAGTTAAAAAGGTTTTATTTATTACTTAATGTTTTTATGTGTATGACAGTTTTGCCTGCATGTATATATGTGTTCCATATATACGTGTGTGTGCCTGGTGACTGCACAGGTCAGAAGAGGGCACTGGGTCCCTAGAACTAGAGTTACAGAAGGTTTGGAGTCCCTATATGGGTGCTGGAAAATGAACATGGCTCTTCTGTAAGAGCAAGTGTACTGTCCTTAACACCTGAGCCATCTCTTTAGCCCCTCTCAATGAGACTGCAACATTTTCTTTGTGTTGCATCTCATGTGAGCTTTTCCATTTTAGGCTATTGATTGACCCCGAGGTTGATGTTGAACTCTGAGCTCCTCCTAAAGCTTATGAATAGTGATTCAGCCAGATAAAAAGGATTGAAAAATGTAAATCCATCCCTGACTTAGAATAGGTCAGTACTGACCTACCAGCGGGCTTTCGAAGACATCACTGATAACGGCAGAGAGAAGTCAAAGATGATAAAGTATCAAGTAATAAAAACAAGGGTGTGACACGGAACTCAATTGTCTCTACATGAGGAGAGGTCATCTAATTCACAACACAGTAAATTACCTGCAGCACACAGAAGTGTTTCCTCCCCTCCTGTCACCAGGGGTTTCTGATGCGGGGAGGACAGGAGCAGATCCGGAATGAGGAGATAAATGAATCTTTCTTTCTTAGTCTGAGGCTCTGGGTTGCAGCCATTGAAGAGCTGACCTTGTCAGCCCTGTAAATCAAAAATAGTCTGGGGACAGGGGACCTTTAAAAGTGCTGAATCTTTTCTTTTGGGGGGCTTTAGTAACAGATGTCAAAAGTTGCCGACTCCACAATATTCTATCACCCCAAAGGGAAGGCTGATCCCAGAATGGTGACCTGTAATTCTTAGGAGCAGTTGTGCGTAGAAGCCCTGCTGTTAGGGAGAGAGACAGGGCATCCTCATTTGCCTGTGAGTCACTTTGAAATATTTCCTTGTAATTAAATCTCTTTACACTACAACTTAGAAAGCTACTTTTAAAGGGGGGGGGGTTATGGAGAGATAACATCCTTTTAATAAATAGAAAAAGATAACCATCGTTGTCGCTCTTTTATATATGTGATATATTCCAAAAACCACATTTCAATGTTGGAAGCCCAAAAACGAAATAATAGGTTTATACATTACAGGGTGGGTTAGTGTTCCTGAAAAGGTAGCTTACATAATGTTAAGCATGGCTACTTGTCAGCTGAGTAAAACTAATGGGATGGTAGTAGCATTGACACATGAGGCTTAGGACCAGATATGCGTGGACTGCAAGCTCCAGGGCCTACCAGTGACACCTTAGGTATCATTAAGACATGCATCGTCTCAACCAGGGGTCTCATAGAGTGTATCAATCATCCCCTCATTGTGAGGTCAGAGCAAAGGTTGCCTAGTCCTAAACGTATGCTTCTTTCTATCTTGGATAGTCTCTTACTTCAAATAATTGCGATATTTCATGGAAAAATTCATCCTGGGATAATTGTGACAAATGGGAAAACTGGGTGCTATAGGTAACACATCCCTCCAGGGCAACAATAACCTGGAGAATGGCAATGGCTTTAGGGAGCAGATGAACTTCTCATTAATTTTCCTACCCTGCCCCTGTGGATCCTTCAGATTATTAATGCCTTGGTTTCCACTGTTACTATTTGTGAAGTACTGGGAGCAGGAATTGGGGCAGCTTCAGGCATAAAGCTACAAGTTCCTCCCATTCAGCTCTCTGTACAGACTTTACCCCACAGAAAATGGTGTAACAGAAGTTAGTAGGGTATTACCACTGTAAAGTTCCATGTACAAAGTAGCTTCACTATGGGACTTGTTATTTCACACTTCAGGGGGCTGACGTCTGCTATTACAGATATTTTCTGAGAAGTTCTACAGGAAAGCCCCATGGCTCAAGATAGGCAGGGTTAAGTCTACTTAGATGGCCACCTATCCCTCTTTCCTAATTTCTGGTGACTGGTGACCACCTTTGTTGTCCCTTGTGGAGACATTTCTTAGTATTCTGAGTCTCTTATCCCATAATATCCTTTCTAGGTATCCTTCACATTGCCTTCCCCTGTGCATGGTTCTGCAGTCAAATTTCCCTCACACCATGACCCTGATCATTGAATTATGTGATCTCTTCTGCCCTTATTGAAATCTGATTCACCTGTAATGACCATTTCCCATTTAAGGTCACATTGCAAGGTTCTGAGTGAATATAACGTTTAGGGGTACATCATTCAATCTATCAAAAAAAAAAAAAAAGAACCACACCAGAGCTATTGGTACTATGTGACCAACTGACTTGTGGTAATAGGAATGTAAGTAGCCCCAATAATCTCATAGAAAGTGACACTATTAGTAGGTATGGCTCTAGTGGAATGGATTTAGCCTTCTTGGAGGAAGTGTGTCACTGTGAGGTTGGGCTTTGAGGTCTCCTAAGCTCAGGATACCAACCAGTGTTTTTTGTTTCCTGCAAGATGTAGGACTCTTAGCTACTCCTGCAGCACCTCATCTGCCTGCATGCCACATGCTCCCCTCCACGATGGTAGTGGACTGTATCTCTAAAATTGTAAGCAAGCTACTCCAATTAAATATTTTATTTATAAGGGTTGCCATGGTCATGGTGTCTCTTCACAGTAATAGAAACCCTAAGACATGGCTTCTATACCGCTCTGTAGTCCTCAGAGAAAAGAGTGCAAAGTAAGAACTGAAGATGGGATTTTGCTTTTGTATTTCTGGTACCAATTCACATGCTTAGTGTACAATTGCTTGGTTGCTTGTAAACAAAGGGTCTTGTACCTTCTCCCATTAGTAGATAGCAGAGGTTCAAATTGCTGCTCTTTTGTGCTGTAATCCAATCTAATACGGAGCAATAAGTAGAGATGGAATGCAAAAGTAAGGCATTCCAGTAGAGGGCTGGAGAGATGCTTCAGCACTTAAAAGTACTGGCTGCTCTGCCAGAGGACCTGGGGTTTAATCCAAGCATCCACATAGTGCTTCATAAACTGTTATCTCCAGTCCCAAGGAATTCAACACTCTCTTCTCACCTCCAGGGGCAACTGCATACATGAACTACATGCAGGCATAACACCCATACTTACAAAAGAAAAATAACATAATTTTTGATGCCCACGGGTAAAAAAGAACAAAGATTTGCCTGAGACTTGAAACATTCTCAACTCACTAAGTTTATTTATTAACGGATTAAAGTAGGTGTCTGTTTCTATCCTTTTTGTGGTTGGCCAATTAAAATTTATTTTGATATTAAAATTACAACAATTTCAGCCCGTGGAGGCTGTTTGATTACTTTTGTTACTGTTGTAGTTAGGGTTTCTATTGATGCGAAGAGACACCATGACCATGGCAACACTTATAAATAAAACATTTAACTGGAATGGCTTGATTACAGTTTCAGAGTTTCAGTCCATTATAATCATGACAGGGAGCATGGCGGCATGCAGGCAGACATCATAGTGGTGATAGCTGAGAGTCCCACGTCTTGCAGGCAGCAGGAGGTCAACTCAAAATTCACATGAGGGACCCTTGAGCAAAAGAAACCTTAGAGCCCACCACAGCAGTGACACACTTCCCCTAATAAGGCCCCACCTCCTAATAATGTCACTCCCTTTGCAGGCCATTTTCTTTCAAACCACCACAGCTGCTATGACAAACTACCTGAGTAGTTAGAGAAGAAAGCGTTTATTTAGGCTTAATGTTTCAGAGGCTGAGTCTCTGGTTGTCATGGTGGGAGTATGGCAGCAGCAGCTGGACTTGATGCTTGAGCAGTAGCTGGGGGCTTACATGTTGAGTCACAAGAATAAATCCCGATTAATGAATAAAGAAACGGCCTTGGCCTGTTGATAGGACAGAATTTAGATATGTGGGGAGGGTGGGTAGGAAACTGGACTGAATGTTGGGAGAAGGAAGGCGGAGTCAGAGAGACACCATGGAGCCACCGACAGAAAAAACGTGCTGGAACTTTGCCAGTAAGCCACTGACACATGGCGATACACAGATTAATGGAGATGGTTTAAATTAAAATGTAAGAGCCAGCCGATAAGATGTTAGAGCTAATAGGCCAAGCAGTGATTTAATTAATACAGTTTCTGTGTGGTTATTTTGGTTCTGGGCTGCCGGGATGAACAAGCAGCACTCCTATAGTTCCACAAACTGTGGATTAATCGTTCAGATCTATGAGCCTCTGGGGGCCATCCTCATTCAGACCCCCATACTCTGGTTTGAATCAGTTCAACTTTCCTTCCATTTTCTCTTTAAGTGGCATGTGACTAAGCTTAGATATTGCACATTACCCCAAACAATCTTACTTTCTGTAAATTGGCAGGATTTGTTCCTTCCCTGAGCTGGGGATGCTTAGATCTTTTAAAATTAAGATTGTTTGGGGGGTAATGTGCAATTTAAGTGAGTTGAGAGCCACAGAAGACAGCTTTACACCCACTGAAAGGAAAAAAAAAGAATGTTTGGATTACAAATGTAAATGCAGGCCAGCAAGAGGAGACTCAGTCCCAGGGCAATTTCATGCAAACCCATCATTGATCTTCCCATGGAGTTTCTGTGGCAGCAAGAGACATCACTATTGAACAGGCAACCCGGTGACAAAGTTCCCTTGGAGATAATTTGCTTTCTGTTGTAAGATCTGAGTTTAATAAAGCACAGAATAATGTGTGTATTTCAGTCCATCAGAAAAACACCCAGTGATTCCCACCCTGCTGCCCTGCCCACAGCACTGCTTCCAAGAGAAAACAGTCATGATGCTTAACCTGTTTTGACGTAGGGCTAGCTTCCTCCCAACAAAACCCTGTAAAATAACCCAGAGAGAAGCAACTGCCTGAGAGTGGAAGAGTAACAGTGAAGATGGAGTTAATTATTTTATCCTTTGGGCAATGCGTGACAGAGCAGAGAAATATTCTTCCTGACCTAGTAAAACTTTGGCATCTTATTTGTTTTTCTAAGTACATAACCATGAAAATACCAAATCAGGGAAGAGGGGACTAAAATTAGAGGCACATTTAGCTCTAAAATTCATTTCTTAAATTTCAGGGTTTAATTAATGCAAGGTTATTTGTGTCTCCATTAATACAAGATTTAGAATTCCTTTCTTCTGAGAAATTATGACACAGGATAATCTTAGCATAAATCTACCAGACATCATGAAGACAAATAAGGGAAGAGGGAGGGAGGTAATATATTTCATTGTTTATAATTCCATATACTTCTGTCAAAGCATCTTAATAAGTAATATATTACTTCCATAATGCGCAGAAAAAACTTATTAAGGTCATACATGGATTTTTATATTGTATCCTCCTAGGGCACTAGAGTAGACAGTGAATGAAGGAGTAGTTTAATTCACACGTTCAAGGATGGGCAATAGAAAAGGAAACATGAACAAAAAGACCCAGGAGAAAAACTAGGTATATTAAGTTGGGCATTGGACATGAAAGGTACTCAGCTTATTAAGGAATTTCAAATTACTAAGTGCTACTGTTAGGTGACTGTAGCTTCTAAAAGCTCATTGAACTGATACAATTTTAAGTACAAAGATTATTCCGGAGAAAAATATTAAAATGGCCAAGATCAGTATCATCAACTGAGAGGGTAGAAGATGTCATACGCCCAGGTTTCCCCACAAAGTTTCTATTGCTCCCATTATTCCAGTCTGTGTAGTTCCAGAAGCTACACAAACACAAGACAGGATGCATCCATAGTTAAGTGATTTTCCTTGCATTTTCCACTAGAGATTTGTTTATAATTAGGGATTTTTTTTCTTGTTTACTTGTCAAAATGTCTTCTTTTTCTCAAGAAGTTTACCTTTTCTTGAGAAGTTTATATTCCTGCTAATAGGTTTGAAATCAAGGATCAAGCAAAGAATGTATAAGACGTGAATCCGAGGATGACCTGTTACTCCCAAGTAACTGGAATGCCTAGAAGGCAATAGTAATTACTAACCATAAAGGGAGCCTACTACATAGATGATGTAAGTTACTGCACAGAAGCAAATAGTGGAGCCAGTGATGCCAGAGACAAATTTGTTTTAGTTGTATTGTTTCCCCTGTCCTCAGTCCCTTGGTAACTTCAAGACAAAGCTGTGTTTGCTTCATTCCTCTTACTAGGGAATACCACAACTGCAGTCTTTCTCAAGAGAAATGAAAGATGAATGCCCTCACTCTTGCGTACATCATGATAGAATGCCATTGTCAAGGTTTAGTTGAAGTGCCTAATGGTTTCCCTGGCCTGAATGCCAGCTGTACTCAGCACCTATTCCTGCTGTGGAAGAACATACACCCGGAATCAAAAAAGAGCAACACATTCCAGCCTTTCTCTGACTCCATGCATGCTGTGCCCTCCATCTCTACTCCAGTCATTCGAGATGGCTTAAACCTCCGTTCCCACGCTGGATAGGTAGAGAGCTTTAGAAAGTCTTAACACTCAGATTCTAGTGCATCTTTGAGAAGGGAGTCAGATAGCCGGAGAGATGGCTTGGAGGATGTGAGAATCTGCTGTGTTTGCAGAAGACTGGATTAAATTTTCAGCACCACATCAGGCAGTTCACAGACATCTGTGACTATAGTCCCAGGGGACCCCACTGCCTTCTTCCAACCTCTGTCATCACCAGCATACACATGGTACACATATATACTTTCAGGCAAAACACCCATGCACAGAGAATAACAATAAATTTAGAAAATAAAATAAAATTGGGGCCATATTGATAGCACCTTAATGTAATCTGAGTCTTGAGAAGGTTAAATGTGAAAATATCCCTGGAACACTTATCACCCCTGTTGCTGAGCAAGCAGCCGATAAACGAGGCTGTTGTGATGGCTTTTGGTGATTATTTCCAGCATCATTATCATAATCTATAGTCAGTTGATGTTTTCTTTAAAGGGCTCAAAGTTGAAAATTACACCAGTTGAGTAAGGGAAATATAATATAGCTATGACGGATGGAAGTCAGTATCTACCCACCATAAACGGTGAGAACAGTAAAAATAAATATGATGAAAGTGGAAAACATTGAGTTCACTAGGTACAGTTGTCTCTCAAGATTCTGGGCCCAGAGGCTGTGGCTGTTTTGGGATAAGAGGGATTGCCTAGGCTTCCAAATTGTTCACACATAGCAGAACTAAATTGAATTTTTTCCCTCCTATTCTCAGAAGGGTGTGCATGGACTCTGTAATTGCTTACTACATGCTGCTAAGAACACTCGAGGACTTGGAAAAATGCTGGCTTCAGCTTTGTGAAATGTTCTCTCTATCTATCCTGCTCCCACACATTCCTTGTATGACATTCTGAACATCAGTGTGTATTAGGCAGCTTCTGTTACTCCCAACTCATAGCCCTCCACAGCTGCCCAGTCAATTCTTTAAGCATTGATCAAATACTGGCTCCACACACAATCACCCCATCTATTCAAACGCTCTCCACATACCAGGTCCTATGCCTTAGTTTTCTTTCTGTATTCTTATTACTTCATATCAATAAGCAGATAGTTAATACATTTATTAAATGTGAAAACTCATTTATCTTTAAAGGATATTGGATACATGGGTGACTTCTTAAGGTTAAAAACGTACTATATGGACTGGACAAGTGAATCAATCGATTAAAGCACTTACTAGGACCTGAGTTCAAATCCCCAGGATTATGTATGACCACAGGGTTGCCTGTAATCCCAGACAGGAGAATCATTGAGCCTTGCCAGTCACAAATCTAGATCCAGATTCAACAGGCAACTCTGTTTCAATGGAATAAGGACATCTGGCTTCCACACATAGGGTGCATGCACCTGCGTTCACATTTGTCCAAACATTGCACACATGCACACACAAGACCTCCTGGGTTTTAAAACATTTTAATGGATCAGTGTATTTTAAAACTTTCTTAAGATCCTGAATCAATTTATAATATTCTATAGATAAATTTCAACTATTCACATTACTACTAAATGCTTATGGATCTACTACTGTCTCTAGAGATTAAAAAGCAAAATAGAATGAAACAAAAGCAGCAAACTAACCAAACTCTGTAATAGAAGTCACTGTCCTTGGGCAAACAGAGAGATTGTAAAAGTTTTAGTTATAAAAGTGTGTAAGCCCCTGTCAAAATGGCTAAAGTCAAAAACACCAACGATAACCTTTGCTGGAGAGGCTGTGGAGGAAGGGGTACCCTCATCCATTGCTGGTGGGAATGCAATCTTGTGCAACCACTATGGAAGTCAGTGTTTTGGTTTCTCAGGAAACTTGGGATCAACCTACCCCTGGACCCAGCAATATCACTCTTGGGAATATACCCAAGAGATGCCCTATCATATGACAAAAGCATTTGTTCAACTATGTTCATAGCAGTATTATTTGTAATAGCCAGAACCTCGAAACAACCTAGATGCCCTTCAATGGAAGAATGGATGAAGAAAGTATGGAATATCTACACATTAGAGTACTATGCTGCGGTAAAAAACAATGACTTCTCGAATTTTGCATGCAAATGGATGGAAATAGAAAACACTATCCTGAGTGAGGTATCCCAGACCCAAAAAGATGAACATGGGATGTACTCACTCATAATTGGTTTCTAGCCATAAATAAGGGTCACGGAGTCTACAATAGGTGAATCTAAGGAAGCTAAGTAAGAAGGGGAACCCAAGGAAAAACATATAGTTATCCTCTTGGCTAAGGGAAGTAGACAAAATTGCCGGGGAGAAAATTGGGATCTTGGGGGTGGGGTGGGATGGGGGTAAGGGGAGATGGGGAGAGAAAAGTTAGAAGGGAAGGAGGTCGGGCCTTGGGAAAACAGGAGGATTGGGATAAAGGAAGGTTGGACAGGGGAGCACGGAACCACAATTCTTAGTTAAGGGAGCCACTTTAGGGTTGGCAAGAGACCTGACCCTAGAGGGGCTCCCAGGTGCCCAAGCCGAGGTCCCCAGTTAGTTCCTTGGGCAGGTGAAGATAGGGAACCTGAAATGACCCTATCCTAGAGCAATACTGACGAATATCTTGCATATCATCATAGAACCTTCATCTGGTGATGGATGGAGATAGAGACAGAGACCCACACTGGAGCACTGGACTGAGCTCCCAAGGTCCCAATGAGGAGCAGAAGGAGGGAGAACATGAGCAAAGAAGTCGGGACCACGAGGGGTGCACCCACCCACTGAGACAGTGGAGCTGATCTATTGGGAGCTCACCAAGACCAGCTGGACTGTAACTGAAAAAGCATGGGATAAAACTGGACTCTCTGAACATGGTGAACAATGAGGGCTGATGAGACGCAAAGGACAATGGCACGGGGGTTTGATCCTATGTAATGTGATGGCTTTGTGGGAGCCTAGCCAGTTTGGATGTTCACCTTCCTAGATATGGACGGAGGGGGGAGGTCCTAGGTCTTACCACAGGGCAGAAAACCCTGACTGCTCTTTGGACTGGAGAGGGAGGGGGAAAGGAGTGGGGGGAGGAGGAGAAGGGTGGGAGGAGGGGGCGTAGGGTGGGAGGAGGGGGAGGGAAATGGGAGTCTGGGAGGAGGTGGAAACTTATTTTTTTTTCTCCTTTTCTCAATAAAAAAAAAATATTTATTGGGCTGGGGCTCTACAAATAAAACCACTTACCTCACAAGCCTAACCAAAAAAAAAAAAAAAGTGTGTAAGCCATGTTTACTATTTCTATGAAGCTCAGTAATTGACTCCATGTGATGAAGATAATACATGGGTATTCTCTTCCCACTGAAATCAATTTTATGTGCACTGTTCCTTCCAGTCTATTTTGCAACTTCCCTGATCAACCCAAGTCCTTGCAGCCACCCTGCTTCTCCTCTCAACTATTATACTCCACTATCCTCCACTCTCCAGACATGGCAAAGAAAGCTATTTTTAAGAAAGAGTCTTTATTCTTTTCAGACAAACCATCTAAGAAGAACTGTGAAGTTATACAGGTAATGGGTTTCAATAAATGATTCCCCAAATGACAGAACATTTAAAGACTTGTTATCTGGGGCCTCTCCTACTTAATAGCCTAAATCTGCAAGGATCTTTACCTAATTCCAAGGGGAAGCTGACAACAGAAAAAGTGAAGAGTTAAGAAAGGAGCAGGAAGCTTTTGTTATTGAAAGTGTCTTGCTGGAGATGAGAAGCTAGTAATTTAGATATGCCAGTGATAAAGGGAGTTTGATAAGGACATGAGAGCGAAAGGTCTAAGGAAGATGGGGCCATTGTACAAATGACCTACTTAAAGCAAAGCACACATTTGCACACATTTACCCTATGCATGTATAAAAGATTCTTCCAGAAAATCCTTTTCTGATAATCAGCACAACACACTTGGAAAATACAGCAGATGGGGCTTCTGTAGAGATGCAAAACTCAACAGAGTCAATCTCTAAAACACTGACAACCTTCAGCAACCTGCCCAGGTGTATCAGGATGCCTGCCCCTCCAGTTCCAGTGCTAAAGAGACAGAAGGAGTATGATCCCCCAGAACTCTCTGGCCAGCTAGCCTAGCAGAATCAGTGAGCCTCAACTTCAGCAAAAGACACTTTCTCAAAAATTAAAGGGAAGAGTAACGAAGGAAGACAGCTGGAGTCAATCCCTCACACCCACAAGTGTGTGTACACATAGAACTGTTGTGCAGCAATTTCCTGTGAGAGAAACATTCTATGTTGGAGGGGAGCTCATTAAGGCACCCAGTGTTCCAAGAGGTAGTAAAACATTCCATCCTTTAGGGAAGCTCCTTAATCTCAGAAACAACTCAAAGGCTTCAGGAAATCCCTGAAACTGATCCCATTAGAAGAGAATAGAATCAATAAGAAGAAATGCTGAGAGACACAGGAAGACAAAACCAGATCCATAGAAGACTCAGAAAAGCTGAATTGCCTAGAAGAATTTCAGACTAACTGGTCTACCTGGAAAGGACACTCTTCAACCTGTCTAGCTACATGTAGGCTGTGCAGTAAGCACTGCATCGAGCTTTATGAGCTGTCTCCTATGCTGGGGTAGGCTTTGATGGTTCAGCTATCTTTGAGTTGTTTCTGCCCCTATAAGCAACTCCTCACACATAGTCATGTAAATAACACCAATAAAACTCTATGGTTGGACTTTGATGGTATCTGTTTGGTCTGCAGTTGGTTCTGTCTCTGGGGTGAGCAGATATCTGTGTACATCTTCCAAAGATTAATGTCACAGAATAACAACAACAACAACAACACACACATGAACTAAATAAATACATGAGAAAACAATTATTAAAAGCTTCCTTTTAAGTACACGTGTGCCTATATATATATCCATGAATAAGAGTGTGCAGTGGGGCACCAGTATTAAGGAGCATAAGCATTAGTATTTATGAGTTTTAGTGATTTATGAGGAAACTGATCTTAATAGCAAATTCAATTTTTTTCTCCCAAAATGAGGTAACCTGAATAATAAGTGATTTAAGGATATTCACTTTGGAGTGGTCAGATCGTAGAGGGAGAAAAAGTTAAAAAGAATATAAAATTCCAGGAGGTCTGTTTAATTAATCAGCAACTACAAAATATGCCATAAATTGGAGTGCAATTATACCACTGTGCTTGAAAAATAGGCAACTGGACTTTTTCTTGGACCATTCAGTTCTATTTCTTAGTATTTATCTGAAGTATAATATGAACTGCACATTAGGCAATGTGGCAAGGGAGTCACCCCATTCACCTGGGCTATTCCCAGCCTCATTTGCAAGTCTTTAAGGCCCCTTCACAGTCAGATTGCAGCTAAGGTCAGAAAATAATATCTTGCCACTGTTGAAGTTTCCTGTCAAGAAAGAAAAGTTTCAAAGCCACTAAAAAAATACAGTTTCTATGGATCTGAAATTTGCCACAAACTCTATTGCTTTTAATGAAATTAAGTATAAATTTACCTTTTAAAAAAGTTGCCCCTTTGCAATTTTCAACTCCAACATTTTCCAGAAGCTATTAGACTTCAAGGTATTTATTACTACTGCATTATTTATTCCAAAAAGTCGAGAATTCCACTTATTGTTTCCGTGGTATGTATAAAGATTTATGGAGTTCAGAAATATTTTAATAGAAATTAAAATATGCTAATTCCTTTCCAACTTATATTAACCCACTGTTAACTTGAGTTGTAGTATCTAGCCATTCTTTGACCAGCATGCTTTCATGTAGCCTTTTAGATGTACACCAAGTGACTAGATTTCTAAAATGGTAAATGTCTCCCTAATTTTTTAGTCCTGCCAAACAATACAATAAGGTGATACAACACTATTCCTCTTCCTGCTTGGTGTATGTGCTCTAAACTTTACTGTGTTCAAAATTCATCTTCTCTCTCTCTCTCTCTCTCTCTCTCTATATATATATATATATATATATATATATATATATACATATATATGTATATTAGAGAATTCAGAATATATGAAACATTATAGGCCACTCTAAAGGAAAGGCTCACAATCATTTCAGAGCTGCTTTCCTGTGGTATGAATATCTACCCCTTTGCATGTCCAGGATCACCCTTTTGGTCTGAAGATTCAGTGGAGGTAAAAGGTATCTCTAATGGCTGGCTGCGCTGCTTCTCTGATGTCTCAGCTTTAACTCCCTGATATTCGACTCCAGGTTTTTATTAACAACAATTAGAATTCGTACTACACCGTGAAGATATGTCTTTGCCAAGGCACCTTCTGATTGGTTTAATAAAGAGTTGAATGGTCAGTCTCTAGGCAGGATAGGATAGGCAGGATTTCTGGGGAGAGAAAAGAAGAGGAATCTAGGGACAAGTATTTCTCCAGCAAACTCGAGCAATTGGATGTACAGTCAAGAGGAGATAACCCAACCACATGGCAGAACATAGATTTAAAAATATGGGTTAATTAAGATATAGGAGCAAGTTGGAAACAAGCCGAAGCTAAAAGTCAAGCTTTAATAATTAATAATAAGTCCCCATGCTGTTGTTTGGGGGCTGACAATCCAAACATAGCCTGACAAGAAAGTTTGCTACAAGCAGGTTCCCTTTGAAGTATAAATTCAGACTATGAACAAAATCAGTAAACTGATTGGCAATGTCTGTGCTGTGCGCTTAAAACGGGTTAACTTTATGGTATGCAAAGTATACCTTCATAAGCTGCTTTCTTTTTGGTTTTTTGAGACAGGGTTTCTTTGTGTAGCCCTGGATGTCCTAGAACTGGCTCTGTAGACCAGGCTGGCCTGAAACTCACAGAAATCTGCCTGCCTCTGCCTCCTAAGTGCCTGTTTTTTTTTAAATTCTTTGTGCTTAAGTTCATTTGAACTGGGTTTCTGACATTTGCAATGCAAAGAGAAGCACCAGTATCCAAGTACCATCCCTCCAACCATCTGTGAAACAATGCACAAGATGAAACATTTGCAAATAAATCACGGTTAAATTCCAGAAGAGGTAAATGTCTACTTCCCATCTGACATCTGACCAGATGACACCCTTGCAATATAACCCCCTTTTATGTTTAAAATCTAATCTGGTAATGACTCAGGGAGGTTGTAACCTATTCCATGGTTGTGGTAAGTAACTGCTCTTATGCAAAGTACTTTGCAGAAGTCTAGTATGTCAAAAATGACCTGGATTTCGCAAGACATTAGAGTAAATGTTTGATTTTGTGTGTGTGTGTGTGCGTGTGTGCGTGTGTGTGTGTGTGTGTGTGTGTGTATGTGTGTGTGTGTTAGGACTCAGGCATTACGCTTGCCTGTCACCTGGCAGGATTTACTTACGCGGTACCCTGGCCAGCCCAGGGTCCTATAGCTGCTGTGTCACTAAGTAGTCTGTACACAGATGGAAAAGCTCCCTTTAAGAGACAAGCTCCACCCATTCTTCTCTCTTTATTTACTTGTTTGTTTATTTATTTTAAAAACTGCTGTGGGAACTTCTTCAACCAATAGCCTTTAAGGTACTGCTTTAAGATACTGGCCCACCCTTGGCGTGGTCTCATGTACTATTAATGCAGATGAAAAGTGTATGTGGCCCTCTTTTCTTCTGAATTTGGCTCCAGTTCCCAGCACATACAGAGGACTGCAGATCACTACTCTTATTGTGAGTTTATCCCCAAATAAATAAACTTTGTTATTCTTCATTCCTGGCTGTTGTGGAACTCTTTTGTAACAATACAAAAAACAGTCTCTTCTCATTTTACATACCAATCCCACTTTCCACTCCCTCCCTTTTACCTATTCCCCTAACTTCCCCCACCCCACCCCCATCCCCTCCTCAAAGAGCATAAAGCTTTCCATGGGGAGTCAACAAGGTCTAGCACATCATTTTGAGGGAGGACCAAGGACCTCACTATATCTAGGCTGAGCAAGGCATCCCTCCAAAGAGAATGGGCTCCAAAAAGCCAGTTCAAGCAGCAGGGAGAAATCCTGGTCCCACTGCCAATGGCCCAACAGACTGCCCCAGCCATACACTGTCACCCACATTCAGAGGGTCCAGTTTGTTCCTCTGCTGGTTCTCCAACTGTCAGTTAAAGTCAGTGAGTTTCCATTAGCTCAGTTAAACTGTTTTAGTGGGTGTCTCCATCATGGTCCTGACCCCTTTTCTCATATTATCATTCTTCCCTCTGTCTTTTTTTTTCCAAGACAGGGTTTCTCTGTAGCTTTGGGGGCCTGTCCTGGAACTAGCTCTTGTAGACCAGGCTGGCCTCAAACTCACAGAGATTCACCTGCCTCTGCCTTCTGAGCGCTGGGATTAAAGGTGTGCACCACCACTGCCCGGCCATTTGGGAGCTCAGTCCAATGCTTAGCTGTGGATCTCTGCATCTGCTTTCATCAGTTGCTAGATGAAGGTTCTGTGAGGACAAGGTAATCATCAATCTGATTACAGGAGAAGGCCAGTTTAGGCACCCTCTCCACTATTACTTAGGGTTTTAGCTGGGCTCATTTTTGTGGATTCCTGGGAATTTCCTTAATATCAAGTTTCTCAGTATCTCCATAATGTCTCCCTCAATCAAAATATCTCTTTCCTTACTCTCCTTCTCTGTTATCCCATCTCAACCATCCCATTCCTTTATGTTGTCCCCTGCCTCTGTTTTCCCTCTCCTCCTTCTCTGTCTCTTTCATTCTGTCTTTCTCTCTCCCTTCCCTTTCTCCTCTCCCTTTATTGGTGTGGAAGGTCCTTCTGTCTATGTGTTGCTTTTATTGGTTAATGAATGAATAAACTGCCTTGGACTGTTGATAGGGCAGAACTTAGGTAGGTGGAAAACTAAACTGAATGCTGGGAGAAGGAAGGCGGAGAGAGAGAAGCCATGGAGCTGCTGCCAGAAAAAGACATGCCGAAACTTTGCATATAAGCCACTGCCAAGTGGTGATACACAGATTAATGGAAATGGGCTAAATTAAGATATAAGAGTTAGCCATTAAGAAACTTGAGCTAATGGGCCAAGCAATGATTTAATTAATACAGTTCTTGTGTGATTATTTCAGGTCTAAGCTAGCCAGGCAGCTGGGACGAACAAGTGGGCCCTCCCCCAATACTTTATCTCAATAAAATTTTCCACTTAAGCTTTGTCTGCATGGCCTGTCTGTCCCTCACCTGCCATGGGCTCTTACTTGCCTTGGTTTGGACCCACCCACCCCCAAGGTCCAACATCAAGCAGAATCATTGCAGTCTACATATTTGAGTGTCTGTGTCTGTCTGTCTGTCTATAAGTCACAGGAGATGTCAACTACCAAGTGTCTTATTCAGTCAATCTTCATCTTGAGATAACAGTCTCTCACTGAACCTGAAGTGCAGTGGTTCTTCTAGACCAGCCAGTGAATAAGCCCCAAGACTTTTCAGTATCTTCTGCTCCAGTAGTGGCTATACACTTATACAGGACCACATCTGTTGACATGGGAGCTGAGGAGTCATCTCAGTTCCTTATGCTTCTATAGTAAGCAGTTTATTGGCTGAACAATCACCTGGTGTCATAATATTTCATTTGTATTTTAATAAATAAAATGTGCCTGAGGATCAGAAAAGTAAAACAGCCCACTGGCCAGCCTTTCAGACCATGTTGGGGAAGGCAAAGGTCCCAGGCTGAGGGGCACTTGTGCATTTGTCTCTAGTTCTAAGAACTTGTCAGACCACCTTACAAGATGAGGCTAAAGCCCAGACAAGGTGGGCCAGTGGGTGGGACCACAACTTTGCTGGAACTGTTTAGATGGGTGTGTCCTTGGCTTTGTATTTAAACTGTGCTCACCTTTCAGATTGGCTTGGGGAGTTCACAGGATCTCTTTGTCTATCTTCCCAATGTGGTCATATTGAATAAATCACCCTGTTTTGCTTCCAGATTTTAAATAGGCTCATAAAACTAACTTATTGAGGACAGTGTGTGATATTACTTGGGGCACACGCTATACCCCCAGGTTTGATAACAAATTCAGAGTTAGTGGGTTTTGTGCTTTAGAGAAAATTATTTGATGGTCAAGGCCATTAGCGAAACTCAGAAGACTCCCCACATAATTGCTGCAGTCCTCAACTAACCATCTATGTAGCAATAGATTCAGTCAGAACTAAATTCCTGTTCTATTTAGCTTGGTCCATCCATATTTTCCCCTCCATTTGGATGTGTGGTCTTTTGCCGCTTAGAAACACATTCTGTGTGCAGTGTGATCTGAGAGATTGTCTTGCTCGCAGGGAGAGAGAGAGAGAGAGAGAGAGAGAGAGAGAGAGAGAGAGAGAGAAAACACATTATAATCAACTTCCAAGAAACATGAAGAGTGATTGTCCCGGGAGGAGGCACATATACATGCACACAGATTCTGAGGGCTGTTTAACGGCTGACAAACCATTTTTGGAGCCATATTTGAGATTAGCAGAGAAAAACAGCAAATGCAATCTCAGCTTATTTGTTCCAGCTGATACCATCTGAACAGTAGCCAGAGGCGCAGGCTTTTGAGATAAGGCAGACCCCTGAAGTTTGAATGGTCATGGTTCAAAGACAGATAACCTGTCCTGTTCTGGCAGAACACGAAGTAAAAGAGGCAATGGGGCACTGTAACTTATGTTTTAAGAGAAATCCCACTACAAAAACAAAAAAAACAGTGTACCTCCCACCCTCTTTTCTAAAGAAACTGTGCTGAAATAAGTGTTTGAAGAATGAAATGCTCTCCTTCTAGACTTGGATTTTCACAGCGTGCCCTTCTACCCATCAGGGTCAACCAGATTCACCATTCCAATACCTGATTTACCATTGTCAAGTTGTGCATTGATCTGGCCTGAGCTTACTGTTTTCTGTCTTTAGAAGCTCGTGGTAAAATTCCTGTGGGAAAGCTCGACAGGAAAAGTGCTGGCAATGCAAGCACAAGGATTGATTTCCAGAATGACGTAAAAAGCCAGGTGTGGTGGTGAACATTTGTCATCCTAGTACTGGTGTAATAGAGCAAGCAGGATTCCTTGGGGTTAATATTCAGTCCATGGAGGCTAGTTTGTCACCTCCAGAACAAAGGGGATGGCTCTCAAATAATGACATCTGAGGTTGAATCATATGTTGGTCTCTGGCCCTAACACATGCATGGGCACATCACTTACATAGATACCTGGACATGTGCAGTCATACACAACACACACATCTGCATTTCATGACTATGACACTAGCCACTGCAATTAAAGATTCAGTAATTTTAGCAAAAAGCAAAACATTTTAGCTGATTGAAACAATCTGTCCACATAGAGAAGGCACTTTTATCAACTTGGGGGTTCACAAACTGTGCCTTAAGTCAGGTCAGCCATCCATCCAGACGAAAAGAGCCAACACGTTGGTGAGAGGGGCAAGGATATCTACTTAGCCCCACCAAGGCCATTTCTGGGGTCTTAAAATGGGGTCAAAGTTTAAACAAAAGGTCAAGGACACAAACATCTTTGTGACCTGGTCAAGCTCTGGCCTAGCCACCACTGGCCCATCATGGTCTAGACTTGGGTCTCATCGTGCAGGGCAGTCTGGGAAATTGTTTGAATTGTGGGAAATCTATTTCCAGGAAATGAGTTCTTTATCAATCTGGTGCCTTTTCTTCACCCAACATGAGATTCCTGGGAAAATCCATATTTCTTTGGGGTCCATTGTCTGTCGGTCAGTTGGAAGACACGAGTGACTCTTTAGAACACCTTCCTTTCTGCCAGGTTGGTTAAAATGCCATGCCTCTTACTTTACACATTTGAAATTAAAGTCAATGTATCAACTGTTTGTAGGAGAGCTATATTTTAAAAATAACTCTGGTAAAGATTTCTTTCAAACTGGAAATTACATTGGCAATATGTTCTTTCAATTGTAAGAAAGCAATGAACATAAAGAAATCAAGATTCCAAAAATATTAATGTCCACTATTTTTTACATGTTTGTATAAGATCGGAGAGATAAGCCTGTCTCAGTCTTTCCTTTCCCTTCCTTCAATGTCACATTTATTTGGTATCTAGTTGTATTCACTACCAATGTGAGAGTGTCAGGAGATAAATACGTATACCACACTAGCAATCAATCACACATAAAATAGTATAAAGAACCAAGGTGATATGCACATTTATGGGGTATCCTGCAAACAGAGCAGAAGATAGGAGTGGCCATGAACCGAGGAAGATTTTGCATGTGGGTGAGCTGCTTCCTGAAGGATACACAGGGCTTAGCAGAGCTGGGCAGAGGACAGACACTATGTGCAAAGATAGGACCATCTTGTCTGAGCACTAACTGGGAGGAGGCTGGAGCAAAAGGACTGGCCACAGGAGTGTTGTAAGTCACCTCAGAGCAAAGACTTTGTCCTCTGCATGGGGACATTGGGGAGCAATACTCTTAGAGCTGTGTTACAGAGAAGTCACACTGAGACTAAGCAAGGCAAGCATACTGTAGCAGAAGGCAAAGTCCAAGAACAGCTACAAGCTGAGGGAGCAGAAGAGACTGGCAAGACTTCCCAGTGGACAGATTGCTTGCTGTCCACCCTGATAATCTGAGTTCTAACTCGGGGATCCCCATATTGGAAAAAGATGGGGACCTCCATGTTGGAAGGAGAGAATCCATTCCCCCAAATCCCAGAGTTGTCTTCTGACATTCACTAATGAACCTTGGCACACACATACATATGTGCATAGAAAATAAATAAACATGAAAACTCAAAAGGTTTTGGTTGGTAAAGAGAGAACCACATACATTTTAGAACCAGGTGCTGCCCCTGCCCGCCTTCAGTGACTCAGCGCCAGCAGCCACAGCATCACCAGCTCCAATTGGAACACATGTAGTTGCCCTAATACACATGCATCACGACCTTTACAAAGCGTGTGCCTTTAAGGCCTGCCCCTTTTCAGTCCTGCTCACAGGCAGCGTTTTGCATACACTTACCCCACGACATAAATCTCTTGTGTGTAATTTTGAGCCAATCCTTGACCCTATGATGACCGCAAAATACACTGATAGTTTTTGAGGAACCGCCATGTTGATTGCCGTCATGGCTGCACTAGTTTGGGCTTCCACTAACAGTGAGCATTTCTCTTTCCTCACATCCATGCCCGCGCCTGCTATCATTGGTTGTTGCTGTTGTTTTGTCTTATCTATTCTGCCTGGGTTAAGATGAAATTTCAAAGCACTTTGAATTTGTCTTATCCAGATGGTGATATTTTAAAAAGACTATTTTAAAAAGAAGACTCAAGAGTCACAGGCTTGTCCCACAGATTGCTGCAGGTACAATTTCACCAGATAGCCATGGGGTGTCAGGTCTGACACAGAGACCAAGTTCATTTTCAGTTGCTGGAATAAATAGTGACCAAAACCAACTTGGGGATCACGGGTTTATTTCGGTTTATACTTCCACATCACAATCCATTGTCTTAGAGAAGTCACGGCCGGAGTTCAAACAGGAACCTAAGCAGAAACCAAGGTGGGTGCTGCTTACTGGCTTACTCCCTAAGTTTACTTACACAACAAGGAGCCAATATGGAGGGATGGTACTGCCCGTGATGGCTGGGTCTTCCTAAGTCAATCAATCAAGAAGTTGCCTTCCACAAGTCTATTGGACAGAGGCAGTCCCCCAACTGAGAATCTCTCAGATTGTGTGGGCTTGTGAAGTTGACAGTTGAAGACACAGAAATGAATAGTGAAGGAGGCTATAAAGGAGGCTAACTATAGCCAAAGATAATTCATTTCTGAGCCTGCAACATTCCAGCTCTCCACAATCAATGATATTCTAATCTGTCAATTAGAATCTTTAACACAGAAGTGTCAGTTACCACTCCAATAACAGAACTGTTCAAAAAGACTTACATGTTTAATATTATACTCGTCTGGGAGTGTTTGTTTTATAGATATGCTAGCCAGGGAACAAATGACTTTATTATAGTACTATGTAAGACTGTTTACTTATTTATGTGTGTGTTTGTGCATTGTGTGGGTGTGTATATGGGTGTGAATGTGTGTAGGTTAGAGAACAACTTACTAGAACTGGTTCTCTCTTTCCATCACGTCGGTTTCAAGCACCTTTACCCACCAAGATATTTTATAGGCCTGAGAATTATACCTCTTAGGAGCATTTGCTGTATTACAGAGCTTATCAATTGAGCTTTTTATAATTGGGTTTTAAGCTGAAGCTGGCCCTCTGGTGTGAAGTAGGAACCATCCTGTTGTAAAGCAAGCATTGTGCACATGACTAGAATACAGGAGTTCTCAGGACAGTTCATGAAAACAAGACTGATGCTAGGCAGCTTCACAAGATGACAAAGAATGGCTCAACATTCACTTTCCTTCCTCTAACATCATTGCTACTCCATATCTGTTTTTAATAGGCTCCCATCCTGCCTGCACCTTTCCCCCCCTGTGGCCCACAATCAAAATCTCTGCACAGCAGCTCCCTCCTTAAACCCCAAAGGACAAGGAACCCCAACGTGGCTGACATTTATTTATCTCCACAGGCGCCTGTAATCAAAAGGTTCCTGCCAGGAAACACATCTGCATTTCTGTGTCCCAGCTCCAGAGAGCCACCCTGGGCCCTTTTATTTTCCAACCTGTTTCTTCCAACGGTTGTTTCAAGACCCCCACATCCTTTCAATAATATCCCTGTGTGCTCAAGTTAGCTGGGGCTATTCCTGTTCATTGCAATCTGGGAATGCTGACACATTGGTCCAGTGAACAAAGAATTTTGGCAAATCTGGGGGTGGGAGCCCTGGAATTTGGGACTGCTGAGGAGAGTTTGGCTGTCCCCTACATTACACCAGGGGGCTGGCTTAAAACTGAATTCTGAAGACTATCTTTGGGTAAGTGTTTTACTCAATGAAAGTTCCTTCAGTGGCAGTTCTCAATGAAAGTTTCTATAGTGGGGGTGTTTGGAGCAGAAGTGCTTTTGACATGCTCAGATTTTCTTGGGGGGAATTCCAGACAGGAATGAGATGGGTTGGCATAAATGACTTTTAAGATCCAAAGATTCAATAAGTCTTGGAGTTCAAATGGCATCTTTAAAGGATGTGAGTTTTCAGATGTAATTGCCCTTGACATGTTTTTGCAAGCATATTTTCCCCAAGCTTAAACAGACTTTGATGAAGAAGAAAAAAAGCAATGGATTTTTGTCGGAAGTGCAACTGAGAGCTCAAATACAACTCACGTTGTTTCCAAAGGTTATTCTTTGCAGATGGCTCTGTTTTAATGTCCCCACCCAGCACAGGTACTAACCTGCACTCAGGTCTCTTTATTTTCTCTGAAGTCCCAGTTAGTGCTTTGGAGAAATTATTAATAGCCTTTGTTTTCCTAATCATTCAGCAAGGCTATTTTTTTTTAGATGACTGAGTGATTGATTTTTCATAACCAAGACTTTTCACAGATGGCTGTACCATCTCTAAGAGAAATTTGGTAGCATTGCATGTCTTATACTCTGAGACTAATTGTAAGGGGTCCTTCTGTTTATATGTTGCTTTCATTGGTTAATCAATAAAGAAACTGCTTGGCGGGGCTGGAGAGATGGCTCAGAGGTTAAGAGCACTGACTGCTCTTCCAGAGGTCCTGAGTTCAAATCCCAGCAACCACATGGTGGCTCACAACCATCTGTAATGAGATCTGGTGCCCTCTTCTGGCCTGCAGGCATGCATGGAGGCTTAACACTGTGTATATAATAAGTAAATAAATCTTTAAACAAATAAACAAAAAAAGAAACTGCTTGGCCTGATAGGGCAGAACTTAGGTAGGCGGAGAAGACAGAACTGAATTCTGGGAGGAAGAAAGCAGAGTCAGAGAGCCACCATGGAGCTGCCAGGTCAGACATGCTGAATCTTTCCCGGTAATCCATGACCTTGTGGTGATATACAGATTAATAGAAATGGGTTAAATCAAGATGTGAGAGTTAGCCAATAAGAGACTAGAGATAATGGGCCAGGCAGTGATTTAATTAATACAATTTCTGTGTGGTTATTTCAGGTATAAGCTAGCTGGGCAGCAGGACAAACAAAGGGCCACCCTCCTGGTGCAACAACTAAAGTAATATGCTTTTATTTTCAGAGATGGAATGCTCTCAAAGGTTGCACTTGATAAATAAAGATCACCCTATAGTTGATAATTATCTACTGTGCAAAACATTGTCCATTATCTTTGTACCTTTAAGGACCTGTATCAGTCAGCTATTGCTGCATAACAAACAACTCCTAGAATAATTTTTTTTAAAACAAGAGTTTTAATTGTGTGTTATATAATAGTTAAGTGCTGGCTAGGGTGACAGAACGGACTGCATTAAAGTATTCTCTTGTCTTGTTCACATAGCAGTGACAGAGTTTCAAAACTAGCAAGGTCTGTTTTCCAAGTGAAAATTTTTTAAAAAACTTTTTTTTGTGGGATATTTGATTGTACTATGACACTCTGAGACTATTAATCAAGTTAACCTTGAATCAGGAAGCAGAGTCAGTTACTGGTTGATCAGAACTAGTCATAGAGATTTTGGAGGACCCAGGATACAAAGCAATAGAGATGCACAGGAAAGAGTAGAAAGGGCCTTAGAAAGATTAGTGGGCCTTTTCCATATTAGAAGCATGGAGAGAGAGGGTCAGCTGGTTGTTTCTCCTCAGTTTTCTTGATTTATCAGATTTTTTACCCCAATATCTCACTTTTAATTTTTTAAATTAATATTAAAACAATTTAGATAAAAACTTCATTTTCTGATTCATTTGTAAGCCTAAGTCTAGAGTTGAAGTATAAAGGTTCACCCAAATTGTTTATATGGTGGATTACATTGACAGAGGCTAATTCTCCATCTCTCAACAGTCATTAGTTACCTGGAGTACTTTGTCTAGGGGTATGACAACACAATATTTCCCACTTCTGCATTAGCATGTCTGTTGATGTTGTCATTGTTTAGGTCTTGTTTAAGCAGCTGTACTGTTGAGTTATTGTGGATATAGTTTCTCTGTCATATCTAGGAGATGCAACCTCACAGTAGACTTCTCTTGCTCTTGTAATCTTTCTGTCTCCTTTCCCGAGATTGTTCCCTGGGTCTTAGATGCAGGCATCTGTTGTAGATGTATCAGTTGGGGCTGGCCTCCCCACGGTTCATTGATCACTGCATTATGACCTGTTGTGGGTTTCAGAAATGGTCTCTGTTTGCTGTGAAGAGAAGCTTCTTTGATGAGGGGTTGAAGCCACCCTCCATTTGCGTGTCTAAAGATGAGTTATAGAATGCAGTAAGGAATTACATTCAGCTAGTAAAGCACTAGTAGTAGATTCTTAGACCCATGATCATAGTAGCCCAGAGTACTTGGCTAGGTTTCTAATATCAGGCATGGTTTCCTTATATTGAGTGAGCCCTAAATCCAATTACACAGCCATTGGTTACCACCAAGATGTTAATGCCACTATCACCCCCTTAGGGATATTTTGCTGTGCTGTTCATTGTTATAGTTTTTAGCATCACAGCTGGATAGGACTATTAATTGCTTCCGTCTGTTGGAGGTTTACATAGTACTTTCTGATACTTGGAAGCTAGACCACAGGAAGGAGGGAGGCTTCTAGGTTAGGTCCAGCTATAATCTTCTAAGTTCTGTGTCTGAAAGGTAACATGTTTTCAGCATTGAGGACTTACCTTCAGCCTCTGGAAGGCAACTGAGGGGAGCAGCAATAATTTATATTGCTTTGAGAGTCTCTTAGAATTCATCGAGCAACAGCTTGAATGGAGGTTTTTCATGTCTGGTACTGGGTTCTTATTAGATAGTCTATGGCTTTTGTGTGCTCTTTTTGCATCAATACTCATGTGTGAGATCGTTATGCAATTCTCTTTCTTAGTAATGTCTTTGTGTGGTTTGGGTATCAGGGTAATTGTAGCCTCATTAAAAGAGTTTGACAATGATCTTTCTGTTTCTATTGTGTGGAACAATTTGAGGAGTATTGATATTAATTTTTCCTTTAAAATTTTGTAGAATTCTGAGCTGAAACCATCTGGTCCTGGGCTTTTTTGGTTGGGAGACGTTCGATGACTGTTTCTATTTCTTTAGCAGTTATAGGTCTATTTAATTTGCTTTTCTGGACTTGATTTAATTTTGGTATGTGATATTTATCCAGAAAATTGTCCTTTTCCTTAAAGTTTTCCAATTTTGTGGAGTACAGGTTTTCCAAATATGACCTGATGATTCATTCTCTGGATTTCCTCTGTTTCTGTTATGTCCCCCTTTTTGTTTCTGATTTTTGTTAATTTGAATATTCTTTCACTGTCTTTTGGTTAGTTTGGATAAAGGTTTGTCTATTTTGTTGGTTTTCTTAAAGAACCAACTTTTTGTCGTATTGATTTTTTGTATTATTTTCTATGACTTTATTTTATTGATTTCAGCTCTCAATTTGATTATTTCCTGCCATCTAGTCCTTCTGGGTGAGTTTGCTTCTTTTTGTTCTAGAGTTTTCATGTTTTCTGTTAATCCAGATTTTCCCAGCTTCTTTATGTAGGCATTTAGTGCTATGAACTTTCCTCTTAACATTGCTTTCATTGTGTCCTATAAATTTGGGTATGTTGTGTTGTCATTTTAATTGAATTTTAGGAAGTCTTTAATTTCTTCCTTGATTCATTCATGCTTCAGGTGAGCATTGTTTAATTTCCATGTGTTTTGGGGCTTTCTGGAATTCGTGTTGCTGTTGAACTCTAATTTTAAGCCATGGTGATCCAATAAGACACATGGGATTATTCTTTTTTTTTATCTGCTGAGATTTGTTTTGTTATCTAGTATGTGGTCAGTTTTTGAGAAGGTTCCATGAGGTGTTGTGAAGAAGGGATATTCTTTTATGGTTGAAATGTTATGGAATGTTCTGTAGATGTCTGTTAAGTCCATTTGAGTCATGACATCTGTTAGTTCCATTATTTCTCTGTTAATTTTCTGTCTCACAGACCTGTCTAGTGGTGAGAATGGGTTGTTGAAGCCTTCCACTATTAGTATGTGGGGTTTAATATATAAACAAACTGAAAAAAAACATGATTATCTCATCAGATGCTGAAAAAGTCTTCAACAAAATACAACATCTCTTTATGATAAAGGTCTTGGAGAGAGCAAGGATACAAGGAACATACTTAAACATAATAAAGGCAATATACAGCAAGTCAACAGCCAATATCAAACTAAATGGAGAGAAACTCAAAGTGATCCCAGTGACATCAGGGACAAATTGTCCAGTGTCTCTATATCTATTCAATATAGTTATTTAGGCTCTAGCTAGAGCAATAAAACAACAAAAGGAGATCAAGGGGATACAAACTGAAAAAGAAGTTAAACTTTCACTATTTGCTGATGATATGATAGTTTACATAAGTGACCCCAAAAATTCTACCAAGGAACTTCTACAACTCATAAACACCTTCAATGTAGCAGAATATAAGATTAACTAAAAAAAATTAGTAGCCTTCCTTTACACAGGTGATAAATGGGCTGAGAAAGAAATCAGAGAAACATCAC
This sequence comes from Microtus oregoni, assembly GCF_018167655.1. Classification (NCBI taxonomy): domain Eukaryota; kingdom Metazoa; phylum Chordata; class Mammalia; order Rodentia; family Cricetidae; genus Microtus; species Microtus oregoni. The sequence goes on along the minus strand of NW_024543061.1, from coordinate 47,621,177 downwards.
CCTTTGCAATAGCCACAAATAGCATAAAATATCTTGGAGTAACTCTAACCAAACAAGTGGAAGACCTGTATGACAAGAATTTTAAATCTTTGAAGAAATAAATTGAAGAAGGTGCCAGAAAATGGGAAGATCTACCATGTTCTTGGGTAGGTAGATTTAGTATAGTAGAAATGGCAATCTTACCAAAAGCAGTCTACAGAGTCAATACTATGCCCATCAAAATCCCTTCAAAATTCTTCACGTACCTTAAAAGAACAATACTCAACTTCATATGAAAAAACAAAAAACCCAGGATAGCCAAAACTATCCTGTACCATAAAGAAATTTTGGAGGCATCACAATCGCTGACTTCAAACTCTACTGCAGAGCTACAGTGCTGAAAACATCCTGGTACTGGCATAAAAAAAGCAGGAGGACCAATGGAACCGAATAGAAGACCCAGATACACACCTTCAAACACCTGATTTTTGACAAAGAAGCAAAAATAATATAAAATGGAAAAAAGAAAGCTTATTCAATAAATGATGCTGTCATATCTGGATATCAATATGTAGAAGAATGAAAATAGATCCATATGTATCACCATGCACAAAATTCAAATCCAAATGGATCAAAGATATCAACATAAAGCCAACCACACTGAAACTCATAGAAGAGAAAGTGAGAAGAACAGTTGAATGCATCAGCACAGGAGATTACCTCCTAAATATAACACCAGTAGCACAAACACTGCGAGAAACAATAAATAGAACCTCCTGAAACTGAGAAGCTTCTGTAAAGCAAAGGACATGGTTAACAAGACAAAATGGCAGCCTACAGAATGGGGAAATATCTTTACTAACCCCACATTAGGCAGAGGGCTGATTTCCAAAATATACAATAAACTCAAGAAATTGGTCATCAAAAGAACAAATAATACAGTAGAAAAATGGAGTACAGACCTAAACAGAGAACTCTCAACAGAGGAATCTAAAATGGCTGAAAGATACTTAAGGAAATGTTCAACATCCTTAGCCGTCAGAGAAATGCAAATCAAAACAAGTCTGAGATTTCATCTTAACATTGTAAGAATGGCCAAGATCAAAAACACCGAGAACAACTTGTGATGGAGGGGATGTGGAGGTAAAGGAAGCACTTCTCCATTGCTGGTGGGAGTGCAAACTGGTACAGCCCCTTTGGATATCAGTATGGAAGTTTCTCAGAAAATTAGGAAACAACCTTAAGACCCAATAATATCACTTTTGTGTATATATCCAAAGGATGCTCAATTGTATTACAAGGACATGTACTCAGCTATGTTCACAGCAGCATTGTTTGTCATAGCCAGAACCTGGAAACAACCTAAATGCCCCTTGACTGAAGAATGGATAAGGAAAATGTGGTACATTTACACAATGGAGTAGTATTACATAGCAGAAAAAAATACTGACATCTTGAAATTTGTGGGCTAATGAATGGAACTAGAAAACATCATAACTCAGACCTGGAAAGACAAATATATGTACTCAGTACTTACTCATAAGTGGCTTTTAGACAAGAGCAAAGAAAAACCCTATAATTCACAATCCCAGATAACCTAGACAACAATGAGGTCCTTAAGAGAGACATACATGGATCTAATCTACTTGAGAAGTAGTAAAAGACAAAATCTCCTAAGTAAATTGGGAGCATGGGGACCATGGGAGAGGGTATAAAGTGAGGAGAGAGGAAGAAAGGGGAGAAGAGAAAAATATATGGCTCAATAAAATCAATTAAAAATAAACAGGTTTCCCCAAAGGGTTCAATGACAGGTGGGCATTGAAAATAACAGTCAAGTGACAATCTGTCTGTCATTGGAGTTCAATTTATAATTTAATATCAGAAGAAAACTTTTTCTCTTTTAGAATCATTTTCTGATAATAAATATTGCTATATCATTGACTTTGCCTTTGGTTCCAGAAACTCATATATTTATATCATTATCTAAATTCTTTGTTGGTGTGCTTTGTTCTGAGACAGGGTTTTGCTATGTAGCTCAGGTTATCTTCATGATTGTGATCCTCCTGCCTCAGTCCTTTGAGTGTTGAGATGACAAGTATGTGCTATGACTTTTGTCTCCCCCAGCCCTACCACATCGTTGCTGATGTATTCTTTTGCCTTTCCAGAGTCTACTGTCGTATTTCACTCACCTTCTTGTATATGACTTATTATCTAAGCTCCACGGAGTGTGCTTAGGTGTGTGCTGTAGTGAGAGGCAGTGTGATTAGAAAAACACACTTTTATTTATCAGAGGCACCGATACTGTCCACACTCTACCCGCAGACATTTGAAATATTTGTTTTTTTTTTAAATTTATTTATTTATTAAGGATTTCTGCCTCGTCCCCACAACCGCTTCCCATTTCCCTCCCCCTCCCCCGATCAAGTCCCCCCCCCCCTCATCTGCTCGAAGAGCAATCAGGGTTCCCTGACCTGTGGGAAGCCCAAGGACTGCCCACCTCTATCCAGGTCTCGTAAGGTGAGCATTCAAACTGCCTAGGCTCCCACAAAGCCAGTACGTGCAGTAGGATCAAAAACCCACTGCAATTGTTCTTGAATTCTCAGTATTCCTCATTGTCCGCTATGTTCAGCTAGTCCGGATTTATCCCATGCTTTTTCAGACCTAGGCCAGCTGGCCTTGGTGAGATCCCAATAGAACATCCCCATTGTCTTAGTGTGTGGGTGCACCCCTCGTGGTCCTGAGTTCCTTGCTAGTGCTCCGTCTCCTTCTGCTCCTGATTTGGACCTTGAGATTTCTGTCCGGTGCTCCCGTGTGGGTCTCTGTCTCTGTCTCCTTTCATCGCCTGATGAAGGTTAATATTCCTGAGGATGCCTATGTGTTTGTCTTTGGATTCACCTTATTTAGCTTCTCTAGGAACATGAATTATAGGCTCAATGTCCTTTATTTATACCCAAGAGAGGCCCTATCATACAACAAAAGTATATGCTCAACTATGTTCATGGCAGCATTGTTTGTAATAGCCAGAACCTGGAAACAACCTAGATGCCCTTCAACGGAAGAATGGTTGAAGAAAGTATGGAATATATACATATTAGAGTATTACTCAGCAGTAAAAAACAAGGACTTCTTGAATTTTGCATACAAATGGATGGAAATAGAAAACACTATCCTGAGTGAGGTAAGCCATTTGAAATATTTGTAACGGAAGGGAAAGATGCCGTATCTTTTAAAGAGGCTTAGTCATTATTCCGTGTTACATTCCTTTGGTTCTGTACGGAGTGACAATGGAATACTTCGACAAAAGTTTCTCAGGAAATTATCTCAAACCAGTTTTTCAGTAGGGATGTAGCCTTTTACAATCTTCACAGGTTCAAAAAGAGAAATATTTTAAAATTCAGAGTGTATGCCTACGAAGGTGACAGACATAAAACACATGCAGCTGAAAATGAAGATCTTCATTTCACTTGGAATATTTTTCCTCCAAAGATATCATGAGACAGGTTTTCAAAGGACTTTGAAGGCAGAGCTGCAGTGTTTCATGGCCCCCGTGACTGAGACGGGGGAATGTTACCTGAGACGTGGCAGTTAAATTTGAAATGTTGACTTGAAATATTTCAATTGAAGTTTGTACCAAAGTTAAATAGTGCTAGAAAGTTACGGAAACTGTTTTTTTTTTTTTTTTTTTTTTTTTTTTTTTTTTTTTTTACCATTTTTCCGTAAATTTGTTCTCTGCTGACAGGAAACCCTCTTGTCTGCTGAGAGGAAGGCTTACTCAGTGTCAAAGGTCTTTGGCAGAATTTACCTTTGGAATAAACAGGAGAATTTTTAGGGATTCCAAATTGGTTCTGATGAGTTGGATTTATTTTTACTAACTCAATCACAAATTAGTAAAACAAAACAAAACAAAAGACCACATTTCTCAGTTCAATATGAAATGGGCTTGGTACTCAGCCTAAATGGTTAATAGTTTCTACTAAAATAATAATTAGGGGGCTGGAGGGGGTAGTGAAGCTGTTGAGAGCACTGGCTGTTCTAGGGAACCCAGGTTCAACTCCCACCACCTACATGGCAGCTCACAAACATCTGTAACAGTTCTAAGAGATCTGACTCCTTTTTCTGGCCTCCTTAGGCATTGTATGGTTGTGGTATACAGGCATACATGCAAACAAAATACCCATACCCACAAAATCAAAAATAATTTAAAGTACCAATTATATTGTTTATGATTTACATATCTATTGCTGTGATGGTGATACCTGACAGAAATGATTTAAGAGAGGAAAGACTCATTTAGAGTCATGGTTTCAGAGACTTTCAACCATCTTGAAGGAGAAGGCAAAGTGGAGAGGATGTGGCAGAGGGTGTTCACATCACAGTGAGTGAGTGTGGCAGAGGGTGCTCACATCATGGTGGGTGGGTGTGGCAGAGGGTGCTCACATCATGGTGGGTGGGTGTGGCAGAGGGTGCTCACATCACAGTGGGTGGGTGTGGCAAAGGGCAGGGTGTTCACAGTATAGTGGGTGGGTGTGGCAGAGGGTGTTCACGTCACAGTGGGTGGCTGTGGTGGAGGATGTTTACATCACTCTGGGTGGGTGTGGCAGACTATTCCTTACATGGTAATGGCTGGGACAGAGAATATTCACACCATCGTGGCAGGTATGGCAGTGGGCATTGTAGAACCTGATTACATCATGGCAGACTAGGAAGCAGAGGCGAAGACAGGGAACAGGCATGGAGCATAACCTTCCAAGACTTGTTTCTATTGACTTTTTCCAGCTAGTTCCCACCTCCCAAAACACGCCATCAGTTAGGGCCCAAGTATTCAAAACAGGAGCCTGTGAGGAACATGGCAAAGCCCAATCACATCAGATTGTATGAATTTCAAATCCGTGTCTTAGTTCTTCCAGAGTGAACACCACAGCTAAAGCAAAGGCAGGTGGAAAGGGCTTTCAAAGCAAGAGCCTGAGGAATTCATAGACAGGCCTGCTAGTTGAGCCGTTCTGAAAGTGGAGGAGATAACTGTATTTTTCCCAGTTATCCCCAGGCAATCTATTGATACCACGGACATTGCTGACAGTGTACAGTCTTCTGAAAACTCACTCTTAAAAATACTATTGGATTTTTGTTATTTAATGCATTTCCCTTCAGAAACTAATTTTCTTGACCTAAAAGGACTTCAAAGGATGATATTCTTTTCTTGATGTCAAGACACTGTGGGGATCTCCTGCAGGGATATTTATTTCTAAGCACAGGGGAAGAGCACAAAGTCATGCTTACAGGCTAAAAGACTTCACTCAGTGTGGTCTGGGGAAACACTGGATAGATGCTGTGAGGTTTGATTTTAATTTCTATCCCAATTACTTTCCTCCCATGCATTTCAAAAATTTTTATTTTTAGCGTTATTTATGTGTATATCTGTGCGTATGCCATATATGTGCATGTGCCTAAAGAAGCCAAAAAAGAACACTGCATCATCTGGACCTGGAGTTACAGGAAGTTGTGAGCCAACCACCATAGGTGCTGGGATCTAAACCTGGGTTCTCTGGAAGTACATCAAGTACTCTTCAGCACCAGGCCATCTCTCTTGCCCCATATATATGCATCTTGACCTGTGACCTGTGTGCAAATGGATATGTCACACATGTACCCAAAGGTACAAACCTTGTGAAACATGTCAGAAGGAAATCAACAAAATGGCTCTTTTATCTTTCATCATCCTGAGTAAAGTTTTGAAAGCGATAGCCAAGACAAAGGCTCGTGAGATTCAGCTGTAGCTTCTGATTTACTCATAGAAGCTCTCAGCATCTGTCCACACCCCTTCCTTTAAGGGTTTGCTCATTCATAACAGAAGACCCATCTTTCTTAGTTACTGCCTCTTGTCTGGTGCCATGCTTCTTTCTTCCAGCTTGGCGTCCTCTTTCTTTTTCTCCTAGATACTTGCAGGCTGATGCCACTGCTTCTTAAGGGAACTCCTTCTTTCTGTCTTCTACTACAATGCCTGCATTTTTATGCTTCTTGAGGAAGACTCTAAATGTGACTCTTTTTTTTTTTTTAGATCATGAACAGTTGCATTAGGGTGATTTTAATGGACACTTTCTAAATTGGTGATTGTTTCTGCTAGAGTTAAAAAGAAGCTCACTGCAAATAAAAAGAAGTACCAGCCTTATAGTGATGAGAATTCAATAGTCTGAGATATGCCACTGAACTTCCATGGTCCACTGTCTAGACCTCACTTGTAAGGGTTCAAAAATTGCCTTGCCTGCATCATGAATTCATTAGATTGCCTACTTATGAAATATAGGAATGTGTAAGAACCTACTACATAAAATGGGATGTTCAGTTATTAATGTACCATGGAAGATAAAACTGCCACTCATTCAGCTGAACCTGCACATTCTTTCCCCACAAACCAGTGGTTCTTAATTAGAAGCAGTAGCATCTCTTATAGTGTGCTGAGATAGATAGATGTTTTCTTGTCCCAGTGGCCAGAAAGCCTGGACCTAGAGATACTATATTATACTGTTGCAAGATGTAGCAAAGATGCACACAGAAAAGAAACATACAGTCCAAACCCAGGCAGGGTTGCACACATCTAGGACTTGGACTTGAGATACTGAGGGAGGACAATGAGATCAGATGTGTGAAGGAAGATAAGGCAAAGAGATGAGCCAACCTGGAGTCTGCCAGAGGGCCTAGCAACAGGCACTGTCAGAGGACCTGGTCAATGAGGGGTTATCACTCAATGTTAATGGATTAGAACGCAGCCTAGGTGCTGGGAGGAGGGAAATGAGGCTCCTCCCATTGCTGAGTAAACGAGTCTGGAGTCTGTTTAAATTTTACTTGACTCCTGGTGTCTATGCTGTTGATGCCATGTACTCTCAACCCTTCCATCGAGAAAGCTATTAGGACTCAGCAACAGACAGACAGGAGTGAGACACTAGACGAACTTGCTAGACATTCTTCGACTCTTTCTATCTCATCTTTCTTCCTTTCTTGCCTTTCTGTCTTCCTTTTCCTCCTGTTCCCCCTCCCTTCCCTTCTTCCCCCATCTCTCCCTTCCTTCCTTTCCTTCCCCTTTTGAACTTCAGGGACCACCTATTGTAGCATTTTCCGGTCTCATTTACACCCAGTCTTGTCTTGAGCTAACCATCCCAGCTCTCATATGTAAAATGTAACTCAAAATACTTCACTGTAAAAATGTGAAATCATAAATTTTCTAGAATAAAATGAAGGATTAAGACCCTCATGGTGTTAATTTTGTCAGGGAAGTCTTGTGTGTGATAATACAACTATGGGTAACAAAAGCAGAAGGCCTAAGAGACATATCTTCCCCAAGACACACAAACATCAGGAGGTCTATGCATAGGTGCTCAAAGCCATTAGTCATGAGAAATGCAAATCAAAGCCACAGGGAGATACCACTTCATACCTGGTACCAGTACGGGACTGTAAGGAAAGAGACAAGAGATGACAAGTGTTAGCCATAGTTTAGGGAGAAGGGAAGTGTGCAGGTAAGAACTGAAACTTCTGTAGCCTTTTTGAAAACAGCAGGAAGGTCTATCGGAGAAAAATGAATTATATCTATCAAGAAATATATGATGTAATTTACATATGGAACCGAAAATGTAGAATTCACAGAAGCAGGTAAATGGTAGAAGAGAGGCTGAGACCTGGAGAAACAGAGAGATGCTGGCCAAGGCTAAAATTTCAGTTACAGGAATACAAGTTCTAGTGATCTAATGTGCAATCTGGGAGGTTATGGGCATATTCAGTTTCATGATCGTGGGCATTACATATGACATGGTTGCATTTGCATGCATTTAGTACATGCACATGTGCACCCATGTGCGTGTGTGTGTGTATAAGTATACTAGTTTTATTTGAGATGGTGGTCTCCCAATATAGCACAGGCTGGCCTCCAACTTTGTCATCCTCCTATTCCTGGGGTTACATGTGTGTACATCATATCAAGGTGTGTTGCATGTTTTAAATGTATGCAATATTTAATTATAAGTTCAATAGTTTAAAATAAAATTGGCAATTGTTTATTTGTTTAAAATAATAAAAAGTAGTATCTCCCTCACTAATTTAAAATATGTGTATTTACTGCCTTTGACTTTGTCTTGCCAATATTCTACTTTAATAGCTTTAAATTGTGCTAAAATCTGTAAAGCATAAAATTAGGATTTTTGATGTTTTAATGTATATTTCAATGGTATTAAGCATATCTATTCTGTTGAAAATCATTACCTACCTTTAAGAATTTTTTTATCATCCCTAATTGAAACCCTGTGCCTGTATCAAAAGAATTAGTAATTTTCCCTCTCTTTAACCCCTGTAAACTGTTATTTTCTACCTTCTTTTTCTCTGTGACAGTGCATTTGTGCTCCTCCTATGTGTAATAATCTAAATAATTTGTTCTTTTCAGATTATTCTATTTTACCTACTGTGTTTTCAAGGCTCATTCAGGGGACATCACATATTAGCTCTCTGTTCATCTTTTTCAGACAGAAAAACATTTCATTGCAAATACACCCATATATTTTGTTTATAAACCCACAGTTCCTAACACTTTTTTTTTTTGGCTTGTTTTCACTTGAGTATCATGAATCATGTTTGCAGGAGCTTGATGGGAGATTTTGCCCGAGAGTTTTTGCATTCAGTCCCTTTGAGTAAAGCCTTGAATTGGAACTGATGATCTATTGTTACTTCTATCTGTAATCGCATTGAGGCCTGAGCATCCTGTTTCTGTTTCAGCTAAGCCAGTTTACATTTCTATCAGCAGTGCACATGGGCTCCAATCTCTCTATGGTCTCTTCCTGTTTTGGACATTCCTCCTTGCACAAGCAGCTGTGACAAATACAAGCCCATTGAAAAGAGTTTCTCTGTAAGCTCCGTCTGCAAGATTTTTGGTCAGTTCCATTTCTAAACCTCAACCCAGGCTCCGACTTACCACAGGTCTTAATTTCTTTTGATCACTGTAATTAGTAAGAAAAGATCTCAGGATTCTGTCTGCGACAGTGAGCCATACAGAGACTTTTTTCCTGTCACTTTCTAGAAAATGACTCTCATTTAGCCTTTCTAAAATCATGTACGTGAAAATTCTATGTTTAGAGCCTTTCGTTGTTCATGAGGAGGGAACCTGTTTGTGACGGTTTAGATGAGAATGCTCTGATGCTTAATTGAGTACTTGATTTCCAGTTGGTGGCCCTGTTTGGGCAGCTTTAGGAGATGTGGCCTTATTGAAGAAAGTATCTCACCAGGGTGGGCTCTGAAGTTTCAGAGTCACTGGCCGTTCCCAGTGTACTCTTCCCCGTCTAATGCCTGCATTTCCAGATGTGAGCTCTCAGCTTGCTGTTCCAGCCGCTGTGTCTGCCTGCTGCCACACTTCCTTGCCAGGATAATGATGGATTCTTAGCTCCTTTGTTTCATAAACTCAAATAATAAACCCCTTCTTTATAAGTTGCCTTGGTCATGTTGTTTTATCACAGCAATAGAAAAGTAACTAATATACTGTCCACGAAAGAGATTAACATGGTAGACAGAGGAGCTGAGGTTGGGTTTATTTTGTCACTTGAGACATCCGAAGAGACCTAATAAACTCTACCTGACTGACACATGCAAGTATCATTTGCTCTGCAGCTAGCTCAATCATGCTAATAAATAAGATTTATGTGCATTTTAGCCTGCGGTCCTGAGGAATATTTTATCTTTAAGGCTGCTTTTGCATCTAATCTTCCTGATTGTGTATAACTTTGAAAGTTAGATTTTGGTGAGTACTTGGCTGTCTTCTGTGCCTACTGTTTGTTTTAAAGGTCCATTTAACTTTGGAATGTTTTTATAAGACTTTCCATGGCATATTTGCCTTTTTGATTATTTCAGTCTTAGCCAATATTAAAATGAGGACCCAGCTGCTGTCACCGGCCATGTGTCTTCTCAGCACAGCCAGAGTGATTTGGTTGAAGGAGTAAGACTGTGCTGAAGCATTAGATCAATAAAATCTTTGAATCCGACAGTCAGAATGGTTATGGCAAGAGACAGTGACTGGAGCACACAAGATATCAAAACAAAAATTGTCTATAGTCCCAAACTCAAACTGAGTAGTAGGCACAGAGACGGCAAGGACTAACAAACTCCATCCGCACTGTGGCAGTTTCTGAGGGAGCTAGTGTGCTTGACTATATGACTATCATAACATCTCAGGAGGAAATGGACTGACAATGGGGCCTCTGCTAGCCACACGGTGCCAAAGAGCTCTGACTGCCACACTTGAATCATTTTCCCCACTCGGTGAAAAGAGGGAGGATGGTATTGTCGAGCCCCGTTGATTTGGATGACACATGTTCATGAAATCACCTAGGGGGATTCTCTGTAAGAATGAATGGAATCCAAAGGTCAGAGGGGAAAAAAAACACACCTGATGAATATAATTGCAATTTCCTTGCAGCCCCATATTTGATGGCAAGACATTTGACACAGTGACAATTTAATATGTGGAAAGACAGAGAGAGACCAGACACGCTGTCCATCTGTAGTAATTGATTGTCTGCAAGTTCCCAATGGGCACTGGGGGGCAACTCTCATAAATAGCTTTTTCTTCTAACCTAACGGGAGAAGGTGGAAGACCCTGTTCATTTTGGTGAAGTTTTGTCTTTCTCTCCTGAAGACAGACAGAAGAAAATGACATCAGGCAGAGGGATCGGTGGCTGCTGGGTGATGTCTAAGCAGTACAGATAAGGTTCTGAATGAGAACTCAATCTCCCTTGGGTCAGGTTTACAACTCTGCAATTATCTTATATGACAACCACATAAATCTCCATTTTAGAAAGTATTCAGAATATTTTCGAAAAGAGACTTGCGGGATGAGTGATTGAGAAGTTCTCCATTCACTGTGTATAATTAAGTGGAAAGCCAATTCCTAAGTTATCAACTTAATTTAGAGTTTCCTATTGCTTAGATAATTGGCTTTAAAAATCCTATATAAATCCTTAGCATAGTACTTGGCATATGATGTAGTCACTAATTAATATTTGAAGGAGTGAATCAATGAATTAATTACTCAATTAATCAATGAATACCTCTAGGTGGTTGAGAAAATTCATGTCATCTAAATCAATAGGCCCAATGAAGCTTGACTGTTTCACCCTCTTTTCACAGAGGAAGAAGACAGTTTATATATTGCAGTTGGGACCTTTTATTTCTAAGATGGATAGCAAAGACACACTTAGATGTTGAGCAGGTCATCCAATATAATACTCTGGAGCTCCAGGGAGAATTCTGAGCTGGAAATATAAACTTGTGGTATTTTTTTCTGGAGGATTTATAAATGTTAAATGTTGATGGACTCAATGAAGGTAGCCAAGAAGGGAGGCCATAGAAAGACAAGCTGCAACCCAGAGTCTGAGCCCTGAGTCACTCTAGAGGTTACAGAGAAGAAAATTGCACAACAGACATATTGGGAACTGGTGTCAAGACTGGGGTGGGGAAACACGGGAAAAGGAAAACCTACAGCTAAAGGGTCCTGATATCAAGTGGCAAAGGAGAACTAGACGTGGTCTACTTTCTGTGTCCAATGCTATTCAAAGGACAAGAATCAAAAGTGGTCATTAGCCTCGACAACTTAGAGATAGGTAACCTTATTAAGAGTGGTTGAGGATACTAGAAGAAAGGTCTGAGAGTCACGGTAATTAGCGAGGCAGTGGGTACATAGTAGGTACAGAGCAGATGTGTTTGAGGAAGAGCAACATGGTGAAATAAGATTGGAACAAATAGAGTAGCATTCTATGGCTTGTCTGGCACAGGGATGGACTGCAGATGAACTCTGTTGTTTATTTTATCTACATGATTTATTATTTAACATTCATGGGGTTTAGTTTCTTCACAGGCAAACTGACCACAAAATGGTGAGCTTGGGGGAAATTCAGATGGGTATGCATAAAAATTTAGCTCATATTAGGTACTCAGTGAAAGTTATTTGCTTCTGATATACTGATAGACAGTTAAAATTATGACAGCCTAACATTTCTCTACTTAGCTTATTGAGTATCCTAGTCAGAAAACTCTATAACCAAAAATGCCTTACAATCCCCAAACGTATTGAGTACCATCAAGACATCACAAGTGGAAAATTGCATCCTATGACATTTCCTTTTGGTAAAAAATTATTAAAGGGAAATCATATAAAGTTATATTCAAGTTATGTGAATAAGGAGATTGTGAAACAAATGAACTACCTATCTAGGTTGGAGCTCTGAACCATACCTTATTATATCTATGGTAATACATAATCTTAAAAATTCAAAAATGTCAAAAATTTCTGATTTCATGTATTTTGTAAAAGGGATACTCAATCAGTATTTTATTTCTGATTCAAATCCTTGTGAACTCATACAGTTGATATAAACTGGCCAGTTAAATGACAATTCTAAGAAAGATACTCGGTCATTTAAAATTGACTAATAAATATTTGTATCAAATAAAAATAATAAGGTGCAATAAAATTGTACCAAATGTGCTGAAGAGATGGATCAGCACTTAAGAACATTTGCTGCTCTTATAGAGGGCAGATGTTCAATTCCCAGTGTGACCCAAATGATGGCTCACAACCATCTATAACTCTAGTTCCAAAACATCTAACATCTTTCTCTGGCTTCCATAGATACTAGATACACATGAGGGTGGACATATGTATATGCAGGCAAAACACTCTTATACATAAAATATAAAATAAACCTTAAAAATAATTGTATTAAATATAAGGTGCAAATGCCATGTCCTTCCATATAGGATGGTTATCTACCATGTGTCACAACTTATAAGCCAAATTATAAAATGGTAGATGTAAAATAATATCACCTTTATAAAAATATGAATAAGACGGAATCTCTACAGTGGACTAACAGTTATAAAGCACTTTCTTGTCTAATGAAATCTCAATGGAGTGTCACAGTTAATGTTTTTTAACTTACAGATGAGAAATTGACTTGTTGCGTGTGATATAGATAGCAAAGCTGGCTCCAGATTCCATTTCCCAAATATAGCACTTATGATGGTATACCAGTTGTCTCAGGATAGAAGATAGTAATGAAAGTTTAAAAGACATGGAAGATGTGAGTACTGACCAGTTTTACATAAACCCTAAGAAGCCCTTGGCTAAGGTTTCAGATCCTGAGGCTTTAAGGAAAGTAAGCCTTATTTTCCCCCTCTCCTTTCTCCTCTATTTGTGGCCAAGAGATGTGTCAGGGTACTTCTCATATTGTCTGACAGCTTATTCAGTGCCATCAGGTCAATGGGAGCTCATTTTGCTAAAGGCAGTGTATCCCAGGATCTCTGATTCAAATATGCCTAAAGATGGGCAGACTGAATGTCATTCAGATGAGAACCTGATACTCATCACAAACAGTGTCAGGCTTGACTACTGGGCCAGAGATGCTTATATAACAAGCTGTTGATGGGCCAGGGACTTATTAATTCGTTTGGCAAGTTCAGGTCCATTGTCCAAATCTCCTTCAGCAAAAATCAATGAAGCACAGAACAATGGCTCACGATGGGAGGATACAGATGCCAGACAACCTGAGTACACACAAACCTAGCCAAAAGACTTTGTCCTCCAAACTTTACTTCTTGCTTCGCAGCCAGAGAGTTGAGCATATGTCCACGAGAATGGGCACCAAATACCCAGTGCTGTCCTCCTTCTAGGAAAAATTGGCCTCTGGAGGGGAACATTTTTAGTTCAGTGCATTGCTGCCATTCCATATGGTCAACAACTCCATTTGTCTCAGATGAAGTGGTTCATGGGGTGAATTACTATGCAGAATGCAAACACCTTGATGAAGCAGAATGTTTCAGACTGTCCGCCAAAGGTGTCAGACAGCCAAGTTAGGAAGTTGTCATTTTCAAATGGGATAAAATGAAGTCATTTTCAAGAAATAAGAGAAATGCCGTTAAAGAGCTGGCTTTTATTTTTCATTTTGCCATGGGAGATTTAGAGAGGAGTCATCTTCTGACAGATGATCCATTTGTTTACATGCATTAGATATGGTTGGGAGGTTGTCAGTAACTGGAACAGACTGGTGAATCGTGTCAGAAGAAGAATTTATTGAATGAACAAGAGATGGGAGGGGGGGAAGCCAAACTGGAGGAGTTTACCACAGACACATGGAGAGAGCAGGAAGTGGCTCTGGGAATCCAGAAAGAGTTTAAGGGACAATACTCCCAGAGATCTATCTTCAAATGATTGTGCTCTAGCTCTGTCTTGGTTGTTGGAAATTGCTGATTCCAAAAAGAAGATGGTATAGCTGGTTTATATTATGCCCAGTCATACCTTCATCCCTGGGAAAAGCAAAGGCAGTTTGTGCACTGAAACACTTAAACGTTGTACACAGTCAGCAAAGGGAACTCTGACAAAGATGACTGAGGTTGAGCTGACTAGATCTGGAGTAGATTGAAAACAGCAGTTTAGAGGACTTGCAACTATTATAGAAGACCCAAGTTCAGTTCCCAGTAGCCAGGATGGGCAGCCCACAACCACTGATAAGTCAATCTCCAAGGGTCCTGATAGTTTTTTTTCTCTAAACTTCATGGGCACCTGTGCATATGTACACACACACACATACACACACACACACACACACACACACACACACACCACCCTCATACACTCTGTTGTCCTCTGACCTACATACACACACACTATGGCACATGTATACTATCTCCTTTCTGATTTTTAATGGTTGTCTCTATCTTGTTCTGTATCTCAGCAGAAATGCTACCTATACCAAGGCTCTGAGCACATTCAAAGGGACCCTGTGGGGCTGGAGGGAAGAGTCAGTGATTAAAAACACCTGACCTCTGTTGATCCAGATCTCTTCTGACCTCGGCAGACACCATGCATATATGCACTGCATGCGCACACATGCAGGCAAAATTGGCACATACATAAAATAAGATGAATGAATCTTATTCATTCATTCAAAACAAACAAGGGGTCTTGTCTTATTACGCACACCAAATAGGCACATGCACACATACACACTCACACACACACACAACAACAACAACAACATAGCATTTTGTTTTTTGTTAGGATTCTATTTTCATAATATCCAAAGCAAAGTTGAAAATTTGCCGTAACCCAGTTGTTTAATTTTGTGATTAGAAAGGGGGCAAAGACAAAAGAGATCCAGAGATTCAGTTTAGTTCCATCACCAAGGAAGCTGCTGTAAGTCTGCTCCAAGTACCTGAATATATTAGTAAGTAGTGGGGGAGATAAAAAAGAAAACAACTTTTGTTTCATTTTGGATCTCAGAGATGCAGGCAGAGAGTTCTGAGGCTTGTGTGCAAGGTTTTCCTCAGTGCTTGGCATGGCTTGGAGTTAATAAATCCTAGTTCCCATTATTTTTCCAGGCTTCATTGCCCACTGCCCCTGCTCTCCAGGTCACAACACATGAGGACACCATGGGGCTAAGAGGCGCTGTTATCAGTGTTTGTTTTGTTTCATTTGCTCAGTTTTGCGTCACGGACCTCACTTCCTTTTTTCCCTGCAGGCTCTGAGGGTGTGAGCATATGTGTAGGTCTGTAGATCACAGAGGTTGTCAGGTCTGTGGTATAATGGGCCCAACTGGGAATGCCACCAGCAGCAAAATCCCACAAAGGGAAGAAAGCCTTCCCACATTTCTAGGTCAGAACCTACTCTAACAGAGTGAGCTGTGCAAGCTCCTTTATATAGCAACTTGTTTAATTAAGATAACAGATGTTACTCTTATACGAGTCCTAGTGAGCCACACTTTAATTGGACACTCATTCACATGTCTTGTGACTGGTAAAAACCAGTTCACACAACCGTTTCCCCGCTATGGGTGTTTTTCCCACTACAATTAAATTGAATAAACAATGCATCCAGTGCACATTCATTTAAACAAGACAGTTTTAATGGTATAGGAGTTTAATGTAAACAATAAAGTTAGAGCAGAATAATTTCCTGGTTTAAAAGGCAGGTCGAGTTCTCTGTTGAATGAATCTTTGGGCATTGGGTTAGGCTAACAATCAGCTGCTAGGGAAAAATAGCAAAGAATATCTTATTTGGGTGGGGTTAGATCTGGTGTTGATAATGAGAGGGGGAGTGATGTGCCTGCAGCTCTTATGATCAGATTTTAATGTAATCTAGAAAGAGAGATCATTGACAGCTTGTCAGTTCTGTCAGTATGCTAGAGAAAACAAAGACAGCACAGACATACAAACACACACACACATACACACACGTGCGTGTACGCACACACACACACACACAACTTCAACAGTATTGTCATGGTTAATCTTGACCAGTAAGTTGTACAAATTTGGGACCCACTAAGGGACATTCTCAAGGGACTGTGAAAGTTCTGAGAAAAGGAAACGGGTGGGTGGGGGAGGGTGGACTTCCCTAGGAACAGGCAGAGCTTTTCCCTTGGCACGGCTTCGATACTCACTTATAAGTGGACATTCGCTGTAAAGGATAATCACGTTACAATCCTCAGACCCAGAGAGGCTAAGCAAAAAGGGAGGCTCAAGTAAGGATGCATAGATCTCTCTGGGAAGGGGAAATAAAATAGATTTTGAAGGCGAACTGGCTGTGGGTAGGGATGGGGACAAGAGAGATCAGACTGGGTGGTTGTAGAGGGAGAAAGACTATTGGAATTGTGGCAGGAAGGGAAAAATTTGGGAGACAATGTGGAAACCTTGTGCAGTGGAAACTCACTGGATTCTACAAGAGTGACCCTAGAAAGGACTCCTAGCAATCCTCTGTATCTGGGGGATTTGACACTTGAACTGGCTATCTTCTCTAACTAGGCAAGGCTCCTAGTGGTAGGACACCAAGACAGTCATAAAACCTTTGATCTACAACATGTCTTGCCTTCAAGATGTACCGGGCTAACGGTATCTGCAGAACTTGTGGGAGTGGCCAGCCCATGGCTGGTCTAACTTGAGGTCTGTGCCATGAGAGGCAGCCTATGCCCAACTGTGCATGCATGACCAGGAACTGGAGGCTGGACGGCTCTGAGACCTAGGATAGAATTAGATATGACAGCTCCCACACTACCCCTCCCCCTGCCAAAAGAAAGCCAGTGAAATGATTCCTAATGACATTCTGCTATACTCATAGAGTGGGGCTTAACACAGATGTCATCAGAGTGAGTGGCTTCCTCTGGCAACAGATGGGAACATATGCAGAGACCCATAGCCAAACATTAGGCAGAGCTCTGGGGACTCCACAGAAGAAGGGGAGGAAGGTTTGTAGGAACTAGAGGAATCATGGAAACCAGGAGAACACAATCCACAGAATCAGCTAACTCAGGACTCACAGGGGCTAACAGGGACTGAAGTGACAGCATTCATGCTAGTTCTCTGCATACATGCTGCGTTTCCCCCCCCCCCCTTTTTTGGACTCCTAATGGTGGGAGCAGGAGTGGAGGTGTTTCTGTCTCTTTTGCTTATTCTTTTTACCCTTTCCTCTACTGGGCTCCCTCGTCCAACCTTGATATGAGGATTTTTGCCTAATATTATTTTTACTTGGTGTGTTTTGTTTGGTTTGGTATCCCTGGGAAACCTGATTTTTCTGAAGGGAAATGGAGGAGAAGTGGATCTGGGGGAAAGGGGAGGGAGGAGGGGGACTGAGGGAAAGTGGAGGGTGGGGGAACAGCTGGTGGGATGTACTGCATGGGAGAAGAATTAAACACAAACAAACAAACAAAAAACCAGGCAGTACCCTGTGTTTTTAAAGTGGCAACTGCTGCGTCTAAGGCTGCACTACTTACACCTGCATGCTTTTGCTCCTTGTTGGTCTGTGCATCTACTATATTGCTGCTTCCATTGTCATTCTTCATTGGGACCAGAACTTAGCTTTTCTAGCATTCTTACAAAGACTGGACTGAGGACCCCTCATCAGGAATCTCCCAGGCCTTCAGCAGCAGACAAGGACTACTGAGCCATTCAGCCTGGGCACTGAGAAGCTGCTGTTCTCAAGCTCTCTGGCATGCAGAGAGCCATTGTTGGCCTACCCAGCCAGGCTAATAAATTCCCATGTCCTTCATTCTGTCAATTCCTTTACCTCCAGAGAACCCTAGTAGACACAACTGGCTCTTAGGGAGAAAAACACAGTTTCTACTATTTAACCTTCCAAGGGAAACTTGTAAGAACATTGTATTATGTACTTCATTAGTCAAGGAGAAGGAAAACCCCCTTCCTTTACCTCATCAGAAGCAGGGACAAAGGGATAGGTTCAATGCAGACTTTCAAATATCAGCAGGTATGAGACTCAGGCAGACAATAACAAGAAAACAAAGGTTGAGGATTTTTCAAAATAGTAATTAAAAACAAATTCAATCTATGACTTAAGCTTTGTAAACTTTTGTCATGGCATTTTTTTTCTTTTTTTTCATGTGAATTTTTTTATTTATTAAGGATTTCTGCCTCCTCCCCGCAACCGCTTCCCATTTCCCTCCCCCTCCCCCGATCAAGTCCCCCTCCCTCATCTGCTCAAAGAGCAATCAGGGTTCCCTGACCTGTGGGAAGCCCAAGGACCGCCCACCTCTGTCCAGGTCTCCTAAGGTGAGCATCCAAACTGCCTAGGCTCCCCCAAAGCCAGTACGTGCAGTAGGGTCAAAAACCCACTGCGATTGTTCTTGAGTTCTCAGTATTCCTCATTGTCCGCTATGTTCAGCTAGTCCGGATTTATCCCATGCTTTTTCAGACCCAGGCCACCTGGCCTTGGTGAGTTCCCGATAGAATATCCCCATTGTCTCAGTGTGTGGGTGCACCCCTCGCGGTCCTGAGTTCCTTGCTCATGCTCCGTCTCCTTCTGCTCCTGATTTGGACCTTGAGATTTCTGTCCGGTGCTCCAGTGAGGGTCTCTGTCTCTGTCTCCTTTCAAACACCAATGATAGCTTTTGCTGGAGAGGTTGTGGAGAAAGGGGTACACTCACCCATTGCTGGTGGGAATGCAAACTTGTGCAACCACTCTGGAAAGCAGTGTTTCGGTTTCTCAGGAAATTCGGGATCAACCTACCCCTGGATCCAGCAATACCATTCTTGGGAATATACTCAAGAGATGCCCTATCATACAACAAAAGTATATGCTCAACTGTGTTCATGGCAGCAATGTTTGTAATAGCCGGAACCTGGAAACAACCTAGATGCCCTTCAACGGAAGAATGGATGAAGAAAGTATGGAATATATACACATTAGAGTATTACTCAGCAGTAAAAAATAAGGACTTCTTGTCATAGCATTTTTTTTTAAGTTGTTTTTCTTAGCTTGTATGCTGCAAGGTACTCCTCATTTCATGTCTCTGCCTTTTTCTTTTCATCTCTTCATTACCGTTGTCGACTTTCTATTTTCTTTTACAAAAGATTTATTTTATATGCATGGGTGTTTTGCACACATGTGTATGCACCATGTGTGTGCCTGGTGCCTATGGAAGCCAGAGAGAGGTATCTAATCCTCTGGAGTCATAGACAGTTGTATACGGCCACATGGGTATGAGGAGCCAAGCCCACATCCTCTGCAAGAGCAACAAATTCTCTTAAACAGTGAGCCATCTTTCCACCCCCTTGGGTGGTAGAATACTAACGATACTGCAAGAGCAATGGTAAGTAGCTAATGGTGCTGCATTGGGACATGGGGACACAGGTCACATGATTAACTAGAGAGCTCGTGCCCTTGGTATAAGGAAACTTTTCCCCAGCACTAGTCAGTTACTGTCATAAAGACAAACAAACAATGCAGGTTCTGCGGAGGAGTCAGAAGTCTGGAGATATGACCGGTTTCACATTCTGCTTATGGGAAACTCATTTAAAAATATGAAGCATGGTACCGAACTAATATACTGTGCTCCTCAACATAAGCTAAAGGGCTGGTCCAGTGGGTAGAAGCCCTTACACACAGGCCTAGACACCCGAGTGAGTTCAATCTCCTGTGGCATCTGAAGGAAACCTACTTCCCAGAGCTCTCTGCTAACTTCCATATGCACACGATGGCCCATGTTCACCTCTACTCCCATGCATTTACACACACAATAAATAAAAATTTGGAAATGAAACCTAGAATTGGTGAGTGCGTCACAAGGTAACTTTCGGACCTGCTGGGTTCTTTCAAGGTTTCTTATGACTGCTATGCTTACTAGAAAGCCTTATTGCTGGACAGTGAGGAGAGGGGTCCTCAGTTTGACGAACTGTTACACCAGCATGTATATAGCAATAGTGACTTCGGAAACCTCTACTGGGCTCTAATCATGTTTACCAGTAAATGTAAATCTATGGTGTTGGGGAACCAGTGACCTCATATGTTGGAAAGCCACATGAGAAGGAATATTTGTCAGGTTTTCCCAAGACCTGCCCTTGCCTGTGATCCCTGTGTCCCTTATATGCCTAGGCTTTTCCTTCCCATCTTTACTTCCTCAGATTTCACAATGATTTACTAAAGCAAAGGGCGTACTCAGGGATGCTGAGGCAACAACAGGAGGAACATCAAGTTCTGTCTGCAAAGTTTCATCCAGGGCTACTATCTACGTAATCAGAGATAAAATGGTTACATGAACAGATCTGTTGTTCAGAGAAGATGGAACTCTCTAAGTCCTCATACTTTTATTACACACATGTAAATTATAGAAGCATTTCAGTAATAAAACATTCCATCTGACTTTTGAAAGTTTTGAAATTAGTATGGATGAGCAAAGACTTTTAGTGAGGGGAGGTTGATGTGTGTGAGTATGTATGTGTGTCCATGCATGTGTGTGCACAGGCGTGTGTGTCTTTATGTGTGTATGTGTGCATGTATGTGTGTGTGCATGTGTGTGTCTGTGCATGTAAGAAATGATGGAGGAAGGTCATTGGCTAATAAAGGCACTGCCCTGGCCCATTTTATTGGTTAGAGGATAGGTG
The DNA here is from genome assembly GCF_018167655.1 of Microtus oregoni. Classification (NCBI taxonomy): domain Eukaryota; kingdom Metazoa; phylum Chordata; class Mammalia; order Rodentia; family Cricetidae; genus Microtus; species Microtus oregoni. Next base: position 47,600,282 of record NW_024543061.1, on the reverse strand, counting down.
GGAGGAGAAAACAGGACAGAACACTGGGAGGAAGAGGAAGTGAGGTCAGAGACTCGACAGCTCTGCTCTGGAGCAGACACCTGAGAGAGACTCCACAGCTCTCTCGGGAGCAGACGCCTCAGAGAGAGACGCCATGCTCCTGGCTCCTGGGCAGACGCATGCTATGAAGCTCCGACCCAGGATGGACTAGGCTAGAATCTTCCCGGTAAGACCGGTTCTCACAGATTATTAGAGATGGGTTGATCGGGATATCAGAATTAGCCAGTAAGGGCTAGGGCAGAAGGGCCAAGCAGTGCTTAAAAGAATACAGTGTCTGTGTAATTATTTTGGGCATAAGCTAGCCGGGCAGGCGGCCAGGGGTGCTGAGAACGCAGCCCTGCCGCCCTTATTACTTCAGATGGCACCCAGACGTGTGGACAACTGAATCCACTGAAAGCCTGAGAAAGCTTGGGAAAGAGTAAAGCATGTTTTCTTGGTAGCTGCCATTTCTCGGTTCTACTCTGCTTGCTAGAGGCAAGCAAGCGCTCTCATCTAAGAGAAGCTTCCTGACTCAGCTTTAGCTACAAAACCCTGCAGCTCATTAAGAGGTCCTGACACGAAACACTTAAATGATGTTGACGAAAAGCTGAACACATGCTTTTCGGTTTTCAGCCGTAGCAGGAAAAAAGCTGTGCCGTTTGAAAATGCCAGCTTTCTGGGCTGTCCTGCCAGGGCAAACTCTGACTATTTGAGGCAGGAGGGCCGGCTACCGAGAGAGGACTTGAGTGTTGTCTGTTGTAGCTCACTTGCTGGCAGGGACCTTGAAATGCCATACAGTTGTTGCAGTAAACATGGCTACAGCCTGTATATCCGCCATGAGGCTGGAAAGCTAAGGAATGGACTGGATCTAGCTGGCAAAGCCACGCCTTTAGTCCTACTGAGATTGCTTGGTAAATTAAAGATTCATGTGGTCAGAAAAAGAGAGATATACAGTAAAGAGAGATTCAAAGACAGAGAAAATTTCTGAATGGTTTAAACTGTGTTAAAAATATATGCAGACTAAAAGTTGAAGTTCTTAAACTAAAAAACAAAAAAAGGAAGAGAGTTGTTGTGTGTGGTAGCACACGCCTTTAATCCCAGTGCCTAGAAGGCAGAAACAAACAGATCTCTGTGAGTTCAAGGTGTAGTAGTGTACACCTTTAATCCCGAATGCCTGGGAGGCAGAGACAGGCGGATCTCTGAGAGTTCAAAGACAGCCTGGTCTACAGAGTTACTTCAGGTCAAAGACACAGAGAACCTGTCTCAAAAAGCAAAGAGTTAAAAGTAAAAATAAACGAAATAGAGGTTAAAACAAAGCTGTACAAAGATGGAAAATAGACAGAGAATTTTGACACTGTATGCTATTATGCTCTCTTTGAATTATTTGAATGCTGAGGAAGGAGCAACAGCTGCTAAAAGATATTTGTTTATAAATGCTGCTGAACTAATCCAACATAGATATTTTGAATTTGTATCTAAGGATATGATACTTTGGAAAAGAGTTTCTTATTTTGTTTTCACAGAGGATGAGACGCTGTTTATTTCTTCTATTCCGATTTGGTATGATGGACCACGCCCTCCTGAAGGGTTGGTGTGAATGCCTTCAAAAAATTGCTTCGCTCAACTGCCAACTGAGATGAAACTAGCACACAGGTTATACCATGAAAGACCTAATTAACAACGCCCCCATTCAGCAGGAAGCAGTTTGGAGAGAAATAACTGCGCCCATATTCCCAAAAAATGTTTATAAATGTTCTTTTACATTTAAAGGGGGATATGATATAGATATGAATGATTTGCATTAGTATAGATTTTGCTTTATTGATAGAGATTTAAGGTCAATTTTGTTATATGTTTAAGTGTTTCTGATTTTGATTAAGGTATTGTGATTGTGTAGTTCATTTAAATATGTACTGTATAATTAAGAAATATAGGTTGTTAATGGATAATCATCGATAATAGTAAAGCTTGTAGTCATGTTAGTTAGATTTTCTAGATATATAGAGATATATTTTAGATAGACATTCTTCATGTCTTTCAAAGATTACAGAATAGGACATTTAATGTTTTAATAACTGAGGACTTTTCATGACAATGAGACACTCTGCTCCTGGCAGCACCAATGTAATTCAAGAGGAAGATGGGCATCGAAGAGGCACCTTATGGAGTTTGATAGCCATTTGGGCAAGAAACTGCTCTTGCCTGGACTATTGCATAAACTGGACACAGAGAACCTGCAGAGAGAGGACTACTGAACTTGCCTAAGGTGAGATGATCTTTCGGGGTTCCTGATTCATGAAAGAGTCTGCGAGACATTCTGCAGGACACAACAGATAGTGACTGAACTGACTTTGAATTTTCCTGCTTTATGGAAATGTCTGCTGGATACCATGGGCCTGAAGGCTGAAGATGGATGCCCCAACGGTACAAAAGAACTTTGGGTGACTGTCCAGGCAGCGAGATGTCTTTGTCATTTCTAGAGTTTGAAGTTTCTTAGTTCTTGTTTACTTAGGTAATATTATATCTTTCTGGAGTCTTTGATGGAGTTAAGAATAGTTAGTTATAGTTATAGTTTTCCTTAGTTATGATAAAGATTATTGTAACTTTTACTTGATAACTTTTGTTATATGTAATTTTGCTATGTTAAAGTTAAAGCCTTTTTTTTGTTTAAACCGAAAAAGGGGAAATGATGGAGGAAGGTCATTGGCTAATAAAGGCACTGCCCTGGCCCATTTTATTGGTTAGAGGATAGGTGGGAGGAGTAAACAGAACAAAATGCTGGGAGGAAGAGGAAGTGAGGTCAGAGACTCCACAGCTCTCTCTGGAGCAGATGCCTCAGAGAGAGACGCCATGCCCTGCTCCCAGGATGAAGCTCCGACCCAGGATGGACTAGGCTGGAATCTCCCCGGTAAGCGCACCTTGGGGTGCTACATACAGATGATTAGAGGTGGGCTAAATTAATATGTGAGAATTAGCCTAGAAGAGAATGGGCCAGGCAGTGTTTGGAGGAATACAGTGTCCGTGTAATTATTTGGGGGCATAAGCTAGCCATGTGGGCGGCCGGGTGTGGGGGACGCAGCCCTGCCGCCCCATATTACTACAAAGAAATGTCATTTTTAATCCTTTCTATTGTGGAGCAGTTGCTTGACAAAACATTCCCCTTGAGCAATCAGCTTACAGCAACTTTAACTGCTCTGCCCTTTGAGTTCCTGCCTGTTTCCCAGCTTAAAGCAGAAAAGGAGCATTAAATCTTTTGTATCAAATGGCTCAACTGCAAGGTGAGGGAGCAGTCTTCCTAACCTGGTGTAAAAGCTGACTTTTCTTTGGGTTTGTTCTTTGCTTCCTTCCTTATTTTCTTCCCTCTTTTCAATATGGATCACAGGTCATTAATAACTTCATCCAGGAGGAACACTGGAAGGAAATGACCGTCAACCTTGAACAGAAGTGTAGGAAGAGAGTGCTGTTGTTTGGATGTGGAAGCTGACAATGTTAAGAAGCAGAGAGGTGTGTGGCACAGAAGGAGCCGAGAACTCATGGGCAGTCAGTCCCCCACAGTCAGAAAGTGTGAGTCCCTGTTTGAGTTAGCTTTCTGAGGAGAGGGTTGGGACGATGTAATTAGGCAAATGACTCATACTTTGACCCCTTGTCATGAATCAGTGTTTACTATAGATTGGACTTTGAACATGGCATGAAAGCCACACAGATCCTCCAGGCATCCCATGGAAGACTAACTTAGATGATGCACTCAGATTATTCTTCCATCACAAGGGTACCATTTAGCCAATCTTGTCATAATCTACAGAGATCTCCATCCAATTTCCACTTCAGAATCATTGCATCCCACCCTTGAGTTTGGTTCATGGATAGCGCCTGACAACCCTTCACAGCTGTCTCTTGCTGACATGGTCTCCACTAAGGTTATACTGCTTACAATAGATGCTATGAAGTTAGTGGTGAACTAAGCCAAGGACTTAGGCACCAGGCCCACTTGCTTTAAGGAGTAACAGCTCTAGGGGACACAGTTCCAGAGCTCCCAGTAGGATTGACTGGATCCTGACTTGTGGTCAATTAGCACAGTCATGTCTCTTTGCCTTCCTTTTCTCCCTACTAGTCTATTCCGAGAGAGCATAGCCCATAAAGTCTGCTGTAGTTCCCTCGTATGAGGTTCCAACAACTTTAAGGGAATCCTCATATTATTTTTCTATTTCAAATATTTGTTACCTAGATAAGATCATTTTTGGACATTTGAAATTATAATTGTTATTCTCAGCATTGTGAGTTTGCCTTATTTTGCTTTGGAAAGTGTTTAATAATTGTTTAGTACAGAAAAAATAGACTAAGTTATATCTTCAGAACCAAGCAGTCAATGGCTGTGCCGAGAAGCAGAATGATAAAGCAGGAGAAAATACAATCCTGCCTTGGGATGGCTGCGAGATGGGCATAAGATTGCTCATGCATGGTTGTTGCTTTTTGTTTTTGTTCTTGTTCTAAATCTGTGCTATTGTGCTCCCAACAGTAAAACGGAAAAGTAAAATTCATAATCCAGCTACATCAAAATGTTGTTGCTAATAGAAAATTTAATAAAGTAGGCACTATGTTCTGTTGGTGTATGAGGGACTGCGGCACACACAAACCAAACAAAGCCAAGCCAAACAAATAATAATACAGCCAGTCATTCTCTGGGCCAGGTTCTTAGCTTGCAGCTTCTCATTTAAATGAAATAATAAATGTTATTAGGAATGTCATAGTAAAAACTGTTGAACAAGTTTTTATTCAATGAATTTCTTTTTACAATGCCACTATAATTCCAATATCACACAACCACAAATACAAATATATACATAGCTGAAAGGCAAACAGTTAGATATGCCATTCTGGGCCATGTCACCAGTGACCTACTTCAACTAGATCCCACCTTTTAAAAATTCCACATAGCTATGAACACATACATGAATGGAAGCATTTATGAGACTAACACTTTCATGACCCAACCACCTCTCATAGTGTCACCATCTGGGAGGTAAGTCTTTAACATATGAACTGCTGGGAGGAACACTTCATTTCTAAACCAGAGTTCTAAGCCAGTTGCTAGGGAATTGTCTGTGGTCATTTAAAATACTTCACTATATAAAATATTAATGTAAATAACACCTACTTAGCTATAGAAGATGCTCTTTAGAATATGATGAAGTCACCTCGTGAGAAGCTAAAGTGAGAAAAACAAGTCAGTTCACTGAGTTAACTTACTAAATACCTATCTGTTAGTAACATCATCACTACAGACTACTGGCCATTTCCTCCTCTCCTGATCTTTTGGCTAACAGAGAGCTGTCATTTACAATTATCATACAGCATCATGAGATAAAACTTATGGTAAATCACAAGCCCAGGAAAAGATTCTAATTCACACTCAGTATAGTTTCTATCTACTGGATGGTCATATATATACATACATATATATGTATACACACATACATATACACACATATATGTTTTTGTGTCAATCTTAAAAGTTAGACCATTGTCTTTTGTGGACCATCTGTGTTCACTAATCTGCATAAATTACCAGATGTCAGATCAACAACGATGCTGCAGCTAAGAATTTGCTGAGTGTTATTTCTTTCTTGACTGTGCATGAATTTTCTGCCTCTTCATCTGTGACAGAGCTAGAAGCAAAGCTCTCTTTGTACTGTGCTAATTATAGCCTTTAGTTGTTGACTCTGTCATTTATTTATTTGCTAATTTATTGCTGAGATGGGGTTTCATATAGCTGAGGCTAGCCTGGAACTTACTACATAGGGAAACATAACCTTGAATTTCTTACCCTCCTGTCTCTACTTCTTGAATGTAAGGATTTCAGGTGTGTCCCAACATATATACCTTTATGCAACCTTAGGGATCAAACTGAGGGCTATGTGCATGCTAATTAAACAGTTTCCTGGGCTACATCCCCAGCTCCCTGCACTATTATTCTAAAGAGAAATAATGACTTTTTTCAATTTAGCTGTTCATTTATGATATCCAGCCTAACAGCTTTAGAGAAAAAATATGTCAGAATGAAAGAGTCTGTGGAGTTTATACAAGGCTTCTCATAGCTCAAGTCTGTGGGTACCAGTCAGGACTGGTTAAATGTCTCATGCTTCTACCTTCTCATATGGAATTTGCATCTTCATATTATCCTAAAGGTAATAGTCCCACTTTGTCCTCCCCATTCTGTTTCGCCCATCTGAACAGGCATGCCTGGTTTAGACAGATAATATAGAAGCTGCTGCATCACATGCTTTTCCAGAAGTTAAAATTTTAATATTTCTTCTAACCAGTCCTTATTATAAGCCTGGGTATGAAAATTAATATCAGAATCCCCATGGCAAATTCACCTATACTTAGTTTAAAATTTAAAAGCATTTATTTATTTATTTAGCTACCTGAAACCCTTGATCCTTTGAGTGTTCTGTACAAGAGCGATCATTTGAAAATAGATTTAGGTGCCACTGTTCTAAGATATTCTCAATGCAATTTTTTTCAGATAAAGTAAGACTGGACTCCAGACAGTTTAAATTGCAATTCTTATTATTGTTTGATTACAGAATACTTCTTTACATAAATATGTGTATCACTTCTCATCCAATATTAACAATTACTATAAAAATATTGATGAAATTATCTACTATTTCACCTTTAACTTAAGCATCCCCATTTGAAAACTTTATAATTGGACCTACCTCATAGGACTGAATATTTTTATTCATTATCACGATGTAATTTGTCACATGCATAAAAACCACAAGGCATATCTCTGATATCTTTAGGAGGTATCCGATATGGTCCAATACCTCTTAAATAATGTTCTTTTGGGGAACATTTTGCTATTATTTATTATTAAAAGAATCCCATTTTTTTTTTTTTTGAGACAGGGTTTCTTTGTGAAATGGCCCTGGCTGTCCTGGTACTTGCTTTTTAAGACCATGCTGTCCTTGAACTCACAGAGATCTGCATGCCTCTGCCTCCTGAGTGCTGGGATCAAAGACATGCATCAGCACTGCCTGACTGGAAAACCCATTTTTATTTTTCTTACCCCCCCCCGAAAACCCATTTTTAAAAAGACTTATTATTTTTAAGCTTTGTGTGTATGCCTGTGGAGGTCAGAAGAGGACATCAGATCCCCTGGAGCTAAAGTTACAGGCAGGTGTCAGCTTTAAGTTTGGGTACTGGGAACTCTGGTCCTCTGGAAGAACAGCAAATGCTCTTAACCAATGTATCATCTCTTTAACTCCAGTTGATTTTAACTTTAGAAACCATATACTTTTAACTCTGCTCCCTAGGTCCATCTTTGTTTGGGTAGTAAAATAGATACAATCAAACATGTGACTCATGCTTAAAGGATTTCTGGGCTGAATTTTATTATGCCATTTTGATCTTTCCTCTGATAATTCCTCACCATTCCAACTTTCCCAATTACTTTTATCTTTACTATCGCTTTTGCTTTTGTATGACTCCTTTATGGGTCTTTGTGTTGCCTGATTTCTCCATTTCTCCAACACACACTCCTGACACTGTAAATTATATCCTTGTAGTGCTGGTCAAATAGTGAATGCATGGGAGCTCTGTCCTCACACAGCTTGCAGACAGTTCAGGAATATAGATAACTGTCAAGTTGATCAAGACATGAATGAGTTATTACAAACACAGATAAATGTGGACAAAGAATTGAAGAAAACACATCCTGATGATGTGTTGGTGTCATGGCAAATTTCTATTATCAGCTTGACTGGATAATAGGATCACCTGGGGAATCAATGTGGTGACAGTTTCTATGTGCCTGTGAAGACTCTAGCAGAGAAAATTGAGGGAGGAAGACCCATTCCAAATGTTGCAGACATGGTCCGTGGGCTGAAAAGAAGGGGAAAATAAAAAAAAGCTAGCAGACTGCCTACATTTTCTTTTCTCTGGTTCTTGATCCTTCCTGGTCCATCAAGATGTGAACAAGAAGCCTCATATTCTTGCCACCACAGATGACCTGGTTCCTTCACATTTCCTTCTTTGTTATAATGGATCTGAAGTTCCTCAAACCTGAGTCAAAATTCCTTTCTTCATTACATTTCCTCCTCCTCTTCCTCCTCCTCCTCCTTCTCCTCTTCCTCCTCCTCCTTCTCCTTCTCCTTCTTGTCCTTCTCCTCCTACTTCTCCTCTTCCCTCCTCCCTCCTCCCCCTCCTCCTTCTCCTTCTTCTTCGTCTTCCATTTTCATTTCTTTATTACAACAATAAGAAAAGTAACAAATCCGGCTGGGAAATAAGCCATAAATATATGCCTTTGGATTATTTTCTTAATAATTAGCCATGAACTAGATTTCTCTTTTAAAAGTCCATTTGGCCATGGGATAGATAATTGGGTTCCAATGGGCAAGCATAGAAAAGCAGTAAATTATGGCTTCAGCAGCCACCTAGGAAAAAACGTTGGTGATTGGATCAGAGCATTGGTGATGTAGAGAGAAAGGAGACAGATACTTATTGTTGGGAGTAGAATTGATAAACTCCACTAATGTATCAGATGTTCAGGATGAGAAAACAAAATGATCACTAATTTCTAGGTTTCCAACTTGAACCATGAGAGAAGGGTAGTGTACAAGGGGGGGGGGGCTGAGTTTCAGGGAAGAGGTAGGTGGCCAGGATGAACTGCTCAGGGGATAATTCTGAACCAAAGCTTGAGAGCTGACAGCAGTTGGAGTCCCTCTCTCTAGAGAGACAGTGAAGGTGGAGGAACGAAAGAGGTAGTGCAGATGAAGGAGAATTTGATGTGCTAGCGGAATGATCCAGTAGAAAGTGGAGGGAAGGAGGGGCTCTTGATGTGTGATAAAACATGTGTGACCAAAGGGGTCAAGGACCTTGAGACAATGAGGAAGGGGACATAGTCTTTGAGTCAGAACACATTGTAGTCCTGTCAAAACAATTTTCTTGAAATGAGAGCAGCCACCTTCAATTTGTCTTTGTAACAACTCTATGTGTCCTTAGGAACAAACCACTTCCTTTTGGAATAAAAAGTTTAAGATAAAATCAGTATTTGGGAACGTGGATATGTATGAAAGCAACTAAAAACACAAAAAGGTCAATCGTATTTCTATAATACCGATCAAAGAAACAGTCTAGACCTTTGGTTCATCTCTTCTCTCAAGCAGTCACACATTTACATGCCTATACTTTCAAAATCTCTCTCTCTCTCTTTCTCCCTATTTCTATCTCTCTGTTAAGGTTACATTACATGAAATTCCTCAATTCCCTCTCTCACACTAAACTTGTTCAATAATCCTCTAATGTCTCTGCATTCATACTTAACATCTCTGCAACCTCACATACTCTATTATCATACAGTATATTCCTTAAATACCTCAACTCCCTCCACTATGTCTGATTTATCTCTTAAAAAACAAATAGATCCTAATTCCAATTGCTTAATATCTAATCATATAGCTTCACCCTCATTGAAAGTCTTTATTTCAAGGTTAATTTTAGCTTTGCTATCATCAAACACACACACGTACACACACACACAGTTACATTGTGGCCTTCAGATTTTATGACCACATGGGGAGGGGGATTCCTGATACCATGGATCACTATTTATTTATTATCCTTTCTTAGAATTTCAGAGCATGCCCATCCCTGTTCTCTGAAGTTTTGAGAAAATCTGTTTTTTTTTCCTGTCATACAATTTCTATTTCAAATAAGTCTTTCTATAACCATCTTTTCATAGCATTTCCAGTCAATGAACCTTATTCACTATCAACACTTCAAAGGTCATTTGGAAAGTCACATTTCTGATCCTGTTCTTTCCAGTCTGGCATTGTTCACCTCAGGCTGCGTGTCCTCCACAGGAAATGGGACAACTGCTTAGCAATCTCCTGTTTGGTGAAACGTGCCATTGAAGTGTGTCAGTTCCCATGGTGGAAATAACACCACTAGGTCCAATTTCAAGTTCCTATAATGACTGGCATCACTGAACAGGAAGCTTGGAAGAAAGGCACAGAGTCAGCCCTTCCTTTAGCCTGGGTGAGCAGACTCCAACCCGTTAACACATCAGACTTTCAAACCCAGTGGACCCAAACAGTACTCACCAGCTTTCCAAATTAGTTAGTATGGTTTTCAGATATTATGAATAGATCCAAAGAATCCTTTATTTGTTATTTTTTTTCTTGGTTTAAAGATTCAGGCCCACTATTGACATATACATAGCAGCTTGCATAAGTAATCTAGCTAAGAGAGACTATTATGTCTCATCTAATTATTCTTTCTCAGAGTTATGTTTAGCCTTTCTGAGTTACTATACATGTCAAGAGGCATGAAAAGTTAAATAACTGATACTAATATTATCATTTTCCCTAAAATTTAAAACTCTCATTCTTTGGTATAATTACGTTGTTTCATGTGGAAAGGTAGTTGAATTGCAAAATATTTCTTATGCTTCAGAGAGCAGGAGGAAGGATGGTGGATGGTAACCCTCCCCCTCCCCCCACATTCTACAACTCAGTTTAATAGTCTTTTAGCCACCACCTGGATATCTCATCAGGCAACCTAATTCTGCTATACGTACCCTCTAGGTACCATATGCTGTAATTATATAGAGAGCCAAGTGTTGTTCTCTAATTAGCTCACTTGGCAGAGGGGACTTAGAAACACCATGATGGATATTTACTAGTGGATCATAATTGACTATGGCATATCTGTTATTGAAATATCAAGGAGAAACTAAACAACCGAAAGATCGCGGCCAGAAGTAGTGTATGATCGCAGATCTTCAATATTTACATGACATCGATGCATCTAAGCCACGGAACAGATTTTCCTACTGGCGATGACGAAGTCTGGAGGAACTCAAATCATGGCTGTGCTTCCACCAAATAGGCACAGGACACGGCCTGTCTGGTTTTAATAGCCAGTCACATCACTTCAGTTCTAATTGCTCTTAATTACGTGCCACTTCGGTTTGGATATTTTCATGATCACTTAAACCTATTTGATGATACCAATCTATTTTGTCTGAACAAAGGCACTGCTGAGATAATTCAAGGATTTCATTTACCTCTTCTCCAAGGGCTTTAGCTGGTTCTGACCCAGCCTTGAAACCAGACCATTACCGCTCACCCCTGCAACTCTCGGCAACTATAAAGTTATGGATACAAAGGCTGCCAATTTATTACTGAAAAATTGAAGTGATTAAGAGTCAAGGCTGCTGTGGCCACTCATACCATTGATATTAAAAGCATCGTCAATTTCCCACTGTTTTAAAAGGGAGATAATGAAATGCTTTACTTTTATTAATAACTTTTTTGCCTTATGACCAGATTCCAGATGCTTTATACAGCACAGAGAATTAATATATCTCTCTATAATTGTTTCATCTTCTAGCAAAATGGGTGAAATCATGGATGAGAGACTAGAGTATATGAGACATAGATTTAATGTTCAGCTCTAACTCTGCCAAGCTCATACAAGCTTCCATTAGGTAAATGCCCTGGTTAGAGTTAACAACAGCAGCGACTTCAAAATGTGTTTATGAGGATTCAAAGGAATTTCAGCAAGTATTTAGCAGAGGGCATTGCAAAGATCTTTTTTAAAAAAATGTAATAAATTGGGGAAGGAGGTTGAAAATGTTCATTTTCTTATTGAGATTTAAATGGTGGCTACAGGACTACCAAGAACTACATGACTAGAGCGAAAGAGAAAAGTTGCCTAACTCTCCAAGGTCCCTAATGCCCAAGGTTTATTCATGAATGCGCCAGCGACAGAGGGTGATCAAAGTCTCATTTCAGACTAATGGCTGGAGATTCCCCAGGGCTTCCTGCAGCCAAGCTGACGCACGGTGCTTCTGTCGCTATTATTTTATATCCATTCACATGATCTCATAATGTCAATAATCTCTTAGGAAACTCATGGCATCTCCTTATTGAGGATGATTCTATTTCTTCCACCAAAACCCTGCAGACACCGAGTCTTCCCTGACCCACATTTCTCCTCTGTGAGTGACTTGCTAATGTATACTGCATGTGTGTGGGTGCCAACATGCTCACACACCCCCTTTTCTCCATCGGCTTCTTTATGGGGATTACCTGCTTTAACAGCCGCTCAAATGCATATTTTGTTGGGAGCCCCTATTGGCAGGTCCTGCCTGCCTGGGATGGCATCTTCTCTGAATGTTCCCCAAGCACTGCTGTTTGAGAGGTTTGGACTCTCTTATGTTAATTTGTGCTTTGCTGGTGGCTTTTTAAATTGCTTCATGGGTTTATATATTGGTGCAGTAACCATGTTTTATGAAGCCCTAGGAAGCAAGGCTCACGATTTCTGTCTCTTTTTCTCCTGAGCTAGGTCTTTAATACACTTTGTGAACATAAAATTTAAAGAGAGCCACTATGTGAAACAGCTGGTGTGAACAGGGACCCCCAACCAGGGATGGGTTTCCAGCTTGCCTTTGCTGCGATGTGGAGCTGGTCAGCGATGTGGGGAACATGGCCAGGTTTCTGTTTTCCTTGCTGCTCTGCCATTCTTTGCCCCTGTGCCTTCGTGTTTAAAGCCCCTACCCTTGATCTAATTTCTCCAAAGGGTTCATGTCTTTGCAAAAGAAGCCTTCTTGGCAAAAGTCAGGCTCTCTTGCTCTCTAGAGCCAAGGGAAATAATTTAGGCCTCCAACCAAATTTCCTTCCCCTTCACTTTGCATTAGATGGGCCCAAAGGAAGCGACAATTTAATCAAAAGTATAAGCACAGGAAATCCAAATAAAGTAAAAATAAAAAGAAACCCAGCCAGGGGGAAGGGCATGTAGCTATGACGATGCTTTACTGGGCTTTGGTGGTCAGAAGGGGGTTTCAGGAACTTTCTCCTATGAAGAACCAGGCAATCAGTGTTTTAGGCTTCAGAAGCCAAGTTTCCATTGAAATTAGTCAACTTTGCCCTTCTGGTGTGAAAGCAGACATGGATGGTTAAGCAACAAATGAGTACAGTTGCCTTTGATAAAAAGAGTCATGTGTAGACACTGAAGTTTGTCATTCACAATACTGTTGTGTGTCACAAGATGCTGTTTCTCTTCAGAGCCACTTGACAACTTTCAGACTACACAAACACAAGCACAGAGCTGGCTCCCGCCTGGGGTCCACAGCTTCTGTGTGGGACAGAGCGTCTGGGGAAGGGACATCATGTGTAAAGGCTACCTGAGGACACTAAAGCTGTCCAGTGCGACTGACAGGATCCAGTAAGACTGAGGTGAGAGATGGTCTAGACCAGTGGTTGACTGCACTCTTTAAATAGTCTAGTCAACCTTCCTAAGGCCTTGATCCTTCCTCATGTTGTGGTGACTCCCAACCATAAAATTATTTTTGCTGCTACTTTATAAGTGATTTTTTGCTACTGTTATGAACCATAATGTAATTGTCTGATGTGCAGGATATCTTATATGTGACACCCAAAGGGTCATAATCTATCTACAGGTTGAGGACTGCTGGTCTAGAGACTTATAAGACGCAAGGTGCTCTAAGATATGGGGGCTGCTGACACAGGTTGCAATATCGAGATGCATATTATAATCACCTAGGAAACAGAAAACATTCACAGTCTTCTGGGTCCATCTTAGAATCTGTAAAAAATTAAGATCCAGACACACATGCATGTGTTTATATAAATACAGTCAAGGCATGCATGCACATGTGTATGTGGGTGTGTTACATGTGTGGCATATATGTATGTATATGTGGCTGTTCATGTATACACAGGTAGAGAAGCCTGAGAAGAATATCAGACTCTATTGCTCTTTGCCTTGTTTTTTTTTTTTTTTGAGACAGGGTCTCTCACTGAACCTAGAGCTAGACTGGTAGTATAAACCACATTAATCCTCTAATCTCTGCCCTCAAAAGGACTCAGGTGGTAGGCAAGTGTGTAACCAAGTCCAACTCTTTATGTGAGGGCTGGAAAACTAAAACAAGAACGTTATATAACAAACACTCTTAGTAGTTGAGCTAGCTCCTCAGCCTGAGACTTGGATGTGTGGAGCCGCTGTTTGTGCTAATGTAGTTAATGAACACTAATGTTCAGGGTTTATACTTGGGAAGGACATCTGGGTTTTCGCTGTCAAGATGGAGGACTTCTGCCCTCTGGGAGCCTGGCGATTTCCTGGTTGGATGCCCAGTGAGTCACGGCAAACACTGATTACAGCTGCCAGATTCAAATGGCTACACATAGGATGCTCCTTTAAGGACGTGTGGAGAGGCATCCCAGTGCCCTCCTGAATTCTTGCTGGTCTTCAGTCAAATGCAGTTCCTCAGTTTGCATCATTGTGATCTTTTTCCTACCAGTTCTGAGAAGCACCTCACTCAGCCTTATCTCCACTTCAAATGGTCCCTTTTCCTTTCAAATAAAACATGTTTCTAAACATGGTCACTTTCACCAATCCCATCCAAGGAGCAGATGCTTTTGTTTGGTTCTTTTATTAGTTACATTCTGATTGCTGTGATGGGCTACATGGTAGAAACAACCTAAGGGAGCAGCGATTTACCTTGGGCTGTGATTTCAGTCCATCGGGGTAGGGAAGGCACAGCAGGATTCATATCCACAGCAGTGGTTGACATATGGGTGGAGCTCCACACATCTTCGTGACTCAAGAACCAGAGAGTTCAGGCCAGAAGCAGGGCTAGAGTGTAACCTCTCTGAGTAACCCACTTCTATCCTTCTATGCCTCAATCCACAGCCTCCCCTAAAGAGCACCATCATCTGGCAGCCAAGTATTTAAACACAAGAACCTGTGGAAGCTACACCACATTCCAACTGCAGCAGCTGGTTTATTCAGTACACAGGAAAACACTGAGTATCTACTGCATTCTTGCCACAGTGCAAGGCCTGCCTGTGTGCTCTAATACAAACCGCCTCTCTCTCCTCAGCCCTTGCAGCCTGTGAGGAGAAAGGAATACCAGTTTCTAAGAGAATAGGGTGAATAGTCTTTGTCCTTTAAATGACTGTGGATGTTTTTAAGTCCTTTTTCTGTCACCCACAGAAGCCTGATTCCAATGACGCTATGTCTATCACATCAAATGCTTGTTGTACAGAGGAGGAATGAGAGACGTGACAGGCATGTAGTAAAATGAATTAATCAGAGGTGTGAGGTGGGGAGCTTCAGCATTTAGAAAAACCTGGGTGAGGACTGGCCCCAAGAGGGAACCAGCTCAGAGGTTGAAGAGCTGGAAAGTTAATATAAGGATTTATTATTATTTATAATAATAGAGGAATGACAGGGGCAGATGGCTGGCTACCAAGAGCATTTGTATAGGAAACACTGCAAAGCATTAATAAAAAACCAAAACAAACATTTCTTTTAGATTAAGGATCTGATTTTACAGTTTCCTGAATGAATTCCGTATGTATGTTTAAGACCTAATCAATACTCCGCAGCTTGAGTCAAACAGGGGTTAGGCCAGTCTCAGGTGGTCACTATCTTAGTGTGGCCAGGACATTCACCCTGAACCATAATATTACATGACGTAGTACATTAAAGTAGAAAAGGCCATGGCTGAGGGTATGTTCCTGGAGTCTTCCAAAGGACTACACAGTGAACAAATGTATCATGAGTAACATTGGAAAGAAATCTCTCTCTACCCCTTAAGAGGTGTTTAAGATCATGAATGTCTTACCTGTGGCTCCGAGACAGGTAAGCTGAGGTAATGAGGGAAAACTGCAGAACTAAATTTGGAGAAGCAGGACAAGGTTTACTTCCACAACTGTGCATGCAAAATTAAAGTGATATAGTACTGCCAATAAGCAGGGCAACAGAGTCCAAGAAGAACCATGGAGCTTGCTGTTGCTTTAATGTTGTTTTGCCTCCAAGGCAGGATTTCCATTATTATGGAGATGAACTGCCTCTAATTATTGCAATAACATAATTGTTCCCCAGGGCGGAATCCCTAATAACAGAACCATATAGCTCTGCAGCAACTGTATGAGATATCCTGAGGGCAGGTTTCTCATTAGGAGCACATATAGAGACATTCTGCCTGCAGAAGAGAAACAGAATGCCTGGAGCAATCAGCTTTCCTTCCCACACTAGGACTCAATGGGCCTTCTGGGCAAATACCTGCCATCACACTTCAGCCCCGGGTTTCACACCTTGCATACAACATGGAGTTTCACAGCCCTGTGCTGGGATTCCCATCCATGTTTTACATGAATTTTAACTCTTTTAAATGCCTTTGGGAAGACAGGCAAATTGAGGCCATGATCCGATTTCACCTTGGAGGCAGATGGATGTCAGTGTCTCTAAAAAGACATGTGAACACGGTTTCACTCCTATTTGGGTTGAGTGTTTTAACAGACTGCTAGTCTTGATCGGGTTACACTGTGCAGTGCAGGCAAATCTAAATATGTGTTTCATTCCAAAAAGATATGGTGAAACCTCTGAATGCTTAGTGTGGGTTTAATTATCTTCCAAACTGGTCCACAGTGACACAAACATGCACTGTCCAAGGTGATGTTGGGCTGCTCAATCGGAAATATTGTTCGTTTTGTCAGGCCTATTCTCAGTAGAAGCCACTTGCTCTTTCTCATGTCTTTCTCCTGCTTTGGCTTTTGTCTGTGATGTACACCAAGTGATTTCATCTCTTTCAGTTTTCTTTGTGCCCTCCCAGCCAGCTTGGCTTCTCTGTCTTCTGTGGAAATGGGGGTTCCTAAGGGCTCCTTCCACAGGCTGGTCTGACCTGAACACTGCAGGGGTTTTTATCTTCTGGTGATAAAACTCCAGGGTTTTTATCTTCTGGTGATGGAGAGCTCTCTGTTCCCACCCTTCAGCTTAGACAGCTGTTTACAACTTCCTACTAGGAAATGGCTATGAAACACCCACCGAGCACTGGGCAGGGTCTAGACAAAAGTGTGATAGATTGGAATAAACTGTTTACAAAGGGCCCAATGCAGACACACAAGAGCCCATCAGTATAAATTAGGATATCACAAGAGGAAGTGAGGCAGGTACAGAGAGGACTCACCTGTGCTAACTAGGAAGACAGAGGAAAGGGACCACAAACTGTGGATTGGAGGAGGCCTGCAGAAGCCAAAACTAGATTCTCCCCTAAGATCGCAAAAGAGATATAATCTGATTGAGGCCTTTGTTTCGGTCTAGTAAGACCTGTTTCACAATTTTGATGCTTTTAAGAGACATGTACTAATTTATATTGCTTAAACCAAAATACATCCCCAAAACACACAAGTGTGAGGTTTACGTGCATGCATATGCATACACACACACACATGAGACTCATACAACACAGACACATACACACGCAAAAACAGACAGACATACACATACACAAATATTAACCACACTTTGTTTCTCTCGTTCAAACTACTTTTTAAAAAGATTTGTTTATTTATTTTTTTACCTGAATGTTTTGCCTACATGTATGTATATACATCATATGTGAACCTAGTGCCCACGGAGGCCAGAAGAGAGCATCGGATCCCCTGTAACATGAGTTATGGATGGTTATAAGCTACCATGTGGAAACCAATTCTGGCTTCTCTGCCCAAGACACAAGTGCTTCTAACTACTGAGTCATCTCTCCAGGTCCCAAACATCTTTTTAAAAATATTCACTATTGTAGCAAATGACATTATCGCTCATAAACTATTTAAGTAGGGATCCTTGGGATCAAGTTCTGTTTTTCCTCTTGCTTTCTCAATTCTTCTGCTTAGAACATTAAGGGACTTAAATTCTAGCCCATACACCTATCTCCCCTCCTTATTCAAAGCACACTGATACCATGCAGCCACTCACGATTTCCATCCTAGACTGCTGCCTACACTTGGCCTCACTGTGCTCCCAATCTAGTTTCACTTCGTTTCTTGCTGCTGGCTGCACATGAAGCAGCAATCTTTCCGTAGCATGCACGCAGCTATGCACAACTCCACATAATCCTTCAATTCCACCCAGGGTCTTCAGTCCAAGTCTAAACTCCTCAGACCTAAAACACAAAGTCTCTACAATCTATCACTGTCATAATTTTTCAATGTTTCTTCTTAATAAATCACCTTTATAACATATACCTCAACATTGAATCTCGGCAGTAGAGCATGAGCATCTTGCTGGCTGGGTATATGGTTTTTTCCCCTCCTATTCTTAGTGCCAAGCAGTAGGTCTAGAAAGTGGCAAATGCCCAAAGAGTGCCCTGTTCATTGAATGAGACTGGAGTTGGGTAGCTTTAGGCAGAATGTCCCTGCTGCTGTCCAGAGCCATTACTGTGATACCCAGGCTATAGTTTTAAGAATCTTTTCTGAACTATTCAATAGCCTACTTGTACCTAGTTATTATCTTTTAGCTTGACATAATGTATTACCTTCATGTCTATGAGAAGTAGAGGGGGAAGTGGCAGGTTCAAATGCGATTAAAAATAAAAGGTTTTTATTTTTTATTTTTTTGACGTTAGAGGGAAGTAAACTATATCCTCTAAGTGAATTTTCCAGACATCTATACTTACCCTTTCAACTACAGGTTAATTTTTTAAAGTAACTGTTTTCAGGAAGCAGTTTTTTTCAGATGAATTATGTACTCTGTTTTACTAATCTAAGTTCACAAAAGACAAATCTTTTCCTTTTAGAGAAGCAAGGGGACAATAATAAAGACCATCCTTCTCTGCATTGATCCATTTCTCATGAATGCTGCCTTTAGTTCAGGGTGACATACTTTTAAGCAGACATTCAAAGAAATGACCAATATGGTGCGGGATGGGGGGTAGCAAATGATATCATACAAAGAACACCGTAAAGAAATAGGATAGTTGAGCTTAGAGTAGATTTCTGGGAAGTACATAAAGAGGCAGAAGAGAGCAGTAAAGAGGAATTAGATTTGTTAGCATAGCTTCATAAAGTAGAACAAAAGATGAGTGAATGCTGCGGGGAATAGAATTTTTCATCTAGCTGCATCTCCATCATTAGAAGTACCTGGGAAATGATGAAGAACTAGATTTTGTGTGGCTCCTTTTCCTGGTTGAGAGATAGAATCCGTGGGAATTGTAGTGGAGGGTTGGGCCATGATGCCTGCCCACTCTGAATTCTCTATTCTTGTAATAGCAAGTAGATTTATTTGTTAAAGTTTGTGCGCCACTCACAGTTTAAGTCAGTGGTTCTCAACCTGTGAGTCACAACCCCTTTGACAAGGAGTCATTATTGTAGCAAAATTACAATTGTGAAGTAGAAATGGGAATAATTTTAAGGTTGGGGGTCACCACAACCTGAGGAACTGTATTAAAGGGTCAAAGCATTAAGAAGGCTGAGAAGCACAGGGCTACGTAGTCAGAGGGGGTATTTCTCCACATTCCTTAGAAGATAATCACCTGACCCCCCATCCAAGCAATCAGTAATCATTGAGTGCAACTGGTCTAGAGAAGAACTTGGGCCATGACTGACTCACCTGAGACCTAGACAATCTGTTTTTGTAGCATGAATAATAAAACCTCAGAGACAGAT
This sequence comes from Microtus oregoni, assembly GCF_018167655.1. Classification (NCBI taxonomy): domain Eukaryota; kingdom Metazoa; phylum Chordata; class Mammalia; order Rodentia; family Cricetidae; genus Microtus; species Microtus oregoni. Next base: position 47,580,783 of record NW_024543061.1, on the reverse strand, counting down.
GTTGGAGTTAAACCTGAAGATGAAAAAAGCAAAGCAGCCAGCCACTGGCTCTTACTTCTTCCTCAGACCTAAAATATGTGAGAGCTTGTCTCCATGAATCCCAAAGATTCCAAACTCTGCACTCTACACCCCACGATCTCACCCATTTTTGATCTGAGGTAGAGGTAATAGTCAGTGGATGGCTGCTTTGCACTTCTGATCTTCATGTTGAACCCCAATATCTGTCTCTGGTTTTTATTATTTGTGCAACATGTTCTGGAACCTCTGTGATCAAATTTGGGGCTGCTGGTGGCCCTCATACTAGGAAGAGAAAATAGTTTGTTGGAGAATGGAACCAAGGCAGGCAAAGGTGTTGATGAGACACAAGAATATAAGGCAGAGTTCTGATGGTATCTTATTAGCCATGATTAGAGTCACAATCTATACCTGATGTTCTCAAGTAAGTGATGAGAACATTCACTTTTACAACTTTTATGAAGTGAGTTCATCTAATTTGTAACCATAAGGGTACACCCCAATGGTTATCACTGTACTTAGAATTCTAGGATTTTAGGTTATTAATGATTCTGTTATTTCTGCACATTGATGTTTTTGTTATAGCATAAAACCAATCTTATTTGCCTCAAGGGCCTTCTGTCTAAAAACTGAAAGTAAACAAAATAATCAACTTTATTCAGTTAGTAAGTTTAATTGCTCAATTCATCCAAATGATTGGAACTGCTTCCCTGGTGACTGGAGATCCCTCCTGAGGCCTGAAATAGTGGGGTTGTTCGGAACATCTGATCAAACACCAAAAGCTTGGTAACAGTATAAGAAAATAAGACATATTCATTCCATTTACATAGGGATCTGGGACCTGACCTGCGGCAAAGCTATGCAATTGCTGTACTTTCTCATCTTTAATTTGGATGTTTGGGCTAATATAAGTAAAAGCAATGTTAATATGTTTTAAATTTATAAATAAACAGAAATGGAAACAATAATTTTAGAACAATATTTTAAAAATACCTAGCATATGATGTTAAACCAGTATTTCTCATTGTATAGTCACTGAACTAACATGGAACTACCATCTGAATTTAAGATAAAAGAGCCCATGTTTTCTCCATTTTCTTCCTTAAACTTTTTTGGCAAATTCACAGTTAAGTGGTTAAAATTGAAATTAAATAGCAATCGATAACTATGGTCTGACTAAGTCTTTCAAAAACATAGAATTTAGGGAGAGGTTGTGGAGAAAGGGGTACACTCATCCATTGCTGGTGGAAATGCAAACTTGTGCAACCACTTTGGAAAGCAGTGTGGCGGTTTCTCAGGAAATTCGGAATCAACCTACCCCTGGACCCAGCAATACCACTCTTGGGAATATACCCAAGAGATGCCTTATCATACAACAAAAGTATATGCTCAACTATGTTCGTAGCACCTTTGTTTGTAATAGCCAGAACCTGGAAACAACTGAGATGCCCTTCAATGGAATAATGGATGAGAAAGTATGGAATATATACATATTAGAGTACTACTCAGCAGTAAAAAACAATGACTTCTTGAATTTTGCATACAAATGGGTGGAAATAGAAAACACCTAAGTGAGGTAAGCCACACCCCAAAAGAGGAACATGGGATGTACTCACTCATATTTGGTTTCTAGCCATAAATAAAGGACATTGAGCCTACAATTAGTGATCCTAGAGAAGCTAAATAAGAAGGAGAACCCAAAGAAAAACATATAGGCATCCTCCTGAATATTAACCTTCATCAGGCGATGAAAGGAGACAGAGACCCACATTGGAGCACAGGACAGAAATCTCAAGGTCCAAATCAAGAGCAGAAGGAGAGAGAGCACCAGCAAGGAACTCAGGTCTGCGAGGGGTGCGCCCACACACTGAGACACTGAGAATTTTCTATCGGGAACTCACCAAGGCCAGCTGGCCTGGGTCTGAAAAGGCCTGGGATAAAACTGGACTCGCTTAACATAGTGGACAATGAGGACTACTGAGAACTCAAGAACAATAGCAATGGGTTTTTGATCCTACTGCACGTACTGGCTTTGTGGGAGCCTAGGCAGTTTGGATGCTCACCTTACTAGACCTGGATGGAGGTGGGGGTTCCTTGGACTTCCCACAGGGCAGGGAACCCTGATTGCTCTTTGGGCTGACGAGGGAGGGGGACTTGATTGGGGGAAGGGGAGAGAAATGGGAGGCGGTGGTGGGGAAGAGACAGGAATCTTTAATAAATAAATTCATTAATTAAAAATAAATAAATTAATTATTTAAAAAAGAATTTAGAGAGAATATTAATTAAAAAGAATGTTAAATAATGAAATTTTGTCTCAATGTAGTTACATGAGTTCTTTGTAATTAAGGGATTAATAATTTGTATTTAAAGGTTAAAGACTCACTATTTGATTCTGCAGAGTCTAGTTTTAACAGAGAATTAGGGTTAATAAGGTAAAATGTTAGAAATTATTACTCAATGCTAATTACCCTTTGTATTATTCCACTATGTCAATCTTCTCCTAACATATGGATTATAATTTTTCATTCACAATAGCATGTATGATTGATTTTATTCATTTGTCCACGGGAAAAAAAGCACTTATTTTTCCAATGAGGAAACAATAGTGAGATCTGTTTGATCTGTCGCTCTTCAAATTGTATCAAATGTTCAACAGTGCACATGTCTTACTTGGAAGTTAAAAGCCAATGGCTTATGTAACCAACTCACTCTATAGATTCATGGCACTCCTTGTGGTTATATCAACATTTTAGACACACATGGTTTCTTGTTCCTAAGAATCAGAATTTCAAACAGTATCTGGATGCCTATTTTTATGAAGTGGTCCAACACCTGACCTGCATTTCCAAGTGGTTGCGGGCCGGTTGTGTCCTGTCTTTTTCTTTTATTTTCCACTTGGCTACTTGTGAGCACATCTACATTACCAAATCCAGTCTACCTACTAATATTGGAAAAAGTGAGGTAGAGCCTTGAGAACATGGCACCCATATGGAGATGAAGTGCTAATATTGATGCTTTGGGACCAGCCTGATGACACTGGAGGTGGAGGTGAAAAATACCAGAAACTAAGGAACAGCATGGAGTATCTTCAGTTTAAATGTACTTTCTGTGTCAAAGGAATGGGGAAGCATGCTTAGTGTCTATTAATGAAACCAACACAACTTGGATAGGGCACAGTTTACAGTAAGCAAAGTGGTGGAAATAATAAATCAAATTCTTTCATCCTATAGAAAATGGCATAATAATATACTATCTTTTAAGAGAAAATTAAATCAACGATGTGGAAATGGTTAAGCGTCAGTAAAACTAAGCTATCATTAATGCAGTTCAAAATACTAGGATGTCATGTATAAATAGGTGTGCACATTGTCTCTTTTCTTCCAGGTACATAGAATGATTATATTTTTTTCCTCAGGATGGTATTTGGCTTGTTTTGGCCAACATAGCATTAGTGAATGCAAAGTTGCTTCTTTTCCAGCCTGAAACACTAAGAGGCCATGTGTGTCTGAGCCTTTCTATTCTGCAGTGGGAACACTACAAAGAACTGGTCTTCTGAGATTGTCCTTGCAGGAGAGCAGAGACACCAGTAGACCCTTACTGCTGTGCAGTATGAATGAGAAATTGCTTTTGCTGTTTTAGATCATGCTTCTTATATTAGCACAGTATATTGAACCTCAATAATTTCTCAGACTTAATTAATGGTTTTGATGCATCTTTAAATCTCTACCATTTTTTAAAAGCAATTTATTTATGTAGAATTTATTCTCTTTCTCCCTCTAATGTGTGTGTGCCACCAAACATGAATGCTGGGAGTGGAATTGTGGCCTACAGCAAGAGCCTTCTCTATCTCCATATAAAGTTCTCTTAATGTTATGTCTTTAAATCAAGTCAAAATTAAAACCTTAAAAAATTCTGCCTTATCTATGGAAAGAGAAACCTGGACACCAAACCATCCTCAAAACCCTCCACCTATGACCTGCCCTGCCTGCAGGATGTATTGGTACAATGACGGTGTAGAACTTGTGGAAGTGGCCAGCCAATGTTTGGTTGAACTTAAGGCCAATGCTACAAGAGACAGTCCATGCCCTACCAGAGGCATGATATCCTAGAGACCTAGGGTAAAAATATACTCTCCTGGAAAAAAATAAAGAAAATGATTCCTAATGATATTCTGCTAGATTAGTATCTTGGCCAGTCATCATCAGAGAGGCTTCCTCTAGCAGTTGATGCTAGAGGTTACAGAGACCCAGAGCCAAACATTATCAAAGAGAAAATCTAAGTTAGAAATCTCTATCTGGTCCCTTCCCTCGGAGATCTGAGAACCCAGCAGAAGAGAGGGAGAAAAGAATGTAGGAGTCAGAAGGCATGGATGACACCAGGAGAACTTGGCCTATTAAATTAACTAGGCAGGGCTCCCATGGACTCTCAGAGACTGAAATGGCCAACATGGGCCTGAGTGGTTCTGCATCAAGTCCTCTGCATATACGTTATGACTATTAGCTTAGAGCTTTTGTGGGAATCCTAACAGTGGAAGAGGGCTGTCTCTGACTCTTTTGCCTGGTTATGAGACTTTTCCCCCTCCTATTGGATTGCCTTGTCCAGTCTCAATATGAGAGATTAAACCTTGTCTTATTATATCCTGCCTTGTTCTGTTTGGCTGTTGTCTACTGAAGGCCTGCTCTTTCTGAAAAGGAAACAGAGGGACAGTGGACCTGGAGGAGAGTGGAAGTGGTGCGGTGACCAGGAGGACTGGAGGGAGGGAAATATGCATTTGGAATGTATTCTATGGAGGAAAAATCTATTTTCAATAAAAATGCAGCATTTTCTAAGCAATGTATCTGGTACACATTACTTATATTTCAATTATATCCAAAGGAATATGTAGCCATTTAATGTAATCTAATATACCACATTTCAAGAAACACTAAGGTAGAATGGAATGTTCCTCGTGTTTTAGTAAGAAATTCTGCTTTTTAGTACTGTTGCACCTTCTAAATACCTATCTGAATGCCCAAGGACCAGCTGTGCTACCAAGTTTGGAAAGAAGAGCTTCTTTTGGCCATAGCTGGTGCTTTCTATGGGGTTCATACTGAGGCAAGTGATGAGAACACGCTACAGCTGAATGTTTGGATTTCAGTGGGTAATCTTTGCCATCCCTTCCAAAGTTCAGGAAGCATAAAGGAAAAGGGGGGCAGAGAGATCCAGACTGCAGATTATTGTAGAACGCTATCTTCTGGATATGTTAAGGCGGGCTGCTGCATGCTTGAACTGCAACAGCTATACTTGTCTGCACAAATCCTGTCCATACTCTGATCCGCTGACGTTATTTTATCAAAAGAGGTAAGAGTCATGAAGTCCTACTCCTCTCGGACTTATTGGCTGGTAGTGGTTGCTGGAGGAGGAAGAGACAAATCTTCAGTGGTATGGCCACTGATAGTTGCCCGTGTTCCTATAAGTAACCCTAAGGGAACTTGCTGAGTCACCAAAAAGCAAAAATACAAGTCATGAAAATAGAAAGGAGGTTATGTGGGGGAGTGAAAAGGAACCTGCAGCAGTGGAAAAGGATAAGAGAGGGGGAAGAGGGTGCATATGATTAAAATAAATAATCCATAGGCACAAAATGTCACAATAAAATACATTATATATAGTTAATATATGCTAATAAAATAAAAATTATTTGCCTTAAAACTTGAATGCCGGTCCATTTTTCAGTGGACTATGCTGTATCCCGAATATATAAGAAATCAGAAATGGACATCTCTTCTGAAGTTAATATGTGTGTGGACATATATCACATAGAAACTGTATCAAGTTTGTTTATAGAAATTATTAAGAAGGACAACATCATCAGCACAGTGATCTAATTTGTATATGCAAATTTGAAGGTGTGCAGGTGTAAAAGGGTAGATACACACATTTTTAAACACTTCCTTATTGGATCTATGAATACTTGCCCTTTAACATCAATTAAAATCATTATGTATACAGCTGGTAAATCCTGTCTTATGGGTGACAAACACAGGTTCATGCATAATTACCCCTTTCCAGCAGATCGAATACATTACAGAAAATGGTAGAGGATATTTTACAGGGGTGACAGCCCAGACAAGGTCTTGGAGATATGTGCCACTTGGTACTATCGGATGTCAAACTCCAAGTAACCCATACACATTTACACCCTTTAAACAATATGCTTTCTAAATGTAATTCATGTGTAATAGGAAGCAGAGGCAATGACAAATTCAGATATTAGAACAAATCGGGTCCCTTAAAGAGATACAAATTAATAATCAAGCAGGCTATAGGCCACCTATATAACACCAGGAAACAACAGACAGTGCCAAATGTTTGAAGAGCTGTCATGGAATGGAACTAAACTGATTTGACTAAGCCAAGGAATTATGATGGACAGATATATATGAAAAAAAGTTTAGGCTAAAGGTTTATTTTCAGTTGCTCACCTGCTGCAAGCAATGTGAGTCCTCACAGGGTTAATGCAACCTCTCTCTGTGTGGAAGGCTTTCTAGAACCCCAATATTAAGAAGGAGCACGGAAGTCAATATTACCACCTGTCTTATGCAGCTTCCTGCTTTGAGTATTTGCTCAATTATGGCAGACAAATTATTACAGGTTAATCAAATATTAAAAATATTTCAACATCATACCTTTCATTTTCTCTTAGTAGTTCCCGTCCCTTTCTCCAGGTGTAGACAGGTCTTGGAGATGCTTTTGGCTTACACTCAATGACAACTTCACCGCCCACTTTGACAAGTGTCACTCTTTTCAAAAGTGTTCTCGAGAAATCGGGACTTTCAGCTAGAAACAGTAAAAAAAAAGAAATAATAACAAATTATTACAGAAAGAAGAAGCACCTTGGCCTTTTTCCTTTTGTGATACACTTACTTACTATAGATCATCAGAGACAGGAAGCTATTTTTTTTTCTGATGGAAAGCACACGGCACTGTATGTTTGGATGGGTTATTAAAATTTAATCCATGATTTATATAAGATAGACTGCAACTGCTATATGGATGTAACTTGATGGATTTTTGTATCCTCCTCCGTGAAGATCAAGATACCAAACATTCTTACCCCCTGTGGAGGATTCTCTTAAAAAATTTATTCCATGTTCAAATGGACAAAGATTTAAAAATTTAAGAGAAGCAACAGGGAAAGAAACAAAACACGAAAATACATTTGGCAAGTTTCCTGATTATGTATGCTAGAGTGGCCCTTTCTTTGACAGTTACTGCTTCTGTTCTGCAACACAGCATTCTCCTTCCTGCTTTCTATCCCTCCCTTCATCCCTCCCCTCTCCCTCACGCCCCCCTCTCTGTCTTTCTCTCTGTCTCTATGTCTGCTTTCTCTCTCTCTCCCCTCCCCTACTCTCTGTATCCTTTAGAGAATGCTTATATTGTTGCCTTTTGTCAATTTCTCCTTAAAATCAAGAGTTCTACCATCCCTCCATCACCACTACCCAACACAGTGCTCATCCTCTTTAGAAGAAATCACCTGCATTTGCTGCAGAAATTTAGAAAACTGTGTATACATTCTCTCTGATTGCTCTCAAGAACACACTCATATTGATACATTGCACTTTGCTGACCTATCAATAATATTAAAGAATGGCTGCTTCCCTGAAAGAAAACACATCATATTTAGCCTCATCCAAATAAATAAATAAAGCCCTTCTGAAAGATTTGTGCTTTCTTCTGAGCTTAGTTAGTGTAGGTGGAAGAATTCTTGATTGACCAGATGGAGTCATTTTCTTGTGTAGTTTGTACCTTATTTAAAAATCTCTGACTTCTTGCAATCTAACTTCATAGAACTGAAGCTTTCAGATCATGCTGAAGACAACATTTAAATCCAAACTCTACATGATCTAAATTAGGACTTAGAGTATGTATGCACATGGGTAGGGTAACACAGGTCACACAGGGTGAAGGCCCACTTACTTTTAAAACAATTTAGTTTTTATATGAATATATGTTTTGCCCACATGTATGTATATGCACCACACATATGTAGTACACACAGGCCAGAGGAAGGCATCAGATCCTCTGGAACTAGAGTCACAGGTGGCTATCAGCCCCCATTGGGGATGCTGGGAACCGAACCTGAATCATCTGCAAGAGCAGCAAGTGCTCTTAACTGCTGAGCCCCTCTTCAAGCCCTATAGACCTATTTCTTAGACACAATCAAACCATAGCTGGTGACTTTTCTTTTTAAACAAAGGACTTAATTAAACCTGGGGCTTCATATTTGCTAGGCAGCACTTTGCTACAGTATTGCATCCACAGAACTCTTGTAATTTTTTTAAATTTTTGGATAAGGTCTTACTACCTTGCCCAGCCTGATTCTACACTGACTCTAAACCAGTCATACCTCAAACTTGTAACATGTTTTCTCATTCTCCCCCAAAGTTGCTAGGTACAACTGAAGTTGAGAAGGTTACTGTATAATGGGGTGCTACAATGTATACGTGGGAGCTGATACCACATGTGAAGCTAAAGTTAGATAAACCAGTAGGCTGTTGACATTTCAGGGTGCATACCTCAGATTCATAATAATCCAAAATTCAAAGAGTAACTTCATAGTGATGAATGAAATTGACAAACGGAGTACAAGTCTAACTATTTATAAGAAAAATACTGTATATTATAATATTGTACCAAGAATAACATATTACTAGTATGGTCTACAAAGTCATAGCATAAATATAATAGGGCTAATGGAACAGATACTTAGGGCAGACCCACTGAACTCTTAAGTAATAAGATACTAACAAAATATCTTAATAAATATTAAGCATGATTAAAATGGTATGCTATATCAATATTTAAATAACAAAGATACGTAAACCAAAATATATAAAGAATATTAAGAATTCGTGTCTCATTATCTGTACATGTGCATGTGTGTGTGTATGTATGTATGTATATGTATTTTGGTAAAAGTAACATTTACGTTGCTAAGCTATAGAGTTGAGTTCAAACTGTAGAGAAATTGAGCACTACACACTACTGAAGTTTGTGGCCAAAGTTGCATCAGAGACTGAAGGTGAATGAGGTTACCTGGTATTATCTTCATCCACTGGCTAGCTGTATTGATCTTCATTTGTTGCTATTGGTCTAGTTGTGGCAATTGTGAGTTCATGAACATATAAAGCAGTAGTTCTCAATCTGCCTAATGCTGCAACCCTTTCATACCATTCCTCAATTTATGGTGACTCCCCAACCATAAAATTATTTGGTTAGTATTTTATAACTATAATTTTGTTATTATTATGAATTATAATATAAATATCTGACATGCAGGATATCTGCTATGTGACCTCTGTGAGGGGATCATTTGACCCCTAACAAGGTCACAACCCACAGGTTGTGAAGCACTGGGATAAAGAACTTATGCTGTGTTGACATCTTCTCCAATTTATAAATCTCACATAAGCTATGTTGTGTCATAGGAAACTATTTTGGCAGAACAGACTCCTTCTCAAATTAGGTAAACATCCAAACTGACAGAAAAATAGACATAAAATCAAGTCTTCTCGAAGATGTTTTAAAGGGAAAATTTGAAATAATGTTAGAAACCTTTCTCATAAAAAATTCCTTCTTACAACCCTATCTTTCTCCACACATGCATTTATCACTCTAGGCAGATATTTTCATCTGTTCAGGAGGAATTCTGCCTCTGCATTCAAAATGACTTTATATAAATCAAACTGTGCACCACACATGGGTGTATTTGTCAAAAAAACTATGTATCGCTTTTACAGAGTTTGGATTTGCACGCTATCAGACACACAGAAAGCAGAAAATGTGTCTAGTTTAAGAGGTGTTTGTAATATTCCAGCTACGGACATATTACCTTTTGGATAGCATAGAGATAAGACCGATTTCAACATCTTTCAGTCATAAAAATGAAATCATATATCAAATATTTTCCTGTTGTTTATTCCACTTGCTTCTGGTGTTATCTAATCCTGAAAATGCATCAGTTGTCACCATAAGCTCTAGTGACTTCTAGGGCATCAGAGTTCTGTCAAATTTTGCATACCGAATAGTTTTTTTTTTTTTTTAAACATTCTACTATGTGGTTACCGCTGTTCACTTGAGATGCAGTTTAGCTTATGGAAGGTTTTTCATAGTGATATTTACTCGGATTCGGACAAACACTGGCCTAGCGCAGGCTGAGAGGAAAAGGAAACAGGCCGTTTCTGCTCCATTTGTCACGCACAGAGAAGACAGTTCTACTAGAGGATGTTGGTAGGAACCACAGGAGGGCAGCATAAGACACAGTCTTTGCTCATACTTAAACCCTACCTAAGGAAGGAAAATTCCAGTGGTCCCCAATAGCTCTGGAATGACAAAATCAACAGTCAAATTACCCACATAACTCTGGAGCAGCTGATGGATTCTTGCAGGTATTCATTTGCTGAAGCCAGGAGACCTGAGGGCCAGTATTTCTCATGTGAGCTACTAGATGGCAGCAATCCCTCAGTGCTGCAAAGCGTCATGCAGCCGGCCTCTTCTACGTGGGAGGTGCAGCTTTCAACTACTTACCAATGACCGGCATCACAATACCCTGACGTTATCTATGAAAAGCTGTGGGGATTTATCTATGCAATGTACAACTGTTTCTATTTAATTAATTAAATGACTCTTGGTCACATATCAAGTGTATTTAAAGTGGCCAATGGAACCCTCGAAAACGGAAGTTCTCCCTGTTTCGGAGTTAGTGCCATTTCTCAGGAGCGATAATGAAACAATAATCCCTTAACTGGATATGCAGTGCAATACCGTTTGGGAAATCCACGAGTCCAATGTTTTACTACATTACTGAAGATTCTGCAAGCCTGTGTGTTGCAGCTGGCCTGCAGAAGCATCACTGGGAATATTGCCAGTGGAGACTATTAAGGCTGGTGCTTTTGAAAGTTTAGGATTTCATATGATTTTAACCTTTATCTATTATTTTTAGCCATTACCTCACCATCCTATAAAAACTACCCAGAGCAAACACACGAATTCCAATCTCTCTCTCTCTCTCTTTATTGAGGAGATAATGATGATATCAGACCACAAATTTTAGGCTTTTCCTAGTCTGCTGGCTAAGGCATGGGGGTGGGGGTCTGGGTGTGTCTTTCAGCACGATGCATCACTTCCAAGGTCTCTAATACCGACATTCTGTCTGTTTTCCTCTGTGCTGATTCACCCATGACTTCTTTGTTTCCTAAATCCCCAACAACTCATGCTACTGTGGGTGAGGTATTACAAAGCAGAAACACAGAATCTTTATACTTGCAAAATTATTTGGTGGACTAAGAGAAAAATACATATACTGTGCAGAAAGCACTAGCGGTGGTTACATTTAATTGTCAGCTTGACAAAATTAGAATCACTTGGGAGATAGACCTCTGGGTATGTCTTGGGGGGTTATTCTGATTGTTTAATTAATATGGGAAGGCCAGTGTTCGTTGTGAATAGGACTATTCTCTGGGCAAGGCTGTATAAATTGCAGAAAGTGAGCTGAGCACTAGCATGCATGCATGCATTTGTTACTCTATGATCCTTGACTTTAGATGCAATATGAGCAGCTGTCTCAAACTCCTGCCACAATGACTTCATTTCAGTGATGGACATTGACCTGCATCCGTGAGAACAAACTCTTCCCCCTATATCCCTTATGTCTGAACGTTTTACTGCAGAAGTTAACAAGAACGTAAGGCAGTACTTAACACAGTACTTGTTCCAGAATAAGAAGTTTATTCATGCTTTTCATACTACTATTTCTAAATGTAGCAGTAACTTCTATGCTACAGGCATTAGGGGGCTCATATAGCAGAAAATTTCTTACAATCAGAAAGATACATCTTTGTTTAAAACAAATGAAAAACCCCACTTTACTTGAAAGCAATTACAGATTCACAGAGAATTGCAATAATAACATAGGGTTGTCCGGGGTGTCCTTAACTATGTTTCTCCAGTGACTGTGTGACAGGCAAGTACAGCAGATAGGAGAGTAAGGAAATTAGCCATTAGCTCTATGGCAGTCACTTGTGTAGAATTACATATTCAGTGCTGAGGTCAAGATATAGAAATGACTGAAAAAACTCTTCCTCAGCAGTCCCACCTTGCTCTTTTGACTATACTTTCCTTAATCCCTAGGAATCACCAATTTCTTTGTGAGGTTTTCCCTTGATGAGCTTATTTCATACATGGAAAGAATTGCACAGTATCCAAACTTCTGGTTTATCTTTTCTTTTTTTCCACTGAGATGAAGCTTGAGACATTCAAGTTAGTGAGTGTCCCAACAGCTTGCGGAGTGGTAAACCCCAGTGTGGATACGAAATGCCACTTTAATGTAGGCATTGCAGGGCTTATGGTGACTGCCAAGTAGTTTTTGTGCAAAGAAACCATTTCAAGATCTCTCAACGATTTCTCTGCCAAGAAGTCGAATCAAGCATAGCCTTTTCCCTTTTGATGAAAGGTTTGAAGATCTAAAGATTAATTATATAAATATAAAAAGAAACTCTTTCTTATTCCAAGGAAAACACTTTTGACTCCATTTAGAACATTTTTGCTCATACATTCATTAGCACAGTACTTTAAATCATTCTTCTGTAATTCTTCAGTAGGATTTAAACCACCGATCGCTTTTAACCTCCTTTGACCATCTACATAAAGATAAAAGGCCATTATGCATTTTCAAAACTGTGTAATTGCATTGACCTTCTTGTATCTGTCCAAATGCTATTTCATTGTACTTAACAATATGTCCTTAACTCTTGTATAAGCCCACAACAAAAATATATATTGCTACAATGCAATAAACACTCATTTTAAGTAACTTTATTTTCTGACAGAAGTGTTTGCTTAAAGAACAGAAGAGAGACTTTCAAGTGTGTCAGTATGAATTATAAAACTCCAGAGGTTAATAAAAGATAGTTCTTGCTCTTAGCTCCTGTTAGATCATTAATTGTCGGTTTATTTTTTAAGACAGGGCCTCATGCAACACAAGCACTCCCTGAGCTGATTACGTAGTTTAGGATGACCTTGAAATTCTAATCCCCCAGCCTTTATCTCCCCAGTGCTGGCGTTATAGGTGGTTATGAACATGCCCACTTTATGGGGTACTGGGGTTGGATTCCATGGCTTCATGCACACTAGACAATTGTTCTATGAAATGAGCTGTAGCCGTAATCCCCAGGACTTCCTTTAGGCTAACAGTGTGTTTTGTGTGTCTGTAAAGCCCTGTAACCAAGAACTTCACATGAAGTAGATATTTAACCTGTATATGGTATGTTAATGCATTTTGTAGAAAAGAACTTAGGAATTCATATCATCTCTTCCTCATGATGTTCTTACCCTATGCCTTGGTCCTATACCCTTTCTTCCCTGATACTATGGTTATAAATTACATCTTTAAATTCCAAGCCTGCACTTAGAACACTTGAACATATAAAGAAGCATATATAGCATATAATAAAAGAAATAGATAATGATTATCATCTGGGCTTTTCATACTCAGAAATCATGTGAATATAGAATATGTTCAATATCTTACTCAGAGAATCAATGTATCAAGGAACTTGGTTGTGGTGCCTATCAATTTCTACCTTTGTGGATTTCAACATGAAATCACTAAAGGCAGAACTGAGAAGAGCTTTGCAGGATTGGCTCCAGCCAGTAGGAACCAGAACTAGCACTCTGATGATTTTGTCCTTGTAAGCATTACAGTTTGGATGGAAAGGGATCCTGGTAGTCCTGAGCCAAAAAAATTACTGTAATTGCAGTAGCTTACAGTCCTCTTCCAAGGAAAGGTTTCCCCACTGTAACAAGGTTTCCCCAGTTGTTACAGTTCTGCTTCGGTTCCCCAGAGTGCAACAACTCTGCTCAGCTAGGGAAAGGTTTCCCCAGCAAAAGTGTTACAGTTGTGCCTGCTCTGCTCCATAGCAAAAAGTGGTTATTTCTCTGCTCCGCTCTAATCCTGTGAAAAAAAGGTTATTCCAAGAGATTTATTAGGAGGGAATAATCCAGGAGGGTGACTGCCTCTGCCAGGGTGGAAAAAGGCAGCAGAAAACTGGACACAGGGCTTATACATGACTTCTTGGGGTGAAGTTTTTCTAGGATAATGATTTTTAGGGTGGCAATTGGTTGGCTTTCAATTCCTGGGCAAGAACAAGCTCAGAGATTTGCTGGATTTTGTTGTGGGAGCTGCGGGCCTCTTCCCACAGCCCAGCTCCTGGCCGCCTGGCTAGCTTATGCTCTGAAATAACAACACACAAACTGTATTCATTTAAACACTGCTTGGCCCACTAGCTCTAGCCTCTTACGGGCTAATTCTCATATTTTGACTAACCCATTTTTAGCAATCTGTGTAGCACCAGTCTTACCAGGAAAGATTCAGCATGTCTGACCTGGCGGCTAACTGCATTGTGTCTGCCCTGGAGAGGAGTGTGCGTCTGCCTCACTGAGCAGCGGCCTGGCATCTGAGCTCACTTCCTCTTCCTCCCAGCATTCTGTTCTGTTTACTCCACCCACCTGTGTTCTAACCCATCAGGGCCAAGCAGTTTCTTTATTAGTTAACCAATGACCTTCCTCCATCAGTATTTTATGCTCAGGGACTGGATGGTTTTGTGCTCAGGGACTGGGTGGTTTTCCTGCTCAGGGCTTGGTTGGATTCACGCTCTGTTGGTCAGGGGCAGATTTGGCTCTGGTTGCAGGGCCAAAATGTGTTCATTTTACTGGCCCTTTATAGCCTTTATGGTCTAGTTTTAAGGCCAGGGTATGTTTGTTTGTTTGTTTGTTTTTTCCCACTTTGGTTCCAGAGCCAAAGTGTGTTTCTTTGACTCTGGTTTCAGGGTCTGTGTGTATTTCTTTGGTTCTGGTTTCAGGGCCAGGGTGTGTTTCTTTCACTGGCTCTGGTTTCAGGGCCAGGATGGGTTTCTTTCAATGACAATTTTACCCTATAGTCCAGTTACTACAAAGTACACACTTGGGGATTGGCAACAGGGTTCAGGGTACATGAACTCTGGCACTTTCAGCTTGTTGAATCTAGGCCATACTTTGCAGCTGTAACATCAATTTGTTGTTGTTGTTGTTTATTTTCTACATCATACAGTGTTGAAAAGGCAAGAATATTGACACTTTCCCAGTTCATTCAATGGGTTCACTTTATTCAGCAAATCTGTTTTCTAGACTTCGTGAATCAAGGTATCACAGTGTTTTTAAGGGCTTCTGTTTCTATAGGAACATATCACGATGCAAAAGAGCTGTATGTGGAACACCACCGAGATAGATTTCTGGCTATCATGCTCGTTCTACAAGGTTTCAGAAACAGTTGTGCTGGCATCCAGTTTGTAATTTGTCCTTGGCCATGTTCATTTTCACTCACTCTTAAAAGATTTTATTAAGAGCCACATGCCTTACTCAAAAGACAAATCAATTGTTTTAGGAGCCTCTATGAGCCACAGTTTCCTCAGGGTAGAAAAATAACACAGGCTGCGATCTTGTAATAAGTACTGAATACCTGGCAATTTTTTTTCCTCTTTCTTTCTTTCTTTCTTTCTTTCTTTCTTTCTTTCTTTCGTTCTTTCTTTCTCTCTCTCTCTCTCTCTCACTCTCTTTCTTTCTTCTTTCTCTTTCTTTCTTTCTTTCTTTCTTTCTTTTTATCAAGTCTTGGGTTATGTTACGCTCATGGATAATGAAACTGGGAAGATAGACACATTGAACATGAGTCATTATACCAAGTGCATAGCTTTGTCCTGCTTCTCCTGACTATATGAAGGAGAGAGCTACCTGCTGCAATGGCTTAGATTGAAGATTAAATGGATCTAGACCCAAGATTCAGCATTAATGATATCCCAGTTAACACAGCATTAATCATATGAATAGGTGAATGGGGTCTATTAAGGTCATGAGTTCTTGAACACACTTGCTGTCTTAGGTACGATTTCTATTGCTGCGAAGAGACAGTGTCTCTTCTATGACAACTCTTATAAGGAAGAAAATTAATTGAGGTGACTTGCTTACAGTTTCAGAAGTTCAGTCCATTGCCATAATATTGGGGATCATGGCTGCATGTAGGTAGGCATGGTGCTGGCTACATCTTGGCTTGTGGGCAATAGAAAGTCGACTGACTCACTGGGCAGTAGTCTGAGCATAGGAAGCCTCAAAAGTCACTCCCATAGTGACACACTTTCTCCAACAAGGCCACGCCAACTCTAAAAATGTCACACCTCCTAAGAGTGCCACTCCCTATGAGATTATGGGGACCAATTACATTCAAACCACCACTCCCACGATGACTGGGACCTAGACATTTTACAAAAAGTTTTGCTCTTAAATGTATGCTTCCTGGAGCAAAATTAACACTAGCAGTCAGTAAAGACCCATAGCTCCAGGCTTTCTTACAGACCTGGAATCAGATGTTGAATTTAACATCTCAAAGAAATTCATATATGTAAAGATTAATATGTACTGCAATATCTTCTTTTTTATAGTGGTAAGAAGCACAGAACATGAAATTTACCATCTTAGCTCCTTTCTGTATACATTAGTGTAAACTCCTTGTGATGGATCTCTAGCAGTTTTCATTTTGCAAAACTGAAGATTTATAAACCCATTAATCAATGACTTCTTATCTTCCCTTTTTCCCTTCCATTTATACTACTGCCTCCATTAGTATAAATTTGAATTGTCTAGGTGCTTCATGTAACTAGAATCAACAGAATTTTCCTCATGTAACGATCTTATCTTATTTCATGTGTCCTCATGGTTCATCCATGTTGGAGTGCACATCAGTATTTTCTTCTCTATAAGGCTGAGTAATATTTCATTGTATGTGTGCTGTATTTTATTATGGCTTCCATAATAAACAATTAGATGGCTTCCATTTTCTGGCAACCATGATGATAATGGTGCAGTGATCATGAGTGTACAAATACTTGTTTGGGATGCTGGTTTTGTTATTTTGGATATGTTCTAAGAGGGAGGCTTGTTGGGTCTTATGATAACCTCTAACTTTTCAGTGAGAAGCTATACTATTTTCTAAAGCTGTTGTAACGTTTTCACTCTCACCAATAGTTCATAGGCTACAATTCATTGAACCCACTGATTCCCTATTCTGTTTTGGCCACTTTTAAGGGTTCCACTGTCCCCTTCTAGGATTGGCTATTTTTTCCCATACTTTGCCCCTCCTACTCTGTGGAGTGGTGTGTGCCATTCTATAGGATATGAGACAAAAATCTCATTGTGATTTTGATTTGTATTTCTTCATTAATTGTATCTTTGCTTACAAACATGTCTATTCAAGACCTTAGTCTATTTTTAATTTTTTTTAGTTATGCGCCTACCCCTTTATAGCTGAAACATTTCTCCTGTTCCCTTTGTCTGTTTTTAATTGTTTTGGTTTTTGTTATTAAGTTGCAGAGGGTGTTTGTGTTCTCTAGGCAGTAATCCTTTACTAAAAATATGCAAATACATAATCTCCATTCCACATGTGTCATTTTCACTGTTGTTTTCTTACATCTGTAGTTTTTGTTTGATGTTATTGCTATTAAGGCAGAACTCAACTTTATCCCTTTAAATGTGAATATCTAGTTCTTATAATACCACATTAAACTCTGTGTGTGTGTGTGTGTGTGTGTGTGTGTGTGTGCGCGCGCGCACAGACACATGCTACAGAGTGCATTTGGAGGTTAGAAGTCAGAGGACAACTTTCAGGAAATGATTCTCTCTTACAATCTTGTGAAATCCTTGGACTCAAACTAAGGATGTCAGACCGGTACATAAATGACTCCATCTACTGAACCATCCTTCTAGGTCTTATTAGTTAAAAGGACTTTGTGTGTATGTGTATATGCCAGTCTGCTATGTTGCATTTGGGTACCATAATTGAAACTTATTTGGTCATGGATTCCATGGTTTGTATTCTGGGATATCCCTCCCTCATACTGACCTATGAACCTATGTGCAGGGCACACTTATGGACACATATCTTGCAGTCTGGAATCATGAGGCTTCCAATGCTGTTCTTTTCTAATATAATCTTAGCTATTTATGGCCCCCTTGAGTTCTTATGGAATTATTTTTCTTTAACAAAATACTTTTCACTGAGATTTTCATGCGACTTTATAAAAGTTGTTGACAGATCTGGGAAAAGTGTGGAGTCTCCCAATAAAAACAGGGAGTGTTTTCTTTGTGTATTTCCATCAGTTCTTTCAACAATATTATGTAATTTCTAGTACATAAGTTTTGTCCCCCCCTCTTGATTATTCCTAAATTAGTTTCTCTTTGATGCTATCATAGACAGGACTTCTCTTGATTTCCTTTTTGGATTGATCCCTTCTGGTAAACAGCAGTGTCGCTGAGTTCTTTGTATGTCTTGATTTTGCAGCCTGCAGCTTCCCTGAAATGATTTATTAGTTTCATAGACCTCTTCTGCTTTTGTAGCTGCTTCTGTGTTTCCACAATGCAAGATCATGTCATCTTCAAAGATTTTGCTTTCTTCCTATTCCAAGTTGGAGGCCTTTACTGCTTTTTATCATCAATTTCTTCTGCCTAGGACTTCCGGCCTAGGACTTCCGGCACTATGCTAAACAATAATGATGATGGTGGGCGTCCTTTCCTTGCTCCCAATCACAGGAGGCTTTCAAGATTCCAACAATGAGTGGGATGTTGGCAGGCTGTTTAATATGTGGTTTCTATTCCACGGAGGCAGTTTTTTTTTTAACCTTATTGTGAAGTGTTCTTTTGTCAATTCCTAAGATGGTGTTGAATTTTGTCAATTGCTTTTCTTCATTGACTCAAATGAAATTTGGCACTTGCCTTCAGTCCTGCCATGTAGCACAAGACACAGGCAGATATTCACACCATGAACTCTAAGTTTTAGGTATAAATTCTGCGCGACTCTGGTGGAAAATCCTTCACGTTGACGAATTTGGCTGGTGTCATGTGGGGAATATTTGTAGAACAGCAGATCATGGGGATGCACAGTATGAATGTCTGCTGCTCATAGTATCAAGCAGCTCAGGGATGGAGGCCGGCTCTGTTTCCTTTCCTAAGATTCTGTGGAAGGTTTGAGCATAATTGGTGCAAATTCCTCTTTAATTGCTGGGTAGGATTCTCCATGGAGTCCTCTAGTCCTGGGTCTTTCTTTCTTGGGAGGCTTTAGCTAAGCCTTTTACTTTTTAAACTGGTTATAAATTATTCAATTATTCAAATTAACTACTTCTTTACCACTTAGCTGGGCAGGTAGTCTGTGGCAATTAATCTGCTTCTTCTTAGGTATTAAACTGAAACGTTATCTGTGTTATAGTTTGCAATATTTTATTTGTTATCTTTTATTTTGAGTCTTTTTCTTAGTCTAGATGAAGGTTTGCCGAATTTCTCAATCTTTTTAATGAATGAACTCTTCATTTTTACTTATATCTTTCCTATTCTTTATTTTTGTGATGTGCTTTAATAATTATTATTTCCCTGTGAGTACTATTTTTGTTGTTGCTGTTTTGTTTAGTTTCCTTTTTAACTTTTTAGTTGTCAACACAGGTTTCTGATTAGGTAACTTTTTAAAATTATTTATTACTATGAATTTACCTCTTACTACAACTCATGCTGCATAAATAAGTCTATATATTTTCAGTTCTCTCCAGATATTTTTCAAGTTCCCTTTCATTTCTTTCTACACATCAATAATGTAAGAATCAGATATTCTATTTTGACACATTTGTGGATTTTCCCAAAGTATTCAGTTCTTAATTATTTAGTTCTATTTTTATCCCATTGTGTACTGAGATGATGCTTTGCATTGTTCTAACCTTTTTATGCCTGTTGAGATGCATTGCACATGGACTGTCTTATAGAATTTCCCAGCCATGCTTGTGAAGAATGTTATGCAGAGTTGATCTACAGGTGTCAGTTATGGTCAACTGGTGTACTTTGTTCAGGCTTCCTATTCTTTTCCTACTTCTTTCCAAAACTTAAAGTAGGATACCAAAGGATTCTATAATCATTTTTTCCCTCATTGCTTCATATTTTATAAAGTTCTAATGCTTAAGCACACACACGTATGTGCACATGCGTGCATGCACACACACACACGCACACACCATCCAATGGTTGTACATTGATCCTTTAACAATGATGTAATATTGTCTTCTGTTTCAGTTTTTTGATTGTCTTATCTGATGCACTATTTTTTATATTCCTTTAATGTAGGAATGTTTTGTTTACATTTATGCAATTGTGCCACATGTGTACCCTTGGAGGTCATAAGAAAGCACCAGATCACGTACAGTGGGAATTCTAGATGACTGTGAATCAACAAGTGGGTGGTGGGAATTGAATGCAAGTCCTCTGCTAGAGCAACAAATGTTCTGAGTCACGTAGCCACCTTTCCAGCCCCTATATATAATTTCTTAAAGATAGCCTATAGTTTGGATATTTAAAAATCCATTCAGCCAATTGTCTTTTAAATGTATTTCTAATTCATTTTATATTTAAGACAATTATTGATAGGGAAAGAATTGAAATTGTCATTTTGTGATTTTGTGTACATCTTTTACTTTTGTACCCCTCTTTTCCTTTATATATTCTTCTGTGTTTCCTTGATTTTTTATAGTGGCATGTTTTCAGTTTTTGCTCACTTTCCTGTGTATTTTCCACATGTATGTATATGATAAACACACATTATTTGTGCTCACCATTGCAATTATACAGCATATTTTAAAAGCAGAATTATTTATTTCAAACTTTCAACTTAAATTTCGTCCTAAATAGAAGGTTTTTCCCTATACAACCACTCTTACGTTACAGACGAAAAATTATTTTTAAGAATATATACTAAAAATACAGATTTATATTTTCATTTTATACTTTTTTCTTTATAAATATTAGAATTAAAATTACTTTTGCACCTATGTCATATTATTAAAATACTACATTCATATATGTTTGCATCTCTACTTGAGAGTTTGATTAAAATTTTCATGTCTTTTTCATCTTTCATTTTTAACTCAGAAGAGCTCCTGCAGGATTTATTGCAGGGCAAGAAAAACAACAACAACAAAAACCCCTATGAACTTTTGATTTTGTTGACCTGGGGAAGTCTTTATTTCTCCTTAGTTTTAAACAGAAAGTTTTGTTAGATATTATATTTTTAGTCAGAAATATTTTTCCAACATTTTTATTAGTTTATCTTAGTTCTATTGGATTGGAAAATTCATGCTGAGAAGTCTACTAACAATCTTACAGAATCCTTCTCATACATGAGTTATGCTACTTTTTTGGTGTATGAACAGTCTCTTTTTATTTCTTACTTTGGAAGTTTGGTTATCATGTGTCTAAGTGTATATCTATTTGGATTCACTCTAGGAGGGATTATTTGAACGTCTTGAATCGTTATATCCATTTCCCCTCCAAAATAGATTTCAGCCATCATTTATTCAAACTTGTTACTTAATGCTTTATTTTTATTTTCTGAATATCAGGATATATACATAGTTCTGTTGAACTCTCACATAAATTCTGTAGGCTTTTTCACTTTTCTATGTGTTTTGTTCCTTTCCCTCTCTTATTTCCAATGCTCTGTCTTTGAATTAAATTATTTCTTCTTCTTGGCTAAGTTGGCTGTGAAATTTTTCAACTCAGTTGCTGCAGTCTTCCTTTATCCCCAGAATCTTTTCTTTTTCTTCATCTTCTATGTCTGTGATACTCTACTTTTTTCTCATGTGTCACTTTATCAGTTTGATTTTGCTGCCTTAAAAAAAATCATTAAGAATGAAAATTATGGTTAATTTGAATTATTTTTCTGGTAACTGATAAACCTCTTGTTCTTTAGCATTGGTTTCTAGATTTTTCAGCTGTTTCTTCAATAGACCATATTCCTGTAATTTTCTACAGAGGTTTGTAATTCCTGCTCAGTGCCTTCCCCACTGTGTCTCCGAGAATGTTTTTGTCTTTTTCCAAGCTGTCAGTCAGCCAGGTAGCTGCTAGACCACCGTAGTGCTGCTTAACAGCAGACTCTTATGTTGGACCAGGCCAAGAAGATGAGTAGTTTTGTTTTCAGTGGGCCTTACTCTCCAAGCCTTGTTTCTGTCAGCATTTAGATTTAAAGAAAATACACATCATTCCCGTTGGCAGAACCGTTCCTTTCATGCCAAGCATAGTCACTATATTGAATGTGCTTTCCATTCCTCCCCCAACTGTCTCCAGGTAAATGTCAGAAGTTAGGATTACTTTTTTGATGATATCATGTAATGATGTTGGTGGGATGAGCAGAAAGGAGCTGACTCCTAGTGATTAAGCACTATGAATTTTTCTGTTATGATTTAACATGACTGGTTTCACCAATGACTAGAATACAGAAACATCTTCATTGTGTTAGGTAGCTAGATAGGTATATTAGCAACCTTAGAGGCCGTGAGAATGCATCCTGCCCTCACTTGTTAGCTTTGGACTCCACCCCATGTTTCCCTGGTAATAAGAGCAAGGGAAGATTCACAATTGCTCCTCTTGTGATTTAAAATGCTACTTGAAAAGCTGAGCATATCAGGCCTTTGCTGAGGCCCATTAAAACAAAAGTATTTTCTGTGGTCAAAGGATTGGAGTCTGGGTTCGATCTCAGGTCCTGGGTAGAGATAGAACAGTCTGATCTACCTGTCAAATTAGAACTTTACATATCTCTTCCCTTAGAGTTATTACAGGTGTGAATTACTTGGCCAGGAAACTATCCCTTAGAAGACTAATTCACCTTCAGACATGCTAAGGAGATGGGAGGAATAATTATCCCCTAAATAAGATCGTGTAATTATATGCCCAGCTCTCCTTCCAATGTAGTGGTTCACAGACCTTCATTGCTAAACCTTATCACTCTCCTAAGCTCTAACTCAAAAATAATAACTTCTCCTTTTTTCTTCTTTTTATCTCTTTTTTGAGACACTGTCCCCAAAAATCCCAAATTTCACAGTACCAATTGTTTATAGAAATCTCACAATGGCAATTGCTCTGTGCATTGTAATTTGTGTATCCAGTAAGGACAGAGAGTCTTTCTATTCTGTTATTTTGATACCTTTACTTCCCACTAGGAAAACTTAATAAACGTCAATTCTAATATACCCTAAGCCAGGCTACCAAAATGTAATTAATCTGTTATTAGAAGGAGCTAGAGAAGAAAATAATTATCTCATTTTGTTACGTTTTCCCACCCAAGAGAATTGAGGGGGATAATGGTAAAATATATAGAGGAGTTAGTAAATGTAAAATATTACTGGAATCAAACAGAAGAAATAAAGCAAAACAATCTCATGGGGATTGTATGAGAGAGATAAATTAGTCTTGAACTATTGGAAGCCAAAGAAGACAAGGAAACAAGGAGAGCAGAGGAAAAAGAGCCTTACCGGTTGGTGAAGATTTCAGTAATGTAATAAAACATTTGCACTTTTCTTTCTTAAACAAAAAGTTATTCATTTGAAGATCAAGGTGTTAGGAATCTCTTTTTGTAAAACATTATAAATATCAACACAGATAATTGAAGGAGTAGGGCCTGCTTGTTTGTCCCAGCTGCCCGGCTAGCTTAGCCCCGAAATAACCACACAGAAATTGTATTAATTAAATAACTGATTGGCCCATTAGCTCTAGTTTCTTATTGGCTACCTCTTACATCTTAATTTAACCCATTTCTATCAATCTGTATATCACCATGAGGTCGTGGTCTACTAGCAAAGTTCTGGCATGTCTGACCGTGGTGGTGGCTCCATATAGTCTCTCTGACTCTGCCCTTCTTCTCCCCAGCATTTATTTCCATCTTCCCTACCTACCTAAGTTCTGCCCTATCAACAGGCCAAAGCAGTTTATTTATTCATTAACCAAGAAAAGCAACACACAGACAGAAGGACCTCCCACACCACAGCATGTAGTTGCTTTGCGCAGCTTTCACATGGTAGTTTGCCAGCTCATTTTTTCTACTTGTGTCTTGGTGACACAGACCATCTAGCCACGATGGCAATCCATGATGCCTCATATTTCCCTTACACAAACAAATTCTGATATAGAATACTGATCTTAACCAAAGATTTACCAAGACAGAATATGCTCAGCTTTTAAAAAGGAAGCAAATGCTCTGTCCAGAACTGGAAGTATGTTCTTGACCAGAAATGACAACATGGTCTGGTTCCTTGATAGAAATGTGAATGAATATTCATGTCTCATATCAGAAGCAGTATCCATAAATTCTGGGGGAGGGGGCAACAATATTTTGAATAGAATGTTATCTAAGTTATTTTGGTTCACAGTAAAGTTTGAAAACCAGGATTTTAGGCAAAATCCTATGGTATTTAGATCTGATCAGTAAGAACATTAGTTACTAACGTTTGCATTTCTTTGGAGTCACACTCAGATAGTTTTGAAGATTCTGGTACCTGGTTCTGGGTACAAAAGTTGAATTACCTGATATGAGCACAGTGCAGCATCATAAGAAAGATCCCCTAGATTATTATAATGTGCAGAAAAATTGATAATCACAAAAATGATTCATAGTGTTGATTTTTGAGGCTATATATGTATGTGTTTTTGCTTTGGAATAGTTAACAAGAGCAACTCTATGTTGTTGTGCAAACTTCCAAGTTTGAAAAAGGTATTTACAAAAGATTTCCTGGTCTTGACAGGGAGAAGGGTTAACAACATCCTCTTCTATCTGGCAAGTGTGAACATAGTAACTTTCTAAATGTCTGAACTTTGATTCTGAGATCCAACCATTTGCCTTACCTCTTTATGATGGTTGAGTTTCTGTAGTGGCATTTCTATTATATTTTAATAAATAAAGCCTGCCTGAAGATCTGAGAGCCAAACAATCCCAATGGTCAGCCTAACAGACCAAGTAATGGTAACACACACCTTTAATTCCAGTATCCATAATGACATGCACCTTTAATCCCAGTAGCCATACTAGTTGCTATAGAAACCAGGCAGTACAATCTGAGTCCTAGAGAGGATTACAAGATGGGAGGAAGCAGTTCTCAAAAACCAATCACATTCTGAGATTCCTGGAGGCAGGATCGCCGCTTTGGATTGAGGTTGAGGTAAAGAGCCAGTGGCTGGCTGTTTTGCTTTTCAGCTCTTCACGATCAACCCCAGTTTCTCTCTCTGAATTTTTATTAATTGTGCTTCAATGATGACGTGAGATGTCCTTCTGCATATGTGTTAGTATTATTGGTTGATGAATGAAGTTGTTTTGATCAATGGTTTAGCAGACGCCATGGATCTACCAAAGGAGAAGGACACTAGAACCTTACTGGTAAGCCAAAGCCTCATGGCAATACATTGACTAATAGAAATGGGTTAATTTAAGGTATCAGAGCTAGTTAGGAATACTCTTGAGCCATTGGTCAAACAGTTTTGTAATTAATATGGTTTCTGTGGGATTGTTTGGGTCTGGGAGGCCAGGAAACTACAGTACAGCCTGCATCTGCAAGTTTCTGTCTAGACAGTTGCATTTGGATAAGAAAGACATTTGTCCTCTCATTAGATGCTGCTCACACTCCTACATTTGATTATTTTGTAATCTGGCTCGACGAGGCAGTTGAGAAATCAGGCTGAGATGCACTTGTGAAAGTCCCTCTGAAATAACTTTTAGTTTAGCCTTAATGGTTTTCTAATTTGGGAGCCAATCATCTGGATAAATGCCAAATTAACTGGATAATTGCTCAACCCTGCACCTCACTTTAATTGGACCATCGGTTACTTGATGTTTCTTGAGTGTCCTGTTAGGGTCAGATGTCCTTTTTCAAGCAGGACAGGAGAATTCCCTCAGTGGCATCTCCTTAAAATATAGTGTAATAGTGGTTGCCAGTATATATTTTATGTAACAGCTAGAAAAAAAAAGAATTTCTTCAGGACAGAGGCAGCTACAGTTTCATTTAAATCCTGGAAAATTCATGTCATATCCAAGGACTCCTGGGTAGATAACTTTCTCACTGGTATCCTCTGCACAAGACTAAGGTTCTCTAGTATACTAATTGCACTGCCCTTCATAGTCCAGGAAAATTGGACAAAGTACCTAAGTGTCTTGGTTGGCACAGAAACTGTTCTCTGTTTTCTGGTCTCTAGTACTATGAATGTTGGGTATTTGGTGCTTCCAAACTATTCTCTTCTATGGGAAATTAATGGGAAAAGAGATCTGCTCCATTCTATACCCTATCTCCCACCTAGGACCTCATATCTGTCTCCAGGAACTAACTGAAATGTTTACTTAAGTAAAAACCAGCGTCCTTACCTCAAGGAAAAATAACTCTGAGATGTGATCTGTGTTGCAAAAATCCATCCTCTATATCACACCTGCATTAAAGTTCGCTTAATGACGCCCTTATCACTGCTCACTGCTTCTCCTTGCCTAGTCTTCTCATCTTACTTCTTTCCCCCGAAGAACACTCCCTCAATGCTTAGAGCCTCTGCTCTAAGAATTTTGATATCCTCTATATCATAATGATCTACATCGTAGAAATATTCTATATCAAACATAACAAGGAGACACACATTTTGGAAATTCATTGAGCAATCCTTCCACTTTGTGAATATAAGTAGAAGTTATTACATTAGGAGTGTAGACAGTTACTATTAGCTTTAAAATGATTTATTCAACAATCAAGTTTCCTGATTATTTCAGGATTTTATTCACTTGAATTCTAATATATTTGCAAAAGTCAAAGAAAGGGATAGAATTATTTTTTATCATGACGGGTTTATTTGCAGCACCTCAAGGAAGCCCAAGGATTCTGACCGACCAAGGAATATTACCATGAAGATACTAGTGGAAAAAAAGACTTGGAGGATAGGTAGGATTGCTCAGTGGGTTATGACACTTGCCTCCACACATGATGACCTGAATCACACAGAAGAAACAAATGTAACTGTTACTTGAAACTTTTAAAATATTTGGTTAATTTTTTAAAAAGGTAAGTTATAACGAGTCCATTACAAACTAGGAGATCTCTATGTAATTCTAACCCAAGGTAAAACTCTCTCTATGCCATGTGAGCAAAGCATCCAATACTTTAATTATTTAGCAGTTTCAATCCATTAAAAATAGACATGTTACAAATACATTAAATATTCACATAGAACACATAAAGCCTGACCAGGGGAAAAGCCTATTAAGTATATACTTCCTAGTCATCTCTTATTCATGATGTCAGGGCTATTATCTAGCATTAAAGGGAATCTCCCCCATAGCACTGAGGAGTCCTAATAGTGTATCAATAGCAGAAGCCAGCACACTTTTTTTTCCTTCTCCATTGAAAAGTACATAATTTCAATTCTCACTGTCTCTTTAATATCAGTTTAAGCTCACGATTGTAAGACAGGCAATGAGATTAGAATATACAAGCCCAAAGAGTCAAACTATTATTATTCTGTAAGGAACAAAGTATCTTGTGGAACAAAAGACTGCTGTAGTTTACTACAGCTAAGCAATATCTATCTATGTTGCATTTTTAAAGAACAAATGTCTTCTCCTTGAGTGAGACTTTAGGAAATCCCCAGTCAACACAGAAATGCCCTTAAATTAACTCAAACTACATAACGTGATAAATTTGTAAAGAAAAATGGGCTTTTAAGGATGGCATTGTAAATCTGTCCTTTAAGAGTTTCTGAAGCTGTTCATTAATACTATTTCAGTTTTATGTCTTCAGCTAAATTCTGTCTATTTATGCTTTAGGCACATAAATCAATTGTTTGAAAGACATTCAGGATTCTATATTCAGAGGGAATCATCTTAGGTACCTTGTGATTTCAGGCCATTGTACTCTGCCCTGGCGTATTGGTCTTTTTTCTGTCTGTATTTGTCAAATCTGACTTGTTCAGGGCTCAGATGCTTAGTCCTGCCTATCAACCAAACTCGCCTTTCTGGGTTCCTACCAATCCTCCTGTTGCCAATGGCAGGCAGGCCCGTGTCTTTACTGAGATGCCACTATGGTGCTCATGGTAAATGTGGCTGCAATCAGGATGGCTAATTACTTCATAGGAGTTTTTATCTTTGTTCCTTAGGCTCTGATTGGAAGGTGCCTGTGCTTTCAGAAATCTTGACTTGAAGTTGTAGCACCCAAGTTAATGACATTACAAGGTGGGGATTTGGGAATAAAGCTATGCCTTGAAAATGAAGTATTCGTAAACTTCTCTGAGGCTCGCTGTATACAGCTTGTGTGGCTCTTTTAACTCTCAGTAATTTTGCTTCAAGACCCTGGTCTAGCCTAGAGAGAGCAAGAAGAGTAGCTGTGAAGACTTTTCCTTCCTTCCTTCCTTTGCAGAGGTTGGAAGATGTCAATTTGAGATTGATATACTTCTGGATGTAAGATCTACATGGTGGTCATGGAGGACAGTCTTAAGTGGAAGAGTCAGGACTTAGAGACAAGAAAGGCTATTGGTTATGCAAATTACTCTCATTCTCTGCTCTTTTCCTCATATTCCTTAGATTATGGCCAGTCAAAAATTATTACTTATACCTTCTCAGTTAGGTGATGGTGAGCTGGGTGGTGGTGGCACATGCCTTTAATCCCAGCACTTGGGAGGCAGAGGCAGGTGGATCTCTATGAGTTTGATGCCAGCCTGATCTACAGAGAGAGTTCCAGGACAGGCTCCAAAGCTATAGAGAAATCCTGTCTTAGATAACCAAAAAAAAAAATGGTGCTGGTGAAATAGTTTATAATTGTTTTGGTGCTTTTAGGGCCTTATATTACCTTTCTAGTAGTAATAGCTAAATTTAAAATCTTTCTATGGATTTATGCTTTCCTGGACTTAAAAAATACCCATATATTAGATTAACCAATTATTTAATCATGTATTTGCTTGCACAAGAATCTGTTTTCTGAAAGTATATCTTAAATCCGTTTTTATTGAATACCTATTATATACTTATTCAGCCCTGAGGATACAATTATGAGCTTTGGCATCATAGGAGTTTAAAATTCAGTGGGAGAAAAAGGAATGATCTTATCAAAGTATAATATACTCCTGGCCTCTGTTATTAAGGATACAAATAACAATACAAATAACAGTCAACACAAAAATCAGTAATGGGAGGAGTGCTCCAGGTAGATAGCCTCTAGTCATTACATGAGGAAGCCATCTTGGGGTTTGGAGTATGGGACAGAAAGCCCTGCAGGCAGGAGCAGTGTGTTCCATTGACCTGTGGGAAAACTGCATCTGCAGCACCAAGTACAACACCAAAGAACACAGTTGGCATTTGATAAGCACCAAAGGAATATAAGATAAATGAAGGTATTAAGTGAATAAAGGAGTTGAGAGATTGTCTCAGAAAATGCATTGGTGAGGGATTGGTGAGTTAAGCCATTAATAATTAAAGGCAAAAACATTGAGAAAGATAGGATGGTGGATATGTAGATCAGAGACATCAGTTCCAAAGGGAAGACAGAGAAACATCAGCAGACCACTAGCACACCTTCTGGAAAGTTCAGACATGGAAGAACATGGTCACTCTGCAAGATGTTCAAATTAGCCTTTCCAAACCAACTCAGCTCTACTCCCTCCAAGCTGAAGTTGCACCAATTCAGAACAATCACAGCAGATCCATTTCAGAAACCTAATTCAATTAGGAAGGTCTGGAGAGGGATTAAAAACGAGTGCCAAGGGAGCTGTGCTAGCTGCTGTAAGCATAGAGGAGGCCCATTTAGAAAGTGGTCTCTTCCAATCACTTGAAGGCTATGTGACTTGTTTCTAGAACTTCCTCAAACCTTAAGATATTTTGATACATTCTCTAGAAATGAGCATTTATGGTTGGCAAATTTACTTATTACTTTAGTCACTTAAAGAGTTGTGGGTTTTAACCCAGACCCAAAAAGATGAATATGGTATGTACTCACTCATAAGTAGATTCTAGCCATAAACAAAGGACATTGAGCCTATAATTCAGGATCCTAGAGAAGCTAAATAAGAAGGTGAACCCAAAGAAAAACATATATTTATTCTCCTGGATATTGGAGGTAGACAAGATTGCCAGACAAAAGTGGGGAGCACGGAGGTGTGTGGATGGGAGAGAGGGGGGAGAGAGAAGGGAGAAGGGGAGGATTGGGGAGAGCTTGGGAGAATGGGATGGCTGAGATGGAGGAAGAGTGGATATAGGAGCAGGGAAGAAGATATCTTAATTAAGGGAGATATTTTTGGGTTGACAAGAGACTTGACTCTAGCGGGGTTCCCAGGTGTCCAAGGAGATGTCCCCAGCTAGGTCCTTGGGAAGAAAAGGAGAGGTTGCCTGAACTGGCCTTTTCCCATAGCCACACTGATGAATATCTTGCATATCACCATAGAACCTTTATTCGGTGATGGATGGAGATAGAGACAGAGATCCACATTGGAGCACTGGACTGAGCTCCCAAGGTCCAGATGAAGAGCAGAAGGAGGGAGAAAAAAAAGAGTTGTGGGTTTTTTCCCCTTATTTTTTTTTCTTTCCACTTTAAGGACTCACCTATTACACTAAGCTCAGCACTGGAAAAGATAACTCCGTGTTTATTCTCTGCCACACACTGGTACATGCCAGCATCTGAGAGATTCACTATTGTTATGTTGAGTGTTCCTTGCTCGATTTGTATTCTGTCCTGTGAAAGAAAAGAGGAGTAAATAGTGACCTTCTACAGCTGAGAGCTTAAGGCAATTTTGCTACATGCTACGTCAAGAGGGCCTAAAGGGAGGAAAATAGTCATCATACAAGCAATTTACATTAACATGATCTGCTTATCTGTCAAGTAAATCAGTGCCAGGTCAGATGGCAAGTGGAACCAGTAGCATATCAGTTGGTAAATGGAATTTAAATTGTAGGATTCTCTTGCATTCGTGTTGATTTAATAGTGAAGTCATTCAGATGAATATGCCCTATAAATAAGTGGACTTGTCCTTGAAAGATGAAGAGCAGCTTTTAATCTATGACATTATGTTAACTGGGGAAAGGGGAGAATATACAATCAAATTTATCATTTAGAGTTTAGACTTCTTAAGTCCTTTAAGGGCTTATAAGTTATTATCTCAGATGGTCTTACACAAATTTTTAGTGCCTGATGAGTTGACCAGAAAATAATAGGAACTAATAATTCAATATTCTACTAGGCAGGGTGGTGGCACATGCCTTTAATCTTGGCACTAGGCTGCAGAGACAGAGAGGTCTCTTGAGTTTGAGGACAGGATGATCTATATAGTGAGTTTTTGGCTAGCCAGAGACACAGAAGAAAATGTATTTCAAAAATGAATCACTGTTCAAATGCTTGATTGCTGTCATTGTGATTATTTACACTTAAATGATCTGCTACTAGTCAAGGTGGCAGAATCAAAGATAGTAAGTATATGTGACAAGAGAACCTTCTCGTGTGTCAAATTGAAGTCATGCAACTTTAGTGTCAAGCTATATTTCATTAAGGATTTACTCCCTCTTTCACACACACACACACACACACACACACACACACAGCAGTGAACCCAAAAACTTAGAGTAAAAACACTTGTCTTCTTAAAAACTGCTATCTAGCTGAATGGATATTTTATTAGACTTTGATCAAGGCATCCTTAGCCCTCACATTTCATAAAGAGAGGGAAATGCCAAGTGACTGGAAACCTGCACACTAGCAATTTGTTGACTTTTGTAACAGAGGGAATGATAAATAAGAGGAGCCTTCCAGGGAATTGTGGGTGACCAGGAGATTGGGGTTATCAGAAGAAATTATTCCCTTTATCAGTTGCCCAGGGCAGACAGTTTTTCTTTCCTAGGTTGACTATGCAGGAAAGAAATCCGAGAATGAAAACTGGCTCTCAATGTGGATGCTGAAGAAAATGCTGAATTCCAGGTAACATTTGATATTGCATAGGCAAAACACAATAAAGAAAATTGAATTGGATATCATTGTTCCTCCAATTTCTTTTTGAGAGTCACATTGCGTTTTGATGGTCACCCTTGTGACTTTCCAATATTCTTTCTCTTGAAGTAGATGCTGTGATGTCTCCTTCTACATATCTTAGCAAAGTCACCAAAAGTCCAAGCATTCTGTGTGGCTTTCTTAGTGTAGAGCTACCACAGTGTTAATCTGTGCTATAAAGGTCTGCTATAGAAATTTAACAAGATTTATTTATATTTTTTTTCTATCAACCTATTCACTTTGACTTTTTATACCATTAATGGAATTTTGTTGCTTATTATTTTGAAAACAACTCAACAGTTTTCTGTTTCCATAGCAACGAGGCCACATTAAACGTTCCATTACATTAAGACACAATTGCCACAATTACCACCGATTTACTTACCCGTGTTAACAGTGGGTCGCCATTTTTTAGCCACCTGTAGGTAGGCTTGGGCCTCCCATTTGCTTTGCATTCCCAGAAGACACTCTCTTCCATGGCCACATGGATATCATCTATTTTTTGAACCCAGTTAGGTTGAGCTAAAAGAGTACAAAAAACAAGGAGGCATATATTCACTGCAGAGTCATTTTTTTTTATTCTAAGCAATTTAACATTAAAATGGACTTTTAATCAAATTCCTTTTCCAAACGACATACAAATAAGGGCAAGAAGACATTTAAGGAGAGTGTATACCCTTTCTGAGCACCGTGTTTCTGAGCCATATTCTTGACCTTTTTAATCACTGAAGGCAGAATTGACTGAACTTCTATTAACAATGGGTTAAATGATTCTTGTCACTTAAGAATTGCTATTATTTTGCTTTTAATATGAGAAAACTTTAAGGATCACTGAACCACCTTTGGATGAGGTCATGAATTCCTACCTACACTTTCCCAAGATTCCTTTTCATTAAAAAGTAACTAGGTGACTTGGTTCCTTCCAGTTGGTCGCTAGTGAAAGTAGAAAAGGCACCCTCAGACGCTTGTTCTAGATCCTTGCCCATTTGACTGGAAAGTGGAAAAAAAAAAAACTTTAATGGGCTAGAAAATATTTTGGCCCTTGAATAATATTGCAATGCAAAGCAATGCAGTGGTGAGGGCTACTTGTTCATGTTTGAAAAGATGAACTTGAGATAGTTGAACTTACTTAAACCATTGCATACTGAGTTTTTTTCCATTAAAACAGTTTAACTCACCTCTTACTAACGTATTTCATTCCCATAGGTTACATAGACACATTTTGTAGCCCTTATATGTCCATGATGAATAATTGTTGTTATTTAAAATAATAATAATGATAACTACTACTAATAATAATATTGTCATCTATTATTGTAATTGAAGAAAGCTAGCTGTATGATCCTTAAAGTCAACATCTTTGAGTGAGTCTTGGATTTACCAAGCTCTTTTAGAAAATCAAATTCTACCCACAGTTTCACAAGGAAATTCAAAGAATCATTTAATTATCACATTTCATAATACTGAATACTACCCCAATCATTCACATTTTAGCATGTCTTTCATGCTTCCATTTAAGACATATTTTGTTATTCTATATATTATAGTGTAGCCAATATTTCATGAAAATATTTATACATATCAGTTCTTGCCTATAGTACAGTTAATGCTTTTGTCTTCTCAGCTATATTTATTGGTAGAAGACTTTTTCTAAAAGTCCTGTGGAAAATCACCACAGCTATGATTTGAGGACTTACCCATTTATGGGGCATTTCTACAGGAGAATAACTCCTGATGTTAACTTAATAACCAGAGTTGATACCATTATTAATCAGAAGATATTACTTAGTATTCTTAACATGTCTTTTAGCAGACTTGACCTTTGTTTACACATTCAGTGAAGATATAAGTCGTGGATAATTTAATTCAAAGGGAAATCGGTAATGTGAAGGCTAAGTTGTGTATCTTACCTTCTGAATAATAAACAAAAATAGAAAAACACTCAGTAAGTCACTTAACCAGCAGAGGTCTCTAGGTCCTTGACTAAATGCTGTTTTCTTCTTTTCCATCCACAAGCAATTCCATGTTTTTCAAAGAGCAAAACCCAATTTTGCAAACCCTCTCCTGATAGAGATGATGCATGGCTGCTTAAGAGGCGAGGCCAAAAGGGTCAACTTCAAAAAAACGTTACAACATCAACAAGCATTAGCTTGAATGAAGGGTTATAACCTGCATCTTTGAAAGAGCTGCAAGTTGGCTGCTGTCCTCTATCATCTTGCTGCTAATGGGAAGGGAAGCTCAAGGGGTAATATCTTCCCAGAGCTCTACTGGGAGATGCCAGTGTGCAGCTCCGTTAGGACTAATGGCTTAGCCTGCCAGATACACATTCAACCTGCAGCATATTCACCCCCTGCAGAGTCCGAGGGAACAAAGCAAACAAGAAAGGCACAGAAATCTGTGGAATATTAACAAGAGCAAACTTCTGAAAAAGAGTTTGGAAAGAAAAAGCAAAACAAGCAAGGACAAATGTAACTTGGAAGCAATGTCAGGTTGAAGTTAAAGCAGTAAACTTCATAAACACCTGCAGAGACAGATTTCAATGTCACCCGCTTCCAGCAACACTTGGGTTCATTCTTTCTAAACTATAGAAAGCTAGAAGCCAAACCTTGCTAACTAACAAAGGCGATGGGGAAGGAAAGGGGGGCTTTGAAAAGAGTTTGAATGACCTTACAAATTTCAAACTAATTAGATACTCTGAGGTCTCATTCTTTCTCTTGCAGTGGGGTCAAGAGGCTTGACAAAAATGGACAATTTGTCCTGGCAGAGGAGACACTCACAGCTAATTTGCCTAGTACGGAACTAATTGGGTGTCTGACAAGCGTCATCAGGTACTTTCTTTGCTTTCAAAATGAAATCAATTCAGAAGAGCTAAATTAACATAATCTAAATACACGCCTCTTAAAGTGAATAACTGCATAGAAACCCAGAAACTCAGGGAGGCGAAGAATGGGGGGCTGGGAGAAGAGAGATAGTTTAACTGGTAAAGCATTGCCTATACACGCATGAAGATATGACTTCAATGTTTAGGATCCACATATACAGGTAGGGCATGGGGGCACATGGCTGCAATCCCAAAACAGAGAGGAGGAGAAAGGCATATTTCTGGCGTTCACTGGACAGCTAGTTTAACAGAATTAGATGCATGGACAGGCATAACTCTGGGGTTCACTATATAACACGTTTGCCAGCTTAACTAAATTGATGAAGTCTTGTCTTAAAATTCAAGGTGGGTGGCTTCTGATTTACACACACACACACACACACACACACACACACACATTCACACACAGATTAATCTGCTATATGAGGGCAAAGAATGAGATAGTTTATATTTTAATGTGCCATTTGATAATCTCCAGTTCAAAACCACACATCACCACTGTCTTCACTCACTTTTATGTTGGATGAATCACATCTATTATAATTGGGTGATTCTTCCTTTCTATACAAAGTCTAATGATTGGTAGAGATGGTTCATAGGTGCTTATATGCTTTGGGGCCACCAAGTTAAAAATCTTTGCATTGCGAACATTTTGGCTTGATGCATCTTAGAAAATACCATTTGTATAATGCATTAGAGTGGATGGTACTTCTCCCGTATTATCAAAATTCATGATAACTTTCAACTCCACGGCCTACACATCATCTCACAGAAGCCCACATGTAAGAATTGCTACTTTACAACAACTCCTTAATATTCTTTTCTAGAGCTCACACATCAAACAAAATTAAATAAACTCGTATCAAAAAAGAAATTACTCTTTGTATCTTTTGCATTCTTTTACATTTAAAACAGAAGAATCATTCCTAAGTCTCATCTCAAGACACAAGTTCAAATGTAAGATTAAATAGCTATGCTGGGATTTGACCCTGTCATACTGTTCATCTTTTGACAGATGAACAATCTATTCATTTCAATCTTTTGTTCAATAACTGCCAGAAATGACCTAAATCAAGGTTTGTATATTCCAGCCACTGGAGTCATACAACCCTCTTATCCAATAATAATTTCTATTTCAAACAAATATAATTTGAACTCAAGGGGTCAAACAATTCTCAGACATATCTAGCTCTTTTCATTCCCGAAAACCAGAAATTTCTCACAAAAACAAGAGCAGGACTTGGTCGTAGACCTTGGAGTTTTATATATCTAAGAGAAAGGGCATCATAGGCAAAATTTTTTAAGTAACTTTTGAAAAGTTGATCTATAGATATTTGCAATTATTTCTAATGGTTCAGCAATCCAGAAAAGATGAGTCATTTCCAAGAAATGCAGAGGCCTGGCTATAGCATTGCTCTTATTTGTAGTGAGCTTTATGAGTCTGGGGGGGCAGGGAATTACTCAGTTTTACATTACCACCTTCATATATATGCTTCCTAGAATTCTCAACACTATTAGTAAAACTTTCAAGATAGTTTGAATTTACCTTAAATATAATGTCCCCAGTGTTTGTTCTAGGTAGAACTAATCATCCTTTAGTGTTGAATATATAGATTATAATTATAAAAAATATTTTATTAATCTCAGATGTTCAATTTACATTACACTGAAAGGACACTTACACTGTGCTTCAAGATGTTAGACAACTTCCACTTTTTTCACCTGTGATGGATGCCCACCTGGTACCCACACTACAATGACTGTCATTCTCTCATAGTGTTTCAAAATGAGTTCTCCAAGGATTAGGGGTTCTCAGAAGATAGTGAATTCAACCTCAGCAGACTTATTTTGTTTTAAACACTAAACATTTCTTGTCACATTTTATATAAAATATGACTTGATGATTAACCACACCCATGTTGAGAAACACTGAACTGATGTGAGGTCTTGTAACTACAAGAAGAGCTTTGGGGCACAGAGGTTAGAAGCGCATGTTTTCTTCTTGAATGACACAAAGTTGAACACTTGACACTATAAAACTCCCTCTGACTTTCATATGTGAACTCTTACCTTTGCATTGCTTTGTAAATTTTTTAAATTTACTTTCAGTTTTGTGTCTATGTGACTGTGGGGGTTGAATGTGCATATGAATATAGGTGTCCCCAGATGCCAGATGCATTGGATCCCCCTGGAACTATGTATGTATTTGAGAGACTCCAGGTGTGGATGCTGGGAACCGAATTCAAGTCTTCTGAATGAGCAGTGATACTCTTGCTTGCTGAGCCATCTTTCTAGCCCTATACATTACTTTTTAAATAAGCGGGATTCATGCCACTTGTGGTTTTCTATTTTTTCCCTTATTCACACACTCTTTTTTTTATGGTTTTCTCATTTTTGTATAAGACCTGATTGACTTTTTTCTGGTAAGGGCAGGACCAACACATTTGCAGATAACATCGCCAAACAAACATGAAACTCACTATGGTGTGAGGCTGGAAAGATGGCTTGATAGTAAAGAACACTTGTTCTTGCAGAAGACCTGGGTTTGGTTCTTAGTGCCCACACAGTAGCAAATAGGCATCCTTAACTGCAGTTCTAGGGGGTTTTGATGCTCTTTTCTGACCTCTGCAGACACCAGATCCCAACATGGTACACAGACAGACATATGTGCAAACAAAACACGCATAGACATAAGATATTGTAATGACATCAGTTGAAAATGTGAAGATACCCTAGAAGGCAAGTCATAGTGGGCATATTTTTGTAAATAGGTATTCATTAACATAGAAAGCGAATATGATTGCATGTGTATCTCAGCTACTGGATGGGGTCTGTAAATATGCTTCACCCGCTGTCAATGTGACACTCATTAAGAGACCATCACCATTATTTCATATCTTTGGGCTAATGTTTAAACTCATCTGCCATCTGCTCGCACCCAATTTTCTTACTTTCTCCTCAGCCAGTGAATCTTAAGTTCTTGGCAGAGAGGTTTTCTTTGTCTTTAGTTGTAATAGTAAGCCAGTTCCTGCCTCTGTATCTTTGTTTACACCATCTTGTTTTCAGGAGCACTCTCCTTCATTTCATCTCCTAACAAACATTTTGCTCTGCAGTGTATGTCCTCGAGAATCCCTCTGCCCTTCAAACTTCAATCCTCCTCATTTGGAGCTCACTCGGCACACACAGCTTAAGTATTGTGTGTCATCTGCTATATTATCTCTCTTTTATAATTTTAATAATTTATTCTTTGTAAATTCCACACAATGTACCATGATAATGACTGCCCCTAACTTCTTCCCTCCCACCCCTTCCAGAATCCCTATCATATTTTCCTACAAACTTTATGTTCTCCTTCATAATCATTTATTTGTTTATTAATTTATGGATGGACAGATAAATTGATTTTACTCACTGAACTGAATTAGTGGTTTTGGGGTGCATGGGTATAAGATCATCCATCGGAAATGGCAATACTAACCCCGGTCATACGTGACAACTATAAAAGTACATATTTTCCCTTCTCCTCCCAGGGATGCTAGAGACAATTCATGACTTTATAAGTGAGCTAGAGAGAAAAAAATAAATCACAGTATGTCCACTATTTAAAAGGCCTTAGGACTGATACACTAAGGCCATTTGCACTCCAACATTAACCTATGACCTTACTCTAACAGGAATTAATTCCTTCTTTTCATATTTACTTAAGCTGTGACCTAATGTTTGTGTGAATTTGCTCTGACTGTGCTGAATTCATTCCCCTCCTTAGACCATCATAAATTCCCAATACAATCAGCCATATACATCACTTACATGTGACTCTCACCTGCATCACATGAGGCATAATACTTCTAACACAAACACCAACATGCAAGTTAAGTGGCATCATCCCCGTGCTATCAGGAGGCCTAGGGATGTTTGGAACCAGAAAGAGAGGGATCTGCTTTGCTCGAGGCCTCTTCTTTAGCCAAAGGACCCAAAATTATGTTTTACCTGCCAATGACATTGGGGATATTCATCTGGACCTATGATACTCAAAATGTCACCTGTGGAACATTGTGGATCCCAAGGAACCCCATACAGCATCCATGAATTTTTACTGTTCCAACCACATATGTGTGGTTTGTGAGTCCAGATTTCTTCATATTCTTCAACCAAATCAACATATCACAGCAGGGTGAACACGGAAATACATATGACAATCTAGTTTTCTTAAGCTAAAACAGATGTTAAAGAGGTTTAAAAAATACAAATTCTACCTTTATCTGTAATGGTTTGGTTTGGAAAAAATTGAATTCATTTTCTTAAAATATGTTCATCATCTAAACATGCATTGTTTTCTGGTCATTTAAAATAAATGATATGCTAAATCAAAATCTCAGTTTTAACTTACAACATGGTAGATATTGGTGGATAAAAACACCATAAATACAGATTTGAGACATTCAGTGATTCTTTGGTCAGTCTGAAAACGTGACAATGGAAGTGTGAGATAGCCCATTAGATGAATGGATCCATTCACACAAAACTTGGCACAGTAAGTTTAATGAGTAAAAATATACTTAGTATGTTTTTTTTCTTCTGTGGCAATATAGAGAGGCTAAAATGACGCTTCCACATACTATTTTTGCTTTGTGGTTTGCCACTTCTATCGGCGTGAGGAGCTTCTATCCCCATTCCTATATTACTTTCCCGTTACTTACAGCATGTTCTTGATGCCCACTCCTTGAAAAAACTGTAGCGATTAAATTTATTGCTGTCATTAGATGCAAGAAAAGGAACAAAACTCATGGGCTGTACTTTATGGGACACCCAGGGGGAACTGAGGGTCCCTGTATGAGTTCTGCCTAGGACAATTAAGCAGTTATTGCTGTACTGTGAAATCACCTTAACTGCTGTGTTCATCTTCTGGTCACTCTGTCCTCTAAGCCATTTTGCAGGGTTGAATATTATCTAGCTGTCACATATACATAGCACATCCGTGAGGAATTAGGAAGCTGTGCACAAAATGCTTCTGTAATCACTTCCCGATACCCCCTAGAGTACAGTCATACACAGTTTCCCCTTTACAGTCACAGGACTGCAACACACAAAAATCTAGAAACAGCTTACAGAAATTTGAAGAACAGTTTTCTTAAAGAGCTCCTTTTCAACTCAGTGATAAATTAGACCAACGTAAACAAAACAAAACAACAACAAAAGTAAAGTAAAAGGATCCAACGTTTATCCAAAAGAATTCAGTTATGGCATTCATTGGTTGGTTACAAAGATGACTGACTGATGGATCCCTGATGTATTTGATCAAAACACTGAACTGGGAGCAACAACAACACATGTCATATGGCAGAGAGCAGTTTTAGGCATAGTCAGATTCCACACAGTGTGCTATCTTTGGAAAAATAATAGTTTGTCCCTAAGTTTCTGTTTTATTTGTAAAATCAAAGGAATAGACCCAACAGTTTCTTCAAAAATAGGCTTATTAGAGTCTTTGAAATAATTTTTTATTGTGATATGAAACCTCTCAGTTTCTTAGTGTTGAGTGTAACAATTATTACCAGAGGAGAAAGTATGCAAAGGGCACAATTAGACTCTTAGTTCATAGTTCATTCTTCCAGATGAGGTTGTAATTCTCTCTGTACATAAAAGGGGTGATTCCAAAATGGATGGAAATAGAAAACACTATCCTGAGTGAGGTATCCCAGACCCCAAAAGATGAACATGAGATGTACTCACTCATAATTGGTTTCTAGGCATAAATAAGGGTCACAGAGACTACAATTGGTGAACCTAAAGAAGCTAAATAAGAAGGTGAACTCAAGGAAAAACATATAGTTATCCTTTTGGCTATGGGAAGTAGACAAAATTGCTGGAGAGAAAATTGGGATCTTGGGGGTGGGGTGGGATGGGGGTAAGGGGAGATGGGGAGAGAAAAGTGAAAAGGGGAGGATGGGGGGAACTTGGGGAAACAGGAGGATTGGGATAAAGGAAGGTTGGATAGGGGAGCATGGAAGCACAATTCTTAGTTAAGGGAGCCACCTTAGGGTTGGCAAGAGACTTGACCCTAGAGGGGCTCCCAGGAGCCCATGGTGATATCCCCAGTTAGTTCCTTGGGCAGCTGAGGATAGGGAACCTGAAATGACCCCATCCTATAGCAATACTGACGAATATCTTGCATATCACCATAGAACCTTCATCTGGTGATGGATGGAGATAGAGACAGAGACCCACACTGGAGCACTGGACTGAGCTCCCAAGGTCCCAATGAGGAGCAGAAGGAGGGAGAACATGAGCAAGGAAGTCAGGACCACGAGGGGTGTACCCACCCACTGAGACAGTGGGGCTGATCTAATGGGAGCTCACCAAGGCCAGCTGGACTGTGACTGAAAAAGCATGGGATAAAACCGGACTCTCTGAACATGGCGAACAATGAGGGCTGATGAGATGCCAAGGACAATGGCATGGGGTTTTGACCCTACTTCATGTTCTGGCTTTGTGGGAGCCTAGCCAGTCTGGATGTTCACCTTCCTAGACCAGGACGGAGGGGGGAGGACCTTGGACTTTCCACAGGGCAGGGAACCCTGACTGCTCTTTGGACTGGAGAGGGAGGGGGAGTGGAGTGGGGGGGAGGAGGAGAAGGTTGGGAGGAGGGGGAGGGAAATGTGAGGCTGGGAGGAGGCGGATACTTTTTTTCCTTTTCTCAATAAAAAAAAAGCGGGTGATTCCAAAGTTGAGCAGGTGAAACAATGAGCAATTCACAAGTGAAAGACGTACACCTCACATTTCCCTTTCCTCTCTACAAGAAACTACTAGACTTAGACCTCTGATTAGACTTGGTATATGTAGACTAACTGAGGTGCCTTATGGGATACAAAGATAGAAGTTTTCCAGAGCAGCAGTAACAATCTTTTGCAAGGAATCTAATCTTGGGTCTCAGTCTAACATTGGAAACAATCTCACAGAGCCATGGTCCCTACCATGTGGTCCCCACACAAGCATCAGCAGTAGCAGTACGCCAGGGAAATTAACTGAAATGCAATTTCCTATCTACCAAATCAAAACCTCCATGTACGAGGTCCAATACTCGGTATTTTCTTAAGATTTCCCACTTACCCTCATGCACACTGAAACTTCAGAACCTCTAGCATGGCGTTTGGAATCCAGTTCTGTTTCTCAATATGTAAACATTAATCACTCACTTTAATATCTCTTGGAGTCAGTTTCTCTCTAAATGGGTAGTTGGAGGAATGAAATAAGAAAGCCCCACTGGCTCTGACTCCAAATTATATCTGTGTCTCTAATTCTCTTCCTCCTTCAAGTCCCAGCTACGAACATGTCTCATACGGACAGGACAAATGGCTGCTTCGCTGTCCTTTCTGCTCTTGTGATTTAAACACCTACTCCTCATAAAGCAACCACCTCCTTAGAAGTACGAATCAGACGGAATCATTTTGACACTTAATATCCTCCCACGGATTGTGACTAAAACCTAAACTCCACCTGGCTTCCAAGGAACTGGTGGCCCTTATCTTCCTTTCTCTCAGATGTCTGTCCTTGGTCCTTCTGCTGTGGAAACACAGACTCCCCACCCCCAATCTTATCTTGGTTCTGCCGTGGAAACACAGACTTCCTCCCTGCTTCTCAAACTTGCCATACAGCTGTCAGCCTTCGGGCTTTTTTGCCTCCTCCCTGTTTTCTGGCCGGAATGTGCTTCCCTGTGGAAAGCTATCTCTTATTTTACTTTGGAATTTCTGCTCAGGGGTCAATATTACACATGCCTTCCCTGATTCCTTTATCTTAGGAGTCTTTCCCTGTGGCCAGTTTCTTTATAACCAAGGGTCATCATTATTTTCTCTTGTATTCTTTCTAAAACTTGAAATATTTGAGTTTATTGATTTGAGTACTTAATTTCTTAATATCTGGTGAAATATCAGGCTCTGGAGGGCACATGTTTTCTAACATCCTACTATATAGCAGTGGCCCCTACATAGTAGGGCCACATAAACATACTTTCGAACAAATGCATAACGTATTAAGGTAACACATTTTACCATTCTACATCTGAAGATAGATTTATTTTTAAGATTTTTTTCTTGCCAATAAAAAAAAAAAAGTCTGAAAGAGCAGATTAAAGTTGACTTCCCTGGCAAAGTAGAGGTCTGAGCAAAATAAATAAGCAAGATAAGGAGATATAAAACATTCTGTGCCTGAACCCAGACCTTCATATGTGGTGAGACAAAGTGGTACACATTAGCCTAAGTGGACATGGCAGTGGGTAGCAGTGGCCAGTACCTGGTGCCTCTGCTGAGCTCTCACAGGGGAGGAGAGTCTGATATGAATCTACACAGCCAGCCTTTTGAAAAAGGCTAAATGCTTTTCTTAGTACAACAAGGAAATAAAAATCCATTTTACCACGACTGTTACTGCAGAGCTCCTAATTGGGTCAACACCGTGGTACAACAACAAAATCATGTCTTCTCCAGGTTTTCCTTTTTGATTATTAGTTTTTAATAAGTTTACAAGGTACTATCAAATAAAGTTTATTTTTGTGTTTCTGCTTCTTCCTCATGTCCCTACCACTGGTTCTCGCTTAGTATCTTCCAGGTTCTCTTTTTCTTTCTTGTCCATGTGTGAAAGATATCTACTTATATTCATGTGTGCATGTTTATACCACAGACTAGTATTCTCATATGAAAGAGACCATGCTAATTTTGTTTATTTTCAGTCACCTTGTTTCAAATTCACCCATTTTCCTACAAATTTTGTTTTTATTACAACTGAATATATACAGATTTCTAAGCACAAACCCATGGTTTCTAATCCCCGAGCTAGCATAGCTTAATGTTGTAAAGAATTGTCTTGTCAACAAAGGCAGAATGTTCCTGGATAAGTGACTGGGGCTACTTTCTCTTTTTGGGAGACGTTACACAGTGATTTTAATTATAATAATTCGTTTAACTTGAAGATTAAGGCAGCTGGATATTAGGGACACAGCACTGGGAACACAGCAAACCTCTTCCTTCAAAAAAAAAAAAAG
The DNA here is from genome assembly GCF_018167655.1 of Microtus oregoni. Classification (NCBI taxonomy): domain Eukaryota; kingdom Metazoa; phylum Chordata; class Mammalia; order Rodentia; family Cricetidae; genus Microtus; species Microtus oregoni. The sequence goes on along the minus strand of NW_024543061.1, from coordinate 47,536,946 downwards.
AAAAGAAAAAAAATGATAGTCAAGCAGTTCTGTATAATTAAGCCTTTCCCTGACAGTGGAGACAATATCAGAGATATGCTAGTTGAGGAAGAACAAAAGAATAAACAGATACAATAGCCAAGTGCATGCAAGTCGACTGATCTGATCTCAAGATTGACTGACAAGGTGGTGACATTCTGCTATCTCCAGAAAACAGGCCAATTGTTCTGCTCCTTTGCCAAGCACTGCTGCAGACAGCATCATTTAAAAGGCAAACACTGTTCCTCCGTGATTTTTCATCTCTAGGGCAGGATCCCTGGGAAGCACCTATTTCACACAAGGCTGGGGCTCATGACAAGGTCCATCCTCCACCATAGTAACTTTACATTGCTGTATTTCCTGGGTGGGGGACCTCGAATCCTTAGGGAGAGTCCATGGCAATGCTTGACTATAGAGAACACCTTCTTAGCATCCTGAATGCGAGCACTTTCACCTTAAAATGGAATCATGAAAGTGGAAGTAACTTTATTCAATTAATTGAGCAAGTTAAGTAATGTTTAGGAACCACCAATCCAAAAGCCTATTCATTAAGAAGAAAGAAAAATGGACAACATTTTGATTAACAAATTCAAGTGGTTGCTACCTGACATAAAGGAAATAATTATCAGAAAGGTGAGAAAAGTAAATCCCAAACAGTGAAAAATACATGGCAATTGCTTCTCACAGAACAAATCTGTAACCTTGGCTCTTGTGGGTGTCCAATTAACTTTGGTATATATTTTAATCCATCAAATAAAACATCAACTCTCATAATTTAAGAAAGTAAAAACCAAATATCAAATCTCTCATTTGATATAGGTAGAAAGACAACCAAATAAAGTGTGGGTTTTTTTCTGCCCAAGCTACTGTTGTCCTGATCATTTTATGAAGAACTTTCTAGAATATTGCCATACCAGCTGCTTCAGGGGTATGTGAGTCTAAAATGCTGAGAGCTGGGCACAAGAAGGTCAATGGCTGATGTTGGATATGTTCCTTGGTTCCCAATCTGCTTCTAAAATGATTTGTATGACTACTGAGTGTGGTTCTTAGCTTATCTTAAAACTAAAGGACTTTGTAGGAAGAATATATAGAAATATGCCAGGTACGGTGGCACATGTATTTAATTCCAGTATTGAGAATTCAAAGGCAATCTAATCTATACTGTGAGCTACAAAATAGAGACCAAGAAATTGGCATCTCTAAAACTTGTTTCAGTGCATTTTTCGTGGACCCTTTTCTGGATTTCAGATCAATATTCTGTGGAGCTTTCCAGGACCCACTAGATAAGAATCACGTGGCACAGATTTTAGCCTTATATTATGTTTGGGTCAATGCAGATGGTTTGACCAGAACAAGAGAAAGTTCACATAAAAAAAATCTATGTGATGAGATATTTTTTATGCTCTACTCTGAAGTCCACTCTGAGAGCTAAATTTGGACACTGTGCATTTTGAAACGTTCGTGATACCATATAAAACTGCTGCTGAGTCGGAGAAATTACAAAGGATTAAGATGAGCCTCGATTCAAAATTCAAATGAAGCACAGAGCTTCAATTAACACACACACACACACACACACACACACGAATAACTAACGATTTCCGGTGCCATGCTTATGCTCAATGGGAAGGGTTAAAGAGGAAATAGTCTCCTTTGGGAGTGTGTTCACACTGTCATCCATCTCCTAAACACATCAGCTTAATTCCTTCCTCTCTGCTCCTTCAACATCCTTGCCCCCACCTGCATTCTCCACACCCAGAGTCAGTCAGGGCATGCTAATTTGTAAAAAAGCAAGAGTCTTATTCCTATTCTACATGATTCAAAAAAACTGAAACTACCACCAAAAACAAACAAACAAAAAAACTTAACAAAACATACCCATCCAAAACAAACAAACAAAAATCCTTCCCACTTCAAACCTGCCCGTGCAGGATTTTAATATGAAAAGTTTTATTGCATGGCAAATCATAAGGAAAATTGAAAACTTACCGTAAAAAGTCAATTGTCCCTTTGCTACGTTTTTGCCTCTAGAGTTTTCAGCCACACATTCATATGAGCCAGCGTCTTCCTGTTGAAAATTGGGAATTTCCAGAATTCCATTTGACTTGTGTCTTCTGGCTTTCCTTGCTATTGGCTTCCCATCAGCTCTTCGCCATAGAATAGTTGGGACTGGGCTGATAGTGAGAATAAAATGGGATAAGCCAAATTAAAGAAAACCTCATCTCTTTTTAAAACCTACACTGGTAACTCCTTCCATTGTTTCCAAAGCCAAGAGCACATTAAAGATTCCCCAAATTTCTTTCCTATGTTAGCGTTATTTTAGCAGCATCTATATCTCTAGCATTGGTCACTTCACATTTTTCTTAAAATCAACATTCTTAACATTAAACAATGTAATCGACTCCCTATACACCATTATCATTGAAAGAAAAGAGCATTTTCAAAAAGTTAATTTTATAATTTTCTAGTATATCTGAATTTTCTAAATTATAATTGTTAAAAGAAAATGTTCAGGCACATATGTAGTGGAATTAAAATCGAGGCAACTTTACATACATCCTTCCCACTGAAAAGAGGTCCTTGTCCCTCTTCAACTTGTTGGGCTCTTTAGCCCTTCTGACTAATAAATAGAAAGGAGTGATAGCGAGTTGATTTCTAGATTCAAGCCTTAAGAAGTAGACAGCTTCCATGCTCTTTTTCTTGGAACACTCTCTGAGGCACCTATGAGAAGTTCACACAGAGGATGTTCCATGGAGGTTCGCCTAATGACAGATCCAACTGGCCCCATCACACAACCTTGCCTCCAAGACACGAGAACTGTGAATGATGTGTCTTTGAGGTCTCCAACACCTGATGTGCCAGCTTCACATCAGAGACCCTCAGAGGTATCACACAGACCAAAAACATCACCCAGATAAGCCTTTCTTGGACTCCTAACCCATACATCATGAGATAATAAGATGTTAACAGTTTGTTCCAAGTCCGTAATGCAGCAGTAGAGAGAAGAAACAATATATTCTTCTAAATGTTAGGGCCAGCAATGTGAACACCACACTGTAAGTTACACCCACATATTGAACAAGTGATAGTAAAAGTAATGAGCCCATAAAGTCTGGAAACTACAACCTAATTGCTGGCATAGAGGAGCGATTCACTCATGACAAGCTGATCTGGGTAACACAGTTGTTGTCCTTATTGTCGTTTACATATTGATGACCTCACCGATTTATAGTGGTCCATTTGGAATGTGGTTTGTGAAAACAATAATTAAAGTAGCAAGATGAAGAAAAGAACAGTTTGTTGCATCTTAATGTACTCTCCAGGCATCTAGCATCCTCTTGCCATAACTGGAACGCATCTTAAATTGCCAAGGAGGGCAGTCTGTCTGCAAATGACTGGTTTTTAAGCTAACCGCAGCTTTTAGGATTGTGGCTTCCTAGCAGGGGATACAATTATTTACTTATTTATTTTTCACAAAAACACTCACAGAGAAGTAATTACACTAAAGACTTGCCAATCTTCTCTGGGAAAATTGAGATAGTATTTAAAAAATTAAAGCTATCAAATCTACTATATTTGTTTTAAAATAATTTAAGTTCATTAGCCAGACACTGATTCAAAATGCAGGAGGGCTCCATCAGAAGCACATTATGTACGGGTGTCTTTACAGTCAAGCATACATATACTTAATGCATGCTTTTAAACACAACTGCACTTAGACCAGCCTTCTACTCCTAAGTGAGGGATAGTGGTGTGTTTCCAACAGCTAGACATGCATATCCAAACATTTCTGTGTGGATCTGAAGAACCCAATTTGTGTCTTTTGTTTTTATTTTAGCACCATTCAAACATTGTGAATAGATTTTAATTCATAGTCCCTTTGGAAGTGTGAGCAATGTGAGTTTTGCTTTCTCCAGGGAGGGCTTTGTAAAGTGTCATCTTGCAAAGATTGCCAAATATAGACCCTGACGATCCAGTCACCTGCTCTCTCTGTCTCCCTGGTTGTTTCCTAGGTTCACAGAGAGACTTTAAAGTTTTAAGATCAACCACATCACAAGATGTGCAATCTACTTTTCTTCTCAGCAACAAATCATTGCCATTTACCGTGTCAGACATGTGGCTTGACAGCTTGCTTTTCATGTCAGCCCAGCATTCAGTCCTGCAGTTCTGTCACAGTTTATACACTGTGGTAAGTTTTCAGGAGATACGAAATTACTGCTGTGGTAAACCTCATCAAAGTAAAGACACTGCTGTGGCCTACATTGCCACAACTTGAAAACAATCATTCCATTAGAATTGAAAATCAAATTGGAAATGCAAAGAATGCCTGAAGTTTCTGTGAAACAGAAGACATTTCATTTCAAAATACGCACTGAGACAAGCCTCTCGTGCTGTGGCTTTTGTCCATACTTAGGCACAGAAAAAAAAAAAAGCAGATAGGATTAAGAATGGGTTTCTGGCTAGATGGGGTTGGGCAAAAACACCGACACAGACCATTAAAATCCACAAGAGCCCCAGTGTTCTCCCTTCTGGTGGTCGTTTACACTGTGGACGGCAAACCATTCCTGTTGGTAACTGGTGCATAAAAACCCCAGCTGATCTGCGTTTCCCTTCCGATGCCCTCTGGCAGATCCTCTCTGGGAAGTCTAAGTGCTTTCCAAGTTGGTTCTTTTAAGTGTAATCCAGATGGAATAATAAAGTTGTGAATAATTTTCAGACCACTCTAAAATAGACTCTTAGATATCAGCTCTTCTCAGTCTCCAGCGAGAGCAGAAGGGAATCCAAATGAGAGAGGGAAGTTTGGCAATTTGAAAAGAAATTCAAGAAAAATTTTATGTATTCTCTGCAAACGGACCCAGAATAAAAGTCCCCGTTTTTCCAAATTGTCAGCTTGCCTGTACCTCAAATGAAGGCCATTGTTTTCCTGTCACTGTGGCTTAGACAGCATGTACATTATAGGTCATAATAATAGAATGAAAGACTTTTTCAGAACCATCTGTCCTCCTCTCCTTTGTGGCCGTGGCAGCCATGGCAGCCCAATCCTTCTGGAGCCATTACCTGTCTTTTTCCATAGGAAGAGCACAGAATCAAAGATGCAAGCACAGAATTACAAAGAGAAAGGCGATTTGATTTTCAGACAGCTCAGGAACCATCACTGTGAGCACTGAAGATAATGCTCTTCCTGCCAGAGGTGAGTAGAGGAGGGACAAGCAGAACTTACTTTCCTAAGGCAAAGCATTCCAGCTTGACTGTTGTTCCTCTCTCAGCCGGGACTGTTTCTGGAAACTGTACTTCTATTTTGGGCTCATATTCACCCATGACCCCTGTGAACAGACAAAGAAACCAAGTCTCAGAGGTTCTGTCAAGATGTACGTAAGTGTTTTCTGACAATATAGAGGCTTCCTATATGCTAACAGGTGTACACTCAATTCCTTCATTTGAAACGGGCTCTTCTCTAACAGCATGTGACCCCACCTCTTCCTCCAGTTTCTTTGAGAGAAAACTTCATATCAAAACATTCACACCACCTGCAGAGGATAAGATTCTCCATGTTTTTTGAGAAATACTTTGTAAAGGTTGCTCGGGGTGGGGGAAGGAAGAAGAATTGATATATTCCTAGTCAGAAGGAATATCACTCCCTTTGGAAATACACTTCACAAAACATTAAGCTATTTATAAACTCTTTTAAAATACATCCTTTAGCATGTCCACATAGTGTCTTCTCAGAGTCATTCTCTGGTCGCAGTGTTTATTCACATCTGAGGCCAATCTGAATGGATCTAACTGAGTACATTCAAGGCAGCATTCTATGTCGTTAACGCACAATAAATGGTTAACAGCAATGTTTGCATGTGCTTGTCCTATCAATGAAGTAGTTAATTACCCTTGAAGTCATAATCTCCATATCTAGAAAGATGACTGTGTGATAATAGTCACATTAACAACCCAACAGATGAAATCTATGTTTCATGACTAAAAACATATCACTTATTTCCTATTAATAATATCTTGATTCATTAGTTGAGGCTGCCACAGGTTTGATACATTTATTTCTATCTGATCTCCGGACATTTCCATGATTATTGATTTAACAGTACTGGTAAAGAGTTTGGGGTTATCAAGTTTATTGGAAAGCAAACGGTCGCTTCAGTTCAGCTCTCATTTAGACCCTCCCTCCCCAGTCAGAGGAAAGAGAAACGAAAGGTTTCAGAAGAAAAGGGTAACAACAAGAAATGGATGGGCACAGGTGCAGTAACAAAGAGAGCTGATTTTATTCATCTTGCAAACATGTTTCATGTGCTAGTTCAGAAACTGAGAGGCACCACAAGGATCTAATCAGTCCATGAAAAAAAACAAAACAGCTCAGCATATGAGTTAGATATTTACAGTGTTGCTGGTTTTGCCATGAGGGCTGTTGTCAAGAGGTGAACTTGAATACAGTTCTGCTGTTGCTGTTTGGTTTTATTTTCTTTCCCTAGACTAACGGGAAGACTGGCTTTAGAAAGGACTTTGAAAGGACTTCCGTGCCATTCTTAAAAAGAATCTTTTTATATTCATTTATTTCATATGTATGAATGTTTTGCCTGCATGCATGTATGTAGACAGTGTGATTGTGTGTTCTCTAAGGAGGTTAGTAGATGCGGTAACCCCTGGAACTGGAGTTACAGATGGTGATGAGCCACTAAGTACATGTTGGAAACTGAACCTTGGTACTCTGCAAGAATAAGTGCTTTTATCTGCTGAGCCATCTCTTCCTTTAGGGTCATTAAGTTTGATGTTCCCAAATACACACTTCTGTGCATCCAGGGAAGATCACAGTTAGGGCTTTTTAGAGCAAGGGATTGAGAGAACTCTTAGTCCTTAAAAGGGTACAACTGCCATTGATAGCTGTTCTTCCTTTTACAAGGGAGGCTGTCATCTCAAAAGAGTTAACACTCTGTTTTTAGTCCCACCAATATCTAGTTAATGGTCAAAGTTAAAACTCAAGGCTTGAGTCTTCACCTTTTACCATGACCTTTTTTCACCACGCTATATAAAACTGTCAAAGTAAGTTTAAATACACCAAAGCCATATTTGACTTGTTCACAAACAAAGCTATTTCCCCTTTCTGGCCAAGTCTCTGCCATAATTCCTCTTGCACCTCCATTTGATTGCTTCCCTTTGAGCGTTTGCACAAAGCTGACTGGGTAACGGGGTGGCGCATACTAACAACAGCATTCACACACAGCTGCTGAACTTGCTAACAAACCGTCTGTATGGTTGAATCATCATCCCATAAATATCAGTAGTATGACTCGGAGTGCAGTGAGCACGCTAACACCTTTTAGTGCTGTGCATGTGGCTGTATACGCTGAGATTGGTGTTAATTGAAGAAAAAAAAGAGTTGTCTTAAGAGGAGGAGGTCTTTTCTTCCTAGGAAATCAAGACAGTTTGCATGGCAATGTATCACACGTTAAATGGAGATGAAGGAGTTGTGTGAAATATATTATCGGCAAGGATGTCTTAGAGGTGATTGACTTTGCCCCTTATCTTATCTTTCAATATTGTCATTACATATACATCATGTTTCTTTAATGAATCTATGAAGATTATACTGAGGAGTAAGTGTATCTCATATAACCTTGTTCTAAGCATCAGTGTGGATAGAGACTCAATGTCCAGATCGTCAAATGTCTATTTCCCCATCCTTAAAGTTCTGTCTATTAGAGTATGGATTTGGAGTCCCTGCAAAGAAAGCAAGATGAAAATGCTGCTCTGAGAAAAGGTACCAAGCCATGTGGTTAAACATAGATAAGAATTGTGGATTAATTTAAGTAGTAATAGCTACTTCATAGTAAGCCTGAACTTATAGGCCAAAAAGTTTATAATTAATATAAGCCTCCGTGTGTTACTTTGGGACTAACTGACTGCGGAGCCAGGTGGGATAGAAACTTTTGTCTACAAGTCCCCTCTTGTAGAATTGTTACATGAAATGCCTCTTCCTCCTCTCAGAATGTCCTACTCTAGCCCACTGTGGCTTGTGAAAGACTGGAAAAAACCAACTTTTTTTTCTGCTTCATTTCTTACTGTTTCTATAGTACTGAAAAAATGAACATTTTTTTTAAAGATATGACTTGCACATTAACAATTTACTGATTTTAAGGGAGCAGTTCAATGATTCTTAGCAAGTCTGTTAACACATGCTACTGTCACCAAAATCTGGTTTCCGAGCATTTCAATACCGAAATAATATCCATGATGTCTATTTCCTGTTAATTTCCAGCACAGCATAGCACAGCCTACAACAAACTTTGACCTACCTTTGGCACATATACCTGCTCTGGGCATTTCATAGTAGTGGAATCATATATCTGCAGCCTTTTAAAAGTATTTCCTTATTTTTATTTAATTTATATAAGTATTTGCCTTCATATATGTAAGTGTACCACATGTATGGCTGGTTCCTTTGAAGATCAGAAGAGGGGGCTGGTTCCTCTGGAAATAGAATTCCAGACAGTTGTGAGCTGCCATGTAGGTTCTGGGAACTGAACCTGGATCTTCTGCAAGAACAGCCGAAGTTCTTTTTTTTTTTTTAATTTATTTATTTATTAAGGATTTCTGCCTCGTCCCCACAACCGCTTCCCATTTCCCTCCCCCTCCCCCGATCAAGTCCCCCCCCCCTCATCTGCTCGAAGAGCAATCAGGGTTCCCTGACCTGTGGGAAGCCCAAGGACTGACCACCTCTATCCAGGTCTCCTAAGGTGAGCATTCAAACTGCCTAGGCTCCCACAAAGCCAGTACGTGCAGTAGGATCAAAAACCCACTGCAATTGTTCTTGAATTCTCAGTATTCCTCATTGTCCGCTATGTTCAGCTAGTCCGGATTTATCCCATGCTTTTTCAGACCTAGGCCAGCTGGCCTTGGTGAGATCCCAATAGAACATCCCCATTGTCTTAGTGTGTGGGTGCACCCCTCGTGGTCCTGAGTTCCTTGCTCGTGCTCCGTCTCCTTCTGCTCCTGATTTGGACCTTGAGATTTCTGTCCGGTGCTCCCGTGTGGGTCTCTGTCTCTGTCTCCTTTCATCGCCTGATGAAGGTTAATATTCCTGAGGATGCCTATGTGTTTGTCTTTGGATTCACCTTATTTAGCTTCTCTAGGAACTTCTTAACCTCCTGCCTCTCTCCAGTCCCCGCTTGGTATCATTCCCATCTGGTTTCTTTTATATGGCCTGCTTTCCAGGCCCCTGCTCTAGCACACCAACATTCTGTTTGGCCTGTTGCAAAATTGGATGCCGCTGTAGGCACATCCCACATTTTATTTAGAAGATGGAAATTAGCGCTGGTTTCATAGTGGTCCTATAACAAAAAGCTACAAACCAAGCAGCGGAAAGAACATGTTTTTCCATAGTTCTGGAGGCATGAACAGGCCTGAGCTCCAGGATTCCGTGTATAATCCCTTGCTTCTTTTTAGGTTCTGGGCGTAGCTGTTAATCTGCCGTGTTCCCTGACTTGTGGTTATGTCCTTCAAATCTCGTCCTCTGTTTTCAAATGGCTCTCTGTATCTTCTCTGTGGGCGAAGTGCCCATTCTATTGCAGGATGACCTCATTTTAATTATCTGGACTCACAATGACCCTGATACTTAGTAAAGCTCCATTTTTGAGGATGGAGGTGGGGAAAGGTAGGATGCAACATACTGCAGCACTGACAGATGAGCATTTGGGCAGCTGCCATATTCAGCTACTGCCAATGATGTTTCAATGAGCCATGGTGTGCTTTGTGTGTCCATATATTCATTTGCCTTATGCTCTCTATGACATTCATATACATGACTCTTTGCTGATTTATGTCTTACTACAAATGAGTAGTGTTTTCTGATTACCTTCTCCAAACTCTGTCTTTACTCTTAATTTCTATAAGCATTTTTTTGTCTTTCAATGTATCTTAACCACAATGTAAGACTCTCTAATTTGTATATGTATTTAATAGCATTCACACAGATGAAAAACACAACACCAAGTGATATATCTATATTTTTCATACTTGTATTCATATCTTAGGTTCCCAGTCTCTTAATAGGTATTCAGTAAATAACTATGGACATAAAACATCTTAGAAACTCCACAATGACTCTCGACAGTGCAACTGTTTCCTATTCTCTGCATAGAGAGTTTTAAACAAGCTATTTCCTCCATTGTACATCCTATCTTGAGGACTAACTGTTCACTTTTTTTTCTGTGCCATTCACAAATCCTATCTCATTAACAGGAATCTGAGAAAAGTGAGATGAATGGAAATGTGTGGCAAGGAGGAAAAGACGGGAGGCATGGAGGCATTTTAAATGTGGCCTATAATAGTAAGAGACACATGCTGTTTTCCAGACATGAGCGTAATTTACTACATATCCTTGTGGTTTTAATTTATTAACATCAACTGTATAGCTTGTTTTTCTGGTCATATGGGGGTAGTTTCTTGGAACAAAGAGTGAGCCATATTTATAGCAGTATAAATATGAACAAAGAATTATCAGTAAGAACAGATTGATCCAAATACATAGCAGTAATTACAGTACATAAAGATGATTTTCCCTGCTGCTTATAGGAAAGTCAGTTTATATAAAGAGTAACCTTGTCTTATCGTACAAATAAGGAAGCACTTTTCTTTAGCAACACCGCGAATAATATTTTTGGGAACACCTGCGGAAGCTCTCCATCTAATTTGGGCTACATCTGTTGTTATAGGCTGTGTTTTATTTGGCTATTTCTTTTATTCTAACTATTTCAGCCTTTACTTTTTACATAAAATGTGAAATCTGTTACCTTTCTCTTTTGAAGCAAACAAAAGGCTGTTTAAAACAGAGATACATAATTTTAGGTCATTTTTCTGGCCACTTGGACACCTTTGGACTTAACTGGCCTAGAGATGATCTGGTGACTTACAGAGCAAGGCCATGGACCGAATGACCCCTGAGTCCTTTTCCATTCTTCACAAAGGTTTGAGATACTAAAGTTTAGATATATCTAATTACCCAAGATAAACTAGAGAGAATGTATGCAATGCACCCTGGGTGAACCAGAAAACATTCTCTGCCACACTTTTCTTCCATGTAGATTAAATGATTTGCCCATCATGTCCAATTGTAAAAAGACATACTTTCCTCTATACATTTACTCATGAGCTTGGAAATACAGTCTAGGCTTATGAAATTCAAGCTTCAATGTTTTCTCTACAACTAGAGACCCATGATAACAGTTCTAAGAGTTACACCACATACCCGAAATTCCTAATGTCAATGTTCCCAAAAGGCAAGATCTTCGCTCTGTTTATGTTACAGTAGAACTTAATAAATATTAACATCAATTATAAACTATTCAGTATGCCTGGCAAAGAGGGCTAGAGTTCACCAATGTTAGCACTGTGCTGATTTTTGTTTCTACAGCTTTTACAAGGCTGCTGTTTTGGGTACACTGTCTGGTGATACAGCATACTTAAACAATGAGGAGTTGTTTACCGTGTAAGTAAAAGCTGTTTTCATGAGGAACCCTGGCTAGAAGTTCCTGGGTGTTTATTCAGAAGCCGTCGTTCATTATGTATTGAAATCACCTGGAGGGCTTGCGTTTCTAATTTACAGAGCAGAACAACAGACCAAGGATGAGGAGTGGCAGCTCCAAGTAGCTCCCAGGTGATACTGCTGATGGTTTGAAGAAAACACCTTGAGCGCCACCATCCTTATTCTGAGCCCGAGCAAGAGGTCCAACCTGACATTAATAAACCTGTCGTGGTAGCACATCATGGTGGGATACTAGGGACTGAGGTCTACCAGTGATGAGGTGATGGAAAGCCACAACTTTGCTGATGACCTTGTGGGCAGAGGTTGTCCCACATTTTAAATCTAGACACTTATTAAGGGGTAATGGCTGCGTCTGTAAGAGCACAGGATTTTAGGAAATAGATGACAATTTATGGAATATGAAAGTGAAATCAGCCACATGCTGCTCTTGTTTAAGTACAATTTGCAGAGCACTGTGCTGGCAGAAGGAAGACAGTTTGCAAAACTGTGCGCCGAAAGATTTTTGCCAACGCCTGCCTTAGCTGGAATCTGCGCTTGCTAAATTAATCCACAGATGGAACGAACATTTACTAACTTCCACTGAGTGGGATTTTCTACTGAAAAAAAAATAATTGCCAAAATTGGCTTGGAAAAAGTTTCCGCATTGACTTTCTTGAAAAACAGGTCACACGGTGTGCATTCCATTAACCTAAAAATATTTGGAAATATCTGATTAGTCATACAAGTTTCCTCAGCTGAATTCGCCATTGTGGCATTAAAAAAAAAAGTCTGACTTTTCCTTAGTATGAAGGAAAAACTGATGAAGTTCAGAGGATCGGTTTTGGTTTATTTCTGTCACTGAGATAAAACCTATGACCAAAAGCGACTTAGAGAGGAAACAGCTTATTTGGCTTACAGATTCCCATCACAGTCCATGATTGAGAGAAGTCTGGGCAGTCACTCAAGCAGAAACAGAGGCAGGAACCATGAAGAGCACTTCTACTTGATTCCTCCCATAGTGTGTTTAGCCTGCTTTCTTATATGACCCAGGATGACCTGCCCCGGGGTGGCACTGCCCACAGTGGGCTAGCCCTCCTACATCAATCAATAATCCAGAAATGCCCCCCTCACATTCCCAACAGCCTATCCAACGGACTCAGTTCTTCATCTGAGGTGTCTTCTTCCCAAGTAACTTTACTTTGTATCAAACTGACAAAAAGTAACCACCAGCGTCTCATGTATCTCTACCTCCAGTCCAGTAAGATAATGCCTTCTAAATTGGGTGTCTAGCAAGAATCTCCTACCACTAGAGAAAGGTAAGGTAGTATAGCAAGGATATCATGTGTCTTTTAGTATCAGGATCTTGGAATGGTCTCAAAACAGACAAGAAATGAAAGTAAAAGCATTATTTGTCTTAAATAATATCTGTACCTCCTTCTTTTCTTTTCAATAGCTAAGATACAGGGGAAACTTTTTCTAGCAGGTTGCCTCAATACAAAGCCAGCGTGAGCATGTATCCCTGCTTGGCCAGGAGAGTGTCTGCTCACCAGAATGCCTGAAGTAACTTGCCATATCCAGTATGTGTAAAGGATTATAGGATATTGAGCTATTTTTGTCTCCTTTGAGGATATTCATACATATTAAAATGTTCTTCATGTTGTGCTGAATTAATTCTCTCTGTGTCTCTGTATGGACTGACACTAACAGAAATCAGTGGTGGCACTATTGATAGTTGTTTGATAGTTAGCAACAGTATCATAGTCTCAGCAGTCAACGACGCCTTCTTATGAACCTAAAAAATACAGGATTTCTTTGGATCTTGCGGGTAGAAGGTCTAACTCTCTCATTGTACTTTGCAAACCGTCATTGACAAATGTCTAACAATAGGTAGGTGAGTGTGTGCTAACAAAAGTTTATTAATAAAAACAGGCGGTGGGCCCAGGAGCCATAATGGACTGACCCTAAGTATTGGGAATATGGGGAAGATTGTGACATTTGAAAGAACAATATAATCAAGAGACTATTAGAACTAACAAGAGGTTTCAATAAGCTTAGCAGATTTCAAATAACTTTTAAGAGTAGAAGCATTCTTTAACAAGCAGTAACAATTTAGATAGTATGCTTAAAAACAAAGTACCATTTAGAATAGCAACAAAGATGATAGAAAAATCTAGAAATTATCAAAGAGTAGTCAACTTAATAATGGAGAGAATTTTAATTATTGAAACAGGCCATGGGAATGGCTTGCCTGCAAGGGGTTTGTCAGCACAGAGTTTCTTCTCATGGAAACTCTTTTTTCATTTTTGGTTTCCTGACATTTCTTAGAAGATGATTTTCAGGACCGTGCAAATCATTGAGCTGTCAATCTATACAGAATTCCACCATCCCATTCACGATTCTGTGGCTTTGGCATATCACTGAAAGTGAATCTGTTTTAACTCTGCACTCTCATGCAATACAGCCTCACTCTTGATTCCTGCTCCCACTAGACAACTTAACTACATCATTTCCAAGTACAGAAAAATGCACACATTCTTCCTGGAAAGCTTACAAAGTGTATTCCTCAGTATTTATTGGTTAAATATATGATTACAACTTTGGGACCAGCAAGATGGCTCAGTTGATAAAAGTGTTTGCTTCCAAACCCGATCTTTGGGCCCTCATGATGGAGCAAAAGAACTGACTCCTGAAAGTTGGCTTCTAATCTCCAAACCCCTAGCCTATGAATAAATAAGTAAATACAATCATTAGCCCAAGTCATCTCAGTTCTAGGCAGGACAGCATTAGCATTTTATTTTACCTATAGTTTCTTTATCTGTTATTCTGTTGCTGAGAATCCAATTTTATAATCCCTATAAAAAATAAAACTAGACCCTTCGATAGTTTGAAGTTCTCTAAGATTATGTCACCATGGTCTGAAAACTGGCTGCTTTGACTTCATAGTATACTTTACACCAGGAACACTGAGCAGATGCTTCCTAACTGACGAGCCAAATGATCATCCAAGACCTTTGGCCCCCATGGACCTGAAATGGAATTGGCTGGAATAGAGGTCTAAAGACGACTGCCAAGTTCCTAAGCTTGTCAAACCTTCAGAATATCCACAGCCATTAAGACTCTATTAAATCAGATTAGCTATGGCAGCTTAGAGAAACATCTCATATCCTTTAGTCATTTAGATGTTCTCATCAAACATGTTTTACGCCCACAGATCCTTAACCATGATGTTGTTAGAAAATTAAAAACATGACATGATTGCTGTGACAAAGCTGTAAGAAAGTCACAAATAAAAGTGAGACTTAAATAAAGCAGAGAATTTTGGGGAGAAATACCTACATAATGCAAAATTACATTTAAGTAGAGGATATGTAACTTTGCTTGTTGCCTAAATGCCGGGATATCAATAAAACACTCTAAGTAGGTCAAGTACACACTGAAAGAAATATTCTAAATACTCTAAAGTATTTTTTTAAAAATCTGACTCCTAGGTTAATTAAGTGGCTCATAAATAAAGCTGATTTATTTATGAAGACAAATAGTGTTTACTAGGACCCCCAGGAGACTCTAATACACGTTGGAGAAATATTAGAAAGACTTGCTGTGAGTAGCTAGCAAGATAATAATGGAGGAAACATGATACAGATGGAATATATTTCTAAACACCCCATTCTTTTGCTCTTTTAATTTATTTTGATATAAATTTGGAACTATAGAATGGGCTGTGTTGATTTGTGGCATATATTTTAATGTTGATAGAGATGGGGTATCTTTCCACGGTCTCTTCATAGTGAAGGTGAATGTACTTGTTGCCTGCTATGATTTGTATTTGGAAGAAACCTGGATGGAGGGGGAGGACCTTGGACTTCCCACAGGGCAGAGAATCTGGACTGCTCTTCAGACCGAAGAGGGAGGGAGAATAGAGAGGGGAAAGGGGGAGAGAAATGGGGGGAGGGAAGAGGAGAGGGAAATGGGAGGCGGGGAGGAGGTGGAAATTTTTTCAATAAAATAAATAAATAAATAAATAAATAAATCTGACCCAGTGAGGAACACGTGTTTTGTCTGTATAGAGTAGTGTTTTATGCAACCCGATCTTTGCAAATTTTGAGTTTGAAGAAAACTGAAAAGCTATGCCTAGAATCCCCTAAATGACAAGAAAGAATCTTACAGATAATTTAATGCATATTGCTTATCCATGTAGCAAAAAAACTAAAGACCAGAGAAATGATGCCACTATCTCATGTGAATTGGAGTTGATTGTTACTGTATTCCAAGAGTCCACAAATTTTCCCTTTCTATACATGTTCACAACATTTATTTTTGTCCACTTTCAGTGTTTTCTGAATCTATAAGATGCTGAGATCGTCATCTGGCCTTTCTTCCATTAGGTTAAAGCATGATCTAAGGTAAGAACTTGGAAAAACATGGCTAAGAATTTCACTTATACTCCAAGAACATAAATGTATATGTATAATTTTAGTATTTAAAAAATTTAGTATTTAAAAAATTAGATATTTTGCAATAATTCCTTACATGAGTATTATATTTCAACCACTTACATTTCTCCTTCTTCCCCTTCAACTCCTCCTATTCCATCCATTTCCTCTTGAATTTATGATTTCTTCCTTTTCAATTAATAGGGTTATTCTTTGGGATTCAATAACCCATAAGGACAAAGCTAGAGGTAATGTCTTTCAATATTTTAATTTTATGCTGAAGTATAAGCATTCAAAAGTAAATTTCACATAAAGACACACAGACATATATATATGTGTGTGTGTGTGTGTGTGTGTGTGTGTGTAAGTATGTTTATTCCTAAGGTGTAAAAAAAATATAAGGATTAGAGAGAAAAAAAGAATGCAAAAGCCTCTAAGGATAAATTTGCTGTTCTCTATTACTTGGTATTTCTTCTACATAGAGTTTGTTCTAGTTAGGGAAAATGGCTTAAAATATTTAACAACCTGTGTGCAAAACAAGGGCTCACCAAACATAACCAGGCTGAAGTCATCTTGCTCAGCAGTTATCTTGGTTCTAGTGAGCAAAACAAAACTTGCAAGCCAATCTCTAGCCAGTCTCAAGGAACAGAGATGAATGGTCAGGTCTGTAGAAGTACTCATTATGCTCAGTTAAATGCTCATGTGAGTGATAGACACCAGTATCCTTACAGACTTCCTCATTCCCCGATTGCTCATTTCTGTGTTAAGTCTTTTTGTCATGAAACATTTCAGGGGAAGTGGTAATGACTGGGGAAATAGGAAGTAGCCTTTCAGGCTCATCACCAAATTCTATTGTTTCTCTAACATATGCTTTACATTAATCTGCTACTTTTTGTGGAAAATGTGGGACAAATTTGAGATCTGTGCAGAAAGTATATAATATTCCAGGCTCATTGTTATTACTGACCAGCATTGGACCTATTATTGATCAATAGACTACAGTACTGCCTCTAGTAATAGCTCAGATGCACATTTTCTAATTGAAATCTTTCCTTTCAGGATACCTAAGTATGAAAGGAGACTGCTTTAAACTGCTGGATTCATCTCCCAGCTTCCAGTGCACATAGAGATCTGTGGATTGCTACCCTTACTGTGAGTTTATCCCCAAATAAATAACCTTTGTTATACTCCTTTCCAGGCTATTGTGGAACTCTTTGAAATACCTAAACCTAAGTGATAGGCACATGTTGCCAAATAACAACTTACGTTATTTTTCATAACACATTAAAAAATATGTAGAAAAACAATTACAAACTCTGAAACAAAATTCTACCCTATCTGTCTAGCAATCTTCAATTATGTATGTTTTTTAATAAGAGAATACTGTAGAACAAACTTCAGTTACTTGGAAGAATCCCGAATGCAAAATTTTTAAAAGTCAATTAAGGAAAAGCAAAGGAGTCAGCAGAGCACAGGACAGCTCTTCCTCAAGTTCAGATAAACAGAGATGTATAGGGGCCAGGAGTCCCATGTCACTTCTCAGCTCTTCAGTAACCCCTTTTCCCCAAAGCAAAGATGTAAAATTTGGTTAATGTAGCTCATCTGTATGTGGTTATATGTTCTTGGTGCTCATGTGTGCAAGTACACAGGGAGACCAGGAGAGAGAGCTACTCAACATGGGAGCTGGGATCCAAATGTAGGTCCTCTAAAAGAACAATATACACTCTACCTCTGAGCCATCTCTCCAGGCCCAACTTCCAAAATTTTATACCAAAAGAAAAATACTGGAAGTTTAACCTTGTTAATTAGCACTTTGGAAACACAATTCTACCTATATTCTACAAACAAAAGTTCTTTTTCATTATTATTATAATTTTATTAAAATAAAGTTTTATGAGCATATTTCGGGTAAGTCATTGATGTGTACTTTTATTTCATCAGTGCTAAACCACTTTGCATGCATCTTAATACACAAAGTACCTCTTGGAGGTAAATATAGCTGTGCTAATTTTATTAATGAGTAAACAAAGGCCAATGGGTAAACAAAAGCCAGCAAGGTTAAAGGGAAACTTCCCTATGAAATAGCCAGTAACTGGTGGGTCTTGATTCTACCCTAAGAACCAGTTCCTCTGTCGTTCTGTCTTATTTCCTGGCCCAAAATTGAATGAGGATGAGGGAAGCAAGAAAAATGCACTCTGTGAAATACTGGATTAAAGGAAGAGCCAGTCCAAAAACGCCTGTGGGACAATGCGCTGGGGGCACATGATGAATGCATTGAGATGGACGTGGGACACCACACCTGATTCCCATCACCACCTGAGCCAAGATTAACCATTCACTTTTTATGGTGCTCTGGTGATCTCTTGGACTGGAAACTGTGAGTCTAAAATTGCTTTCCTGGATTGAACTCAAAGGTATTACTTGACTAGTAGGGAAATCTAGTTGTTTAAGTTACATCTGTTGATGGCGATGCAAAGCACCAGTTGTGGCAATTAGTTTAGCTGAGAATCGAACGGCCTCTGCCTTACTTGTTATGTTTCTGAGTCAGAAAAAGGGTGTGAAATTTTGAGTGTGCTTCAGTGATCCAAAGGACCATACCAATTCCACACTCCTTGCATATATCAATCAAACATAGCAACTAAATACAAGCTCCTGTAGAGTGGTAATTTCATTGATTTTTTTAACTCTCACAGAATAGACTTTATTAAGGATGTCATCTTAATTTTGCAATCTCCTTTTGATTTATAACTCCCCTCTTCTCTTACCTTCAGATAGGAGCTAATTAAATAACCTGTTTTGTGCTTAGTAATTGAACTTCATATCCATTTTATGTACTCCAGTCTAAATGAGAAAGATAATATAAATTTTTACTATGCAACTCTCATGCAAATTAAGAAGGAATGGGCATTAATCGCTGAAGAATGAGGTGTTTAGCTTGCAAATTCTGTGATAAAATATTCTAAAACAAAACATTGGTCATTTCTATGAAGATGGAGTAGACAATAAATTTTAGGAATAAATCTAAAAACCAAGCAAAAAGCAAGATTCCTGCTAGCTTGAGGAATCCATGGTAATACTAGACTTCCCGTGTTCCTGATTTTGGTTCCCACTTTCTTTTGTTTTTCCTATTTAATTTAATTTATTTATTTATTAAAGATTTCTGCCTCCTCCCCGCTACAGCCTCCCATTTCCCTACCCCTCCACCGATCCAGTCCCCCTCCCTCATCAGCCCAAAGAGCAATCAGGGTTCCCTGACCTTTGGGAAGTCCATGGACCACCCACCTCCATCCAGGTCTAGTAAGGTGAGCATCCAAACTGCCTAGGCTCCCACAAAGCCAGTACGTTCCCACTTTCAAAGGCAGCTGCTTTCTATGATGTTTGTGTCCAGCTGTATCTTGCTGCATCCAAGTCAATATTGCATTATATCCATGTCTTGACACACAAAGACAAGTAATTCTTTTGGTTAGATATTTGGCACAGAGACATTTTGTTTAGGAACCCCCCAAAGGCTTCTTTTTTTCTTTTCTTTTTAAGGATCTTATACAAAATGCCACCAAAGCAGATCCTTTTTCGATTTTTTTCTTTCTGGAACTGGAAAGTTGATCTCTGTGCCTTTTTGACAGAGCTGGTACTTTGTTGGACATCATTTTTTTTTTTTTTTTGGTTTTTTCGAGACAAGGTTTCTCTGTGGTTTTGGAGCCTGTCCTGGAACTAGCTCTGTAGACCAGGCTGGTCTCGAACTCACAGAGATCCGCCTGCCTCTGCCTCCCGAGTCCTTCAATTGGGTCTCATGTAGCTCAGGCTGTCTTTATACTCACTAAATAGCTGAGGATGACCTGGTACACCTGTTCTACCTGCCCCAACTTTCTAAGTGTGGATTTCATGTGTATATGCCACCAAACCTAGGTTCATATAGTACTGAGGACTGGACCCTATACATGCTAGGCAGGGACTGTATCAGCTAGGCCGAGCTACATCTTCAATCCATCTTGCCTACTTTGTGAAATGATGACAGTTTGATTCTGTAAGTACTATGCACCATGATAATTTAACAGCAATCTACCATAGTAATCTGACTTTTGTTGTGTTGCAGTCAGGATGCTGGTGTTAAGTACAGAGTCTGATTGAGTAGTGTGAAGCTGGAAAAGTTAGTAACAAACACAGATATATCAGATGAATATTATGACAGAGAAATCAACCAAAACACTAGACAATTCTTTTACTTTTCTTTTTTTTTTCTTTTTTGACAGGAATTCTCTTTCTAACAGCTCTAGCTGTCCTGGAATTAGCTCTGTAGATCAGGCTGGCCTTGAACTCACAGAGCTCCACCTGCTTCAGCCTCCCAAGTGTTGGGATTAAAGGTGTGCACCACCACCGCCCAGCCTGGCAATTCTTTCTCTTGTTGGGTCAAGTGTCTGGCTTTGTAGATAATGTGTAAAATAGGGTCATCAACTTTTCCTTTGTAAATCTGCTTGCTAAACTGTTTCAATTCTTTTAACAAATAGCTTTCTTATAGAGTCAGAAAGGATGCTAAGCGAGAATGCATCATTCTTGGTTTTTCCTGTGTATTCTCCCATCTGCAGTGCATCGCTAAATTCTAACACTTTTACCTGCATTTCTGTCCTTCTCAGCTATTCTCCTTACCCAGTGTGGTGGTTTAATGAAACTGGCCTCCATGAACTCATAGGGAATGGCACTCTTTGGAGGTGTGGCTTTGTTGGAGTAGGTATGGCCTTTTTGGAGGAAGTGTGTCACTGTGGGGGTGGGTTTTAGGTTTCCTGTGCTCAAGGTACTGCCCAGGGTCATGGTCCTTCCAGATGCTTCCTAATTAAGAGGGAGCCAGCACCAAGTCTGCCTCCACATTGCTATGCCTCCCCCGCCATGATGATACTGGAATGACCCTCTGAAACTGTAAGGGGGTCATCCCAGTTAAATGTTTTCCCTAGGTTACCACCACTCCCAAGGTGGAATTTTGCAGTAGTCTTCTGACCACTCTTTGGAAGGTTTTTTTTTTTTTTTCCCTTCTGGAAAGCAGTCAATTAATCTTTCTAAAAACACCAGTCACTCTCAGGCCTACGATCCCCTAATGCTTTCTCACTGTTCTTCAATAAGGTTCAGTCTTCTCCCTCTGGTCTCCACGACGGGTACATGATCATTACACTCTAACCCATTCTCAACCCAGATTAGTAAGCACAAGGCACATTTACTTTATTCTTATTTCCAGGACAGGTAGAAGTTTTTCTTGACTTTCTCTCTCCACCTCAGGACCTTTGAGTGTGCTGACAGCTCAGTCTGGACTTTTCCTCTCAGGACTGACTTATCATTCTGACTACAGCCCCTGTCCGTCTTCAGAGAGAATTTCCATGGCAACACTTTCAACAGGATATAGCCACCCCACAGAGCTTCTAGTTTTCATGCTGTGTTATGTTTATTCTTAAATAAAACTGCAATTTGCTCTTTGCCCTGCTTGCCTCTCACCTTTCTGCTGTCCAGAAGAATATTAGAAGCATAAAACAAGGGCCTGTTGTTGTGCTTACTGGAACATAGAAACAATGCTGTCAAAGTGTCTGAAAACTAAACTATTCGTGAAAATTTTTCAGTGCGTTCTCTATTTTTAAGGATGTTTAGACCATCTCTAAACAGCTAATTTGACAGTTAATACCTTGATCTGAAAACTTCAAGTTCAAGTCCACTTGGGCATCAAGTTCGCCAGTAATGTAGAGCTACAGAATAAACGTGGTGCATTGCTCAGTGGCAGACCACTTGCCTAGTGCATGCCAGGACCTGAGTTCAATCCCTGGCATCGCAAGAAACCAGACAGGCAGAGCAATGCATGTGGAAAATAAAAGGCATTTTTTTTTCTATAAGACTTAATGCAAGAGCTTGTGTAGGATGGAGAGAAGAAACAGTGGAGGTTTAAAATATAGGGCGATGGTGGCGCACGCCTTTAGTCCCAGCACTCGGGAGGCAGAGGCAGGCGGATCTCTGTGAGTTCGAGACCAGCCTGCTCTACAGAGCTAGTTCCAGGACAGGCTCCAAAGCCACAGAGAAGCCCTGTCTCGAAAAACCAAATAAATAAATAAATAAAATACAAGGCTCTGGAGCCAGAAGACTAAGTGTGGTGTTGGAATTCTATTCAAGTGTCTTTTATATTTGTTACCTAACACACCTAAGCCCGATTCCCTCAACTGTGAAAGATGATGCTCTTTAAGTTTTAAATGGATAATCTAATACATAAGAAATAACAAACAAATGCTTGTTATTAGTATCTTGACTGATAATTTCATCATCTGTATGATATATTCTTGTCCTTCCTTTTCCAATGTGTGTAAGAACTTGGAGGCTTGTTTTCTTTTGTTTGCTTGTTTGTTTTTAGAATAGAAACCTAAACCTCTCAACTATGAATCTTCAAATTATCACATTGATTTTTCCTACTGGGCTTAATTATACCTTTGTTTTCATTCTTCCAATGAATATTTAATGACACATTTCTATTTGCTACATCCTACTAGAGAGCAGTAAGCAAGGTAGTGGGGTTAGTTTACATCGCACACCCTGCTAAGAGTAGCAGGAGAAAGAGTTCGTGTGTGTGTGTGTATTTGTGGGGGGGGGGCACAATAATGGATTTCACTGAGTTTAATGAGAAGTGGCCTGATGTAGCAAGGGTGGAAACAGCAGATCTGGAGAGATAGCATCCTGGAAAAAAAAACATGGTATGTCTAAAGAAACAGAAAGGCATAGTGCATATCACCTACTAAGTCAGAATTTTGAACTAAAAGAGGATTTTAGAAAAAGGAAATGATATATGCATAAAATAGCCCAGTAGAAAAGTCATGGTACCTATATACCCTGGCTAAAAAAAAAATGCCTTTTAAAAACACACGGTGATATAACCTATGCTCTCTGGATATTTGCATAGGATCCATATATTTTCATAAAATATTCTCATGTTGGGGTGGGGAATTAAAACTTCTGTCTCAAATGAGCTATCCATCTTTCTGAATTTCTCTGTGGCAGGAACTATGCCTTCACTATTGTATATCTAGATCCTATTTGGAGAATTTAAAACCACTTTCTGGACTCTGAATACTAAATTACTCAGAATTGATTAATGAGCTAATTGTTCAACCTTTCACTTCATTTTTCCTGTGTATACAATTTAAAATCCTTTTGTTAGTTACATTCTCGCTTAAATTCACATCCCATCCCTGTTGAGATTAGCGATCAGACTTCTAATTAGCTTTCCAAAGTGTGTTTGTGGGCTTATTTCTTACACAAGTGGAAAAAAAATGAGTATCAAATATAGAAATTGTTAAACTTTTCTTTAAAGCCTTATGTGTCAATAATATAGTATCTATCCATGCCCCACCAGTGAGCCCCATAAATAGAACTGACAAAATTATGTAGACAACTCACCATCGTTCCTCAGGATTAGTGGTGTGGGTGGCCCCAGGACCTTGTGGTTCGTCACAGTATTGGTAACTACACAGGTATAATTCCCAACATCGGATTTTTCTACTTTGGCGATATACAGATTCCCAGTCTCTTGAGAAACAAAGCGGCGGTTATCCTGATAGGAAGGGTATTCATTGAAGATCCAGGCATAGCTCAGCTCTGCAAGTACAAGAATCATCATTGTAAATAAGTCTGTTGACCCTGGAAGCTTGCTGCCTTTAGAATAAAAGTGGTCAAGGTAGAAACTTAAATTGCTGCTCTTCACCTTATAAAGTATAAATGGGAGGTAATCACAAAAGGCTTCCTACTGTCAGTCAATAATGCTTTATTTCAAGAGGACTAGAAGATACCCTAGAAGACGACTCAGAAAGACCCAGCCTTTAGAAGTCAAAGGTATAAGCATGTGCCAAGTACTTTGAAGCAAGTTCTAAAGGAATCCAAGGTTAAAGACCCAAATATATAACCTTGACATAGTAATGTGAGATGCTACCCTGGCTCTTTTTAGATTGCTTTCCTTATGCAATAATAATCACTATAGTGCACTGGATTATAGGTTTGCATAGTCTTCTGTGGTATTAGATGCAGTTCATCCTTTTCATTAACTCAGGAGCTTTGACACAGAAAAAACAAAGTAATGAATCAAAATTCTTAACCCTTAGCTGGGTGGTGGTGCACACCTTTAATCCCAGCACTCAGGAGGCAGAGGCAGGTGAATCTCTATGTGTTTGAGGCCAGCCTGGTTTACAAGAGCTAGTTCCAGGACAGGCTACAAAGCTACCTAGAAATCATATCTCAATAAACAAAAACAAAAAACAAAAAATCTTCACCCTTAAACAGAGTAATCATTCATATTCACTCCATTCTTTTCTTGTCTTCTCCCACTTTCAACTGAAATTTCTTCTCTTCTTACATAGAACGTTGATTACTTCTCCAAAATTTTAATAAGAGGGTAATTAAGTGTTACCAAATACACACTGGCATCTTAATTATATCACACATATAAATATGTTCTTCAAAATATAGTTCAAAAAGACATCTCCATAAGAAAGTGAGTGTGGAGTGGAAGTCAGAGAAGCATGCTTACAAATACTTCCTCATCCCAGAGTGCATTGTGACAGTCCTATCTAGAAATAGTCCTTTGACAGCTCTTGATTTTTCATAAGGATTAGATGAAAATTTTGTGACTAGCCACACAAGCCCATGTTTTCAATTCAAAGAACCCCAGACGACAATGAAGTTCTCTGAGTGGCTTCAGTCAGATGGCTGGCACCATCCTGTTCTAAGAACATCAACCTTTTCAACTCCGGGCACTTCACCCTTCCTCTCTGTGAAGTGAGAGCCAGAGATGTGTCCACAGCTGAACCATGACATACTGGCTGCTGGCCCTGATTTGTTAAGATGGCTTTTCTCTTTAAAAATCACTTTGCTGGGGGAAGGAAAGAAAAAAAAAAACAAGATACACTGGGAATCTCTGGTTATAGAAATATTTGGCTGAGTTACTCCAGGCCATTCTTTCATATGATCTTGGTTAAATTCTAAACGCATGATGGGTTCTTGGAAAATGGCTGAAAGGCCACTTGAGCTTTGTAAAGAGAGCACTAATTACTGATGAAGGCATCTTTGCTGTTTAATCCTTCAGTGAATCCCAACTCTAATTGAACTCAACTACTGAATGTGTCACAAGAAACATGTTTTGCCTTAATAATCCATTGTTGACTTACAAAGGAGGGGTTGTGCAGATTGCCCTCCCTTTATTCCAGAATTATAGCATTTCCACATGCATTATTTTGGAGAGCTGTAATTATGTTTCTATGAGAAAAGTCAATCACACTATGTTTGTCCATGTAATTAGAGGTAACTCCATTGCTACTGTCAAGAGGACAGTGGGCATAAAAATAAGTTCTTCCCAAGGTCATGGAGCAATATCTTCTGATATAAAACATTCTATCCTGGAAAAAAGCTTGTGAAGAATCAGAAAGTACATGAATCTTACAAGGCTCAGGAAGTAAACAAATTTCTACATCTCAGGAAGTTCCTGAAACTCAACACATCTATGAAACCCTTACTCAGAGTCATATAAGTAAAAGACTTCTGGGAAGGAGTGACTCTAAACTCAAGTAATACAAGGAACTCTGAGGAAAAGGCTTTTCATGGTTCTCACTCGTGTGAGGTAGGCTTTTTACTGATGCATTATCTGCCTTCAAGACATCCTTGCTTCTATAAGTAAATCCTTACCCATACTTCTGTAACTAACAGCAATTAACTTAATGCTTTACTAACCTAGACATGGCAGGACATAGTTTCTTTGGTCTGTCATTAGCATTCCTTCTGGGGTAAATAAATATTTGTTTATATTTTCAGGAAAAAATACATAAGGATGGAGAGGTGACTCAATATTTAAGAGTACTTGCTTTTCCAGAAAACCTGGGTTCAATTCCCAGCACCCACATGGCAATCTCCTGAAACTCCAGCGCCAGAGGATCTGAAGTCCTCTTCTGGCACTTAGGTACCAGGAATACACATGTTACACAGATGTACATGCAGTTAAACACCTCATAAATATTAAAAAGAAATCTAAAAAAAAATTGTAAAATTTCAGACACCAGTATGTTGCCTATTTCCAAAACAAAAGCAAGCAAACAAACAAATAAACAAAACAAACAAACAAAAAGACACCCAAACTTTAAGATAGGAAAAGACTAGATAACAGGTCACGAGAAAACATAATCTAGCAGGGACTCCTTCCTGTAAGAAAAGACTTAAAAAGGTCAGCAAGGCAGACAGTGTGCTCTGTACTTTACTCCATAATCGTATTTCCGGCAAGCCCTGCTATCTCTCAGCAACCCAGTTCTCTAATATGGACAGGAATGACCATGTGACCTCTGATAAGCTTTAAGAAAATTTAACTATAAGCTAACATTTCCAAAGTTATAAAGTAGACATTACAAAGTAATTTACGAAGACAAAATTAAATCAATTCACACTTCCCCAAAGAGAGCTGAAATCAAATATACAAAACTATATTTTTTTTTCCCTTGAGATATTTTTTTAAAAGTCTTGTAGTGGCTAGTGGTGGCGAAGTCCTCCGAATTCTGAGGGAGGAATTTAACAGCCAGAAAGCAGCTATTAGAAGAAAGACATCTGGTCTGGTATTTTATAGAGGGAAAGTGCCGAATTTGAAATCTGTGTTACATAAGGGAGACCACATAAACTCTCCCATTTTCTACGTCTTCATCAATAAAATGGTGACAATTTAAACTGGGATATAGGTACATGTACTAAGAGTCAGTCTATACAAAAGTCATCGAAATGTCTGCCAATTTGTAGAGCTTTGGGTTATTATCTTGTCTGTCACCAGCTTAATAATTATAAAAGTAAAATTGTTTGTTTCATTTTATTCCTTCATCAGCATATCAATGAATGGGTTTCATGAGGCTGTTTACAGACACATTTGCCATTATACTTCCTCTTCAATTATTCTACTCCTTGACGACTTTCACATTCCCCCATCTCTCTTTTAAAAATGGATTCAGTAGAGCTTGAGATGCAGCTCAGTTGGTAAATAGGTTGCCTAGCATGGAGGGGGGCATAGGCCCCTAGCCTCTAGCCTCTAGCACTACAGATGCCAGGTACAACAACGCACATCTCTAATCCTAGCCCTCAGGAGGTGGAAGCAAAACCAGAAGTTCAAGGACAACATCTCCAACAGAGCAAGTTCAAGGGCAGCTTGGTCTACGTGAGATCCTGTCTCAAAAAAAAAAAAAGAAAAGAAAAAAAAAGAAAGAAAGAAAGAAAAAGTATTCAGCTAACACGCTATCTGATACATTTGAGAATAAGTTAATTTCTTTAATTTTGCTCTGTTTGTGACTTAAATGCCTTGGTGATTTCATGGGAGACACAATCAACTTTAAGTGCACACCACAGCATCACTTACTATTTGGTACTTGAATATGACTCTGTTTTTCATTCAGCCCCTAATTCAAAAGGTCACACGATCAAGTCATTTGGCAAACACTTTTCTTTTAAGCAATTTTGGTAAGTATGCTGGTCATTTTTTGTCTACTTGCTATCAGCTGGAGTCATCTGGGAAGATAGAATTCAGTTGATGAGGAACAGCTCCCATTAAATTGGTCTATGGACATTTTCCTGGTTGATGATGGATATAGAAGATACCAGCCAATGTGGGTGGTATTTTCTCTTGGAAGGTGGTATGGGATATATAAACAAAGCAGGCTGAGCAAGACAATATTCCGTGTTCCTCTGCATCAGTCAATCCCTGTCTTGAGCTCCTGCCCTTACTTGGACTGTGGTTGGGATATATGAACAAAATAAACCTTTTCCCCAAGGTTTTTTGTCTAATCTTTACTAGACTATTATGAAACAAACTGGAACAATAAGCAAATGTCCTTGAAATATTCTACAGAGCCTTTAGTCATTTCAAAGTATTTGGATTTTATTATGCAATGAGCATCCCCTTCCCCCATATTAAGCTCTAGTATCCATGATTTCTATACAACGATGTACTGTATCCTGGAACTGTGGGCCAAAATAAATCCTACCCTCCTAAAGTTCTCTCTCTCTGTCTCTCTGTCTGTCTTTCTTCCCTCCTCTGTCTCTCTGTTACTCCCGTATCTGTGTTTGCACATTTGTAGAGACTAGAAGAGGAAATCAGGTTTCATGCTCCGTCTTGGTTCACTTTATTCCTTCTGAGGTAGGATCTGTCACTGATCCTGATACTAGACTGGAAGTCTCGAAGTCTCAGAGAGGCTCCTGCTTCTCCTCTCGCCAACAGCACAGGAGTTAACAGTAGTGCACAGTCATGTCCAGTTTTATATGGGCTCTAGGTCCTAAACTCAGATCTTCATGTTTGTGTAACATGGGCTTTTACCTACTCATCAATCTATCCATTCCCCCATTATGCTGCCTTTTTCAGTAGTTTTATTACCAAAATAAGGCAAATAGCTAATACAAAAATTGGTAGCTAATTTGCTCTGATAAACCTGACCAGTCTTTGGGACTGGTTTGCTGGAGGAATGAAGGAGAATTTGGAACTTTAGACTACAAAACTCGTTAAATACTAGTTCAACTTTGTCATAGAATCTTTTCTAGTTTAATTTCAGGGACAATTTTTGGCATATCACTTGACTCCATGATTTCCATGAACTCTAACTGGGAAGTTGTAAATTATCCTGAGGGGTAGGATTTATTTTTAAATTGAATAAAGAGCAAATGAAAGCTAAGGAAGAGATGATGATAAAGAAAGAGAGAAAAAAAGGTTGATGAAATAATGTTTTAATAATCTTGTCAAATTGTAATAACAGTATGATGTCAAAACTTTCCATGTTCCAAAAAAACCAAACCTGAATTGTCAAATGGAATACCAAAGGATATTATAATATTTATAGGAAAATGAATGGGACTAGAAATCATTATGTTAATAAAAGAATACAAAATTAGAAAGACAAATATCATGCTTTCTCGTGTTTGTGGAATCTAGATCTCTCTCTCTCTCTTTGTGTGTGTATGTGCATGCATGAATATGTGTTTGTTTGTCATGAAAATAGAAAAAGACTACAAGAAAGGAGGAAGAAAATTTCTGAGAAGAGAGAGTGCAAAATAAGATTAGTGGATATATGTGTCCAGAAAACTAGAAGTAGAACCTGTAGTGCAGAGAGAATAGAAGGGAGGAAGCAGGGGAGGGAGCAGGGTGCTGCAAATAGGAACAAAGTATGATAACTTTATTTGTAAAGCTGTATGGTCATAGCAAAACCCATTTCCTTGTAGGAGGACCAAAAAGTAATCTTAAGTAAAAAAAAAAAGAATATCAAAGAGATGGCTAAGGACCCTTATACCACCATTTCAGCATCTCTCTTTTTGTAAGTAACTCACCCTGAAGACCAGGGGAATAGTCTCAGCTGGGGAATAGGTAAAATAACAATGTTCAACTGAATGCTCAACCCCCAAACAGGACATCTCCAGCTGATAAATTAACTTAGTTTTCTTCATAGCAAATATCACTACCTGAAATATTGTGTTTCTGTTTGTGTATAGGTTCTAGGCCATCAGGAGGACTGGAAGGAATATAATCCAATAACAACACAATATCAAAGCAGACAGAAAAAATAGTAAAAACTAAATAGCACCAACATATCATGTCAGATTTTTAGACTTAGAAGATATGAAAATTCTGAGGCCTAGAAAAGGTCAGGGTGAGACATCAAAAGATGGCTAGGCAGAAAATGACCTAATGTTTCTGGCAATGCTCCTGTTCCAGCATTCTGCTAGGACAACAGACACCCTTGGCATTTAAAAGTAAAGAATACTATTGTTAAACCACTCAACAGACAATATAGATTTCCCTGAAGAGCCAAAACCTATTTTTATCAGAGCAAAACATTAATCCATTGGGTTATATAAAATGCTATCAACATTCCAAAAAAAGTAAAGGGAAGCAAATAAAAGAAAATAAACTCTCGTGTGCTGCAATGAGCAAAAACCATATCCCACTCAGTTTGATTTCCTCTGGGACTTCCATGCAATATTTATACTTACTCAAACTTGACAGATTTCTTTTGATAAGTTTTCACTCACTAATTGCTCTGGAAGTGACAGACAGTTTCTGCCCCATTGGCAATTTGTGACAACTGAGTAAACAGATATTTGGAATGCAGTGTATTAAACGGATTGTGAAACTTCTGATGTTCAACAGAAAAGACTAAACGTTTATAATGTGGTACTAATTAAGGCAGAAGGATCTAGCAATGACTTTCTGATTTGGAACATCCAAAGTGACTGGAAATTAACTCAAGTCTTTAGTCTTTGAATAGGCCTCTAGTTCTTATCTATGGACCAAGAGTAGAGAATTACTTGGCTATTGTTTTCTGAAAATAAACTAATCAAGGGATAGTTTAGGCACAGGTGCTCAGTGAGCAAAGCTACTCTGTGTGAATGTATTCTTCCGACAGACATGCTTAACTTTTCCTGACCCCAGTTTCTTCTCAGAGTCATGTGCTTACTGCATTGACTTCGATCCCAACAGTGGTAAATGTGTCATACTTTAAAGGATGCCTTTCTTGAATCCTCACATTTTAATTTTGGCCTTTTCTACTTTGCAGATCCAGAAAATAAAACCCAGAGAAATTCAGGAATGGAGCATGATGGCACATTTGGTACACAGCATGGACAGGGACATGGGGTGGACTCAATGTATGAAAGATTGGGCTTTGTATGGCGGATGTGTGTTATTAACTTCTTTATGGTGTGGTGATAAGAGGTCTGTTTTCCTTATCTGGAAGTTGAAGGAGTAGAATGGGATAATCCATTTATCTCTTCTAACATTAAGAATCCATAATTTCTACATAAATGTCAGTAAATATGACAGTTCATTTGTTGGTGAAATAAAGTGAGAAGAGAACCTCAGTAAGAACTGTACAGGTAGTTATTGTGAAGTCTGAAAATGATGCTAGTGGGCTGGAGAGGTGTCTCGGCAGTTAGAAATCATTCCTGCTCTTCCAGAGGACTCAAATTCAGTTCCCAACTCCCACAATAAGTGCTATACAATTACGACTGTGAGTAATTACGTCTCCAACAGAGTTGATATCCTCTTACAGTTTCTATAGGCAAAAATGCACATACACACACACACACACACACACACACACCCCAGTAGATTAGTTGGTTGAATCTGGGTTGTGTTTTGTAGGAAATCTAGACAGGGACAGAGTCTGAGCTTTAACAGAACAGGTGTCCTTATCTTTCATTGGTTTTAACAATACCTGACATAGCTGGGTGGTGGTGGTGCACGCCTTTAATTCCAGCACTCGGGAGGCAGAGGCAGGCGAATCTCTGTGAGTTCGAGGCCAGCCTGTTCTAGAAGAGCTAGTTTCAGGACAGGAACCAAAAAAGCTACGGAGAAACCCTGTCTCAAAAATCATAAAACAAAACAAAACAACAACAACCAAAAACAAAACAATACCTGACATGCTTTTTGTGCAGTGTTTGTGAGGATGAATTTGAATGGAGGTGTGATTCTGTGGAAGTAACTATGAAAGATGTGTTTGAAGCAAATTTGGAAGTGATAGAGCCCATGTGAATGTGTCTGCTGGTTCACTGGCTGGTCAAGCAGTTGCTGGGCTCCAGCTACTTATAAAAGCTGAACTCCTGGCCCAGGAATAGACAGCAGTGCTGACAAATGCTTGGAGATGCTAAAGATTGGGGTTGGGATTAGTTATTAGTTCCCCTGAATAGGACACATAACCACAGGGGATGATCCCTGGTTTGGCTGTCAAAAGACAAGGACAGAGTCTGAGCTTCAGTGTTTATTAGAAGCTAAGCACTTTCTATTCCTGTTTTTCACCTGAAAACTAAGGCAATAAAAGGAATACCTGTCTACCTCAACCAAGACTTTCATTAGTTACCAGACACAGTGGTCTAAACCTTTGAGATTATGGTAGTCATAGCTTTCCTTTCCTCCTAATAAAATGCCATTTAAATGGGATATTAAGTTGCTTGTTGTTTTCTGAATTTGTAAAAAAATATTTTAAGTCATGAGTTTCCTGAAAATTCATAACTTCCACTCCCAGCAAATCAGAACTGGGCCAGAAACTCCATGGGTTTATTAGCTCTGGTAATCAAACATGCTATATAGCTATCAAGAGAGTCCAATGACTGTGTTGTATGAGGGATTTGTGAACTACCTTCAAAGAACACTTTAGTTGACCTCTAACTATAACTGATACACTAAAAGATAAATTTAAAGTAGTATATGTCCCGTGCTCCAATGAACAATATTTGAGGAAACATGGATATTGAGGATGGTACAGAGGAGATGAAATCTGCATATGTGGAAAGAGGATCACTGTTACACCTTTATTAATTAGACAATAGATTAATGGGTACTTAACTCCTATAATGACAGTGATAACCCTTTACAGCAAAGGTCAATGAAACCCTGTCCGTCACTGACAGGACAACTTATTAAGAATGTTCTGGGTCATAGGGAATTTGGTACAGTCTGCTCTATGCATCAGGAAAGATTGCTCAGGGTCCAGACACTGATGTCATTAACTATCAGTGCTGGATAGAGAAGGGAAGGCATGACAAGCATCTGTCACTTGGACTATAAGGAGCTACTTTTCTACCCATGGCTGACAGTTATATTTGTTTCTGCCAGACACAGATTCAGAATCATTCTCAATATAGTATTATAGGCAGTTACCCCCGAACAAGTTGTGGTGGCACAAAAATCCCAAATGGTTTCTCATCTTTACCATATAGGCTAACTAACCATCACACATTGGAAAGGCCCAAAAATGAAATGATCCTCAGTCCAGATGCCATTAATGGAAAGTTCCATACCAAACATTGCTTCATGCACAAAACTATTTAAATGTTGTATAACGTTACTTTAGGGCCATGAGAACATGTACATGTGAATTATGAGTGAATTTTATATTGAAACTTAGTGCCTCATTCCGATGATATTTCATTATGTATGTGCAAAAATCAAAAGCTTCAAAGAATCTAACGTATTTCTGGTCCCAAAAATTTTGGATAAAGGTCATTCAACCAGCAGTGACTATGGAGGAATAAAGTAGCAAAACAGAGATTAGATTAGTGCTAAGTCTCACCCAACCTTGTGGCTGCATTGCTAAAATTAAGCCTCTGACTAAGGGGCTTCTGCTTTTATTCCATGATATTTTTAGTACATGTGACTTACTCACTGAGATGTGGCAATGGGGGTGTTGGAAGGCAGATGCCAAAGTGCTGTTTCCTAATGCACAAGAGTCCTTGAATTCTGCTCTGAATATGGCTTAAAATTTCCCCAATTTTATATATTACTTATTTTCTTGTCACTGTTTTATTGGGAAAATTGAACATTTTTCTTCGGGGTGAGGATTTTGTTTAGAAACTTGTGAGTAGAGTTAAGGGATTTAACTCGAAAAGTAATTTAACTCATTGATATGAGTATATAATGAAATGGAATATGATATTCATATGAATTGCAAATACAAATGGAAAGGTTTCAAATAAGTCTTATACTTAGAGCTGATTGCCTTGGGATATACTCCTAGGTTCCTCAGGTAGAGTCTGGCTTTCTTATGCTTTTACAAATGGATCTGTGAAAAGGTATAAGAAATATTTTTGGATTTCTAGCTAGGAAGCTCTACACCCCTCAAACAAAGTGCATGCATGCGTGTGTGAAACAGGAAAGTGTTCGTTGTATTCACATGGTTCAGTTTTGAGTGGAGGCCAGAAATAAAAAAACATGACTTGACAAGTTATATGTGTCTTTTTATGATTTCTAATGTTTTGAAAATAGTGAAAACAAAACAGATGTCTAGACACTGTGCTATCCTGGCAATGCTAACACAGTGCTTATGTATCATTCTTACTGAGCATCCAGACAAAGAAACACAGTGTCTGTTACCCTAAGTGGTCCTCAAGTCCAAGTAAGCACCTGACTATTGGAAGAGCTTATGTAAAACAAAAGATGAAAAGCCAATGTTAAAAGAAAAGATAAATGCTACTGTGGTGAGTGCGTGTGTGTTTCAAACTTGTATAGACTCTAGGTGTGAAATTCCTCAAAAAGATCTACTACATGGTCCATCTATACTGTTTTTGGATATATAGCCAGAGGATCCAGTATCCTATCCTAGAAATGCCCATTTATTATTCTTTGCTGCTTTCTTCACAATAGTCAGGAAGAAGACACAGCCTAGATGCCAATCAATTTATAAATTGATAATGAAAATGTGGTACACTTATACAATGGAATCTTCTTCAGATGTTTTAAAAATGAAACTCATAGGTAAATGGAAGGAACTAGAAACAACCATTCCGAGTGAGGTAACCCAGACCTGGAATGACAAACACTTTATATGTCTTTTGTTTGTGGATGTTAGCTTTGAATCTCAGAATTTTGCCTTTCATCTGGGACAGCCACAGAAGTCAGACATTACTATCGGGCCATGAGGAGGGTCTTTCAGGAGGGGAAATAGAACATACTGCTACAAAGGAGTAAAGGAACAATGGAAGAAGTGTGAAACTAGGGTGATGAAATGGAGAGTAGCATAGAGGAAGGAAGTGTAGGGAA
Source organism: Microtus oregoni (assembly GCF_018167655.1). Lineage (NCBI taxonomy): Eukaryota > Metazoa > Chordata > Mammalia > Rodentia > Cricetidae > Microtus > Microtus oregoni. The sequence goes on along the minus strand of NW_024543061.1, from coordinate 47,502,418 downwards.
GGATAAATAACACTAAGGATATTTTGAAAAATTCATATGAATTCCTAGTACTCAGAAACTTCCATATATATTTATTATTAATGCATTTTGTCTATTATTATATAAAATAGATACATAATTATAAATCCCAGAAAATGAAATTCAAGACCCAAGGTGATGTGGATGCTGAGATTCCAAGGACTACACTTAAATTGACTCTTGAATTTAAAGACTTGAATATATGATCCCTCAACCAATCAGAGATGTTATTGGGAGAGGAGAGTTTCTTGTGAGGAGCTGGCGTAAAGTCTCTAATTTGCCAGTCTATACCACTTCCTAGAGGTCACTTCAGGTCCAGGACTCCCAGACAACTGAGTGTCCAACACATGCTTTAGGGTACAGAAACAGAGAGAAATTAATGGAACTGATCATTTACTGAATATTTCCATCATCACGTGAATGGTATTAGAAAGTACAAAAGTAGGTTATGTGACTCTTTTGATTGGGTAAAGGCAGTGTTGGTACTGGAGCCGCAATTAGCCAAGGTTAGAGTTTTGCTTAATTGTGATGAAGAGTGATCCAGTCTGCTCCATGTGACCCATCCAATCAATTTGATGCAGTTTTAATAGATTTTTGTGCATGGATAGAAGCTGTGCTCATGGGAGATAAAGAATGTAGTTTTCAGCTATTTATCAAAAAACTTGACATTGAAGATAGTGTCATATTTTATAGAGAGCCAAAACACACTGATGAAGTTCATTATAGGAGCATCTTGAATCGTGAAGACAACTGGTATTTAGATGTGGGAATCTCCTGAAGCATAGATGCCCTTTGATACTCAGTATAAATACTTGGGATATTATAGGAACTGCATGTTAGTATAGAGATGCCTATTAAAGTTTACCGTCAAGTTCTAGAAACAATCCTACACTACATCAGGTGGTTGATAACAGAAGAATCATTTGATAAACTACTTTTGGCTCAACAATTCAGAGCACCTCATTTCCTATGAAAGTTTCTCTAGGATGCATAGAGGTTCTTTCTGCTTTGGGAAGGGTAGCCTCAACAAGCCTCCAAGACCAGTGATTTGAATTCATAAAATTGTTCATTCACTTCACTACCCTATCATTCCATGCTGTTGATCTATTTGTACTTTTTACTTTTCTCATTGCTTTGACAAAAAATGCCTATAAAGATGCAAGTTAGGGGAGGAAATGTTTGTTTCAGTTCAGAGTCTGGAGCTATGGTTATAGGGGTGCAAAGCAGCTGATCGTATTTCTTCTGCTCACAAGAGACAGAGATGTGAATACCAGTGTTCAGTTCTCTCTCTCTTTTATTCAGTCCAGGACTGCACACCGTTAGGATGGATCTTCTCACGCCAGTTTAGAAATTTCCTAGCAAACATGCCTGGAGGTCTGTCTCCTAGATGCCTCTAAACTTTTGCTGATTACAATCACTCTACTTTTCAAAGATCTATTTTTCTGCTACGAAAGTGATATCTCTCATCAACAAGATAACTGTTGCCTTTTTAGTTTTGCTTGAAAGCAACTAACATTATTTGTTATATTAAAATGTTCATTTCCCTGTATTTGGATCTCCATTTAGTAGACTTCCTGCAGAACAGTATGCACATAGAAGGAAGCACATGCTTCCTTTCTGTTTCTCCTATTTTGTGATGCTCTGTAAATAATAACTGAATTGAACTGGATTTTGGACTTCTGAATGTCAGAAGTGTCCACAGCAATCATATCACTTTTGAACCTGGGACCAAAAGTGCTTGTGAGAAAGAAGTTCCTTGTAAAGGTGAGGGTACACTACTTTCCTTACACTATTGATAGTACATTGAAATCATTGAGATTAGAGGAAGGCAAAAATTCTGTAATATCTAGAGGTATAAGTTTTAAGTCAGGGTATCTAAAGTCTTTCCTCTTAAAATGATTCTTTCCTCCTTCCCTCTTTTTTCCTTCTCTTCCTCCTGTTCTTTCCTCCTGACCTCCTTCTCTTCTTCCATTCATTTTTATTTTGTCTTCCCTAACACACCGATGCCAGTTTCTTCTGTAAATATCTGAATGGTGAATATTGACCATCTAAGAATGAGTCAGCAGTAACTAGTAAAAAAACAGAAGCATGCAGAGGCGCTGAAACAAACTTACACATCATAACTGAGGCTAAAGGGCACATAGAGATGATCCATCTTGAATTACCAGATGATACCAGGGATCAAGCTAGATCTCAGCTACGCTGAGGTGTCAGTTAGCTTTAGCCTAAAGTACTTCCATGTAAGAAGGAGATAACACTGTTTCTTATGGCTGAGATTTCTCTAAATAAGGTTACTTATAATAAGTACATCAGAAAACCCACAGCTTGTCTATTCTTTACATTTTCTTAACACGTTTAATGTTAAGACCTGGGATTTGAACTCAGGTTCCTGTATGTACTAGAAAAGCAATCTGCTACTGAGCTACATCTTTGGCTCCTTAAAGACACTTGCCACCATGATGTAATTTGTCATCTCCATCAGTTTTTAGAAATGGGTAAAATAGGAGACAGGCAGAGAACGTGAGCTACAGGAAAGTAAGGTGAGTTCATAAGGAACCAGTAGGATAAAATCTGGGATTAAAACAGACATCTCTTGAGAAAAGGAAGACATCCTTTTCCTATGTTAGAAACAATTGCAACTGCAGTCTTCAGATGCACCCACCCATGACACGGTGACTTGAGGTGACTGCAATGACTGATGCTTCAGGTCTTTTGTTGAGGGCGTATGCTATTGGGATCAGGAAGATCCTTCACAGTAGAACTGGTGCTCAGGAAATGTTTGGGATTTCAAAGGACCAGGTGACCCGATAGATACTAAATATCAAGACAGATGTGTCACTCACGTTGTCAGAATCGAAAGACATGCCCTAAGATGGGCTAGCACAATGCATAGGGAATAAGGGTTTTGTTGCAGCATGATGAAAAAATCTGTCTTGTTACTTTAAGCCTAGTAATATAGGTGGAGAAAGAGAATTGTTCAACTTAGAACTAAAAGGGATACTTAGAAATAATGAATGATTTGGGCTGAATACGGAAATGTCAATTAAACTATAATTATTTACATTTTAAAGGCTCTAAGCAGTAATATGACTAACCAAGCAAGCTTCTAAGCAATAATAACCAACTCCCACACAAGTCACTAACACATAGCCTTTTCACCAGATTATTAAAATTTCACACCCTCCTCAATTAAAGATATGATGCAAAATTCAGATAACTAAAGTTCAAATTTTGAGCATTTATAAATTAATTCTTAGTTAAATTTTCAAAATCTTCCCCCCCCACAGTGTGTCCGTGTTCGTGTGTGTGTGGTGTGTGTGTGTGGTGTGTGTGTGTGTGTGTGGTGTGTGTGTGTGTGTGTGTGTGTGTGGTGTGGTGTGTGTACATGTGCTTGCATACTAGGGATCAAATTCAAGGTTTTATTCACTCTTGGCCATGCTAGATGTGTGCTCTACTATTCAGCTACATCTCAGCCCAATTTTCTCTTTCATTAGGATTTAATCGGTTGCCATGGCAACAAGTTTTCATTCCTCTAGGTTAGTAAGAGGGATGAAGAAGATGAGTTATGAGGTTGAACAATCATTACTTCATTGCCCAGGGCAGTTATTGGTCCAGTATGGATCATATGACAAAAGATACCGAACCCAATATGTTTGAAATCCAACTGGACCCTAAAGTGACCTTTAACCCCTCTGATTTTAATATCTGAGGCCTTGAGGGAGTGCTTCCATGCCTAATGTACTCTGACAAGAAAGTGGTCAGAGGAGGGAAAACAAAAACTCAGCTGATAGTTAAAGGAAAAAAACAGATACCAGTTGGGCTCTTGAAGGAAATTAACTTAAAAGAAGCATTTTCCCCATTTTTAACAACACTTTCATCCCAGAAAGGTTTAAGTCTTAAGTCCCAAACTTTGGTTCTGTTTTCAAAGCATCTTAGCTAGAACAAACTGATGACACCTTTTCTTCTTGGATGTCACACCTACCCTCCCACTAAGGTTGTTACTAAGGTTTTATTCTTATTTATCAAGGTCTGCAAAAGATGTCTTTTGGGAAGTCCTTTTGCACAAACATGACATCCACAGACTCCCCTTTAGAATTGTTCATTTTAAGATAGACTCTTAGAAATGTTGGATTCCTACCAATCCATGACCCTTCTATTTCTCCAAGGCAGTAAAACAGAGAAACTTGAAAGAAAAATATCAAATATAAGAAGAAAAATTAGGAGAAAATTACAGTTCATCTGATATCTAAGCAAAATCTTGTTTTGGTTTTGATTTTTAAAATTATTATCTTTACCTCAGTTGACTATAATACTTATCCTGTGATTTGAAGCTAGGTACAACTGGCCATGTAACCTTACTCTGCTATAACTCTGAGTGGCTCAGTTTTTCTCTTTTGAGAAATAGAAATAGAAATATTTACTGTATGGTGCCATTGAGAGGTTCAAGTGAAGTACCCAAACCAGAAGACTGATTATAATTAGCCCAGTATCCAGGAAATAATATTATTCAATAACCACTAATCCTTATTGTGATCAGTAAGAAGGAAATAATGGCTAGAACTATTAGATGAACTACATACTCATTTCAGTATATTTTAAAGATCAATTCCAAATCATGTGCTATGTTAACAGAACAGGATAAAATGTACATCTGACACAGATACCTGTGATATGTCAGGACCATAGTTTATTGTTTTGTATGTTTGTTAATTCATTTCATTCATCTAAGAGGTAATGCTGTCTTCTCTCCAAACATGGAAGTGGGAAACAGAAAGAAAAAGTTATATGTCAAACATAACCTTGAGCAGTTATTCAGGAAATGAAACTTCTCAGTCATTTATACAATGTCTACTTTACTAATCCATTGCTGTAGCAAAATCATAAAATTAATATGTTCTTTCACCTTCTAGAAACCTATATAGGAAATGAGTTGGGAATGTAAATATCAATGAAAGTATGTCATATAAATAAAAAGTAATGCATTTGGGGCTTAACTAGGTGAATTTACACTTAGTCCATATGTTACTGATTATTGTTGGAAACCACTGTAGGAAAAAAAATCTGTCCACACTTTTCTTTGTTAGAAGTTGGGTGAATACCTAGAGAATAATTACATACTTACCCTCTCCCACTCTTCCTTTCTTCTCTCCTTTTCTTTCCTCCCTCTCTCCCTTTCTCCCTTCCTGCTTCTTAGTAAGCAATTACAGCAGTCCTAAAACCCATTACAGTAGATTTTTTGCCAGCTGCACAGTTTCACTGTTTGGGAAAAAAATCAGTAGGGAGGAGACTTTTTCCATTGGACTCGGCAATCTTCTCCAGATCACTTCAGCTCTCGAAGCTTCAATTTTCAATTTTCTTACATGCGAGGAAGAGATAACAATCCCTCACTTCATAGGCTTGGTGGTCAAATGAGACCATACATGAGAAAACAATTTGTAAACAATGAAAGACCAAGCCTTGGTGAGAAACTGTTATAGGGCAGGGATTGCAGATAGATTGGGACTTGCTTACAGAGCTCCACCTAATTGGTATTGGCTGCCAGAATGCTGGCTCAGATTTTAAAGGATGTGCTAGAATTTAGAAGGAAAAGTAGCTGTAATTGATCTGTGATGACTGACTAGGGAATAAGAGAGAGAATCGCCGTGCGTGTGAGGAATATTTAGGGCACTGCCCGCGTAAATTTGTAGTGGCTAGAATAGCGAAAGGATTGCCCTGAAACGGAAGGCAGGCTGAGGATTATGCGCACAATTTCTCACTTCCCTGTTCCTGTAAAATTCTATAAAGTGGTGATTACTTTAACAAATTCAATGTGTTGTCATGAAACTGGAATTAAATAATTTATGTAATCGAATTTAGGAAACTAAAAAGTAGCATTCAGTAGAGATTGATGAAGATTATTGGAGAATTAAAAAAGTATTACACATGCAACCATTTCTTACCACTAGAAAATACTTCTTTTATGAGGATGAAAAGAAAGTCTAATTATTCTTCCACATTAGGGGCAAAACAATACAAACCTGATGTTCCTAACTGCATGTTAGTAAAGATATTTTTTCCCACCTTCGATTTCTAGCTCTTTATCTGTCACTTTAAATTGGCTGTTTGACAGATGTTCAATAATTGACACAGCTTATCTTTGCCTCTCAGGTGTCTTTCCTACACAATTGCCAGCATTTTCTGTTGCCATAGCAACTGTAAACATTAATGATTATTCCAACATGCCATGGGGATTTAAACACATTCTTAAAAGTTCCCTCAGGAAAGAAGAAAAAAAATCTATCTCTGGCAAAATGGAAACTATTATATGATTAAAATTCCCTAGTTACTATACTTATTATGGATAAATACATAAATCTACTTCTGTAGTTTTACATAAGTAATGATTTTCTTCCCCTTCTGATGAATCAGAGATTTTTTTTTTTAGAAGTGAGAAATTCTTTTTCCTCCAGTGTAAAAGGGAATGATTCATCTGATAAGTGATAAATAAGCAAAAGGGAGGTATTTATTCTGAATACAACTACGCTGTGTGCATGTTATACAACACCATTCCCACAATCAGGGTGTGAACTCAACTCCCTCCATCTTAAAGGCCCAAATATCCCAAGGGTCCACAAGAGGACATTTGTCTGGACCATGTATATTATCTTCAGCTCGAACAAGTAAATCCTAGATGGGAGCATTACTTTCATTATGCTGGAATAAATATTCATTTAAGTGGGAGTAAAACAAAATAAATGGAATTTACATAGCATTTTCCACAGATATTTGGATCTAGAAAATTACTGCATTCTGTTCCCCATGCTACTACTATATAAAGTATAAAGAAGTAATTGCTATCAGTAAAAGGGAAAGACTCATGCTAGGCATGGTGGTGCATGCCTTTATCCTAGCATTTAGCTAGCAGAGCCAATGAAATCTATGAGTGTGAGGACAACCTGGTAAACATGGTGAGTTCCAGGCTGGCAAGGGGGTACAAAACGAGATCTCTCTCTCTCTCTCTCTCTCTCTCTCTCTCTCTCTCTCTCACACACACACACACACACACACACACACACACACACACATCAAAACATAATAAAACCCAAACCAACCAACCAAACACTCCAAACAAACCTCATGTAAAAATCCCATGTGTAAAATAGTAGAGGCACCAGGCAGTACTGATCTCAAGTGTCAAGACAACAACTGGGCTGAGATGACCAGTGACTGGATTATTTAAACAGAAGTGTGAATCTCTGCCTACATACATTATGTGATCAGGTGAATTTTGGTGGAATACCTTTCATTTAGTAGTGTACAGAAAACCAATTTTAATTTGCTTCAATTTCAGTTATTTTGTGTCCATTAATCTTGTGTAAAGTGTGTGTTTTGGGGGATGTGGTGTAGTAGATGTCTACGCTCATCTGTGGTAGACAAAACACCAGGTAAATACTAAAACTCCTTTCTGTTCCCAACTGCTATGACTGAACTCCCCAATCTAAACGCTGATGAGGGGGAAATATAAATGGAAATCCAGAGTCCAGAAGACGCCACTAAATTCTCATCTTCCTTCATGTCTTAGATTTTTCCCTTCTTAAAAAAATACTGCGGCAACACATACACAAAATATACCATTTCTACTGTTTTGTAACTATCCTATCCTTTAGTGGTTTTAAAGGCAACCATACCTTTGCCCTACCATGAGCATTAGCTATCTCAGGAACATCCCCATAATCCAAGACTGAAGTCCTATATCCATCAAGTACATTTTTAAATTGCTCATTCAACAAATACTAAATTTATCCCTATTGTGTGCCATATATTATAGGTACCAGGACACAGGAAGATACACACACATTAGGTGGCATGTTGTAGGAAGACCAGGTCCTGAGAATCCTGCTCATGAACCCAACATAGTTGATCCTACAGAGCAGAAACACAGTTCTTTTATCTTGAAGTAAGTCTCAGACGTGGGATGTGGATGCAACTACACCATAACAATAAGATGTTGACTAGACATTATTTAGTTTTAGATCCTACTTCCTCCCCTACAGCCAGAACTGGTAGATTTATCCTTTTTTTTTCTCACAGGAACTGTTTCTCTTCAACTCTCAGAGGTTGTATTAGCATCCCCAGCAACAGACCCATGTTTTATACAGACCAACACATCCATCCATGGCCCCTCTGCATTCATCATTTCCCAGTTGATTTGTACCCAACCGCTCTCTAATCAAAAATCATGTTGTCAGAAAGCCCACACTAAGATTTAAGATGAATCCCCACATCTGCTGGTATGGAACACAGGTGTGTGACATTGAACAAGTCGCTTTAACTCTCTGGGTCTTGGGGGTAGTCAGGTCTATCCTGGTCAGAACTGCAGGGTAGGAATGTCAGTCAGATTGGCATTCCTTATGACTATCTCTATGCAGGTCCCATCTGGTGTACACTTGTCAAGACTGAGGAGTGAGAAAGAAGAGTAAAAGGATATTTTTCCTTCATGAAAGCTCTTGTCAAAATATTCAGTTTATTATATATATATATATATATATATATATATATATATATATATATGATATATCACACACACATATCTGGTGGTGGGATACTGGTATATTTGTTTGCACAGGATGGACACATGGCAGTACATCCCCAGCAGCCTGGTTATCTTGTAAAGGAGGACATGTGGTTGCATCTGGGCCAGGGCTAAGGGCTGCAGAGTTATTTTTCAGTCAGCTTCAAAAGCACAAAACAATTACCACCTGACAGGTCAATGTTAGCTGCAAGGGACAAGATACCTATAATTTTAGCATTCCTCCAGCCTTTTGGATCACAAATTGCTGGGTGAACATTGATTAGCTGACCCTCTTTGATGATGCCTGACCCTGGGTGCACTTGCTCTGCTTGAGGTAGGAGTATGCACTTTTTTCCCCTGTACATAAGCTTCTTAACTGAGACCTGATGAATGAAGGGGTGATCTCAGCCCTCAGATGAATTGGCTTGTGGATAATCATATGCACCCTCTACTAACCTCTAAGGGATGGGTTCCAAGGTCAGTTTAGCTCTTACAAGAAACTGGCAAGTCTATTTTTTGGGGCAACATTTATTTTTCTCTTCTAAGTATGATGAAGAGCTGAGAGGGTAATAAAATGATTCGGAGCAGAGAACTATAGTCACACTCTCAGATCAGAGGACAAGAATGGAATGAACATATGACAAGGTATTGATGTAGCAGTTTAAAAAACGTGTGCTCTAGAATTCAGACAGAGTGAAAGATATAAGGAGGGGTTAATTCATAAACAAGGCAAACGAATACCTGTAGCAGATAATGGGCTGGGGGGAGGAAAGAACTTGTGCATATTTCTATACTATGAGATTTTCCCCAATTTAGTGTTGCCAATCTCTAAAGGTATTTCCCAAAATAAATTAATCAATAAAGGCCCCCATGGGGTGGTTCGGTGGTGAAAGGTGTCTGCCCTCATGCATGACAAGTTGGATTGTTCAGAGTTGAAGGAGAGAAAAATTGACTCATGAAAGTTGTCCTCTGTCCTCCCCACACAGGCCATGCCACATGTGCACACATGTATACATAGATATAATACATTTTAAAAAAGCTTGTAAAAAGCTTATAGACATATTTAACAAAGACAGGCTCACAGACTACCTCAAAGAAATAATAATTGATCACTAGACTCAGAAAAGAGAGCATGGTGGTTTTCACAAAATCGCAATGATAGAGATGTCACGAACTAAGCCTCACTACCCTACCAGTATGTGGAGATTTATTTTGAGAAATCTGTGTGGTAAAAGATCTAAATGAAAGTGTAGAAGAAGTCTGAGGAGGCACTGTAGCATGAGCGCTAAGAGCATAAGTCTCCACTAAAGCAGATTTAAGTTCTAAAAACAGCCCAGTTCTCAGTCATCTGCTCTCTCCAAGTCTCGCATGGAAAATGGGGATAATAATTAGACTTTCCTCCCAGAATTGTTCTGTGGATTTTACTTCCTTTGCTGTTCTCAATATGTCTGCAACAAGATTACAATTCGTGGTTTCTAAAGCTGTTTTCAAAAATGCAAAAACCAAGCTGTTGAGAAGGCTCGGCAGGAAAGGGAGCTTGCCGCCAAGCCCGATGACCTGAGTTCAACTCCAAGGACCCACACTGGGGAAGGAGAGTACTGACTCCTGCAGGTTGTTCTCTGATTTTCGCACACATGTCATGAAAGCATCAGTGTGTCCTTCCCCACAAGAAAATTAGTATAAAAGTATAAAATCTTTCTGATTAGACATTTTTAGGACTTGAGAGTGAATTGAGAAACTTGATTAGAAGGGGGACATCATAAAGAAATGTCATGTTTACCTCTGAAATACTTCATGAAATCAACTCAACTCATTGTTTATTTCTTATTGTTTGTATATTAATACTAACTTCATATGAGTTCTTTTAATATTTAGACAAATGCATTTCATCAATATTTTGTTATAGTGCCAGTGTGTTTTTAAGAATTCATCTATTTGTTTAAATGCCACCATTCTTTGGAGTTACCTACCATTCAATTCAAATAATCTCTAATCATCTTGTGCCAACCACCCTCATTTACAGTTTTACTTCCCTTAAAAATAATGTATAAAGTGATCTATGTACAGAATCATGTTGAAGCATGATTTAAAATTGTTTTTCTTAAAAATATTTATCTTATTCAGGCATACTTAAGTTACTTATTAATTTATTTTATTGACTTGCTTTCCTTGAGACTTCTACAAGGATTTCTCGGAGCCTTTTGTGAAAACGATAATCCTTTTAAAATTCATCTTATATTTACTGTCCCTAATTATTAGAAAAGCTGGCATAAATAGGTTTGAGAGAAAGAATGTCTGATTCATGACAGTATACAATTTCCTTATCTGCCGAAAGAGGGGTTCCCACTTATTTGTGAGCAGCCAATCAGCTATGAAAGTTCAGCTATGGGATGCCTCTACTTACCCAGAATGTTAGTAAAGGGAAGGTGGGTTGAGGGAGCCTCTTCATGCCTTTAAAATAACTACCTTTTTCTTTCTTATCTCTTGCACAGCTTCTAGCTCATCAGATGCAGTTCTCACTGAACATCTTTGCACAGGCTTCAACAAGGACGTGCAGAGCTAGTTGCAATTGGAATCACTTCCATTAAGTGAGCCTAATGGTGTTCTTTACAGGTATGACGGCTGATGAAGGAATGATAGAGACAGGAAAGTATGTTGCTTCTTTCTTTAAGTAACTTGTGTTACACATTTGATCACCGCAATAAGGAAAGTAACTAATGCATATCTCCAGCTGATAGTGGAAGTAGCATTTCTAAAACTCAGACAGCATTATCAGAAACAGCCCTGTGCCAGCCAGTAGCAAATATTTTATACTGACTAACTTCTTAGTTCCACAGCCTAATATATTCATGGTGACTTTAGTATACAATGTTGTAACTACAACCATGAAATTTCTCGCTCTGAATAAACACAATTCTCAAATAGGAGCCTTCTGTCATGTAGTGCTAAACACTAGTAAGAAAACAAAAAACAAAGAGAATGACAAGCACTGTTTTAGAAACCTCAGGGAAGAGGTGAAAATGAGCAGAGATCTGAAATGACAAGCTGCAAGCCTTAGAATCTGAGAGGGAGATGCTTTCAAGAGAACAGGCCCAAGGCCACATTTCTAGTAGAGACAAGCTGTATTGTCTTGTGAAGTAGTATATGGATGGAAGAAAGATAGGGAGAGCCTGGGACTCTAGCCAGGGGCCAGTTTATGGGAACTGTTGATTTTTCTGGTTGAAGAGAGAACTGGACTAGATAAATGAAGCTATTTGGATCATGGTAACACATGACTATGTCAGAATAGGAAGCAGCCTCAGTTAAGAGTGGACTCTTAATAAGTACACTGGAACCTCTGCACCGTATGTGAACATACCTGTGCTCTGCAAAACTGAGTCAAAGGCAGAGTCTACTCAAAAGTAACATCAGAACAGTATTAATTCCTGTTTATGTATGTGCACTATGTGTCTGAAGGTGTCCTTGCAGACCAGAAGTGAGTGTCAGATTCCCTGGAAATACAGGCATATGAGACTGCTGGGGACTGAACAGAGGTTCTATGAAAGAGCAATGCATTTATATAAATCTATCTCTTGAGCCCCATGATGTAACTTTTTTGTCCTATTTTTTTCTGAGCAATGATAACAAGGGCTGAGTTGGCTTGAATTCCATTTGAGTAAGCATTACCTAATTTAGTGTCTTTGAAAATCGAACACAACAATTAGATAATTGTCAATCATTTATATCTTTGAAAGGTCCTACGCTGTTTGTTTGTTTGTTTACCTACTTATGTAATTATTTAATTGCTGGCTCTGCATGCAAATGTAGACTAGAAGAGTAGAAAAGAACCAAGCAGTCTCCTTGTCACTGAGCACAGATAGAAGAAGAATCTCATTCTCAGGAAAATCTGTAGGGTCATTAGTCTACTATTCTTTACTATTCTTACTGAAGACTGCAAATACTTAACATTGAAAAAATTCACAGTGTTTTTTTTTTTTTTTTTTTTTTTTTTTTTTTTTAAGAAAGAGGAAGATGAATGAAGCAAGTGTAACCTGGGGGATTAGGAACAGAGGTAAAAGAAGAAATAAAAAGAAAAAAGGAATGATCAGGGCTCACCTGTAGGTATAGTCTCACACTCATTTTTAGGGACAAAGCTATCATGGGTTATCCTTTTTGGTTTGATAGTTGAGATTCCTAGGGGTAGGATGTTAGCTCTGTGAGCAGGAAAAAATGTTATGAAAAATTATCCATCAGTACCTGGCATTTGGTGAAAAGTAACTACACTTGCTACTCTGAGAGCAGTGAGTTTTGACACTAGGCTTTTCCTGTCAACTCTAGATGTAAGTCTATAAAAATCTTGCAAGAAACTTTTTTTGAGATGTACATATTGTAAGTTAGGAAGCTCCACACATACCTACATGAATTTGGATTTGGTGTTCAAGTGTTCCTGAGATAACACATGGAGAAACAGAATTTTAAAAAAAATGGTCTTGTGTCACTTTTGGGACTCCTTAGGGGCTCCATCTGAGCACACACATCTGGCCTGTTCTGTTGGCATGCACTATCTCGAGGTTCAGTGAATCAGATGCCAAGTGTGACACAGAGTAATCAAATTCATTTGATGAACCGGTTGAGCTTAAGACAGAACCCTTGGGTTTCTGATGACAATTTGTTGTTCCCCTTTGATAACATTTCTGCTAACTAGGCCCTCCGACTCTTCCCCATTCTCTGACATCTCACATCTGCCTTGCTTTTGTTCAACCTCAGTGTGGACTCTGAAAGTTTTAGAGGCTTATCCGAGATTCTGATTTCTTACGGTGATTTCACAAGGGGCAAGTCAAAAGAAGCAATAAACTGCATTATTTATGAACTTTGGAGATATAAACATTCATATATACAGTCTTATCTATTAGTTTTGATCAATTTTCCTCTTTTCTTCCCTTTCCCCTTTTCTCTCCTTTTCTTCTTTCTTTCTCCTGGATTATTTTGGATTTTTGAACAGAGGAAAACACTGTACATCACAGTGAACTTTCAATTTTCCTTTTCTAACTCTAAATCCCCCCCCCTTTTTTTACCTGTATCTAATATAAATTGATAATAAATAATTCTGCCTGAGTCACAGAAGTACTTTTGATTTACTCAGAGAATTCCTTTAAACCATTAATTGGAAAATAAATGTTGACAACATAGTTAGCTGTCATATCGTAGGAGAATTCCTTCACAGAAATAATGCTTTCAAAATAATTGGGCTCTCTTTCTAGGGATCCAACATAAGAATTAGAGAAAACATCTATTCAATAGAAATGTAGGGTATGTGTGGCACTGTGTATATGTGAGAGATATATATGTCTATCTATATCAACTGTCACCAACTAGGGAAAGAATGTCATTAGTCCGGCTCACACTCATCACTTAACATTTCCAGGAACATCATTTGAGAGAATAATATTCCTGGTTTAGATTTTATGAAGCCCCTATGACTTACAGATGCCAGATGCCTCTTCTCTGGCTGTCTCTCAGATGGCAAGCCCAGTGGCACATAAAAGGAGAAGCATGGGTGTTTGGGGTGGGGGAATTCATGACTTATGGAGGAACAGCCCATTATTAATGGAAAACATCTCGGAGTAGTTAACACACAATGTCAGACTTTCCAACTTGCGCGCACAGTCCCCTTGGGAAGCAGCGCTGACAGATGTGTTGAAGGCAGAACTACAAGTAGAGCAGGTAGTCAGCAGGGGATCATTAGTTCCCATCAAGATCTGGGGCTCCTGGGTGATTAAGAGGTAACAGCTTACATGAGCCACGCGCATAAATTACATATCCCAGGATCAACACCCAAACTGCTTCTTCACTGTTTTTTTTTTTTTTTTTTTAATTTATTTATTTATTAAGGATTTCTGCCTCGTCCCCACAACCGCTTCCCATTTCCCTCCCCCTCCCCCGATCAATTCCCCCTCCCTCATCTGCTCGAAGAGCAATCAGGGTTCCCTGACCTGTGGGAAGCCCAAGGACTGCCCACCTCTATCCAGGTCTCGTAAGTTGAGCATCCAAACTGCCTAGGCTCCCACAAAGCCAGTACGTGCAGTAGGATCAAAAACCCACTGCAATTGTTCTTGAATTCTCAGTATTCCTCATTGTCCGCTATGTTCAGCTAGTCCGGATTTATCCCATGCTTTTTCAGACCTAGGCCAGCTGGCCTTGGTGAGATCCCAATAGAACATCCCCATTGTCTTTTTTCCTACACAAAGCATAGGGTCTCAAAGGCAAACGCATCCTATCAGTCTGCCCACATACCCTCAAAATCTTTTCCTAACTACAAAAACAACCGATGCCTTCGCTCATTTGCCTTATGAGAATCCATTTATATTGTGATTATCAATTTCTCTTGGAATGGAATGGGGATGCGGTAGGACACATGAAGTAGGATGACCGGAGCGCTGTTTAAAGACACATGTGTGCAGCCAAGAAAAGAACTTTTAAAGCTAGGATTAGGGAAGATTAATTTTAGTCCTACCTACTTCGCTCTTTTAACAACCCTAACAAGCCTGCTCATTGTCATTCAGATCGTTCTGTAGAGCTGCCTGAGAGCTTATGTATTTTAAGCTTAATGGATCTACTCTGAGATGCAAACTGGGGAGGTTATATGTAGTGCTTGACAGTGGAGTGACTTCTGTTAGGCTTCTTCAGCGAAGCCTCTCTTGGCAAGAAAAGAGAGAACAGCCTACTGTAGCACGCTGAGGCCTGACCCTCTGCATTTAATTGACACTTGATTCTTCACTGTTCATGAGCTCTCTGGAACGTTGGTACGAGTGGAGAAAATGTGCGTTAATTGCATTTTTTGCTCTTTAGGACTGCTGCTGGGTACAGAAGGTTTTGTTGGAACTTGAAAGTTGTCCGGTGGGAAGCAAATGTGGAATACTATCTCTTATAAACTCAAACATTACATACTTCAGAAGATAAATGCTTGCAGCCTTTGGGTCAATTGACTGTCCTATCCACCCTTTTTGTTTCATTGGTAACAAACTTTACATTCCCTTAGTTAAGTAGGAAAAAGACTCTGCCAACTAGAACTTATGTTTCCTAACCTGAACAAGAACTGGTGGCCTTAGCATTATGCACTTACCCAGATACAATTTTCTTAATTGGTCTGGGTGGCTTCAACATCAGGGAATAAGGACATATATATATGCATGCACATGTGTGCGTGTATGTGTACAATTCGACAAAGAAAGCCAAGCTGTCTGAGTATTGCTGAGTGCTGATTTAACATACCTCACGGAACACTCGCCCCAGAGATTCTGAACAGCTCCAGGCAGAAGCAAAGTGGACTACTGCCAATCCAGGCATTTGGAGTGATACGCTTCTCACAAAGCAAGGTAGCAAGGACAGCTATGTTAACTTGAGTATACAGAGAGAGACTGAGTTTTGAATGAAAAAAGTAATAGATGAGTTATACACTTAGAGAATAGTGTACCCAGTCACCACGGCAAAGACCAGTGAGATGATATGCCATTAATTTTTGTTATTTTTCTTTTCTAAAATTAATTTTTAAAACAGAAAATAAATATTAAAAGACCATATTAAACTTCATCCTACAGATTTAAGATTTCTAAATTCAGTCATATTAAGATTTTAGAAATAAGAACTTTCTAATATTCAAAAATAATACAGTAGAAATCATGGTATAGAGAAACCCTTTGAATTATCCTTTCTTTCATTCTTTTTTGTTCTCATGCCCTCTAATAACTGTGGGATTCACTTTCATTCAGCAGTTCATAGAAGTATCCTTTTACTTTCCATGATACTTGAAGTTTATTAGTATGTATGCATGAATGCATATGTGTTCACACAGGTGGGCTTGTGTTTGTGTATACTGTGTGTGTGTGTGTGTGTGTGTGGACATGTGTGTTCATATGGAGGCCAATATCAACATATAGTGTATTTGTCTGTGGCTGTCTTCTATACTTACTGAGGCAGGGTCTCTTAACTGAACTTAGAACTTGTCAGTTCAGCCAGATTAGCTGCACAACCTTGGAAATTCCAAGTCCTGGAATTACAGAGGACCAACATCCTGTCTGGTGTTTTGCATGGTCTCTATGGAACCAAAGTCTAGAATGCAGGAAATGCTTAATGTACTCAGCCAGCACCCCAGTCCCTATGTTTGGATTTTAATTTATAATTTAATTTTTATGTTTTTAATTTAAGCTATGGTAAGAAATTTAACAGTTTTGATGGGAGGAGGATTATTGTTTTGAGTTATTTGTACTTCTGAAATTCCTCCCCCCCCCCCATGTATGTACGTATACTTTACAACCTAACAATAGCATCTCCTCCCTCCTTTCCTCTCACTCCCTTCTCCTAACTCTCCTCCACCCCCTAGAATTGCTGAGGAATGCCATATTTACTTAATATTTCTGGGATTTTTTCCATCTCTAAGATGGATTCTAAGTGTTTGTAAAGTATTTAAAATATTGCCTGACATGTCTACAGAGTGTTCCTAACATTCACATGTGACATCATTGCTTCTTTTGCTGTTTTTGTCAAGTTCAGATGCCAGGATTAATCTAGTTTCATATGATAAGCCTCTGACTTGCCTGTTTCATCTTGCCTGTGCTCTGACACAAATTATCTGGCAAAGGAATTACTCTAAAATATAAAATATAAAAATGTATTTTCTACAACTCTGGGAAGAAGTAAATCCTTGACAACTTTCTGTTCCTTTTAAGATAATTGGTCTAGTCCCATTTTCCTGGTTCAGTCTCAATAGATTGTTCACTTTATCCAGGCTTTCAAATGGTCATCGGATTTTTTGTAGCTGTATTTTTTTCTTTTAGATTTACAATCTTTTATATGAAATTGCATGTTTTTTTTTATTCTGATGCTGTGAGTTGGTATGTCTCTTGTGTTCTGGATTTTATTTCCAAATTTTTCCTATCTTTCTCAATCTGGACCGTTGTATGTGTACTGTTTGTAAGTTTGAAAAATTTGTTTTTTTATTTTCTTTTGTGTCACGTCTCTTGGGGTTGTGATTTCGTAAAAACTTTATTAGGCAAATATTCATTATAGGTTTTGATTTCTTGAGACTCTATCCTGGGATCGCAGCTACTTGTATACTCTTGACAAAAGACTGGTTTTCCTCTATTCAGGGAATGTCATCCTCTTGTATGGAGATCAGCTTCAGGAAGGACCAAAGAGTTACAAATGAGGCTCCTAGGGATGAAGTGACACCTGACTAGCAAGCCAGATTAGCTTCAGCTGAATCAACACTGACGATCACTGGGGTGGCACATGTCACAACCACATCTGCTCTCTCATCCTTCTAGCAGTTCTGAACAATGAATTTTAGGAGGCTGAGTCAACTCAGAATACACATCTCATACATTCTGCAAGAATTAATAAACCTGTTCTCATTTGCGTCATGTTTGAAACATTTTGTTCTTTGACACCTTAGATCATAAAAAGTGCAGTTGAAATTTACACAGGTTGGTTCTTTTGAGATTTGTTGTGCTATTCTTCTATAAAACTCATCTATAACGAGTTGTTAATTACATTATGGAAAAACTCATCCTTATCAAATATGATTTTAATTTTGTTCAGTTTTTTATTTTAATATGGAACCAACTGCTGTAAGAATTACAGAGGCAGTAGAAAAGGAAGTGGCTAAACAGGGCTGGGGTTGTACTCGGTTGTAGCCTAGAATGAGCAGCATCCCAGCTTCAATTCCCAACATTATACAACAACAACAAAGAATCCAAATCCATATTCATTACATTAAAAGGGCAATCTTATAGCAATATTAAAATTCTTCATATCTTTTACTTTTTTTTACTTGATTAACCAAATTAAATAACAAGTATGCTCTAGAAATGAATTTTTGTATATCTAAATTAGTAGTTTTATCTTTGAGACCCTATGTTCAAAATAATGGAAAAAGAATGTTATCATGGGGATTAGAGTTTTGGCATGAAATTACCTTTTCATAATTAAATGCTTTATACATGAGGAATATACTTGCAATTTTATCATTTCTTTTTATAATTTGTTGTCAATAGAATATGTATTTTATACCTTCATCTTTTGGTTAGAACACACATATACCCAACTCTGAGCTTGGTATGTTTAAATAGAAATTAAATGCTTAACAATTTTGTAATAAAGTATATAGTGGTGTGCCTTACTAATTTTCTGTATAGTTTTTCATATGTCTTATTTTGTTCATATTTATTTTCCGCTGGTTAGAATATGCCTATTGCTCTTTTTTTTTAATGGTTCTGGCACTTGTACCCAGGGCCTTGTGCATGCCAAGTAGGGATTCTAACACTGGACTACATCTGTAGTCCATGACTTAACTAATTTTACTGCTTTGTAAAGGTGAAAGACATATCTGTTTATATTTTTCCATTTTCCTGGATCTTTTTCCTACTTACTAAATTAATGTTAATACTGTTTCACTCTCACTAAAAAAGAAACCACTGACTATTCTACTATTGAAAGCAGGGACAAACTGCAGTAGAATGTTAAATAGATCAGGGCATTAAATAACAGGGTACCATATATATATGCTGACTGTATGCCTTTATCAATTACTTTGATTACACATAAATTGGAACTTTATTCCCCCATTTCCATACTTATGAAGTTTCTGATCATTATACTTTCATACTGAATTCTGTATTAAAAACTTATCTAGTAAGTCATGCTTATCACTAATTCAATTTTCTGTAATGTTCATTTGACTTTTTTACTGACTCTGCATTTCAGACTTTAATTCTTTCTAATCTTTGCCAGCTCCTTTAAGCCTCACTCTGTATTGCAGGCAACGCAATTAGCATCCTTGTTTCACAGAATCCCCATTGTTGTTTTTGTGTTTGGTTGAATATACCAGGGATGAATCTTTTGGTCATCTTGTGTTTGCTGGTAGCACCCTCTAACATGCAGTTCTTGGTTTTGTTTTGTATCTTTAGTCAATATCTCATATTTCCCTTTTTTTTTCAGTATAGAATACCTCCCAAAGTCACCATAAATTTCAACTCTTTATGAACACATGTTATAAGGTCTAACTAGGTCTTTGGTTTTTCAACCATCAATGCACATGCCCTTTTCTTTCTTCAAAGTGGCTTGTCAGACTCCCTTTGTTAGATCCTAGGTTTGAAATTGTTCAGTGGCTCTTTTCTGTTTCTGAATTACTATTGACTGGCTATTAGTGATTTTGGAAGATTATGAAAAGCCATACTAGGATTTTCTATTGCTGTGGGGACCCACGAATGTGAGCATGTTCTATCTTGACTGGAAGTCAGAGAGTTTGAGCTTATGTTTGCTTTTTCAAAGTTGTTGAACAGGTTTGTCTACACAGCCTGACTCAGTGTGTGGTTACTAGGTGTTTTGGACATTAAGATGGCCTATAGAGGTGGATCTGCTCCATCCTGACCACAGGTCAGAGCATTCAAGCATACACTTTTTCCTTCATTTAAAATAGGAGGTTTGATATAGGGAGTGGTTGCCTACAGGATACTTGGTCTAGGGTGTATTTGTTGCATATTCCTGCTCAAAACATCAAATGCTTTATTCAGGAAATAATGGCTTAATGTCTCAAGTATTGAAACAAATAACTGTTCTTATTGTCATGTTAAAGCAGTCTTTTACTTTCCCCCCTTTTTTATTGGGGTATAAAAGTCTATAAAAATAAACACAGGCAAATTCAGTATTCAGTATACACTGAGTTGCCCTCCTGGAACTATCCTGTATCTCGGTATTTCTTTCATAACTGTTCCTCCTATCTTACATTTCTAATCCACATGCCTTTACTTTGAAACAAAGGAACACAGCATGCCTGGACCATGGCAGAAATCACCACCAAGTATGGCTTAAAATATACTGCTCCCTAACTTTTATTCAGAGCAAACCACAATATATATCCTTGAGTCCCGTGCTAATATCCTATGGTAGCTTCTAAAAATGGTTTGCTATCTGTAAGTGTGTGTGTGTGTGTGTGTGTGTGTGTGTGTGTGTGTGAGAGAGAGAGAGAGAGAGAGAGAGAGAGAGAGAGAGAGAGTATGAGAGAGTTTAGGTGTTGTAGAGGCCAGAAGACATTGATCTCCTTAGAACTGGTGCTATAGGTGTGTGTGAGCTGCCTGATCTGGGTGCTGGGAACCAAACATGGCTTTTCTGAAAGAGCAGCACATGCTCTTCCTCATGGGGCCATCCTTGCAGTCCTCAGGGTTAACATCTTTGTGGCAGTCCACCTACTCAAGCCTTACACACTGTTTTTCATTTATTCTTTTCCCTTCTACTTCTTAAACTTCCAATTAAAACTTTATAAGTCTTACAGGAATCACTGCCACTCTAGTATCCATTGTATCTTCCTATTTCATAACAGTTTCTGAACCCCGTTCCCTCCCTCTTCCCACTGACAACCAAGAACAAATATCTGAATATGAGTCTTTGATCAACTTCATATATAACAAAGCATGAGGGGCCCTTCTATGTTGTTTAGTTTTGTAATGTGCCACATCTTCTGTATGTCTGTTATCTGATGGGTTCTGCTAACGTCTCGTATTTTAACTCAGTAAGGAACTCTAATCTCTTCATCTTTGAACTTCTAATTTATATGCTCCGTCACATCCCATTGGACCCGAAATAAGCCAAAGCTTTACATTTGAAAGAAATTTCAGCTGCACACCTAGGAATGACTTACAGGTTTCATAACTGCCTATATTTGCAATAAGTGGGAACCACAAAAAGAAGAAAGATGATACTTAAATGGCCTACATTTTAGCAATACCAAGTGGTTACAGCTGAAGTAGGGTGGTATTTTCTAGGATTTCCCTGGAGGGTGAGTTGGCATGAAGGAATGAAATAGCATGTGCATTGCAAATTGCTTCAGAAGGTACAGATTCTTTCAGGTATTTTCTTATTTATAACAATATTTTATGTGTATAGTTGTTTTGCCTGCCGGCATGTAGGTATGCATAATATGTGCATGTCTGGTGCCTATGAAGGGTATAAAACTAAAGTTATGCGTGATAGTAAATCACCATGTGGGTACTGGGAATTGAACCCAGATCCTCTGCAAAAGCATCAAGTGCTATAAGGTGTGGAACCATCTCCTCAGCCTCTTACAGATACTGTTAAAATGCTCATCTGTAGCCGTACCAACCAGACTAGGCCTGATTGCATATAAAACACTACATTATCAACTGTAACTACCTCCCCAGCTGTGCCTGCCATATGGATTTATGAATTCCTGTGGAGTATTATTATGACATATCCCCTTTTCCAGGGGTTCGTTTTGACAGTGAAGATTGTAATGATGTGTTAACCTGTGACTAACTAATGTGAGGAAAAAAGGATATGGTACAGTGAGAGAAGGGAGGAGTTTTCTTGGCTCAGTGTGAAGTGGCTACCTGTTGTTTTGTGAATAGTCAGTATCTATCCAAGATGTCATGATTAGTCTCCAAATCCGGCTCTTAGTTAAACTCCTGAAATAGTTTATAATGCCAGGAGGGTTGTTCCCTTTATTACCACTGCACTTTATTTGGAATCTTTTATTCATTCTACATATAGATAAATGTCAAGATCCCAAACCAAAATAGTTAACTCAAATCAGCTAAGTTTGCAGCCTACTGTGTTGGCATGTCCATAGTCTCTAACTCAGAAAGCCAAAGCAAAAAGACTGCTAATTGAAGGCCAGCCAAGGATACATATTGAGGCCTTGTCACACATTATGTTTGTCATTGATATGTAGCTAATTAATTAAATAATTTTTGGAAGCAAGTATTCAGACACTATATAATATAATAAGGCTTTATGCTGCAATTAACATTTGCTGTCAATCTATTGTCTTACATATGAATATTAAAGTCACTTGCTCAAAAGGATAGTTTTTTAGTTTTAAGTTTGTCAACAATAATCATTTTCTTCCCAGACTCCTGAAAACTAACACAAGGAAGTTTTAAACATCCAAAAAAAATAATAGTGATATTTATGTATGAAAATGCCACATTGAAATCTATTTCTTTGTGTGCTAACCAAAATTTAATAATGAAGAAAATTGGCTAACTTCTTATTTGTGCCTTAGATTCACAACTTAAAGACTTTCGACTATGGAAAACACTTAATCTTTGAGCGCTTACACAGAGACTATTTCTAAACGTCTATAACCCAGCTAACAATTGCTCATTGTCCTGTGAAATTCCCTGTGACATCGTGATACAGTGGCCTGACAATACCAGTGTATTGCTGAAAACCTGACCAAAGAACTGCTCATTTCTTTGGTTCTTTTCTTTTCTTTTCTTTTTTCTTTACTTTTCTTTTTTTCCAGCAGAGAGTCCCAGGGTCTATATGCAGCAAGCATTAAAACAAGAATGGTTCCCACAGATCCTGCAGTGAATGTGTGCTGGTTATTTAGGGATGCTCAGTCAGGTTCGTGCTGTTGAAAGATCAGTGTTGATCATTTGCTCTGGTCTTGCTGGCTCATCCCTGGTAACACTCTACTGGAAACAGAGTATGTTTTCATAGTTCCAGATTCTTCATGTCCCAACTAGCAGCTGTGCTTCAAAACCGCATCATCCCTCGCTCCTTTCTAGGGCGAGAAGTTCCACATAAGAAACCTTGGTGTGCAGTAGAATTTCATGAACTGATCAGTCTATTGGTTCTTCAGCCTTATGGTTAAATTTTTATTTTTATATTGCTTTTTTTCTATGTTCGTGTGTTTGATCTTTTTCTAATTGATCAGTGGGTTTCCAGTTCTACAAATAAAATTGGAACTAATATTTTTCTTCCTTTTTTGGTGGGAGTTATGTCTAAAAAGAAAACAAAGGTATTCCTAACTTTACACTAAATATATATTCACAAACATTTTAAACATGCCTATAATGAAAATATAAAGTAATTGTTAAGGAATGAAAGTGGGTAATTGAAGCAATCATTCATTATATAGAATCCCTGTTTTCTTTCTAATAAAAGATATGGAAATCATTTACACAATTAGAAAAAAAAATTCTGAAATTTATTTCTGCAACTTTTAAAGGAAATGGCCCTCTAAGACTGGTGAACAAAACTGTATTGATTTAATAGCTATTGATTAAGGTATATGAGTTTGTTTCTAAGTCTTATAGCCTGACACTTGCTATAACCACCCAAGGATCTTGCACCTTTCTCTTATCACAGAGAAAAAGCAGAAAGAGGGTCCAAAGTATGAAGCTATAAATCTTGGACATCTCTTAGAAATCAGGTTAACAAGTTAATAAAGAAATGGGAGGCTCAGCTCTTTAAGATCTAGAATTAATTAGTCTATGGCAATTTGTTACATTGATAATTTTTTCTAGTATTGTGTAAACAGCTGTTGATATCTAGTTACTCAAAATGAAACATTCAAGTTGTATCAGAAAGTGTTGCCAGAAAAATCCAAAAAGAAAGAGTATTTGAGTAGCATCCCAGAACACAAGGTACCCGCTTTAGAGACAACTGACAGCGGGGTCATTCAACTCATTGGTTTGTCCTTTCCTTTCCTTTTCTTTCCTTTCCTTTCCTTTCCTTTCCTTTCCTTTCCTTTCCTTTCCTTTCCCGTTTCCTTTTCCTTTTCCTTCTCCTCCTTCTCCTCTCCTTCTCCTTCTCCTCTCCTTCTCCTTCTCCTCTCCTCTCTTTTCCTCTCCCCTCCCCTCCTTCCTTTCTTTTGTTCTCTTTTTCTTTCTTCCAAAAGGAAGAAGTAAGGTGCTCTTCTAGACCTGTAAGAGCTCTGTTCCTCCCCACTATTTTTTTGTTGTTGCTGTTGTTGACTCCCTCTTGAGTGACACAATCTCATACCCGAGAAGAACTGAACCTGCACATGAGGGACAGATACTCCTAGTGGTCTATTTTTCTGAATAGGAAACACTCTACCATGTCATTTGGGCCGCATAACATATATAACAAGTAATACCCCCCCCAAAACATAGTTTTTATTTTCTTTTTGTTCTATTCAATGACAAGGTGAAAACAGAGACTTAATGAGCACAGAAGAGCATGTATTTGCAAACTGTTCAAATTTAACAGACCCTGATTAAATCTCTAACATTCTATGGTCTCTCGAATTGGTAAAGTAACAGAAGAAAGGTTGGAATTGGTGATCATATTTCAAATAAAGAAGCACAAATTCATAAACACACCAGACTCTAGGAACGTCAAATGAGATGTCCTTGTGTCTTTCTTATGACTGATGCTCATCTATCACTAAATATTTATTCCACTGAATCGGACACATTTCTCTTTAAAAGGATATGTAAGGTTTCCTTGCTAAGAACAAGAAATGAGGATAGGATACATATTTCTAAGGGATTATGCTGTAAACATTGGTTTTATCCAGGCTTGACTGATCTTCTATCTCCTTAAGGAATGGCACTGTAGTAGTACTGCAATACCATGCCTAGGGTTCTGAGTCAACATGAAGAACCCATTCTTTGTCCAAGATGAAAGAGCCTTTTTGGGATCATTCATCTCCAATGACTCTACCTTAACTTACTGGCCAGCTGCGGTTTTAAGCTTTTTCAGGAGTTAAGCCAGCTCTCAAGGAAATCACTTTTCAGGTGACTTGAAACAGAGATTAAAAAGAGCTGCCTTCGAGGGTGGACAAGCAACAAATGGTCAAGATTTTAAGGTCATTATTTAAACACTTGTAATGTTTTCAAAACTGACGATGTATAAGGACATTGCCCTTTACACACACACACACACACACACACAGACAGACACACAGACACACACACGTACACACACAGGCACGCACACACTCATATGCACACTGAATGAGACAAAGTAGATTGTGGAGCCTTCCTATATTCTAGCCTATATACTCATTTGACTTTGATTCCATTATGACCAGAAAAAGAATGTAACTGAACACTGTTTGGCTTCCTTACAGCTTGCATAACATTAACTATTAGCATTATGATCATTTAAAAATCTTCTGATATTTTGCTTAATTTAAAATTTTATAAAAATAAATGGAAAATTTTCTTTAATTTATTTAAAAATAATTCATCATTATTGAAAATATTTTGCATTATTTAAAATATCCCTGAAACTGATGATCTGTCAATGGCAAATCAAACTGCCTAGCATACGCAAAGAGTTAAGTGTAATTGCTGGTAAAACACATATACACACACAGATACATACACACAATCTTGGCTCCTCATAGGTCCACACAATGCCTTTCTTTTCCCACAAGGAAATGAAACATAATTTAGATATAGTGAATACAAAATATAAACATAACAAAGTACACTGACCTTAACCCTCCTGACAACTGTGTGGCAGAGTTTAACTCAACTGTTATTTTGAGTCTGAGAGAGCAACATTCAAACATAAAAGAAATGGCTAAATCAGCATTTTAATGAAGCTACAACAGAGCAAACCACTTTGTTAATAATAGATGTGAATCCTAGATAAATCACTCAGGAGATTTAGCTGAAAAGTTTATGCCTGCTTATAAGTTGCTTCATAAGGGTAAGTCAAGAATCATACGTATTTTCAGAAAGTAGCTTATTGATTTTATGCTTAAGCAAATAAAAATGACAAAGTTAATAAAATTGTGTTTCTAAGTTTTAGTAATATGAATTAATACTATGTTTTTGTATCTCTCTATTCATTAATGTTTAAGTTTATAGGTCAAGCGTGAATTCGATTCTGCTGGCTAAATACTATACGATGAACTGAGAACCATGCTTCAAAGCAAGT
Organism: Microtus oregoni; assembly: GCF_018167655.1. Lineage (NCBI taxonomy): Eukaryota > Metazoa > Chordata > Mammalia > Rodentia > Cricetidae > Microtus > Microtus oregoni. Next base: position 47,476,155 of record NW_024543061.1, on the reverse strand, counting down.
TATGGGAAAAAATAGAGCCTACAAGTTGACTGAAAGAAATGAAACAAAATAAGGTGGAAATAGAAGGATTGCACTCTGGGAAGTTTAGTCAGTTGTTCAAATCACAGGGCATCAAATCCAAGATTCATTTAGGTTTATGTTAATGTGAGGGCATCAAATCCAAGATTCATTTAGGTTTATGTTAATGTGTGATAATGATTTGGTAAGCGAGGATCAGTAAGTTGATACCTTTGGTATAAATAATACTACAATCAAAAGACAGGATATTATGGTTCAGGTTCTAGAATGAAACTTAATTGGGATCTAGGGTAGGGAGATGGATCAATAGCTGAGAGATCTTGTTGCCCAAGGATGACCTTTTTCAGAATTTTGGCCTCTACATAAAAAGCTTGGGCGTGGTCGTGCAGGTGCCTATAACCCAAGTGCTATTGGTGACAAAAACAGGAGGGTCATTTTGGTTTGTTTGCCATCAACCTAGCTTCAATCAGTGAGTGACCCTGTCTCAAAGGAATAAGGCAAAAAATGATGAGACATGGATACCCATGTTTTCCCATTACCTCCACACTGTACATGTACACGAAAGTCACACACACACACACACACACACACACACACACACACACAAAATTAGATGTAAACAGTTGTACATCACTGGGTAAGACATGAAGACAAGAGGGAATCTGTAAATAGTAAAATGAAATGGGTTTATAATTGAAGCAAATAAAGCTGTACTTGATAATCAAAAGTTATATAGAATTGCCAAGTCATAGAATCAGGCATGAGGAAGGCAGCAGGAATAAAGTATAACGTGGAGAGTTGGGCTGCTTGACTACAGTCTTTGTGGTTATTCTGGGTTCGGAGGATATTACATTTTAGCACAGTAAGATTACTCCTGGCTCAGAAACATGTCAGCCTAGCTTGAACTGAGCACATAACTGGATGAATCTAATCCTGGGGATGCTGTATTAGTGCTGAAAGCTGAGTAGGCATGAGAGGATAGTAACAGAAGCTAAAATGAGGAAATACAGCTCAGAGAAATTACATAATCAGCCTAAGACCACAGTAGGGCAATAGCAGAGAGCTAGGGTTAAAACATGGGTGGCCTACTTTTCCATCTTTATTCTGTCCTTCAGTGATTACAGAATAGTCCATTTGAAATAGCCACAGTGTGGGAAGGCATGCTGATTCTTTTAGAGCTCTGAGTATAATTCATGTGAATATGTCCAGATCAAGGAGAACTGACAGAATTCCTAGAGAGGCTTATATTAGAAAGGTTTTTCCTGGGTCAGGTGTTACTTTTATAATATACAGACATCAGTTTTCCAGCCTGACTGTGTATTAGATTATGTATGGGACTTTAAAACTTACCCAGCATACCAGAGAGGATCTGTGTCGCCAAGAAATTCGGATTTAAATGACTTGGGCTAGAGCCCTATGATTCCTGGCATGGACAGAACTACATATATTTTTCATTTTTCCATTTGTAGAAATACGATGTGTCCTAGTCTACAGTAACCCTGGCATTGACCACTGTGTGCCCCCCACATAATTTTATAGCTTTAGCCTCAGGCTTACATAGGAATCACTTTACCCATTGACTCACCTCTCCAACTCTAAATTCATTTTTCATTTGAAGAATATCAGCACTTATATTTGGATGACATTGAATCAAAGGATTCCATCCCAGCAAGGCTGGCCCTACAATGGTTTTGCAGAGCGGGATCAAAGTGACATGATCTCAAATCTAGTGCTGCCTTAGAGTAAACTCCAGTTTTGTACAAGTACAATATTGGGGGGATTTGACCCCTGTTTAGAGCCATACTAAATTTTCTAGGTTATTCTAAAGCCAGCTGTCTATGCTTGGCCAGAGAGGTACAGGATGTGTAGGAACCAGAGAAGCAGCTCTGGGTTGCTCACACTTCAGTGTGCATATGAACAGTGGGGGACCTCATTAAGCGCAAGATCTGGTTCAACTGGCCCTGCGTGGGATTTGAGACTTTGCCCTTATTATAAATTCCCAGGTGAGATCACTGTTGCTTTTGAGTAGCAAGGACCTTGGTCTCATAAAAAAAAAAAAAAAAAAAAAGACTCAAATCTTCCTCAACAAATAGTTGATGGATTTCAATGATGAATAATCTGGGGACTTAATTATATCAAAAGAAACATCACAAAATACCTCATTTTAATCCTGTTTAACGAGAGCCTGGCTAAAGGTCATAAATTTCTGGTGCCAAATGACACAGGGGGTGGCAAAATTAAAGGGTACATTCAGAATTCAGTGATGTCTGTTTCTAGTACAAAAAAGCACCTAAGAACAACCAGAATCCATCAGACTCTTCTTTTCTGTCTCTGTGCCCCCATTTAGTTGTAAAAATCCATGTAATGACTTACATATAAATTCATATATTTATATAAAGTTAGAAACACATATATGTATATATTGAGATGATGATACTACCACACTGACAGAACAGTAAAATCATATGCTTCTCAAGACATATCTTCTGCAGCTCATTTCTGTGCTACTCTGACAAGGCACACTTTTTGAAACAGGATGTGCAGCATCCCTTAGAGTGGCTTTCATGGCATTACTGAGTACCCCACTGGTACAGTAAGAGGCTGAGTCATTTCCTTCGCCCTGCGTGATATGTTACAGTTGAAACTAGGATACCATATGCTAAATCTAAAATGCTCAGTAGGTCCAGTAGCTTTTGGTGATTCTGCCAGCTTTTAGGTAGTATCCAGGCTGCAAAAAAAGCATGAGAAAATTCTAACTACAGTCTGCATTGGAGACTTCTGAATAGAGGGGAGATTTCATCCGATAATCATTAACTGTACTGGACAAAACAGATAGATGTCTGACATGCTCTCTTACAACCTTTAAGATCCTCTTTCTTGTTTTCTTGAAAATTTCCAGCCTGCGTCTGTCTTGCTCACAGTGTTACTGTGTGCATGGCTTTAATAGAGCCTATAATGAGAATATTTATTTTCTTGTCTTTCACCATCAAGACTGTCAAGAATGTCAGAGCAGCTCAAGGAAGTAGATTTCAGAGATGCTGACTGCTGCCAATGGAGACAGGCACATTTCAGAAGTCTATGGCAACTTTTAATAACATTCTCTGTGGGAAGAGGGAAGGAGTTAGGCACCTCATCATCAGCCTCCTCCCTTCATCATACTGTGTCTTTCTTAGTGCTATCATTACACCAGGGAAGAGAGTTACTTTGAAAATATACCTCTAAGATGAATTGTCAGAGTCAATGTCATGTGACAGAAGCTTAATACTGTGAAGATGCTCATGAAAGAAATTAGAAAAACTCCCATCTTTATTTTAATCAGATTTTGTATTCAGAAGTGCAAATTTGAACAAATTTCACCCAAATCAAAACACCGAGTTCAATGGTTAACTGGTTTCCTTTATGAAGGACAGACCTTCAATAATGCAAATACACTTATTAAGGCATTCATTAGCATTTATTGAGCTGCAATTATGGAATAATGCCACTAAAAGGGACCTGAGAGATTTGTTGTAAGTTCTTCCCTTATAAGACAGAAGAGTGATGCCTAGAAATATCAAAGTATTTGCACAATTTAAAAGGATGATTTGAATCAGAACCAAGAACAATCCTCGTATCTGTGAGTTTAGTGCTTCTGTTCCAAAAGCACACACCTCAGTAACCCTAGGAATCACACATCCCTGGCAGACTTCATTGCTTGTTTTCCTTCCCTGCTGCTTTATAAGCAAGGTGATTGTGCTCTGACAGCAAGCTTTCTAGGTATCTCACTAATTGTTTTGTTTTGTTTTCCTCTTGGAAACACTAAGTGTAACATGAGATTAAAAAGGAAGTTACAGAGGTAAGGACATGGCTCAATCGGTAAATTGGCCATCAAACAAGCTTAAGAATCTTGAGTGTGAGCTCCAGAAACAAACTAAGAAATTGCTGTGATGGTGTGTACTGTCATTTCACTGCTCAGGAGGCAAAGACAGGTGGATGTCTGAGGCTTATTGGCCAGTGAACCCAGCTTGCATGAAAATCTTCAGACCTAAGAGAAACTCTACCAAAACAAACAAACAAAAAATAATCCAACACTGTAAGGTGGGTACTCCGGAGGAATGCCATCCAAGGTTGACCTCTGACCTTATAGACACCACACATGCATATTGCCTATCTCGCACATACAAAAGAAGGTAAAATCTTGAATACAAGAAAGTAGTTTCAAACAGGAAGTTTAAAAGTTTGCCCTTTCAATCATGAATGCCAAACAGAAAATTTATGTGATTGTGTGATGTGTGGTTTCCCTCTATATACTGTGAATACCATTTGTAAATAAAGATACTGCCTTGGCCTGTTGATAGGGCAGGGTAAATCTAGGTGGGGAAAATTAAACTGAATACTGTGAGACAGTAGGTGGAGTCAAGGAGAAGCCATGGAGCTGCCGCTGGAGACAGATATGGAAAACCTTGCTGGTAGGCCACAAACATTATGGTAAAATATAAAATAATGAAAATGGATTAAATTAAGATGTAAAAGCTAGCCAATAAGAAGTTAGAACTAATAGACCAAACAGTGATTTAATTAATACAGTTTCTATGTGGTTATTTTGGGAGTCTGGGCAGGTGGGAAATGCACAATTGGCCTCCTACAACAAATTGGCATTCCAATGTGTGCTAGCTAAATCCACATAAAACCTGAGAGGGCTTGGAAAGGAATTCTAGACACTAAAAAACAAAGTTTAGCTGCATTTTTTTTTTTCTGCTGGCAGCGTGTTGCAGCTCTCTTAAGAGAGGTTTTCCTGATTCAGTGGTAGCAGAAAAAAAGCTGAGCCCTATAGACATGGTGGCTTTCTGGGCCATGCTGCCAGCTCTAACTCTGGAATTTTGAGGAGGCTGAGCATTTAAATGGGGTTTGTGCGCAGAGTGCTGCAACTTGCTTAATGGCAACATAGTCCCACTGTGTGTCTGAAAATGAGGCTGTGCGCATGACTCACACTAAACAGACCTCTGACCCACCATGTTGGGATGGGTGGAGTCAAAAGGCAAGGCAGCTGTAGAAGCACTTAGCATGTTAAGAAGCAGTACTGGTCAGAAAATAATTACAGATATACAATAAGGACAGATTCAGACATAAAATACCTCTAAATGAGACACAGTATGTTTAAAAAATGTACATAGGCTTGAGAGAGAGAGAGAAGAAAAAGAGTATAGAGAGTCATAAAAAGAAGTAAATGGTTAGAAAAAAGTAAACAGTACTTAAAGAGACAGAGTACAGTAATAGATTAAAGGAGTAAAGATAATGAAATAAATATTAAAAAGTAACAAAGTAAAAAATAAGTCACATAAAGGAAAATACATAAAGGAGATTCTGGATTGTGTATATTATTGTGTTTTTGAATTTTTTGACTGCAGAGAGACATTTGATTCTGGGGACTACTAAGCTAAATCAACACATGTTTTAAAGGTTTCTTGACTTCAAAATTTGAGTCTATGGATATGCTACTTTGGAAAACAGGTTCTATTTTTGTTTCCACAGAAGATGAGAACCTGTGGGATCTTCCAGACTAATGTGGTTTGATGGACCAAAATCCCCCCCGAAAAGTTGTTGTAAACACCCTCAAAATACCCGACAAAAAGCAGGAAGCAGTTTGGAAAGAACTATGCACAAATTCCCAAATATTGTTTGTAAATGTTTGTTTACATTTAAAGGCGGATATGCTATAGAGATTTGCATTAGTATGGATTTTGCTAGATTGATACAAATTTTAGGTCAGTCTTGTTATATGTATATTTCTGCTCTTCATTAAGGTATTGTGTGTGCAGCTCATTTAAAAATGTAATGTATAATTAAGTAACACAGGTTAATAGGTAGTCATTTACAATAATCAAGCTTGTAATCATGTTAGACTTTCTAGATGTATAGAGATGTATTTCAGATGGATAGGGACTCTTTAAATGTTTCAGAGACCTTCAGAATATAGCATTTAAAATGTTTTAAGAACTTAGGACTTTTCATGACAATGAGACACATCTGCTCCTGGCAGTACATGCTACTTCAAGAGGAAGATGGGCATCGAAGAGGCTCCTTATGGAGCTGGTTAGTCATTTGGGCAAGAAACAGCTCTTTCTTGGACTGCTTGATAAACTGGACATGCAGGACCCACAGGGAAATGACTGCTGAACTTGGCTAAAGATGAGATGGTCCTTCGGGTTCCTGCTATATGAAAGAGATTGCCAGACATTCTGCAGGACACAGAAGAAAGTGACTAACAAACTGCCAATATAGGTGGAACTCTCTTTGAAATTTCCGGTTTAATGGAAAAGTCTGCAAGATACTATGGGCCTGTAGGCTGAAGATGGATGCCCCAACATTACAGAAAAGCTTTGGGTGATGGTCCAGGTAGCAAGATGTCTCTGTCAATTCTACAGTTTTGGAAGTTGCTTAAAATGCACTTCCTGTTTACTTAGGTAATATTGCATCCTTCTGCAGTCTTTGAGGAGTTAAAGAATATATAGTTATAGTTTTCCTTAGTTATGATAAAAGATAGATATAAATATTGTAACTATAATTCTTGCTTGATAGCTGTTTTTGCTATATGCAATTTTAAAAACCTTCATTTTTATTTAAACAGAAAAGGAGAGGTGATGTGGGATTCCCCTCTGTATGCTGTGAATACCATTGGTGAATAAAGAAACAGCCTTGTCCTGTTGATAGGGCAGGATAGATCTAGGCAGGGAAAACTTAACTGAATGCTGTGAGAAAGAAGTCGGTGTCAAGGAGAAGCCATGGAGCTGCCACCAGAGATAGATTCACCAAAACCTTGTCGGTAGGTCATGAGCCTCATGGTAAAATATAAAATAATGGAAAGGTTTAAATTAAGATGTAAAAGCTGGTCAAAAAGAAGTTAGGGCTAATAGGCCAACCGCTAAATTAATTAATACAGTTTGTGTGTGTTTATTTTGGGAGAATGGGTGGTCAGGAAATGAACAAGCAGCTTCCTACTACAGTTGTGGTAGTAGATACCAATCTAAATCTGAACACCTTACTAAGTACAGTGCTGTGGGATAGCCTTTTGTACACTGAGAAGATGCATTGCTCTCAATGTTTTAATAAAGAGCTAATGGCCAATAGCTATGAAGGAAGAGCTTAGGTGGGACTTGAACAGAGAAAAAGAGTACAGGGATAAAGAAGGGCAGAGTCACTAGGAGATGCAGTGAGAAGCAAAATGAACTTGTGTTGCTAAAAAAAGGTACTGCCATGTGGTAGAAAGTAGATAAAAATAATGGTTAACTAAAAGCTAGTTAGTAACCAGTCTAAGCTACCAGTCAATCATTTATAATTAATAGTAAGTCTTCATGTCACTTATTGGGTCAGTGATTCTGGCAAAAATCTCAGCCTACAAGAGAGATTATTAATCTTGGAGAGAAATTATTTATTTACTTTAGTTTTACATGTATGACTGTTTTACCTACACATGTGTATGTACACACATAAATATCTGGTTCCTGAAGAAGCCAAAAGAAGGTTCAGATAATACAGAATTGGAGTTACAGAGGACTATAAGCCACTTTGTGGGTGCTAGAGCATCTGAACTGCTTAACCAACTCTACAACCTCCAAGTTTATCAAGTTCATCACTGAAAATATTTGTTAAGGGGCTGGATAAAAAGCTCAGCTGTTGAGAGCACTGGTTGCTCTTGTAGGGTGTCCAGATTTAATTCCCAGCACAAACACAACAGCTCAAAACAATTTGTAACTCCAATTTGGGGACCTGATGCCCTCTTTTGTTCTTAGGCATTGTGTACATTCATGGTGTTCGTGGATATGTTCAAGCAAAATAATCACACACCTAGAGCTAACCCAAAAAATACTTTGTGAACTTTTAATATATATCTTTTAACCCTGAATGTGCAGCAACTATTGCTTGGTGTTTCCTAGTATTCTGCTTTATAAACACAGCCACAGTCTTCACATGAGGTTATTGCTTGACACACTTGATTTTTCAGTGTCTTTTGCCCCTTGGTGTGACTAAATAAAATAGTATGTGAACTCTTTCTCTGTAGTTTTATTAGATGTGACAACAAATTATTAAACCTTATATAGAAGTAGCAAGTCAGAAGACTGGAAATGAGGAAGTTAGTTGTTCCAAACCCTGGAGGTAGCATAGGCTTGGGTTCTGAGCCTTTTACTGTGGAGTCTGACACTAACTCTAGGCAGTGGCATCAGGATGGAATTGAATCATTTCATAGCCTGCTGGCATCCAGCGTGCTGGAGAATTGGTTGTTGGTTTTGAAAATAAAAACATACATACTTTGTGGCAGAAGCATAATCGGGATGGTTTATAGATCCTTTCCCTGACCCAGAAGGAGTAAATAAATAAATGCCATGTTTTTCTTTTAACCCTGTAGAGATGTAATAGATACTGATATTTTCGCTACATTGTCTGACCATGCAAGAGGATTCTGAGTTTGACTGGCTTAGACGTGTATTCCATTGTACCAGGCACAGGTGGGACAGGACATTTGTACAACCTGATATTTTCCTATTCTAATAATGGGAGACATTCACAACATCCCTTACTATACACAGAAGGACTATGGGAATATCTATAAATGACACTGTTCCCTCAGCTGGTGTCAAGAGAGAAAACATTCTGCAAGAAAAATATCAGCCAGTGAAGTGTGCACACATGGACATATTTGTAAGTACCTCCAGAATGGGGCGGCGGGCCACACAGGAGTACCATTCCCTGACCCCGACGGACTGACACTATGCTTCTTGTCCTTGTCTTAAAGTTTTCAAGATCTGTTGGGAGAAATGAAGGAAAACACATTTAAGTTTACCACCTTAAAATACCAAGGGAGACTATTGCTATTTCCATAAGGTGGCTGAGCTGAAAAGTATCCCGGATTGCATCAATACCAGGGAAATTCTGCTTAGCTGATACTGATGATCTTTTAGCAATGTTGTTCCTCACTCCTAGATTCCATTGCTAGATTGTTCAATAAAACAGGTACTGTCCATGTGTGCCTATTCAGACTCCGAATATCTAAAATTAAATGTGTGATTTTGTTCCTGTGATAACACTAGTCATTTTTTGAGTACTCAGTAATTACATACCATACTGAAAAGCACACGTAAAGAACACTTCTATCATTCTAGAAAATTCTACTAGACATTAACAACTTAAGTGAAGAAACTGAAGTTTGTTTGACCTCCTGAAGTTAAGTGTCATTGTTATGATTAAAAACTCTTATTTCTGATACAATACTATTTTCACAAACTTATTTTATGCAACTATACTTTCTCTCTATATATATGTGTTGATACATATTATATATACACATATACACATACATATATATATATATGCAATCTGAGCTTTAACGATATAGATCATAGATACAGTACAAACTTGTCCTGAAATCACAATCTCAAACACACTATTTTTAAATAGCATACTTCCAAGTGCTGGGATTACCAGACTCTATTCTTCTATGTACATATTATATGTATATGCACATATGTATATATAAGTACAATATAAACAGACATATTTACAAACAGATTATTTTAAATTTATATCTGTTTTTAAATATTGGTAAGGGGCTGATTATCATTCTTTTGGGTAGAAACTTTTATTTCTACTAGAAGAAGAGAGAAGGCATTTATAGCCCAAGCAATACAACTGGAAGAAACAAATAACCAGCTACAAGTAAATAATGAGTGGTATAAAAGACACATAATAAACTGGCAGATGCCATTCAACAGAGTATTTTAGCTTCCGACATACCCAATACAAATACTCCTGATAATGAGTACAGAAACATTTATTTCTTCAATTTTTTCTCTACTGTTTGAATCATTTGATCTAAAAATCCATTTTGGATTTCAGATTTGTTTTTTGACTCAACTATGTCATATGGGGTTATAAGTCATGCATAGTGGTACCCACTGGGGTAGAATAACACTGACTTCTTCCTTGGCCATTTTAATGGTAGCTTTGCAATGATAAGATTGGCTTATGAAAGATAAACCACAATTACAAAACAATTATATGTGCTCAATATCATTACTGCCTATACTTACTATGAAACTTGTGAATGATAGGGCCACATGAGCCTGGGCAGCCTTTGCCCAATTACCAATTGACATGTTTCACATCCAGGTTATTTTTAGGGAAAGTGTAGGATAAAGAAAAAGCATGTGAACCATTTATTCTCACAGATTTTTCTAGACCTGGGAAAAAAAATCTCACATCAGTAAAACCCAAAGAAGGGAAACACCCATACAATACTACCACCATCAACAACAAAACAAAAAAAAAATCACAGGAACTAGCAATCACTTGTAAGAAAGAGGAATGCTGCCACATTGGAGAGTACCTAAACTATTTTATTTGAGGTCTTCTTCCTTACACTCATGCATTTGGTTACTAAAGCAATGGTTGACTATAAGACACAGCATATGACAAAGAATTAATATTGATGCACCACAGTTTCTTAAAACAGCAGGTTTTTCTAGCTTTACATATGGCTCATTGATATGCAATGCATACATCTTAAAAATAACTATCTCTACTTTTGTGGTGACTTCATTTGTCATCATTTTGCCTAAAAAATTTCTGAGATAACATGCTGAGGTATGAACAGTTTTATGGTAGAAGATTCTTCAAATCATATTTTTTACTCCCAAGTATTTATCCTGTATTTTCTTGTACAAAATGGTATTGATATCTTATTTTTAACCAAATTAGAAAATGTGTTACAGTATTTGCAGTGAGCTAGCACATTAAGACCACAAGAGTGATTCAACTGTTAAATTCCTGGATGAATGAAGGGACACAAAGGCCTTAAGATTGTAACATGCAATCACTAATCAAAAACCCAAGAACAGAAAGGCATTTGGAATTCAAGCACAGAGTAAATCAGAGAGCAAGATGGAAATACATCTAGATATTTCCTGTTTAGAAATGTATTAAAAGCTGAGAGCTGGTTTAAAAAAAAAGCCACTAGCTTACTTGGACATTGACTAAAAAAAAGCAATTTATTTACGCCACCATTAAGAGACCAGCCATTGCACACATGGGCAGGAAGGGCTGAAGCTATCTGCAAGCTGGCACCTCCCAGAGGAGCATATAAAAAGTTGAGCTGTAAAATGGCCAGGAAAGGTTAATGAGATAGTAACACACATCATGGTTTGCCATAAGTCCACAGAGGAAAGGGAGAAAATGAAGAATGAAAAATGGCACAGTAAACTACGCACATAATGCAGTCACTTTTAGTTATGTATTCTGTGTATTATTTAAGTTTTAAAATACAAATTTATATTTTTTCTTGTTTTGGATTGACCTGGATTCTATTAATTCTCACAATGTGTCCTCAGCACAAGAAACTGTCATCACCCATATCCTGTCTTATTGCTTCCTCCAGTTTTGAAATAAAGCAATCAATAAGGAAATCAATATCAACCCAGGAAGATGGTCAAGTAATATGTTGGTTATGAATATGATTTCCATAATGATTATTTCCACATTTATAAAAAGAAAGAGGTATTTTCAGAGAGTAATTCCAAAACCCTGTTACCATGCAGCATATTTTTAACCATATCTTGGATGTGTTCCATTTGCCCCCTAAGTGTGTCTGCATATACTCATGGTGACTGGGACTGCAGAGGCTTTTATCCAGAACAAATATGAATTCACGTACCCTCATGAGTTGCAAAAGGCACATTTTAGAAAACATTCTTTCCTCTCAGGAAGGATGAAGAAACCATTAGTGAGGCTGGCATGGTTGGCTGGATTTCCAAGTGTGAGTTTATAGCAGGAGGAAGAATTGCTCAGTGATTTATCACACTGGCTTTGGAGTCAAAGGGAGGAAGAGTTGCTCAGTGGTTTATCACAATGGCTTTGGAGTCAAAGGGCCAGCTATATGCTTTCAGCACTCATACCCTATCACTGTATGGTGTGGGTGAATTCCTTAATCTCCTTGAACTTCAATTTCTTCATCTCTAGTATCAGGTCAATAATTCCTATCTTGTAGAGATTCCTGAAGATTAAAATGATGTGTGTAAAGCACTTAACTTGCTGCCTGCTCCAAAGTTAGTGGTCTTATAAGTGTTAGTACAACCATTATGGTTTTTGAGCATCAAAGAAAATTCTACACAAAGTGACTTACCAGGAGAAAATGAGTTTAAATTTCTCCTAAAGTAACATCAACATTTGTGTGTCAACGTTTTCTTGGAACATGTAACACACACACACACACGTACACACCCACACCCCACCCTATGATACAGTATGCTCATAAAACTTAAACATATCCTTTTTGCTGTTTTGTTAAGCAAAGACACTTGCTACAGTATACCCAGTACTTTATCCCTGTGAGTCTGCAGTCTGCAACCTTCATATGACTTACAATTATAAATTTGGTGGCTCCAGGTAGTTTCCTGAAAGAAATTCTTTGTATAATATTATGATCTGAAAGAATCTGTGTTTCTTTTCACTATAAAAAATGAAAATTAGATTCATGAAATAGGAAATTCTTCTCTTTGAAATCAAAAATATTATTGATATTTTTAGACTTTTTGAGACATGGTCTCAAACAATGTAGGGTAGTCTCAGATTTGCTGTGTAACTGAGGATAACCTTGAAATTATGGTCTTCCTGCTGCTACTTACAGAGAGTTGAGACTGTGGGCATGTGCTACTACACATAGTTTTATATGATGCTGAAGATAATAATATACACTGCCAGCCCTACTGTGCTACTTTTAATCAGAAATAAAATAAACATTTTATTTATTATAAACATTTTGTCATTAAATGTAAAGTTTTAGGAGTTCATTCTTTACACTAAAAATAAAAATATAAATCAAAGCTTAAATAAGTTCGGGTATACTGATACTCATAAAATGTTGATAGAACTGCATATATCTTGTAGAAGGAGTGAGCAGGCCTGCTTTTCATCCCATTCAGCTCCCGCACGGCTAGCTTAGTCCCAGAATAATTACATGGAAACTGTATTCATTTAAACACTGCCTGGCCCATTAGTTCCAGCCTCTTACTGGCTAATTCTCACATCTTGCTTTAACCCATATTTAGTAATTTGTGTAGCACCATGAGGTGGTGGCTTACCAAGAAAAATCCTAACCTGCATCCATCTCGGGTCGAGGAATCATGACGTCTTGCCTGACTCTGCTTTCTTTTTCCCAGAATTTGTGAAGATGGACAAAGACACATTTGCACAGGGTCAGCAATCTTTCTTTTAGTGAAACAAGACACTATCCTTGTTCTATGTTCCTTGTAACATAGAATATTCTTCAAAACATATTACTACTCTGCCTTTATTTACAGAAACAAAACTCCAGCAAGCACTAAAAGGTAACATAGTCAATACTACTCGCTGTGGAGACTTCTGTGGGCTTCTTTGGTTCTTTTTTTTCTTTCATAAACAGTATCCCTTCAGAAGAATGTGAGCCCAATTCTAACGAGGTCATACACAACCTTATGTTCCATGTGTCTCTGCATATGGTTCTCACGACCACTCTTATGAAGTTGGTTGTATTATTCATTCCATTAAATAACATGAAAAATCAGTACCCAAGGTCACAGATGGAAAACAAGGAGGAGATGGATTAGAATCCAGACCTTTCCAACACAGAAGCCCATACATTTAGCATCGAGTTAAAGAATAGAATTAAAAACATATAGCTGATGGTTTGAATTGTTTGATTGGCCCACGTGACACTCACACTTTCTCACCCCTCCACTATTATTTTCTAGGCCTCAGAAGAAAATGAAGTTTGCTTTGTTGCCCTTTTCTCTGAAAGTGTAGGACTTTCCAGGCAGCTATTTTTAATTCTCATTTTAGTTCTTTCCTTTCCTTCATCTCTTTGACATACTCTATTTTATCTAGACCTTTGTGCTATTTAAGAAGTCAAAGAACAACTCAATTTAAAACACTTGCGCTTCCCTGTGTGCGCCATAAAAATGTGCACCTACCTAACCCAGGGGGTGACCGTGATTAGTGGGCGGTGGCACCACAAATAATGCTGTTCGGCTTTGGAGACAGGTGCCCTAAAATGCAAGCTGTTATTACCAGCAGTTTTCTCTACAGGAACTCATCTCTGTTCGCAGAGCACCCTGACTCTGGAGTGTTAATGGTTAGGATGCGGCAGTCTCCTGTCTTTGGTTTCATACTAAAGGAATACAAGATAAACAGGAAAATAATTTGAACTTTTGAATTTAAATGGAAAACATGGACTCTTCACGGTGTTCTGCATCGTGATTAGGGATCTGGCCCCCAACAACAAAACTGAACTTACTCTTAGCTACTTTATCTCTTTGTTATTTTTTTACTGCAATAACTGTGTTTTCTTATCTACACCTCAAGATCCTTAAGGATGACTCTATCTTGGAACCTCTAAGTATACCAAGTCCTTCAGTTGAAGCGGTCTTCCAATTTTGGCATATCATGGTATTGCTAAAATTCTTTCTTTGGAAAAGATGTAAAGCAAGGCAACACATGGTAGTATTTGTTTGTGCTTTAACAAATAACTAGCCTGAAGATCAGAGTGTGGGGCTAGTCACTAGCTAGTTAGCTATAGAGGCCCCCCTTTTGGAGGGTCACATATTAAATATTTTGCAAATCAGATATTTATATTACAATTTATAAAATAGTAACAAAATTACAGTTATGAGGTACCAAAAAAATTATGGTTGTAGGTCAACACAGCATGAGGAATTTTAATAAAGTATTTAAGAATTAGAAAGGTTGAGAGCCACTGTATTTTGAGAATTTTATGGTAGATAAACTTATGATAATTACAGCCTGCACAGAAAGAAACATATTTCTTCATTTTGATATTTCATTTTATAATTTTTGATTTTATCCAATGAAAACTAAAATCTGCAAGTTATAATCAGCCTTCTTAATAAATGGGCCACCTTAAAATCAAATCAGATACAACAAAAGAACACTAGAATGAATATTCTCTGAAGACTGAAAGTTACATAACAAGAGATTATCACAGATGGATGGTGGTACACACATCTTTCATTCCAGCACTCAGGAGGCAGAGGCATGTGGATCTCTGTGAGTTTGAGGCTGATGATGTGGTCTACAGAGAACATTCCAGGACAGCCAAGGCTACACAAAGAAACCCTGTCTCCAAAAACCAATGGGGGGGGGGAGACTATCACAAATTCAGTAATCTATAGAAAAAATGGAGACATAAAAGTCACAGATCATGAAAAACCCAAGAGTCTACCAATCTATCTGTCACACAACAGTTCATGAAAAACCTTGTTTCAAAGTGAAATGAATCTCTTCACCTCAAACTTGTTCATTCTGTGACTTTTCTGTTGTAAGCTTTTCAGAGAGTCAAGCCTGTCAAATTTGCTGAGCGCTCAATGGCTGTTTATCAGAGGTCTCGGCTAGGAGGGGTAGGCTCTGTCTTCCTACTCATTGTTAAAACTAGAAAGACATGGGTTCACGTAACAACTTTCTCTAAATTCTGTCCTTAAAAGTAGCCCTTCCCTCCCAAGAAACTGTGGTGACAAGTGCTGAAAAGGAGAGGCAGAGGTTACTAAAACTTTCTAGTCATTTTTCAGCTTTGCAGAAAAGTTTTGCCTCCAAAGCCAGCAGGATCTTCCACATAACATACTCAGTTTAAGGGCATGGGAACAATAACATAAGGAATGTTGACTCATAATAAAAACATGCCAGCCATGCTTGAATTCATTGCTCCTAAGAAGCTGGACATACTTTGCCGTATAGTTATTTTAGGTGATTCAAGACTATGAGAAGTAACAAGTAATTATCATAAATTTCTTGGGATGGGAGTCAGTGACTCAGCTGTGTACTGGTTAGAGCACTTTGAAGGGTGTGAAAACCAAGGATATGTACAGAAAGGGAAACTCTCAGATGAGGAGCAGCTGTTATGTATGTTGAATTTAAGATGTTTCAGAAATTTCAACCATATATTTTTATCTCATTTAATTACAGTTTTGAAAATAAAACCATCATCAACTCTACATGCCGGCACTGTGTTTATTCACTATCTGTTTAGATTTTGCTAAGGGTGCTGTTTCACGTTCTCATTTTCATAAAGAGGAATCTGAGTGTTGGAAGCACGCTATGCTAGAAAGAGAAGAATGTGTTTAAGTCTTTGCACTCTCAGAATTTATAGAGTAACAATAAATTTACAAGTCCAGTAGTTTCAAAGGCATGAATCTCACCTGCCCAGATACTCTGGCCCAGGTAAATGAATGGAGAATCTTTCAGTACAGTCTTAATTATTGACATTAACTCTTTTTTTTATTATTTTTATTGAGCTCTACATTTTTCTCTGCTCCCTCCCTACCTCTCCTCTCCCTTTCAACCCTCCCCAAAGGTCCCCATGCTCCCAATTTACTCAGGAGATCTTGTCTTTTTCTACTTCCCATGTAAATTTAGATCTATGTAAGTCTCTCTTAGGGTCCTCATTGTTGTCTAAGTTCTCTGTGATTGTGGTTTGTAGGATGGTTTTCTTTGCTTTATGTTTAAAAATCACTTATAAGTGAATACAAGTAATAATTGTCTTTCTGTGTCTGCGTTACCTCACTCAAAATGATGCTTTCTAGCTCCATCCATTTACCTGCAAAATTCAAGATGTCGTTATTTTTTTCTACTGTGTAGTACTACATTGAGTAAATGTACCACATTTTCCTTATCCATTCTTCAGCCGAAGGGCATTTAGGTTGTTTCCAGGTTCTGGCTATGACAAACAAAACTGCTATGAACATAGTTGAGCACATGCCCTTGTGGCATGATTGAACATCCTTTGGATGTATTCCCAAAAGTGGTATTACTGGGTCTTGAGGAAAGCTGTTTCCTAATTTTCTGAGAAATCACCACACTGACATCCAAAGGGGCTGTAACAGCTTGCATTACCACCAGCAATGAAGGAGTGTTCCTTTTTCCCCACAACCTCTCCAGCATAAGTTGTCATCAGTGTTTTTGATCTTGGCCATTTTCATAGGTGTACGGTGGAATCTCATTAACCCTTATAACACATATCTGTGCTGGATGGGTTGTTCCTGACAGATGGTGTCATTTTTGGGTGTAACCAAAGGCTGAGGTCACAGAACCTCAAAATGGAATAAAAAACTACTTTTAAAATGGAGTCTTCCAGGGCAACCTACAGCCTGAAAAAAAAAAAAAAACTACTGTTTTATCCAGTATGGCGTTACTTTGAGTAAATCATAGCCTTATCTTAAGACACAAAAAAAAGATTATAGTATGATATACCTTCTAATGTCACTAGCTCTTAAGCATCCTGTAAGAGAGATCATGCAGGGTACAGAGGAATGAAAGATGGAGTGAGCAAGAGGAAAAAAAAGTCTGAGATGATCTCTTCTTACTATTTTATCCTTATATGGGTCGTTGAACTTGATCTAGTGACCCAGTTAATACAATTCCCGATGAACAACAGAGACATGAAATTTGTGAATTTTATATACACGGGGTTCTTCATAGGAATGAAGTTCTAATAAATGACTGAAGCAAGACGTTTATATACTTTCAGACAGAGTAGAACATTTATCAAGGGATGAGAGAACAAACCTATATGAACCAGAGTATTAAATTCTGGGCGTGTTCCTAAGAGATGTACTGGAGTGGGATTATAGAGATGGCTAAGTGGATAAAGTACTTGCCATGAAAACGTGAGAATCTGACTTACAATTCTCATCATCTGTGAAAAAGCCAAGGTAGGGCAGGCCTCATTTGTAATCCAGGCATGAGAAAAGTGAAAACAGGAAGATGTTTACATCTGTTGCCTTGTTAGTCAAATTTAAATGGTGAGTTTAATACTCAGTGAGATATCTGTCTAAAAAAATTATGTACATAATGATTGTAGGAAAATACCTAAAGTCAATGTTGAGCTTCCACATGTATGCACACATATGTGTGTATATCCACCAGAACATGTATATGATAACAGGCATGAAGGAGCTTTTGAATAATTAGACTGACTTCACAGTTGATGTATTCCTGCCTTCTGAAGTCCTGATAGCCAAGCTCTAGTTATCACAGTCATAGTTACATCTGGGTCATTGAAGGACATCCTCTCAATAGCATCTTCCTTACTTGTGCATGTAGAAAACAAAGACAGAATGGATAATTCTGAAGTAACAATTCCTCTAGTGGTTTCATCTTGAAATAATAAAGACCAGTTTTGCATATTTTTAGAGAATACATTTATGATTCCTTCAATGAAGAGAAATAAGGATTCATTCACTACCTATAATAAAGGTCTTATAAGCATTCACTATAATGTCAGTTACTACTTTAGCCATTGAAGATATATTGTTGGTAAACAAAAAAAGCATCTCTAATCTTAACGGGCTTGATGTGGATAGGTAGGAGAGTTTAGCTAGTAAAAGAACTTACTGCCAAGATTGATGACCTGAGTTCAAAACTCAGGACCTACACGAGTTTAGGAGAGAATAGATTTCCATAAGTCCTCTGCCCTCCACATACAGACCATAGCATCCAAATGTACAAATATATACAAATATATACACACACACAACAAATTGATATATAATACTTTAGACTATATTTAAATATAGAATTTAGTGAAAATTGTATTTTAAAAATGTTAAAGAAGTTAATGTGTACACATCAGCAGAAACCAAAACAAATAAGTTGAAAATAAGTAACTCTTTGGTGGTACTATACGCTATAGAAACACAATAGGCAAACACGATAAAGGATTTTTATACAAAACTTGAAAAGAGATAGCGCTGTAATTTTGAACCTTTTTACTCTCTATCCTACTTCTGAGTGTGGGAGGATAAATCACTTTCTCTTGCCAACTCAGCTCTCATCCCCAGCTGAGTCTGCCAAGAAGGGTACAAAGGAGTGCCAATGACACAGCAGTCCTAGGTGAGTCTTGGAGTGTGCAATTTATAACTGTGCTTGAAGTCATCTTGGGTCATGTAACACCAGAGGAAACTAAGAAGTATTTTCAGCTTACATTTAAAAGTTTAAAATGTCTCAGCAGCAAAACAAAACAGCTTCCCCAGGACAAGAGAAATAAAGGAGTGAGCAGCAAAGGAGATGTGAATGTGGACACTGACCTTTAAGTGAACGCAGTTCTGCAACTTAAATTGTGGTAAAGTTCTCGTATTCTGTTCTGCCTTGGAAGTCCTATAAGCTAATTACTTGAGAGTTAGGAAGACCTGACAATCACGTCTTCAGCTCAACATCTCTTGCTTGACCTTCTATCTTCCTTTTCCCCTTTAATATTATTCATAGTGTCATATGTGGTCAATGTAAGAGGAGAATACACAAGTGAATCAAACATGCCTCCAAGGAATTTATAACCTACATTATCAGGTGCATTTGAAAACATTACTGTAATATGTAAAGGAAGCACGGGCATCCTTCTGTGTTATCCATGGGCATTACAACCAAGAGATGGGCCCATTATAAACTTAAAGGGTTATGACAAAAATCTGTCTTCACATTAATCCATTTAACTACTTAACAGTTACATTTCCATTGCTGTGATAAAATGTCATGAGCAAGGCAATTTACAGAAGAGTTTGTTTGGGCTGTAGTTACAGAGGCTTAGAGTTCAGGATGGTAGAACAAAGACATGAAAGCTGGAGCAGGGTGCTGAGGACTTACATTCTGAAGCACAAGCAGGAGACCAAAGGCAAACAGGGAGGGATGATAAATAACTCCCTCAATGACACAACCCTTCAGCAGGGCCATACCTTTTAATATCCCAAACATCATTACCAACTGTAAGTGTTCAAATACCCAAGACGATGGGGAAATATTACACTCAAACTCCCATGTGACATATGTATCCTCTGTACATTTCCTTAAATAACATAGTATTCAAATCCATTCATATGGCATCTACCTTGTATGAGATATTACAAACTAACACAGACACAATTTAACTTGTATAGTAGGACATTTGCAGGTAATGTACATGTTGTACTATTTATGTAAGACACATAAGCATTGAGAGACATCAGTATCTGAAGGGATTCTGGAGTCAATGCCCTGAAGACAATTGGGAATGACTGTAGTCAATGACATGTGGCTTTAGAGAGTACTGTATTACTGGAAGCTGATCCTTTTGTGAGTAGTTCATCCACCCAACAGTCCACCCATACAGATGATATGCCTAGAACTATAAGGGTCTAGGATTTGGTATTAACTTGTGGAATAACAAGCTAGTAAGTTTCTTTATCGGCCCCTGTGACAGGGTTATTCTCAGCCCCATTCATTGTCCTACTGTCTAATGAAGGCCACTGCATGCAGATACATGTCACATCAGTGTGAGCTGTGACTAGACAGGAAGCTATGGCATCAAGTGAGTTCAGAGAGATTATGGAAGCCCAGACTGATCCCAGTAGGGATATCTGTTTTCTGGTTTTAAAACCAGAAGATAAGCGCCTATCAAGCTACACTTTCATCTTAGAACCCCGAGTAGCAGCCTATTGTTTCTTCATCCTCATAATGTGCTCTCAATGCCAATTTCTAGCCTAATTGGACGGGTTTGCCTCTGCCTTGGAACTTCTCTGCTGATGCTTTCAAAACTAGCTATCTAGCATGCCTGTAATGGATCCTCTGTAGCAGCACACTCCACAGCCACACTCCACTGTGGACCAGACTTCCAGACTTTCTTTAAAGATAATAGATGGGGCCACAATTATTAGGCCACTACTCAGCATGGAAAACGATGGGGATGTCTTAAAGTTTCCTAAAAAGATACATGAATATTTGTGTGGGCAAATAAATACTATTAAGACTGTATGCTGAGGCATCTTGCTTCCCTAGAGATGAGAGAAATATTCATGTCTTGTTTTGTGGGAAGTCTGAGAACTAATCCAGACACCTTGAGTTTGAATGAAAAATTCAGCATTTAGAATCAACATTTACCGAATTCTTCCTATATGCCAGACACTATTCCAAAGACCTTTCATGCATCAATTAATTTAATTTTCTCAACAATACTATTAGGTGGTCACTATTACATTTTCTTTTATATCTGGGGAACTCAAGCCTTTAAAGCCAGGCAATTTATTCATCCTAGTAACAAAATTAATGTTAGAATTCTAACTAAAGCTGTCTGGTTTCAGACAAAATGATGTTTTTTCTCTTTGTATTTTTTTTATTTGTGTGCTATAGTAGGCAAACAAAAGAAAATATAAAATGAATACAGAATTTAAAGAATAAAATACTCAGTGATTCTAAGATATAGCATCAGAGATGAACTTCTTCATAACTTAGGAATTCTCTATATGCTTTTTCTTGTTTGTAATTATCTTATCATGGCTTTAATTTCTGTTATTATATATATATATATACATATACACACACATATCTATATGTGTGGTCATAAGCAATGTATTACTTTTAAAAGTCATTTGTACTCATAAAAGTGGAAATAAATTATAAACTGTTTTTAGGCTTGTTTTTTTTTGCATGCGTGTGTCTACATATTTGTGTGTTTA
Source organism: Microtus oregoni (assembly GCF_018167655.1). Classification (NCBI taxonomy): domain Eukaryota; kingdom Metazoa; phylum Chordata; class Mammalia; order Rodentia; family Cricetidae; genus Microtus; species Microtus oregoni. The sequence goes on along the minus strand of NW_024543061.1, from coordinate 47,454,640 downwards.
AGAGTGAGCGCATCATTGCTCATATGTATATATAGTCATGTGGAGGCTGGGGTGTTGTTTCTCAGAAGGTGTGCACTTATTTGTCTGTTTGTTTTTTCCTTTTTTTTTTTCCAAGACAGGGTTTCTCTGTATAACAGCCATAGCTATCCTGGAACTAGGTCTTGTAGAACAGACTGGCCTCGAATTCACAGAGATCTGCCTACCACTTCCTCCTGAGTGCTGGGATTAAAGGTGAGCGCCATCACTGCCTGGCTGCACCTTGCTGTTGAGACACAGTCTTAGGAACCTGAAGTTCATCAAGTAGGTTATGTTGTCTGGCTAACATATCAGCCTCCCCTGGGATTACAAGCATGTGCCAACATGACTGATTATTTAATGTGGAATAAGTATATCGAAGTCAGGTCCTCGCGTTGCAAAGCGAGTACTTTACTGACTGAGCTATCTCTGCAGCCTCCTTAGAGCTTCAAGTATAACGGATACAGCTGTATTTCAGTGATTTTCATTATTTTAAATGTGTCTTTCTATAAAGATGCTAAAGTAGATACTTCATCTCTACCATACCCTAGATAACCTCTTTTTCTTCATCTTACTTTTGATCATAAAGCAATCTGCCATCAAAGATCCATCAGCTGAGCACATTTGGAGTTCTTCTGAGTGTATGTGTGAGTGTAATAGGAAAAAAGAAGTTTAGAGTTCAGACTTAAAATTTCATTAAACAACCATCTTTTCAATTTTCTAAAGTTCTTTGGAGTTCTAGGTGAGAATTCTTACTACTTCTCGCCAACATTTAACATTTTATTCTTTGTTAATTTTATCTATAAAATAGCAATTTATAATTTCTAATAGGTCTTACATTATATTTGAAAATGTCAGTTCATGTCCTTTATCCTGCCTTCTACGGGATTTTGTCCTTTTTTAAGTGACTCATTGGTGTTATTTTTACATTGAAGTTCTTTGTGTGTTGTCTTTCAGTTAGTCATTTTACAAATGTCTCTTGGTGTAAGACTTCCTGCCATGTTACTGGGATTTGGTGGGTGGAAGTTCTGTGAATGTATTGATCTTTTCTCTGTCATTGACATTCTTAGTTTCTTTTTTAGGAACTCTCTTTTTAATCTCAAAGTTAGAGGACCCTCTCCTGCATCTTTTTGAAAATATTATGGTTTTGTTATGCTAACTTTGGCCAAAACAGTGCCTCTCACGGTAACATCGCACTATCAGGTCAGGTGAGGTCAGTTAGTGTTGATGGCAGCTGCGTTTTGTAAAGCTGCACTGACAATTAACTACCACACCGTTGCATTAGGGGAAGCAGCATTAGGTTCCCCCATGTCCCTGATTACTACAGTTTCATCAACTGACCGCCATGTAACCTCATTTTAAGCGTGAGTCTGTTTGAGGACATCTTGTTTAATATATGTTGGTTTATTATCGTTGCACTTATGGCCAAAGGCACACTAATTCGTGCCTGAATGACTCTTAGGTACACACGCATTTTCTCTATGCACCATCTCTTTCCTGTGCTTATGAATACTAGACAGCACTTCAGTATCATTGCTTTGGGCAATTCTAAAAACCACCAACCACAAGCACTAAAATGCAAGAGGCATGCCACTAAATTACCTGCAGAGAGGACACTTCTTTATAGCGAAAGAGCTGAAACAAGAAGGCAGAGTGTCACCTTGCTCAATCTCAGGTGGAAAAATGAGTGTCAAGTGACTCAAATAGCTTGATTTTCTGTGTACATCCACAAATAACTGCAAAGGCTCTGAGTGTTGATGTGGGCGTTACAGATACATCTCAGGGCAGCATGCTCAGTAATGTGTACCCGGAGGCAGCTGATAAATGACACTGCTAAATATTTAGCATCTCACACAGTGTTTATACATAGATAAAGCCAAAAGTCATTTTTTCCCTAGAACATTCTGCGGGTAACATGGCTATACAAAAGAAACTGATGACAATGGTGGTATTAATTTAATAACTGCACTATTGGCATCAATAAATTGGAATTAGTAGTAATTATAATAATAACAATGGGAACAATGCTGAAATGACGTCTCTTGTTTTTATACTTCTTAAAATAATAAAGTGTGTATGTGTGTGTCTATTTGGGTATATGCACATGAGCACAGGTGTCCGTGGAGGTCAGAAGAAGGTGGAACTGGAGTTGTAGGTGACTGTGAGTCACCCGAAGTGAGAACTGGTGAGCCAACTCAGACCTTCTCCAAAGTAATATGTGCTCTTAACTGCTGAACCATCTCTCCAGGCCAGTCTGAATAAACCCAACATTTTTACTCATAATCATTCATCTAACTATGGAAATATCTCCTTGAATGAGACTAGCAAAGACGTCATTCGGCAATAAATTCAACATAAAGGAGATATTTGAAGCTCAGGAAAGTTAAGAGATTTGCTTAAAATTAAACCTCTGCTGAGTTTAACAAAAATCTGGGACAAGAATTAAATGCAATGACTTTCTTTGGAGTTTGGAAACTCCTGCAGGGTGAGAATAGCATCCCATGTTCCTTAGGCTTTCAAAATCTAACTTTATATTCTTATGAGATAAATTGGCCATGAAATGTTACTCTTAAGCATGATGCTGAAAATGGTGACATACTGATTTAAATAGCAAGAGTTGTAGTATTTTAAAATGTGGGTCTTTGTTATCTTAAAAACCTTCACTGTTCTTCTTTGATTGATGTCATTATTATTTTATGAAAATCCATAATAAGGAATAAAAATTATCTTATGAAGTTGATATACTGTGCCTAGAGCCATAGGCGAGGCTGCAAAGATTCATCAACGCGGTTCAGCTGTGTTATTAATATTGCTCTTCCTGATTAGTGTTAATTGGAAGATTTTAATTGATGCAATGTTTTACTGCCTTCACAGCTTGAGTGAACTGAAGTGCAGACAACAAGTTTTCACTACTGCAAACTAACAAAAACTAACTTGATCTTATTAAGTTCTGCCTGGACATAGTGTGGCAAATAGGTACCACAAACTCTCTGAACTAGAAACTAGAATGAAAACATTGCTCACTCATTCAATTCACTTAACATATGCTTACAAAGTACTTGCTCTATGGTTTTGTGTTATATCAGTGAACAAAGCACAGTGAACAATGGTGTGTTAACAGCTAAACGGTTAGGGGACAGTGCAGGGTTGGGGGAATGAAAAGACGCAGGAGGAGGAAGAAAGGTTGTGATGTCAAGAATGGACACAAGTGGCTGGGCGGTGGTGGCACACGCCTTTAATCCCAGCACTCGGGAGGCAGAGGCAGGCGGATCTCTGAGAGTTTGAGACCAGCCTGGTCTACAGAGCTAGTTCCAGGACAGGCTCCAAAGCAACAGAGAAACCCTGTCTTGAAAAACCAAAAAAATAAAAATAAAAATAAAAAAGAATGGACACAAGTGTCTGGAGAGAGGACTTACATGTTCAGTGTTTTTACTGCCTTCCCAGAAGACCAGAGTAAGGTTTCCAGCACCAATGCATTCTATCTGCTTTTAACTGCAGTTCTAGGAATCAGAGGCTCTCTTCTGGCCTTTTTGGGCAACTGCACACATGGACACAAGCATCCTCCTCTGATACCACACACATGTACAAGTAATTTAAAAAACGTAAGAAAAAACAAGTAGGTAATACTTGAGCCAAGACTAGGGAAGGTGAGATTTATTTAGGCTCATGTTAGGGAGAAGGTATTCTAGATAACAGGCAGGATCCCAGGCATGTGTAAGAAGCACACAGGCAGTGAGGAATAAATGAAGGAGAGAAACAACATGGAGGTTGGGCCGGTAGGGCTGGTGGTGTCCTGTAGTGTGCTATGACATCTCTGGCTCTCATTCTGAGTGAATGCAGAAGCCATTGGAGGTAACTCTAAGCAGAATCACATGGTTTGACTTATGGTTTTGTGGCTTTCCAACTCAATTTTTTCAACTACAATAATTGCCCATTGTGTGCCTGGAAGAGCACTAAAACTGAAAAGCAGATGGATAAATTAAAGCACAGACTTTGTTTCTAAAGGTCTCATATTGTAAGAAGATTTGGGCAACTATCAGTTTTAAAAGTCAAGGCTAAGATTCTCTAAGTGAGTAAACAAAATTTTGTGTTCTCTCAAAGAACAAAACAAACCTTTTTTAAAAAACTGTATGAGCAAAAACATAATTACATAGTATATAAAATATGGTCTCAACATGGAAAATTAGAATTCAAGGCCAACAGCAAGAGAATGAGACAAGGGGTGTGGGAGAAGGAAGGGAGGGAGAGTTAAGGCACAATTTATCACAGTGATCAAGGGACATTTTAGGTGTATTGTAGTCAGATATACATATAGCTAGTATGAGTAGAGTAATAATGATCCTAGACTTTTACATCTATTGTCTCATAAGAATCTGGCAAATAAGAATACTTATTTTAAAGCTGCAAGAAGGTTGAAAATATACGATTTCTCAGATATAACCATGTTTACTATAAAACAATCCTTCAATAAAGTGATTTGTTTAACGTTTCCCAACACTTCCTAGAGTTTGACCAAGGGGCATGCTGAAGTTTCCTTTATTAATAATCTGTAGAAGAGTTTGGGAAATATTCCTGTAAGCAACAATAGCAACTGCAGAAATTTGGGAACGTAGCTGGGTAATGTGTTGAGCTACACAATACCATCTGGATTGCAAGAACGTGTTCCTTAAATGGTATGGATTCAGCACTATTACATTATCAACTTCACAACACAAGAGGAGAAAGCTAAAATGAATGCAGATTTAGTTGTTACCTTATCATTAATCTCACATCAACATTTTTCTTTTTCTAAGAACACAGGTTCTTATGTAAGGCCTTAAGTAATTAGCATTTCTCCTGATAAATCTATGAGGAAACTGAAACACAATGTGGACTTGTAATATGCATTCATCTTTATTCAAAACAATGACACCAGCCTAAAATAGATTTCATTGAATTAATGTGGTCGTGAGAAAACTTGGGAGTAATATTTAGTTTGTGTATTAAGTAAGGCTTTTATTTTTAGACTTCTACTTTCATTTTTTTTTACCTCGAGAAATTAGGGTACATTAAAAACAATACCATAGAATTGAAAGGGATATTGAAAAGTGAATTTCATCAGTGCTATTTTGAGGTAAAGAGATGTCAAAAGATTCTTCTTGATTTGAGGTTTAAGAAACTCTGCTTTGTGTTAGTCATATCAATAAGTTTTGCAACTTTTTATATTTATATTCTGCAAACCTGTGGGTATAATTCTTTGAAGGACAACTCTCCATAATTCCATTTTTATAAGAACTCCAACATTGAATGGTGGTGAAAGTAAAAACTTCAGCTGATAATGTTATGGTGTAGCTTAAGTCCTTGATTTGTTTTTGCTAATAAGCCAAGTATATAACCTAAGTGAGTGCACTTGTGTTTGTTTTAAAAGATGAAAACAAGGACAGACTGTTCCTGTTAAGTCTCATGTGCACGGAAACCCCATCCAAAGACTCTGCGAAACACAGCAATTCTTTTTACCAGCTGTTTCCATGATTAAAGAAAGGACAGGTAATTTACAAATGTCTGAAAGGGTTTGTTTGCATTCTCTGCAATCATGAACACATAAAAACTAGATGCAATAAAAAGTGTTTACTCATAACCAAATTTTAGATAATTTGGATTAGTTTTTGTATGCATCAGGAGTACCTTTCTTTAGATACAATACACATCTGAATCCAAATATATTCATATGCTAGTCTAAGATAAGGTGGCTAAGAATAAAATGGGATGCTCTCCTTCTACCTGACATAATTGATGCCATATTTATATTAAGAAAAGGAAAAATATGCATCAGACAAGAAGGGAAAGTGAAGGACATACATGATACAGCTTTGTACCAGACTATATGGAAACATGAGTCGATGTTTAGACTCATGGTAGCAGGAGCAATCACAATCCTTCAGTACCTACGCTTTCTCAAAAATCTTAGAGCCAAAATATATTCCAGTTATTTATGCAGACTGAAGATCAAAGTACTGTCTCACCAGGTTCAATTATCATATGCTATCTGTCTAATGTAAATTATTTGCTCATAATACTATACTTTTAAGACACTGATATTCTTCTGGTATTACACCATTTAAATATTCTTGTGGGTTGGATAATTCTTATCCAGTCTGGAAATATATAATGAAACTGGCAGGATGGAAATGTGAATATTGCACATGAGTCTTCTTAACCTGGGTGGAGACCATACAAAGTCTGATAGTATTTTAAATTGTTACAAACTCAATGCTTCTGTCTCCCCTAATTTCATATATGAAAATCCTAACTACGTATGTGTTACTGTTTAGACATGGGAACTTTGCTAATTAAGACATGAGGGCTGATGAATGAAATTACTAACCTTATAAAAGGGACCCCTAGAATCTCCTTACTCTTTCAATGCCAAAGCACAAGAAAACAGTGGTCTCTGAACTACTAAGTGCCCCTCCTTGGATGCCAAATCAGCTGCCTCTTTGATCTAGAACTCCTCAGGCTCTAGAGCCACTGGAAATGTATTTTTGTTGTTTCTAAGTCATTCATACTCTCGCAGCTTATACAGCAACCTAAACAGAATGAGGGATAGTTTTCAAAGCACTCAAGAAATCATTAATTTTTCATCCCAAAGGAAACCGAAGCCTTGAGCTGTCAAGTGATGTGTTTGCAGTGCCCCGCTTGTGGCAGAGCTAGAGTTGGAAACCGGATTGACTCTGTCACTCCATCTCCATCCTGTTATTTTGTGTTGCTATGCTGATAGTAACTCAGCGTTCATTCTGAAAATGTTTCCCCTCTATGAGCAGTACTGGGATTCATCCCCAAATGGGTTCAGGCATTGGCGCTGTCAATCCTTGCTTTGAGGAGGACACAAGACGCATATTGCAGCACTGATTATCTGCAGAAGTGCTGAAGAAAGCAAGCCTGTGAGCGATTCCCCATGCTACCTCTTGCGGGGTTCTCTTAAACATATGCTAATAACTTCTCCCACACAGCATCAGGAAGTCAGGAGGTTTTCACAGATGATAAAGTACTAGATATTGTTTGCAGAGTTAAAACTTAAATAATAGTAATTATCTTTAAGGGTCATTTGTAAAATGTGACGTAAGTCTCCTAACTTATCCTGAACCAATAAAAGGTGAATGGATAGGGAAACTCTACCTAAAAGACACAGAGAGTTTTAAACATGCTAAATGTTGTGCTTTGAACACCCCACCAACATAATACCTGTATGGCACTATATGCTGTGTTTTTTATTTTTATTATTTTATTTTATTTTTTTGCTTGTCATTTCAAGCCAATCCCAACCTACCAGCTTGTGGTAGATAGCAGATGATCATTATTCATGAACATGATTTATGTCATTCATTCACTAAGACTCACTCATAGGGATAGGTTCCCTACCTCTAATGTTCAGGGCTTTCAAATTAGAAAAACTAAAATAGCCATGTGCCTTCTTTTTTTGTTAATGTATATTGAAGAGCTATGATCAAGGCAATAACTGGTCTTTTCATCGATGATATTTTATCCACCACATGGAATGGGTTGGTGGCACACTGGCAGTCACAATGGAGGTGATCAGAAAGATAGGATCACCGTTGTCATGACATGCAAATAAGAAACCAGAAGAATCTCTCTCAAATCATGATCAAAACACAAATTAATGTTTTTTTCTCCCCTGTTTTGCTTATCTTTGATAAAACAAGAATCATGCCATATTTATGAAGGGAGTTGTCTGTAATTAAAGATCTCTAACCAGTAAAACCCTAAGCTCTTCCATTCTAGCTGAAAAGAAAGCAATGTTTATGGATAAGAGCTGGAACTGATGATACGCTGCTTCACGGCAAGCAGCAGTGCTTCTTTAGGTTGGCAATAGAGATTAATTACTTTTACGAATAGATGAAGTGATTAACCGCTTTTCTTGTAGCTTTGAAGAAGTGAAAAATAAGTGGAATAGAAACCAAAACTAAAAAGTAAAATTTCTATTTACAGAAAGCAAATACATTCCAATTAAATTAAAGGTGAAGCTAATTATGAAGGTTTTCTTTCTACCTCCCTCCCTTCCTCCCTCTGCCCTTTTCTCCCTTCTTCCCTCTGTCCTTCTTTCTTATTCTTTTGATTTGAATTCTAGCACTGTTTGTGCCATTTTATTCAAAGTTAGTTTGATTTCATCTCCTGTTATGTAGAAATAATTCAGCAACTGAACTTGCTGCTCCCCAGCAAACATGATGAAAACAATAAGACTTCCCCAAGGAGGTTGCCTATCTCAGGTCATTGGTGATATGACAGAGATGTCTCGATCTTTTATGAAAGCTATGCTCTACTTTGAAAATCTTTGTTTGCCAAGGGGATGTTCCATAAATACTGTCCCTTCAGGATATGTATTCTGAAAATTCATAACATACATGTGCTTTTAGTTATGGAGACTATTTTATCATCACACCTATTTTAAAAGCAAGAGTTTAATGTAAATGTCTAGCAATCTACTCTTCCGTGTGTGTCTGTTTCTTCATTTTTTGAGGCTGAAGTTATAATAAACACCTTTCAATATTAGAAGTGACTATTATGTGAAGGGATTGGTTGTGACAGGTGTCTCTTAGCAAGATGGTTTCTGTCGTTGATTTTTCCTTAAGAACTTCCACAGTTAGTGGAATAATACTACAGAAATCTGAATGCATTTGTTAATTCAATTGGTTTTCTACCATTTTTGCTTAGAGAGCTCACAGCCAGAATTAGAACATATTCAGTTGCAAACTAAAAGATGCATGTATCAATCAGCTTTAAACACTTTTCAAACATCTCCTTCTAAGCTGAAATGATATTAATATTCAAGAAAAACAACATTATGTCTGTTAGGCTAGAGTGAATGCAGATTCAGAAATGATCCATCTTTGAAATAAACAACAGTAGCAACTATATTTAGCCAAGACCAACAGAGTCTGGTAATAGAGGTCCCTGTTACTTGAGTTAGACATTTCAACACTTCTCACTCATATCAGAGTGCTTACTAGGAAACTATAGAGATTGTATTAATAAATGGTGACAAGGTATAATGGACTGAGTAGTGACCCCATAAAAGATAATCTATATGCTGGGTGCCCTTGGTACATGATGTTAATTCTAGCACTTGGGGGGCTGAGGCAAGTGGATCTTTGTGAGTTCAAGGTCCATCTGGTCTAATGAGTGAGTTTCAGGACACTTATGGTTGTTATACAGAGAAACCCTGTCTTGAAAGAACAAACCAACCAAACAACAAAACAAACAAAATAAACCAACAACAATAAAAAAAAAAACCCAGACTCCCTGATGCCATGTTGCTCAGGGGGGCATAAAACACCCACGAATCAGCCTGGGTCCTCATGGTCTAGGATGCCTAAAGCTTCCACAGGGCCCCTGATGCCATGCAGGACAGGCAGGTGAAAGACACTCATAGGGTAGCCTGGGTCCTCATGATTCAGCCTTTCTGAAGCATCCACATACCGGGCTGGTGCCTTGTGGTTGGTGCCACTATTATGAGCAAGTATATGGTGATAAAATGAGAGAGAAAGAGAGGTAGAATGGTTCATGTGTGGAAAGAGGCAGTTCTTCATAGCGATGGCTTCAAAGAATGGACTGATGTTGGAGGCCTGCCTGTCCCAGGAACCAGGGAATGACTGGGCCTGGGCTGTTGCCTATGGCCTTACCTGGCTCTGCAACAGTCGTGCTTTATGTTGATGCCCATGACCTATGTTGCCAACAAGGCAACAAGGATGTCTGGGTTGTGGCCCATCACCTGTGTCATTTCAATGTCCAAGTGACATGCTGCCATTGTAATCATGTTGACTTGAGTGGCATGGTACTGCCTGGGGACACGATGACATCTGGGTGTGGGCTGCTGCTGTGGGCCATGTTTGGGTCAATGGCCCTGCAGCAATGAGGGTCTTTGTTGATGTTCATGTCATCAGTAACCACTGAAGGCCATGCAGATGAATGGGGTCTAATCAAATACCTGAGTCCATGCTGGTATCCTAGGGCCATGCTTCTGCTGGAGCCATACTCATCTGAATGGCCGATACTGCCACCCAGGGCCATGATGACATCTAAACCCAGACTGTAAGCAAGGGGACATGTCTGGGTCCATGGGCCTACCATAGCCAGGGTCTAAGTTGCCATATATGGCTGCTGATACCTTCAAAGGCAATGCAGATACCAGGGGTCTGGGCTGTCATCTGTGGCCACGTTGGTGTCTGAGGGCCTTATTGCCCCAGGGGCCATGCCAAACTTAGTAGTCTTCAGCCACACAGGGCCTGGCCTGTTCTGCTGCCATGGGACATGTCTTGGTCTGTGGCCCACAGCAGCCAGGGTCCATGGCTGTCCATGGCTCTTGTCACAGGGGTCATAGGAACCAGGCATGCTGAAATCAGAGTGCCTTGCTGAGATAATCCTGTCCCTCACTGTCCCTAGGATAGCTGGCCCTGACCCTCACTGGACACTGGTGTAGGAGTGGTGTGTGAGGACCTTCTGTCTGTGTGTTGCTTTCATTGGTTAATGAATAAAAAAAAAACTTCCTTGGCCTGTTGATAGGGCAGAACTTAGGTCGGCAGGGAAAACTGTACTAAATTCTGGGAGACGGAAGGTGGAGAGGGAGACGCCAGGGAGCCACTACCAGAGTCAGACATGCTGAAACTTTGCCAGTAAGCCACTGTCACTTGGCAATACACAGATTAATGAAGACGGGTTAAATTAATATGTAAGAGTTAGCCAATAAGAAGCTAGAGCTAATGGGCCCAGCAGTGATTTAAATAATACAGTTTCTGTGAGATTATTTTTTCGAGTCTAAGCTAACTGGGCAGCTGGGACAAACAAACAGGCCCCCCTCCTACATAGGAGAGCTGGCACTGCCCCCATAAGAGAGCTGGCCTCAGCAATCAGGAGAGATGTCCCACTCCTTGCCACAGGCATGAGAGAGATGGCCCTAGTTACATTGGCCTAGGAGAGCTGGTTATGTCTCTTGTCTGGGGAGGTCCCAATGACCTTGACCAACCAGCTGAGCTAGCTTAACCAGACCCACATCCTGGATCTTGGGTTGGCATATCCTAACAGCTGTCCCATCTATTACCTGCTGGAGCACAAAGGGACTGGTACTATAGAATGATAATCACAGAATTTCCATCTCTGGGGGCAACAACAGGCTATCCAGGAGAAATATTCATGAGAGCCCAGTGATGATGGGGTATCAGAAACCAGAGGCATGAACCAGACCAATGCCTCATTACAATGAACATTTTTTGGGCGGGGTGGCAAATTGGACAAAGAGGGTATACTGTGTGACATACCACAGCTCCTGATGTCACTGGGATGAATGAAGTGTTGGAGAGATGGAGGAGCAAGGTAGGTTTTTTTTATTAGATTGCTTTGTTTTTAATTTATTTGGGGGGCCATACTGCAGGAATGAGAGGCAGTTATGGAGGGACTGGGAGGTAAGTGATTGGGCTGCATGGTTTGAAATTTCCAAAGATTCAAGAAACAATTAGACTTAAAAACAAAATAAAATAAAATCTTTAGGGGCTAGAGGAGTGACTCAGAGGTGGAGGACACTTACTGCTCTTATAGAGGACTGAAGCTTGCTTCCTGGCCCCCATATGGTTGCTCCCAATCATCTGTAACTCCAGTTCTAGGGATTCTAACACCCTTTTAGCCTCTGCAAGCACCAAGTACACACTTCATGTATATACATGCAGACAAAACACTTGTACATTAAAAAAATAAATCTTCTTAGCTTAGCAGGTCCTATAATTGGCATACATTCTAAAAATGAAGCCAGTGATATTAGACAGACATACAGATGTGAGGGTGCATAAAGACAGAAAGAGATTGAAATGAAATGGCCACAAATCATGACTGCGTTGTTAGCCACTCATTGGTATAAGAAGCTCAGGAACATATTCTTCTCTTGAGACTCCAGAAAGAATGTGTGTCTACTAAGTCTTGGACTTCCAGCTTCTGGAAACATAATGGAAAAAATATCTGTCAATTTCATTACAGTAAACGTAGGCTTCTTTCTTATGGTGGCATAGCAAACAAGAATACCAGGTTTTATTCTCTTGCCACATGCACTTGTTACTCATTAGTCAGAAATAATGCATTCCTATCATGTTTTGAAGACCTAGCTTTTACATACCTGAAAGAACAAGTATCTGTCATTTTCAAACCAGCAGACTGATGTTATATTTTTATAGTAGCCTGAGAATCAAGTCTACCAGGTTTATATTACTTAAATGGTCATTTGTTTATACAAACTTCGATTTCTTTATCTATAGAAAATGTTTTTTAATGAAATAATAAAACAAAGAGCAAAACTCACCACCACTTGATTACTTCTTTACAACAGCCCTGTGAGTTATGTGATAACACTAATTTTATTAACCTTACCAGAAGATGGAGGGCTTATTCTTGAAGAAATGGAGTTTGTGGGAGCTCCTATTTTGGTCTCTCTTTTCTCCTTTCGTACATATGGTGCATAAAATGTTTAAAACTCTGGACTAAAACTGGTGACACAGAGTTTACAGGCTAGTAGGAAAGATGTGTGAGATATGCAATCAAAACCATTCTCACTTAAATCTTATCTAAACAAAAGTATAATACTTGCTATTCTGCAAATTGGTGATAGCACATGCTGATTTTTCAATATTTATCTATTTTACATGCATGGTTTGCAGAAAAAAAAATAAATTCTCATTCCTGGTGATAGAAACACATGGAGGTTATATAAAAGGTGTGGGTAGCTAAAACGAGAGTTCAGTGGTAAGCCTGTAAACCTTATTCTCTAAGCAATGACAAGAAAGTAAGGCTGCTAAAACCCCTGGACACAGCTGTATGACATCACAGGAAGCAAAGTGACTTTCCTCAACTTAACCGGGTGGCTCGTTTGACTGGTACGTTAAACAGAAAGTTCTCAAGCAGAACATTTCACAGACAGCTTGTCTGCTGGGGTTTGAGTCATGCAGAGCACATCTGCCCACTCAGGCTCTTGCTTTGCTGTGCTTGACAGCGTCTGCTCCCCTATCCTGGGAGGAAGTCGTGAAATAACCATCCCCGAGATCTTGCAGGAAATAAAATATAGAAGCATCTGTCCTAGATGGCTGGGTCATTCACATCACGAAGGCAGGGTGCTCGCTCTGTTGATCTCTAGAGATATATTACACTTCAGTGCCTCTCTCTCCAGTTTACTTTCTCATAACTAATTCATGTTGATGGTCCCAAAATATGGATGAAGCAGAAGCCTGGCACCATGTCTTAGTTACTTTTCTGTTCTTCTGATGAAATAATATGATCGAGGCAAATTATAAAGGAAAGTATTTAACTGGGGGTTTACAGTTTCAGAGGGTTAGAATCCAAGATAGTGGGGCAAAAATGAGGTAACAGGAATAGTTGAGAATTTACATCTTGCTTTGAAAATTGGGGCACATCCACTGGCACACGCACACGCACACACCCACAGGGAATGAAGCTTAAAAGCCTGCCCCCAGTGGCACAACTCCTCTACAAAAGATCCTGAAAGAGTTCCATCAGTTTGGTACCTAGTGTTCGAACAAATGAACCTATGGGATTCATTCTCATTCAAATCATCGCACTTAAAGAGGGAGAAATAGCACTTAGGCTGAATAGGTTTGGTTTACCTTTTTCACATGTTATGTAACTACAGATAAATTATTTCATTTGACTTAACCTTGGTTTAGTCTGTTTTAAGAGATATAATGATTTTTCCTGTATATTTGAAGTGAAATTATGCTTGCAAATTGTGCAATCTGGCATATGGCAAATATAAACCATTAAAGAGCAATTGCTGCTAATATTATAATCATTACAATATTGACTGCACCTTTTCAAAGAAAGAGTTACCTTATTTGGAAACTACCACGTGGCCAAAGCACATAGGCATTTCTCTAGTGTGGTAGAGAAAGAAAGAAAGGTAAGGCTAAAAACATGCGATCTTTAGACAACCTTGGAAGCAGGTCTAAACATTTCCAGTTCTTTTATAGTTTAATTACGTTTAAGATACCTTTATAGAATGCTCCTTGGAACACTTTCGATTTCTGTTGGAAAGGAATTTATGAAGTGCACCCACTTGGGTATCAAGGTCAGGTTGTCTTTTTAGGTTGCAATCAATAGCTTTGTGGATGCAATAATAATGATGATAATATTATTAGCATTCCTATCTTTTAACAGAAGTGTATCCTTCCTAAGAGTCATAAATATCTTTAATATTTGTAACTTATCTATGGGATAGTAATTATTATTACCAATTTATAGATGAAAAAAGCAGAGATCCTGCCTAGAGCATAAAGCTAATAATTAAAGGAAAAGTTGAATCCCTACACAATCAGGTCATAGATCAGGATCTAATATGCAGAGCCTCTACTGACTGATCATTAGTTCTGGGTGCCAATGATACTAAATAGATGCAACATCATATGTAGTGGACAGCCAACTGGTTATGAGTTGGTAGAAATCCTAAGCACAGAAGAAATAACAGTAGAACCATAGTTTTCTCTCCTATCATTTATGTGTCTCTCAGAAGTTTGGTATGCATAACTGTAGAATTCCATGTCTCTCAGTGTCATATATCTTAAAAAGGAAAGGTTTCATCAAGAACAGAGGCTGTTACTCCTTCTGTGTTGGGGAAGGACAGGCAGGCTTTGGAACTGTCTAAAGGAGCAGATGGTTCCAACATAAGCTCCTTAGAAACTGAGTTGAATGAGGACTCTGTTTTGAGGATAGCATGTTTAGGACTATGTTTTAGAGCCTTGGAGAATAAGTGACTATCAATTTGGCCTTCAGAATAAAGTTTTGTAGAAGATTATAATGTAATTGGGAAAGAAACTATCAAGACAGCACATTCTCTGAAAGACTACGGTGAATAAGGCCAATAACTTGTTTTTTGTTGTTGTTTTGTTGTTTTGTTTTGTTTTTCGAGACAAGGTTTTTCTGTGGCTTTTGAGCCTGTCCTGGAACTAGCTCTTGTAGACCAGGCTGGCCTCAAACTCACAGAGATCTGCCTGCCTCTGCCTTCCATGTGCTGGGATTAAAGGCGTGTGCAACCACAGCCCGGCTTCAGTAACTTTGTTACAAGTACCCTATCACAGAGCCTTCTTCTGTAGATATTTTTAAAGTGTGGTTTTTGGGTGTCTTACTTAAAACCTAAGATGTTGTAAATAGACACCTGTGGCCCTTTAAAGATCAATAATTTCTATTCCCACATTCCATTTTATCACTTAGTATGAGGACATATTCTATCAGTTTATGGGGTTAGATAATTTCTTATTTTCTCATATCGTGAAAGGAGTGGGTGGGTACCATCCATTGGACGACTCAGGACATAGAAGACAATTCATATTGTAACAAGACATTTCCCTGGAGTGGCTTTTTCATTCCAAAAATCTCTCTTGTAGTTTTCCCCACTCTACCTCATCCTTTAAGATCACATTTAGAAGCCAAGTAGGGTCAGAAAGAGAAATATAAGCTACTCTCTAATCGATTATTTTTCCCTGCCAGTGATTGAACTTTATTAGGGATGCTTGCCAGTGTCTCTAGGGAAGAGAACTCTTGCCTCAATCTTGCCCAGTGTACAAGGCAGGGAAGATGCTAAGAATTGTTTAGAAGTAAAAATTTAAAAAAAAATTATGGGAGAGTCCAATAGACACTCCATTAGATTAGTGCTGCCCTAGAGAGACAGGCGTGGCAGTAATATACAAGTGGGAAAGAAGGGGGCGTGGGCTTTCTTTCTTTTTTTAACTTTTGAGTAGGAACTGTCTCATCAGTGGACAGAGATGCCAACTATATTTAACTGAGAAACTGAGAGCCTACATCACTTTTCATTCCTCCTTATGGTGTCTTGAGCAAAGAATCACCAAAACCATAAGCACAGCCCACTCAAAGTCAGGGTGGGAAGAAACAGAATCCAAGGATAGAACAGTATAACTGAGAAGGACCTGGGAGTGAGCTTTGTCCTGCTGAACAGCTAGCAGTGGCTATGTATTGATCATGATACTCTTTCTTATTAGTCGTTAGGGCTATTCTTTTCATAAGTAGTGCATAATAGTAGTATATAAAACAGCAGAGTGTTAGGATAAAAGTCATGCAAGCAGGCTTCAAATTCTAGCTTCACACTAAGAAGTTGTGTGACCTCGGCTAAATATTTAACTTCTCAATATTGTGTTTTCTTTTATTATATGGAAGTCATATAAGCTTATATCAGGATTAAGAAATCTAAAACTATAAACTGTTTCCATCAGTGAGTATCCAGGACAAAGTGAATCCTGGTACACACTAGCAATCTTGGTTATAATAGTTGCTGTTAATACTATATGGTGTGTGGTTACACTCCACAGTACCACGATGAGTACACGCTGTGTATTACTAGAAAGCTCATCAAGGATGCTATACACCACTTCCATGTCATCCGGGAGGAAAATGAACTCAGTGGAGGGAATGACTGGCTGTGTAAAAGAGTTGGAAGATCCAGAGAATGAATTTGAAGGGAAGGAAACTGACTGTGGCCCCGGCAACTGAGCCATCCCAGAATTATCTGGATTATCTCAGGATGAGGTCACACCCTGATCGGGGACTCACCGTTGCTTTTGCAGAAGTAATGACAGCATGGTCGTGACAATTGGATGCTTCCTCAGTTTCTTCCTCCGGGGGTAAAATATTTCTCCTCATAGGACATTTTCAATCACCGTTCCCTTAATTTGCATTTATATTTAAGAAATCCAGTATTTGATATTTCTAAAGATGCCTTCAAGTCTGCCCTATTTTTATTAGTTGGCAGGTTCAAACCGCATAGTCATTTTATCATGAATCTATTATATTAATTTCTCAGAGTGATTTTTCTCATGTCTGAGTATGAAGAAAAATGTTCAAGTACAAAATAAAATCATTTGAATGAATTACAGAGTTCACTCATTATATCCAAGGTTAGTATTTTATTTCTAGCCTTGAGACTGACACTAGGTTTTACTCTCCTGGAAATCTGCCCTTGCAGACCTCACAGGGAGCTCACTGTACACTTGACTGCAGTTCACAAAAACACATCTAACAGTTCTTAAACACCGGAAACCACAGAAAAAAAAAGCACTTTTTTTTTGAGGTCATGCTGCTCTTGGTTTTAGTAAATCCTATTTTTTTTTCTTTATACTGAACATGATTAAGGCTCTTGAAAAAGATGGGGGCTAAGTTTTGATAATTACCAATGCTGCTCATTATTTCAGGCAAGGCAGAGGTAGTGGTGAGAACTAAGAATCATCCCTTGTATTTTAGGTCTATATTCAGACATCTGTATCATAGCAGGGCCAGCAGGTGAAGCAGCACGCAGGCCTTGCCCTATGTGTCAGCCTTTAGAGAAGCATTGCTGACCACTCGACTATCTCGACACAAACTGTGGTTTTGCTGTAGCATGATGGCTGTCTTGTGCTATCTTTTATAGCTGCTGTTGCGTGTGTGCTGTAGCTGTGTGTGTTCTTGTGTTGTGAGTGGGGGTGAGTGGGTGTGTATTTGTGTGCATGTATGCACGTACAATGGCGTGCATACATCAGAGGACAACTTGTAGGAACCCATTCTCTCCTTCCATGTGGGTTCTTGAGATTGACCTCAGATTGCCAGGCTTGGCAGCTCACGTTTTCACCTGCCGAGCCTTCTCAGCAATCCTCCCTTCACTTTTAAGTTTTGGGACAAGTCTCATTAAATTACTCAAGCTAGACCTGAATTTTCACTGTAGCCCATCCAGGCCTTGAAGTTGCTACTTGTTACTGTTTTAGCTTTGTAAGTAATTAGGATTACAAGCTTGCCTTACCATACTAGCACCTCCCAAGTCTTTTAGGCAAATATTGTTGGATTTTGCTACCTCTATCATCATTGAGCTAATTCCTCATATAAATTATTCTCTTGAGATAAATACAATTCTTATTGATTCTCTAGAGAATACTGATTAGCATACTTATGAAATTTTAAAAATAGTAAATATCAATTAACAGTTGTATATAAAAGGAAGTATACCTTTCTATGGCTATACTGATGAATAAATAAGATTCAAGGTGTAGGGTGATTTGTATCAAGGAAGTTAAGACATGAGAGGATATCTAAGTAGGAACCCTTCAAATTTAAACATTAATAGATTAATAAGAAAGAACCATTTTTGAAAACAAAGCAAAAATGCTGTCTTGAAGTCTGTATTGTGCACAGCAGAAAGGGAACCGAGGTTTAATAAAAATTTCTATGAGTCAAGCCATTGAACTCTCAAATCTACCTGATCAGGTCAAGTTCGAGAGAAGTTGAATAACTTGTTCAAAGTAAAAGCACATACTAAGTAGGACTTGGATTTTTATCCAAGGGCAGTTATCAACAAAACTCTGCTCCTTCTAGGTCATTGTAGGCCCACTCCAGGCTGTCTCTCCCTGCCTGGATTTTATTCCCTTCATGAAAATACCTCACAGTTCTGCAGGGTTGTGGTCATATTTTCTATCAAATCATCTTAATTTTGATACTTTGATTCAGTATGATTTAGTCTGAAATGAGTTATTTTAATTAGGTCACACATATTAATGGTATATCACACCTAGAAGGATCTTAAAATGAATCAAGCTATTCATTTTTTCTCATTCTTCAGCAAAGGAGACTGAAGTACAGGGAGGTAAAATGCCTTGTTCTTACTGCTGTACAAAGACCACAGCACGTAGCACACCTTAAATGGTATCTTTTGTTCTTAAGGAGATGAAGAGATTGTTTAAATGGTAACCTAGCGTTTCTGTCTTTGTTAATCTACATGATACATTATGCTGTCTGGTGAAAATGTTCATCTAGAATCAACCATCTTGTACATACAATAGTAACCATAACAGGCTGAAAATAAAGCAACACATAGCCATTTTGAATCTGGTGTATGTATGTATGTGTATGTACATACTTGTGTGTGCACCTTTGGAAGCCATTGGGGAAGCACTGAGGATCATTCCTGAGGAGTCATTCAATTTGTATTTTGGGATAGTATCTTTCACTGTTTTGGATTTTAATTCATCTAGGTTGTCAGTCCAGCAAGCTCCAAGGATCTACCCTCAATTGGCCTCCCCAGTGCTGTGATTACTAGCATATACCACCCCCTCCAACTTTTAAAGGCATTTCTTGCAGGATGTAAGTGCTAAAGGAAAAGTGTGGCATGAAATGTAAATCATTTTATTCATTTCTAGATTGACATTTTTCAGCATCAACCCAATACCAAGAATGCTATCTTTTTCCTGAGCCCACATTTATGGGTTCAGTGTGTTACTGGAATAAGGTTTGTGGTGAGGATCATTTCCACCACTTCTTAGCTGCATGATTTCATGATTTCAGGCAAAGATATATCATCTATCTATCTATCTATCTATCTATCTATCTATCTATCTATCTGTGTGTCCCCAAGTGTTCGCGTGTGTGTGTGTGTGTGTGTGTGTGTGTGTGTGTGCGCGCGCGCGCTCATCCAATTAAGTTTAACCATGATGGGAACAATAGCTCAGGGTACATTGTGCTTGTCAGTTTTCTTTATAATACCAAATGCTGTAAATAAGAGCACATAGCTGTGGCTCATTACAATAGTCTCCTGTCTTTATTGCTCTTATACTCATTCTCCCAACTAATACTTTCAGAGAACCTTCCTTTCTGATGTGGGATTTTCTAACTACTAAAAAAAAATAATAATAAATACTATCTACTCTTAACTTACTTTTTAAAATGGCTATATGCAGAATTTTCAGTAGGCATTTTAAATGAAATAATCCATACAATCTAAAATTTGAGATCATGATCAAATAAGTGACCCCCTGAAAACCATATACCCAGACAACCAGAAAGGGCTACAATTATGAAGCAGAGCATATTGACCTTTCTTTGGAAACTATGCACAGCACTCTTATTGCAAATAGTACAAATTGAAAAGGAAGTAAAAAAGAAACCACAGAATGATCCAGATGAAAACAATTATTTTTGCAAGTGTTCACTCAATGTCAACCCAGTGGATTAGGGACAGTAGCGTTCACCCTGCAATGATCAAATAATATTTGCAAATCCCAAGAATAGCTTTTTCTCTAAGTAACAAGTCCTAACTTGGGTCCTAATGCTGTTTTATAAGAAGCCAGGCAGATTTGTTGGAAATTTCCCACAGAATGCAGGTATCACAAGATAAGATAATTATTTCAGTTAATATGGGAAAAATCTGTTTTGGCTTCTTTTAAAAGTCCATACCATGCTGAGAAAAAATTCAAAGTGAGTGTTTGGTGAAAGGAGGCTTCTAATTTTTCTCTTTGGTTCATAATTTACCTCTCATTCCTTTCAGTTCCTACATACTAAATCATGGTAGCCTTGATGATATTCTGTTGTAGACAAAGGGGGAACACTACTGTGAAATAATATATGTGACAGGAAGAGGCAGGAAGTCCCTAATAACAGCGACAGGACCGACCATGATGCCACCTGTGATCTCCTTCAAGATGGACTTCTAACACTACTGTCCTCCTACTGTTTGAAGTTGGAGAAATGAGATGCTGGCTTCTGTAGGTTCCCTTTCAGTGAAAAGAAAATAGATGGTTCGGGTCAAGACAGTCAAGAGAATTGCTTGTTTCTAAGACACTCTTCAACCATTGGCTTGGATCCCCTTGAAAGCACTTCTTAAGCATCTAGTTGCCTTCCTCACCACAGGACTCTGGGACACATGCATTCTTTCTCTCTTCTTTATTATGCATTATAAAGCAGAGAGATAAAGAGAAGTAGTAGCTTAGCCTGGAAGCCACAGGGAATGAGCACTAACAAGATTTTCAAAGTGAAATGTTACTGGCTCTTGGTCCCCAAAGGAAATCTCGGCACCTGGCCTCCTGTCTGCCCAGTGGTGTGTCCTAACTTCTTAGAGAAACAGCCAGAATGTTGGAACTTACACTGACACTTTGTTAGAAAGAAAAGAAAAAGTTTTACAATTCTTTTCTTTTCCGTTAAAGAGAAAGAAACACATAAAGAAGGCTCTGAGCAGGCTCCTGGAGTTCAGTTGTAGAGAGGGAGGAATGATAATATGAACAAAGGGGTCAAGACTGTGATGGGGAAACCCACAGAAACAGCTGACACAAGCTTGTGGGAGCTCACTGACTCCATAATGACAGTCGGGGAACCTGCACAGGACCGAATCAGGCCCTCTGAATGTGAATAATGGTTGTGTGGCTTGGGCAGTTTGTGGGGCCACTGGTCATGGAATCAGAACTTATCCCTAGTGCATGATCGGACATTTTGGAGCCCATTCCCTATGGATGGATATCTTGTTCAGCCTAGATACAGGGGGGAGGGCCATGGTCCTGCTTTAAGTGATATGACAGACTTTGTGACTCCCATGGGAGACCTCACCCTTTCTGAGGAATAGATGGGGAGTGGGAGGAATGTGGGGGGAGTGGGAGAAGGGGAGGGGGAGGGAACTGAGATTGGTTTGTAAAATAAAAGGTATTGTTTTAAAATAAAATAAAATAAAATAAAGAAGGTAGGAATCTATTGTAGGCATGTATTCACAACCCCATATTGCAGCTGGACAAGTGTTTGGTAAAAAGATTCTGTACAGAAGGCATCTTCAAAAGAATGGTACAGAACTGTAAGTGTCTTAACTCCATGTCACCTATCATTAGCTTATAACATATCCATCTAATTCATAGCATACTACATTTCCATTATCCATCCTGGAACTTATTTTGTCTATTTAACTTGTTAATGATGGTATGCAAAGATAATAGATTCTACTTTTTTTAATTTCAAAGGGAGGAGTGAAGTTTATGAAGAATAAAAATAAGTAGTACTCACTGAGCATAACATTTGCATTTTCTGGAACTAAGATTGAAATACTTTTATCCCTGCTTCTGGTTTCTGACAGATATATTATTTCAGTTGGTCTTCTGAAATACTTTTCCTTTTCATTTGAATCTAAGCCTGCTGTTGAATATTAGTATCAGATATTTTATATTTGTCTATGCTGTGAAATATTTGTTTAATGATGCTGTATTCTTTCATGTTGCATTTGTTTAGTTCTGTAAAGCTGTGTTACTTTATCTCACTCAAGCACACGGCTGGTCTATTAAAAGGCTGAACATCCAATAGCTAGGCAGAGAGAGGGATAGGTGGAGCTGCCAGGCAGAGAGAATAAAAAGAAGCAGAAATCTAGGCTTAAGAGAGAGAGGGAGTGTCTTTTAGCCATTTGTACTTCTTCTGTTGAGAATTCTCTGTTCAGTTCAGTGCCCCATTTTTTAATTGGGTTAATTAGCATTTTAAAGTCTAGTTTCCTGAGTTCTCTATATATTTTGGAGATCAGACCTTTGTCTGTTGCGGGGTTGGTGAAGATCTTCTCCCAGTCAGTAGGTTGCCTTTTTGTCTTAGTGACAGTGTCCTTTGCTTTACAGAAGCTTCTCAGTCTCAGGAGGTCCCATTTATTCAAAGTTGCCCTTAATGTCTGTGCTGCTGGGGTTACACATAGGAAGTGATCTCCTGTGCCCATCTGTTGTAGGGTACTTCCCACTTTCTCTTAAAGGTCATGCTCAACCTCCTTAGCAATCAGGGAAATGCAAATCAAAACAACTTTGAGATATCATCTTACACCTGTCAGAATGGCTAAAATCAAAAACACCAATGATAGCCTTTGCTGGAGAAGCTGTGGAGGAAGGGGTACCCTCATCCATTGCTGGTGGGAATGCAATCTTGTGCAACCACTTTGGAAATCAGTGTTTCGGTTTCTCAGGAAATTCGGGATCAACCTACCCCTGGACCCAGCAATACCACTCCTGGGAATATACCCAAGAGATGCCCTATCATATGACAAGAGCATTTGTTCAACTGTGTTCATAGCAGTATTATTTGTAATAGCCAGAACCTGGAAACAACCTAGATGCCCTTCAATGGAAGAATGGATGAAGAAAGTGTGGAATAAATACATATTAGAGTACTACGCGGCGGTAAAAAACAATGACTTCTCGATTTTTGCATGCAAATGGATGGAAATAGAAAACACTATACTGAGTGAGGTAACCCAGACCCAAAAAGATGAACATGGGATGTATTCACTCATAATTGGTTTCTAGCCATAAATAAGGGTCACGGAGTCTACAATTGGTGAACCTAAAGAAGCTGAGTAAGAAGGTGAACCCAAGGAAAAACATATAGTTATCCTCTTGGCTATGGGAAGTAGACAAAATTGCCAGGGAGAATTGGGGGATCTTGGGGGTGGGGTGGGATGGGGGTAAGGGGAGAAGGGGAGAGAAAAGGGAGAAGGGGAGGAGGGGGGGGAACTTGGGGAAACAGATTGATTTGGATAAAGGAAGGTTGGATAGGGGAGCACGGAAGCACAATTCTTAGTTAAGGGAGCCACCCTGGGGTTGGCAAGAGACTTGAACCTAGAGTGGCTCCCAGGAGCACAAGGCAATGTCCCCAGTTAGTTCCTAGGGCAGCTGAGGATAGGGAACCTGAAATGACCCTATCCTATAGCAATACTGACGAATATCTTGCATATCACCATAGAACCTTCATCTGGTGATGGATGGAGATAGACACAGAGACCCACACTGGGGCACTGGACTGAGCTCCCAAGGTCTCAATGAGGAGCAGAAGGAGGGAGAACATGAGCAGAGAAGTCGGGACCGCGAGGGGTGCACCCACCCACTGAGACAGTGGGGCTGATCTATTGGGAGCTCACCAAGGCCAGCTTGACTGTGACTGAAAAAGCTTGGATTAGGGTCGGATTCTCTGAACATGGCGAACAATGAGGGCTGCTGAGAAGCCAAGGACAATGGCACGGGGTTTTGATCCTACTTAATGTGCTGGCCTTGTGGGAGCCTAGCCAGTTTGGATGTTCACCTTCCTAGATAAGGACTGAGGGGGAGGACCTAGGACTTACCACAGGGCAGGGAACCCTGACTGCTCTTTGGACTGGAGAGGGAGGGGGAGAGGAGTGGGGGGAGAGGGGGAGAAGGGTGGGAGGAGGGGGAGGGAAATGGGAGGCTGGGAAGAGGCGGAAACTTGTTTTTTTTTTCCTTTTCTCAATAAAAAAAAAAGAAAAAAAAAGAAAAAAAAAGAAAAAAAAAGAGAGAGAGAGGGAGGAGGTGGCCAGGAGCCAGCCACACAGTCACAAAGCCAGTCATGGCGTAAGAAGGAAGGAAAGAAAAGATATATAGGATAAAGAAAGGTAAAAAAGCCCAGAGATAAAATGTAGTTAAAGAGAAATGGGATAATTTAAGTTAGAAAAGCTGGCTAGAAATACGCCATGCTAAGGCCAAGCATTCATAAGTAAGAGTATGTCTCCATGTATTTATTTGGGTACTGGGTGGAGGGGCCCTCAAAGAGAAAAAGCAGGAAGAAAACAAAACAAAACAAAACAACATGGCATCCATGTGTATTTCTTTTGTATTTTTCATCTTTCCATTCATTTGAGATTTTAGCAGAATCACATCTAATTTCACCCTGGCTGTACCAGAGTTCCTTGCACATTATATTGTACTCTGTTAGCATTTAAATGTATATCAAAACATTTGACTTAAATTGGGCTTGGAATTGTTAGAGGTAATTACAATCCTCAAAGAATTCATGTCAACTAAGATTTATAATTATAAATCTCAGGATCCTGAAGAAGATTATTTTTCTATAACATGTGGTGTCTCAGCTTCCTTTCTCAGAGAATGAAAATGTGGTATTATACACATGAAACTGGCAAATTTTTTCACCCATGCAAGCCTAAAATTTGAAAGGCACGAGTATGTATAAAGGAATGAGGAAACAGAAACTTGTTAAACATAAAGTGAGAGAAGTCACCAGTCTGTAACTGCATCTGCAGGATAGTGAATGTGACAAGAGAGCATGCCTCACTTCTCACTTAAAGGATTTTTTTTTTGTCTGTTCATTTTTTTAAGACAGATTTTCGCTGTGTAACAGTCTTGGCTGTCATGGAACTAACTCTGTAGACCAGGAATGCCTCAAACTCAATGAGATCTGCCTGGTTCTGCCTCCTAAGTGCTGGGATTAAAGGCATGCACCACCAACCGCCTGGCTTAATTTACAGGATCTTGATGTCATCCACAGATGCTTGACATGTCTTTAATTAAAGGGTGAAATTCAGATTTTACTTTATTTTAAAGGGAAAAAGTGAGTTGGGAGTATAGATTGTTTCTTTTTCATTAATTTTGTTCTCATTGCATTTATTCATTATACATGATGCTGTGTTTTATGTGGGCACTTTCACAGATGCATGCTTTGCATGTTGAGCACATGCCCCATGTCTATCTACTCTTCCCTTTTCCATCCTCATTTTCTTCTCTTGTTCCCCTAATATTTTGCTTTCCACTATTTCCATACATAGTCAATATAGTACTAAAAGATCTAGCAAGAGTAACAAGACACCAAAGAATACCAAGGGGATACAAATTGTAAAGAAAGAAGTCAAAGTATTGGTATTTGCATATAATATGACAATATACATATAAGCAACCCTAAAAATTCTACCAGGGAACTCCTATGGCTGATAAACATTTTCAGCAATGTGGTTGAATACATGATTAACCCAAAAACAAAAAACAAAATCAAAACATAAAGACAGTAGCCCTCCTATGTATAAATGAAAAAAGGGCAGAAAGTCACAGGGACTCTGGAAAGCAGGCTCAGCAACTTCCTAGATCTGGGATGGGTAGGCTTGACTAGCATGAAGCTCAGCTCTCAGTGAGCTGAGGGGCAGCAGAGTCAATTACTAGCAACATGTGCTTATGGTAACTGCTCAGATTGTAGCCTAGCCCTTTAAGGTTTTGCATTTAAGGTCAGAGAAGGACAGAAAGCCAGGAGCACAGGAAGCCAGGTGCAGACCAAACAAACAAAAACAAAACTCTAGAAATAGACACATTGTGCTTGAAATTGTGCTTAGATGTTAAAGAAAGAAAAGACAATGGATATAGACAGTCATAGAAAAAATAGTTTAAAAATAATAAACTCTTTAAAGAGAGTGTAAATAGTATTAAAGAATAATCCAGGTAAAGATGGAAAATATTAAAACACAGAGAGTTGTAGCCCTATATAATACTTTAATAATTCTAAATATTTAAATACCATTGAGCAAAAAACAGCAGTTGCTGAGAGGTATTGAATTGGGGGAAAAAACTATTGAAACAAACCTGTTTATATATTTAAAGGATATCTTAATTTAAGAATAGAAGTCAGGAAATAACTCTTACTGATCCCTTGAATTTCTGTGCTGCCCAAGTTGAATAAGCAGGACACAAAAGAAGGCAACTATTGAACTTTGCCAAGACAAAGTAGGCAATTCCTTCAAAATTTCTGTTTCATAGAAAAGTCTGTCAGATAGTCTAGGCCTGTAGGCTAAAAATGGATGCCCCAACATTGCAGAGGAACCATGAGTGACTGTCCAGGCAATGAAATGTCTCACAATACTAAGCAAAGGTAATAATGAGTCATGTGGTAGAGCAAAGTATAATATAAATTGGTTAATTTAAGTTATAAGTACTAGTTGGAGCTTGGCGGTGGTGGTGTACACCTTTAATCCCTGCACTCAGGAGGCAGAGGCAGGCAGATCTCTATGAGTTCAAGGACAGCCTGGTCTATAAGAGCTAGTTTCAGGATAGGCTCCAAAAGCTACAGAGAAACACTGTCTTGAAAAACCAACTAGCCAACCAACCAACCAACCAACCAACCAAACAAACAAACAAATAAGAAAAAAAAAGCCTAGTTGGGAACAAGAAACAAGCCTAAGCCAAGCCAAGGGCAAGCTTTTGTAATTAGCAAGAAGTCTCTGTGTTATTGTTTGGGAGTTGGTGGTTCAAAGAAAGTCCCCCTAGAGTCTAATGCTAGGAAAGCACTCTAGAGTGAGAACCATGGTGCTGATAAGAGAACATAAAATATTCTAAATAGCTTTCGGTCAAGAGATGGTGCTCCCAGAGGACATATAAGATATATAGCTTCATTTCACTTTTACATGCAGTATTTGCTGAGTGTGAATCTGGTATGCAAGAATATTTTCTGTTCAGTAACACAGTGGTCACTGCTCTCTGTGGGATTAATACTTCTCCTTTACTTTTACCCTTTTATCAGGAAATATTTCAGTCTTCAAGCAATAATGCTCAGGTACCTTTTCAAATCAAAGAATAAATGAATGAATTTCTCAGGTCACCATGTTATTTTAATCAACCCTGCAGCCAGTTATCCTTATGAAGGTGTTTAAAATTATGTTTAGAATTTCTCCCCTAATCTTAAGAATTAACAAGAACACAATTAACTGTTACCATTTCCTGTATGGCTGTTATATATTTCAAGTGTATTTTCCTGATTATTGCTTAGGTGACAGAACACAGAGGCATATTTTACTGCAGTTTCACAGCAGGTAATACTGAAATATTGAGGAGATTAAGTAACTTGAAACAGTCCCACGTAATATGGGACAAGGTCACTGCATGAGCTCTGATTATTTTCCTAGCAAAATTCGTCCTCTTAAATATTGCTTTTTGTGGAACCCGATGATTCATAAAAATGGTGATGCTAGTTCCTAATTAAGAAACAACTGCCTGCAAAGGAAGTCATTAAACATTTGTCAAAATTTTGAGTCATTGATGCACAATTAGGTAATAGCACGACTAGCCCAAGCCCCTCCCGAATAAAAATAATACAATCATAGACTGCTTTCTAAAAGTGCTTTCCTTGTCAATTATATTTAAAACAATTATTTTGTTGATTTAATCTTCTGGAGGAAATAAATGCTACTATGGGCATTAAGAGTCTTAACACAGGAAAGGAGATGAACTACAATTATAATTTGTTTCTTAGCAACTAATAGCAAAAGTTATAAAGTTGATTCTAGCACATCTATAAGAGGCAGTATTACAGCTGTGGGAATACAGTGACAGCCCTTAACAGTATAATGTTGTGAGTAATTTGCCTTTGCTACTATCATAAGAGAAATTATTTTGGATCTGCTTGGTCAAAGCCCTAAAGAATTCTCATTAAAAGCCAGCTATTATTCTGCATGTTGTTTTCTTCCTCTCTCGTCCCCATTATGTTGAACCCACAGCATTGGTTATTCTACACATTATGGGAAGCTGAAAAGAATCAGCGTGATAAAACAGATTTCTTTAATAACTGGGAGAAAGGAGTCCATCATTATAAGAGTTCTACTTCCTGTCTGAAGCAGCACTTACTAAATGTAGTCACGGTTAGAGTAAATTAAAATTTTTATAATGGATATTAGTGAGGACAGCACAGTTTTTCAAGAGCCCTATATGACGTAAACAGGAGAGTACTAAGGAAATGTTGAGCCCTTACATCTCACAGCTTAGGAGATAACCAGGCTCACCTTCTGGTCCTCAATTTCATTTGTTTGTTCTAGAGGAGTATTGCTCCATATATCAACTCTAAAATATTTTAAAAATTGATCATGGTTTTCTCTGATATACACATGGAATGTAGATGAGATAAATGCTGTATATCTGATGTAGTTACTTCTAAAAATTAGAAGATACATGTTGTTTATCAGGAAACAGAATGATTAGATTATGATCCAAGAAAGCAATAGTTAGGTTTGGTTAGGCTAAGTCCTTGAGAAATAGTTTTAAGAGCTTTTGTAGAGAAAATGATAAAATATGTGATTTTCCATGTTTAGATACATGTAGTAGTTGAAAGAAAATATGTAAAACCTGGGTTTGGGGAATGACTGGGACAAGTCACCTTCCATATAAACCAAATTGTGATTGGCTGCATTGCTTGTGAAAACGATGTGTGTAGGAAAATCCTCACTGTCCAACAATATACAGCATGCTCCTGGCCTCTGGTGAGTGGGTCAGCTTATAGGAATTGGAGAAACTAATTCCTCAGGTTGTCCTCCAGAAGTTTTCTGGCTAGAGAGAGTCTGAGGCTTCTGTGCAGATAGTGGGTAAATGCCAGGTACATTTATTCAATCCAACATATGTATAGTTGTATCCATGAAAGAAACTTCTTTATAGTCTGAGTTACTAAGTGAAAACTAGAATATCAATAACTACATCCAAGTTCTCTGTAATAATCAGGAATGCATGCTGTACCTGAGACATGATGAGTATAAGCAGTCTGATAATTTTCCTCATGTTTCCTCATGTTAGAGGTACCGATCATAAATCATGAATACCAGAGTTTAGAGATTTATACTTTTATATAAGACAGTCTGGATGACTGGATGGATGTATGTCAGACAGTAAAGAGCTTACTGTACAATTTGGTTCCCCCAAATCAGTGTAAATATTTTGTGATCATGAAAGGTGTGCTGAAATCCCAGTACTCAGAAAGCAGGTCCCTAGATTAAGCTGGCTAGCTAGTCTGGCAGTTTCATCAATTCTTGGTTCAAATGAGAGTCCTCCTGCAAAGAATAAGCTGAAGAGCTATCCCAATTGAGAAAGACACTCAGTGTACACATTAGACCACCACAAACAAACATAAATTATTTATGATATGCAATTTAAAGTATACACACTTTCTATATAATGTATCTAAAAGTCAAATGTAGCTGAAGCAGGCATGTCAATCTAGAATTAATGCTCGGAGAAGGCTTTGGTGTAGTTTTCTCCCTACCGAAACATTCCCTCTATGACAGCAGTTCTCAACCTGTTGAGCATAACCCATTTGGGGTTCCAGCTATCCTTTTACAGGGGTTTCATATCAGATTTCCCACATATAAGATATTTACATTATTATTCATAACAGTAGGAATTACAGATATGAAGTAGCAATGAAAATAATTACATGGTTGGAGGTCACCACAACATGAGGAACTGTATTAAAGAGTCACAGCGTTAGGAAGGTTGAGAATCATTGCTCTAGGAGCAGAGGGGAGGCTGAATGCCACTTAAGAGGTAAAGAAGTATTATGGGCTGGAGAAAGGTGAAACTTGTAAGATTCTTAAAGATGCTCTCTACTTCATCTTGACAGAAGCTATAAGAGACCCAATAGTCAAACTGCCAGGAGATGTCATGAACTCACTGAGCTGCCTGAAAATTATGCAGCAAGCTCCAAGGGTGCAGCTTTTGTGAGTCATCACTTGTGCTGGGGTGGGCTTTCTGTTATTATAGCTACTTCAGAGTCATTATGAGCAATCCCATACACCTATTAGCAACTCCAACTAAAACTCACTGCATCGCCAAGTTGGACTTTGGTGTACTCATTCCTTTTGTCTGTCATAGGTGACCTCGCTCTGGTGAGTGGATGTGTATTTTGTGCTTCTCCAGGAAAAAAAATCTTTCAACACAACAAACTATGAACCATATAGACTCAAAAACCATTTATTAGGTGTTACAGAATCAAAGACAAGGAAGATCTGGTCTCTTCTTTCAAGAAGTTTATAGTCTGCAAAGTCTATATATGTTATATCTATCCATAAAATGCAAGGTACATATGAGGATGTGTCTGGCCCTTCTGAAAAGCAATACTTTAATCAATAAATATTGGTTAATTGCTATAAGTCATTACCAACACTGGGTATTATAGCAATGAAAATCAAAGGGTCCTTTGCTCACCAAGTTCATTAAAACAGAGGAGAAATAAGAGCTTAATAAATAAGAGGGGGCAATAACACAAGTGTAGTAAGAATTGGCCTGTTGGAATTCTTAAAGTGCTGTATTTACTAAGGGCTAGTAGAATCAGCTTTTCACAGGTTGCTCAGAGATGGTATACCTCCAAAATAACTATGCTTGCAGAGAATCTTCAAGAAGCACGGTAGTGACAGGGAGCCAAGCAGAAAGTGATGAAGCAGAATTACAAGAATAAACTGACTAGAAATAAAAAAAGACTAAGCAGCATTTTAATTCTGGAGCAAGCCAGTGTGATGCCCTAAAGGAGTCTGTGTGAAGGTTTAATTGCTACCATCACTGGACAAAGCATATGGATCAAATCATATAAGATTAATGCTTTGAAGATGCAAACATGAACTGTCACTTATGCTTGCCTGGGAGTCATTACTGTCCCAGAGAACATATGATGAATAAAACATACCAGAAGGTTGTTGGAAAACTAGAACAGCAACCAACCAACCAGATTCTGCAAAGCTGAGAGAGCCATGTATACTTCCAAGGGACAGGGGTGGTCTATGATTGAATGGGAGTTAACATAGAATCCTGAGAACCTTGTACAAACATTGTGGTAGTTCATAAATCACCCAAGAATGCCCTACATTCATATTCTAAAGACTAGATAGTTAAAGTAAGGAAATAAAATAAACACCATGGAGCTTAATGCTGGTGTCTCATGGGACATGGTCATGGACATGGAGGTTCCAAATCTACTATAATATTGTTGTTCTTTTAGTTTTATGGATAGAAGTTGATAGACAACAGCAATCTGAGTAGTGCAATCTTAATTTTACTTCTCCACACTATGCCATATTTATAAACACTGGGACAAAAGTCAATATTTTGGAAATCCTCTTGAATCTCAAACTACATGAAATATCCGTTGCTTTCTAAATGTTCAGAGTTCAGGAAGGGCATTCCTTAGATAATTGCTTGTAGAGGAAATAGTCCCCTCCTCAGTGATTTACATAAGAGAGAAAATCTTATTAGTTCCTTTGAAGCTAAAATTATATACAGGAGATACCATAACATCAGAGTTGTGTGGAAAAGAAACAAAAATTCCTTAGTCAGGTGAGGTGATCACAAAGCAACCTTTTTAGCAGATACAACAGAGATTGGGAGAAGAGCTGATGCATCTTTTCCATACTAATACTTGTCTCCAATAAAGTCTGCTGAGTTGGATAAAGGCTTCATTATTGCACAACATCAGACTTCATACTCTTAATACCACACTCTGATCATAAAAGAGAACACATTTCCTATAGGTGGGTAAGAAAACCAGTCATGCAGCCTCTGCAGCAAGTCAAGAGCAGGAAGACCATCAAACCCTAGGCCCAGATCTCCGCATCTGGATCACACACAAATGACTTCTTTGAAGGCTTCCTCAAGCTGCAGGATGTCTACCAAGTTCTGTAGCTAGTGTTCTCTATAAAGTGCCCAGTAATACAGTTGGATTTATTCTCTTTTGTGCTTTGTTTTCCTTTGTTTTTTTTCCCCTGACTTCCCCTCCATTTGCATCCCCCCTTTCTCTTTTCTTCTTCTTCATTTTCATTTCTTTCTTTTTGAGACAGATCTCATAATATAGCTGAGGCTAGTCTTATTACTGTAGCCCTTGAGACACTGAAGCTTGTATTTGGCCACCTGTATCCCTGGTAATACTATAAAAGTAAACAATAGTTTTGCTGCCCCCTTACAAGGGGGCAGGTAATGTAATTCTATTTCAATTAAAAACTTTTTCAAAAAAAAAATAAAGAAGAGGAAGTGAGATCTTGCTTTTACTTTATTCCTGTATGCTGCATTATGGTATCCAAATTCTGCAGAGTCCTGACCAGTAAAGAGAGACTATGCTAGATGCAACTTGTCAAACCTGGACTTGCAGAAAATGAGCTAAATAAACTTCTTCATAATGTTCAAAATATTTTACAAGATGAAAACCTGGAGATAACCCAGGCTTTCTGAGACGGCGTGACTGATCTAATGGGAGCTCACCAAGGCTAGCTGAACTGGGTCTGAACGAGCATGTGTTCAAACTGGACTCTCTGAATGTGCTGACAATGAGGGCTGACTGAGAAGCCAAGGACAGTGTCACTGGGTTTTGATTCTACTGCATGGACTGGCTTTTTGGGAGCCCGGTCTGTTTGGATGCTCACCTTCCTAGACCTGGATGGGAAGGGAGGACCTTGGACTTCCCACAGGGCAGGGAACCCTGACTGCTCTTAGGACTGGAGAGGGAGGGGGAGGGGGAATGGGGGGAGTAGGAGGGAAATGGGAGGAGGTGGAAATTTTTAATAAATAAATAAATAAAATTTTAAAAAAGAAACTTTTTCTTTATTTTTTTCCCCAGTTTTTTGAGACAGGGTTTCTCTGTAGCTTTGGAGCCTGTCCTGGAACTAGCTCTTGTAGACCATGCTGGCCTCAGAGGAAACCTTTTCTTTAGTAATGGAATACATTAAATACTACTAGCTCTGGGTGAAGACATAAGATATATATATATTACTGCCTGTCTGTTTTAAGAATTAATCCAGCTGGGCCTGTCAATCACCTGGACCTATTATAATTCCTCAGAAAATCTGAGACCCATGAAGACATGCTAAGGAGATGGGAGGAACACTTATTCCATCAATTAAATGACAATGTACTTGTCCTCAGAATGTCATCTATCACTATGGACCCTTGCAAAGGTGTTATCTTGTATCATGTGGCCTGCTCACTTTAGAAAAAAAGAATTCATTTCCTCCTTCTTTATTTCTTCTTTTGGATACTGGTCAAAGCCTTAGCATACTTTCCCAGACACTTAGTACTGTTTCACTCTTTTTCATAGAAGCCACTAGCCTTCCTCACACGCTGTCACATAGTCTTTCCTCGTCTAGGCACCTGCTGAGTTTGTGTTGTTGCTTTTCTCTTAAACTCCAATAAAATTGTCCTCAATCTGCCTTTTATTCCAAACTCCTTAATTAAGAATAAGACAAAACAAACAAAGAAACAAATAAAAAACCCCCAAAGAACAAACATGAATCCCAGGTAACAGGCTGGGAGCTTACTGTGTAGCACATGCTAGTCTTGGCCTACCAGCAATAGCGTCCCATGGGTTCCATTCTTGATTGACTTGTAAGTACCACATATAAAACAAGTTAATATATTTGTTGAATAAATATTATTCATTCCAATTTAATTGAGTGAAAATTGTGCTGGCTTGGATGGCACTAATGAATAAAAATTATAACTTTAATCTTGGTTTTTAGCCTAAGAACAATAATAAAAAATTCTGCCAACTTGAGCAAAACAAAATTGTTCCCCCTGGTTCTCTTCCCTGCAGCTATGTGCTTCTCTCTTTTTCTCTCCTTCAGCTATGACTTTGCTTTTTCCGCTTCTCATTTCACAGTGATTCTTCAGGCCACTGTATCTGGATACTGACCTCAGCTCTTGGCACAAAAACACTCTGAAAAAAAAAAAACCCAAAGCATTGACAGATCTACTGGGTATTTTTTTAATAGTGACATTACCTGATTTTTCTATTTCAATGGTGATTGATACCTTCAATCACCCCTGAAGTATGTATTTTGGCTCTCTTCCTTTTCTGACATTCTCTTCTTGTCCCCTCTTCATCTGCTTTAAGGGTGCTTTCAACACCGGCATTCAGCTGGGTACCCTTGGCCTGCTCTTGACAAGCTCTTCTTCCCTCTTTTGAAGACAATCTGATACATCCCCATGATTTGAATTCTACCTTTTATTTTTGTTTCTTTTTACTGTAAGCATTCAATCCTGTTGCGCTGATACAGTCGCATAATGACTGTCTGATCAGCACACATCCATCAAGGAGAACAATCTATAAATGAGGTGAGTTTACATCCTCTATTGCATGAGGTAGTGGGGTTTGCATTTATAGCCCTGACAAACTTATTAGTAAAGGCTCTTTTAATACTCGTAAATATCCAAGTATGCAAGAGAAAAAATAAAAGTCAGTATCTTTTCAATTAAACCTGTCATCTCCTCTTCTCCCATCCTAGCCTGCTTCTACACTCAGTCACTCATTCTTATTATTAGACTTGCAAGCCATCACACTTTCATCTCTCCCAACCTTTATCCAAACCACCCACTACGCCTGAAAATTTTTATTGTGTCAGTGTTTTATAAATATGTCTCCCTGATTTCCACCATCTCAATCTTCAACCAGTATGTCATCGTTTCCTGTCTAGTGTATTAGATTCTCTTGATTCTTTTCTCCAGACTCAGATATATCAGCACCTTCAATGCATACACTGAAATGAGGTCACACCAATCAATTTTAAATATGCAAACTTCATTTACATTCCTCCCTTGCTTAAGATCCTTTGAAATCATCAGTCACCAACAGATTAACTCAGTCTCATTAGCCTGTCAAACAAGGCCCTCCATGTTTGTACCTTTCACCTTTCCCCCAGCCTCTTAGCCTCCCATGCCCCATTTCATGCCTTGATATACGGCATGTTTCCGTGTCTATTGCATATCCATGAAAACCCGAACTCTGCTGCTCCTGCTGCATACAACTCTTTGCCAGTTTTGTTGGCCTCTTTAGCTATCAACCATCTGTCAAGACTTGGCTCAGTGCCATGTCTCTTGGGGAGCCTACTGTGCACCCCAGAATGGGTTACATATTGCTCTCATAGCATACTGTGCACACTGCTGCCTTTTCATTTACCACATAATTGTTAGAATTAATACTTTATGCCTTTTTTCTTCATTAGAGTGCATGCATGCTCTTATGAAATTTTTTGTCCTTTAAGATATCTATTTCTTTAGATTTTCCCCTGTTATCTTTTTTATTAATAAACCATGTCCTATAGTTGGAAGAAAATATATAGACTTACCTTATATAAGTTGTTGATATTGTTAAATTCCCTTTATGCAAAGAAACATGAGTTTTAGAGAGCACACACAATGGAATGAGGGTATGCATGGGAGAGGATACAGCCATGTAAATAGTTTAGGCAGTAATAACCACCATGCAGCATCTATGGTAAGTTTCCTATGTAGTATTAGAGGTGAGAGATCAATCTAGTTTTTTTTTCTTTTCTATTTCTTTAGTTTCAATTCTTACTAGTTTCATGCAGCTGGAGTATTTCACCATTTTTTGGTACTAAAAAAAAAATCTATTTTTCACACATAGTGATTCTAAACCCAAGCTACATCCTTCTTCTGGTGCTCAATTAATGTAATAATAATACTTATCGCTGTGATTTTGGTTTTTTTTTTCAGTCATAGAGAAAAAAATGATATGATAGCCTCCAATGAGAAAATGCATACATACCTTAAGGGAATTTTGAAGTTCATTTTAATTATTTGCTCTCCCCCAAAAGTGCTGATATTAGAAACACATCTGATTATTGTAGGTTGAGTTCACACCAAGTTCTTTCATCTTCAGACCACTTAGAGCTGAAAAAGGTCTTCAAACTACTAATAAAGAAGTGTTTCCCAACACGACTGTGCACAGCCTGATCTTCTTGGCATCATTTCCTATATTTGGTTATTTTCACCGAGGTCTATCTTGGAAGATAGCAGAGTACCTCTGAATACTTTATTATTCAAAGTGCTGCTTTTAAGTTCTTACTTTCCGTAGTAGATCAGCTTTTCAACTGGTGGCTCCTGGCCACCACACACTTTTACATTTCTTTTTGAGCTGGTCCCCTGAGCAGCTCTAATTCTAGACTGCTTCTATTGGTTATTTTCCTGAGTCCTTGAGGGTTTGTGCAGTGATGATGCATGCTTAGCAGTCACCCTGAAAAGACCAGCTGAAGTGACATTGCTTTTCAAAAACCTGTGTCTGTCACAATCCCTTTTCCTTTCCAGAGGGAGAAGAAGAAGAGATTGCATATCATATTTAAACTTTTGTACTGGAGAGGATGAGTGTGGGCTCAAGAGCAGGCAGGTATGTGTACACATCAAGCAATTACCGTTTTGTCCTAAATAGGTGTAGTCCTCAAATACACAACTAATTCGAAAGAGATGGAAGGAAAGCTATTGTTTAGTTGCTCAGTAGTAGGCTATGTTAACCTAGTCAAGGCAGTAAGACTTAGCTTGGACACAGAGGAACAATGTATGTTCCCAGATACTACCATAGAGCTGACATTGCTATGGAGAGTGTTTCCTTGCTTTACTGCTTCTTGTCATGTTTGACCCTGAAGGTGATTTCTGCAGTCCTAGGTTACAGGTAAGAATCACTCTGTGCATTATTCCATTCTATCAGCTGGATTTGCTCTTCAAACACATGGTTTATAGACATTCTGACTTAATGGGCAAATATGTTTTTTTTTTTAGCATTAGCAATCAAATCTAGGGCCCTGAATATGCTAGCCAGGTTCTCAAAACTCTAAGCTACATTCCTAGCCACAGCTAATAGAATTTAATTTTTTTCTTATTCTCTCTCTCTCTCTCTCTCTCTCTCTCTCTCTCTCTCTCTCTGTGTGTGTGTGTGTGTGTGTGTGTGTGTGTTTGCTCATGCATCAGTGAGCATAGATTTCAGAAGAGAGATCCCCAGAGTGTATGTTACAGGTAACCTGCATGGTATAGGTGTTGTGAACTAAACTCAGGCCCTGTGGAAGAACAATAGATACTCTTAATCTCTGAGCAATGTCTCCAGCCAAAAATAATGGAACTTTAAAGAAAAAGAAGGTATTTATGAAACCAACATAGATTCCAAGTAAGGGTATTCAAATCTCTTAGTATTTTGATATCAACCTTCTATTAGTTCATTAAGGACAAAACTTGTTAGCCTTAAAAATAAGATAACAACATAATGGTAGAAGTAATACTACCCTTTCAACTGACTGAACTGAGCCTTAATTAGAAATAAAATACACATTTTATACACTATAGTTATGATAGAAATGCACCACGAGAGTGGCACTGTATTTAACTGAATGATTGTGCCTCCCTGCCCCCATCCAAAGGCCATTCCAAAATCATAAGATGCCAGATACTCTCTTAGTAAAGATCTATTCTTTTGTCTCTGAATGAAACTTATTTCGAATAACAACGGAGATATGATATAGTGAATAGACATTAGAACTTGAAGCCTCAATTTGAGCTTTTGAGTCCTAGCTTTGATCACATGTATTACGGACTTAGAGAAATCTTTTCCATCTCTGAGGTGCACACTCTTTATCTGCAAAATACAGGGAAGGATGATGAAGGTAGTTTTGTATTGGCTATATGATGAAATAGATTCTGAAGTATTTTCTAAACAGCAAAATAGTGCAGGCAATTTAGCTATTAGCTCTGCTCTCAAAGCATGGACCATCAAAGAGAACCTGAAGCAGTAGACATAAAGGACCAATGTATGTTCTATGGAATGGATGCCAGATTCCTAAGCTTCAGAATCCCTGGTGCCATTACAAAGCAGTCAGAGAAGATCATTGGGATATTTGGAAGCCTTTGGAGGATCAGCTCCTATGATCCTCCACATTTATTTCAAGGGCTCTCTACAGCTGGCCGAACAAGATGGTAAACACCTCACCAATTTCCATTTATCTACCAACATAATTTCAGCCAAAAGACAGTTTATTGCTAACAAATTTTCAATTGAGCCAATTAGCAAAATTGCCTACTTGCTAGCAGTAACAATATGGGTTTTTATTGATGCATTAATTATTCAAGACAAAATTTCCTGCTTAACCTTAGAAATGAGCTTAAAATGCACTATTTTACATGACTGCCAAGGTTAAGAGGAAGATGTTTGTGATACGATTATAATTTATATTTCTGGGTTTTCCATTCATTTTAGAGTCATCAAGACCACCTGGTCATATGAAGGTTACATTTGTGATGCTTAATTTACATCAGAAAATGGCAATGACACTCAAAATAATGAATTCAAAGGTTCTGCTGATGTAATA
The DNA here is from genome assembly GCF_018167655.1 of Microtus oregoni. Taxonomy (NCBI): domain Eukaryota; kingdom Metazoa; phylum Chordata; class Mammalia; order Rodentia; family Cricetidae; genus Microtus; species Microtus oregoni. The sequence goes on along the minus strand of NW_024543061.1, from coordinate 47,416,155 downwards.
CATTTGCTCATCTGCATCTGTCTTTGACTGTTCATCTACATTTCAGTCATTTAAAAACTTTAATTCAAAATGCAAATGTTTTCTAGCTTTGCCTTTTGGTTGGAAAACAGCAACTGGTATATATCCACTGCTATGTGAGAATATTTTATGTATTTCTTCTTCTAATCTAATCTAATAAAAATATGTATTAAGAAAAAAAACAGCATAAAAATCTTTTTTTTTTTTTTGAGCACATGCTGTCTTTGTCTCTGGAGCAATGAATTTTTTGATGGGCTCTCAGGACAAGGACATCAGAGTTGCTGTCAGCAATGAACTCCCACTTCACTTGGGACTACTTCTTGTCACTGTCAGATTCAAGCCAAAAGGCAAACAGGAAACAGAAAGGGCATCAGAATCCAGTTCTGGGATTTGGGCATGCTCCTCTCAAGGAGGAAGACAGACACCTCCAATGGGCCATTGGAATCTTTGGGGCACTCATAATTATCTTTATTTTCTATTAATGGGAATGAAATGAAAAATAGTAAGGCAGGAGAGGACAATTTCATAAATGTCTCTTTTCAGATACACAATAGATCTATTCTATCAACCAATCACTTGAGAGTAGTCAGTATGAATAAAAGACACTTGTCTGTGGGATATGTCTACACCCATTTGATCTAACTACCAGTGACAGTGAAGGCATCACAGCCCCGAACACTCTCCTTCTCTGTTCTCCCATAACTCTTTAGAAATGACTGAGTGACTCAGAGATCATCATGCATTTTTATTCCAAGATGGGAGAGCTTTTCAGATGTTCCAGATTCCCTTTGAGACTCTGACCTCTACACAAAGTGACTGGCTCACTTGTTCATCCAATAAACGTGTAGAAAACTGTAGAACTCTGTAGACATCTACAGTGGGCTTGACAAGCAGCAGGCCCACCAACAGATAAACTTAGAGTTGTAACCAAGGGAGATGTGATGGGAAACCTCATGGAGAAACACAGTCACTGGGAAAAGCTACTTTAGCAGGGGGGCAAGAGTAGGGGAGAATCAAGCTCAGAACCAAATATCCAAAACAAGTCCTGTTATGACTTTGAACTATGACTGGTTTAGAAGAAGTGGTGTAAGTGCTGATTTCTCAAGAAAATTAAAAAGTTTTGGGAAAGCTATGAACAGGCAATGAAATTCTGATAGGTTATTACTTTCACTGCCTAAATCTCTACCATCACAAACTGTTCCTTTTTTTAAAGTTTGTGTTGTACCCTTCCTATCACCCAGTAGGGTTGGCATCTATAGGCACAGGTACAATGCTGCCACTGAAGGTGTAGTAACTAATATCTGTTTTGGACTTTGACTCTTTGACAAATAAGTAGAGCTACTGAAGAAAAACTTGGATTTACAGTGAGTGGAGATAACCACAGAAAACCTCAACTGGACACAACAATCCAGATATACATCAATCACGAGCAGCCCAGACACACTGGATACTTCTACGTCACAGTTGTGTCTATGGTTCTGGGAGTATCATGGAAAAGGGGATGGAAAGACTGGAAGAACCAGAATTAAAAGCCCATTGTGAAACAGTCTGTCCTAGAAATGGCTGCATAAACAAGACCAGGACAATGGAAATATCAATGAATGTGCTAATGTAGAAGAATGGAAATCTCATGGGAACCACATAGTCAAAGAACTCCAGCCAACTAATGAGGTGGAGAATTAGTTTGTCTCAGGGATGAACTCCTAATTGGTTATTCAATACAAAGTGGTCAGTGCTGAAACCATATACACACAAACAACAACAATAAAGATAGCAGCTTGTATTTGTATATTTATGGATGCTTATACACACATACATATATGTATTATAAGTTTGTGTAAAACAATAATAATCAAAGAAAAAGAGACAATCAATTTGAGAGCAGAATATGGAAGGAGCTTGAGGGGATTTTGGAGGGGCTAGAGGGCGTAAATGGAGAAAGTGATGTTACTATATTTTAATTAAAATGTATAATAAATAAAAAGACTTGAGTTTCTTAGCGGAGTCAGATTTAGCAAACTGAAGAATGCTCTCTGAGGGGCTTTGTTGTATAAGCCAAAGCCAGGAGTCAGCAAGAGAAACCTACATGCTGTTACTCGCAAGCCCAACAACTTTATCTCATAGAGTAATAGCAAACTCTAGCTAACCGCACTTAATTGATGATTAATAATTGAAAATTATTAAAATTTAAAAACTGAAGTGAAGCTCTTAAAACATTACCTGACTAAAAGTCTAACTTTAGGAAAACACAAAGACCCCCTTTGCCCCTGAACACCAGCTACTTGACATGACTTTTCTGATTTTCACATAGCCATTTGAGACTTCATGAAAGGTAGTAGGAGAAAAGGCTCTTCAGTGTCGGAAGGCCTTTGAACCCCACCCAGCAGCACAGGTCTAGTAAGTGGCTTTTTTTGTCCCTGTGAGTGTCTTCAATCTCACATTCCCATCACTGAACAGAAACTGAGCAGCAATGACTGTAGGAGCAGCAATGTTAAATCCTATACCCTTCTGCTTTTAACACTGCCCTTCACTGTCAAGGAAACAAAATAGAGGTTTCCCCATTCACCCGCAGATGTAAGCAGAACTTAGTTAGCAGTAAGGTGTTGGGAAATTGAATTTGGTTGCCTTATTATCATCAAACTCCAAATCTTCTAGGTTTGAGCTCCTTGGGCAAATGTTCCCTCTGCAGGAAATGTGCAGTAGAAGCGGCGAGAGAAGGGAAATCACAGTGTTCAAAGACACAAACAGAGAAGACAAGCAGTCTGGAGCCAGGCTTTTCAGCTTCCTGTCTGCAGGAGCTTTGGTTATCTCCATGCCTTAGTCCCCTCCTTTGTAAAAGGAAAGAAAAATGAGAGTGCTTATGGCTAGAATCAAGACAACAGTTACACAGAGCACACAGTTTAATTGATGGTGTGTGTACATCAAGCAAGACAGGTGAGCTTCTTGAGAGAACTGTGAGTAGACTCATAGAAAGCTTCTATTTTGGACAGTGCCATATAGATTTCAAAACCAGTCTATCTGATGGGAGTGGTCATGTGACATGTGCAATGACAGCCAGTGACCATGGAAATTGGGTAGTAAAGAAATGCTCACCCGTTCCTTCACTTGCCACCACCAACTTGCATTCCACTCCCTTGACCTTGTCTCAGGGCTCTCAAGCCGCCAGGACAGACCTGTTCTGAATCCTTGAATCGCACATGCCACCACAGTACATTTGCATATGCTATGTATTTCATCTAGAAATCCTGCTTCCCCTTCAGACCGTAATTACAGTCATTCCTCCAGAGAGGTTTCCCTTGGCAATCTCCTTCAATGTACGATGCCTTTATCACAAAGGTCCTCAATCCATGGCTATTTTCTCAGCAATAATTGCAACTGGGGATTATTTCTTGTATGATTACTCAGGTAACATTTTCCCCACTTGAAAACACACTATGAAAGATAAGGGGGGAGGTCTGTTTTTTTTTTTTTTTAAACCTTTCTACACAGCACACATTCAGAAAACTGTGGAATACTAATGGTACATGCAGTCAGTCCTTCTTGACAAGCTTTGTTCTTCCTGCTCCACCTTCTATCAATCACTCCCTCAAAATCTGTCAAAATTATTTGCAACACAAACTCTCCCTTATCTTGTATTGTGCCTTAGAAACTAAACTCTGAATCTCCCTAACATTTCTTCCACTGGAGGTTGCTTGCTCAGTCATTCCTTCCAGGCTAGATGTAAACTTTGTGTCTTTCTAGTTCATTAATGTACTCTCCACATGCAACACAATATCTTCTACTTAACTAGTGTTCACTAATATATGTGACGAAAAGAAGATAAATAAGTTACATCTTTTATACTTAGTATTGACAATGCAATGTAAGCTATATTTGCCTGAATAGTTTACAAAAGCCTGCTTTTTTCTAAAGACACTTAATTTTACAAAGATATAAAAAAACACCTAAATTCTGGACAGTACTTGTAATTAATTAATTAATAGTAATTATGCATTCAAACTCTCAGGTTTCAGAGATGTGTCTGGTGCTGCACTTGCTTAGCATGCATGAGATCCTGGGTTCAAGCTTCAGCACCAAATTATATGCATGCATATATGTCTGTATATATACATTTGGTAGTGCTGGTACAAGCCTTGTGGTGTAGTATATATATGCATGTATGTTTATGTATCTGTGTTTGGGAGTGCTGGCACATGTATTGTGGCATTCTTGTGTACATTGAGGAATAGTTCTAGGGAGCTGGTTACCTCCTACCATGTTGTGGAAACCGGGGAACCAAATTCATGTCGTTGGGCCTGTAAATAAGCCCATGCTGAGCTATCTTGCCAACCCCAAAGGAGCAAACTTACAAAAACATCAACGGTGATTATAATATTGAATTTTATGTAGGATCCCGGGTTTCCTAAAAGAAGCCAATCCTAGAGAGAGAGGGTGAGTTCTTGCCAGTGACTGGGAAATACGTTTAACACCAAATCAAATACAAAGCCATGGACCTGGCATAATTAGTATTCTGTCGCTGTGACACCCCCTAGGAGAAGCATTTAAAATGTGGAAAGGTTTATGTGGGCTCAGTTTCAAAAGCTAAATGGTGGGATGTCTTGCTCAGCCTTGATACAGGGGCATGGGCTTGTTTCTGCCTTAATTTGATGTGCCAGGCTTTGTCAACTCCACATGGGAGTCAACAAGAGGCCTTACTCTTTCCAAGGAGTGGATGGGGTGGGGGGTGGGGTGGAAACTAGAAGGAGGGAGGGGGAACTGTGGTTGACCTGTAAAATGAACAAAAAATATTTTGAAAAAGATTTAAAAAGTTTCAATCCAACAGTATCTAGATCCATGTCTTTGGGGTTCAGTGAAGGAGAATAGCAGGGAGGTAGGATGGTGAGGTGAGGTAGAGGCTGTTTGCCTCATGTTGGCTGAAAAGAAGTGAGCTGAGACAGACAAGAAGGAACAAGGAATGGGTTATACCTTTGGAGGTTTAACCTCCAGTGACTATATTTTTCCAACAAGGTCCAACATTTCCACAATTCCACTTCTTTTTATTTTTTTTTTGCAATAATGGCATAAAACTATGAATCCATCAGTAGAATAATCTATTATTGGCTGAGAGCCCCTTTTGATCCAATGATGGGATCAATTAATTGAGGACCAAGCCTTCAACAAGAGGCTTTTGGGGAATGCTCCCTGTTTAAATGACAGTAGGCTCAGACTGACTCTGCACACAGACAGGTGGGGCCATCTACCAACCTACACTGAACAGTAGTAGTCCACTTAATAAAGTGAGAGGACACGTGAGGACAAGAAAGATAAGTACATACAGTAGTATTCAGATGTGTTAGATAAAAAATCCAAACGGTTCCACTTCTACGCAATGGTCAGAAGAGGAAAAGCCATTGGAGATGGAAAGTAAAACAGTACTTAGGAGGAGGGCAGAGAAACAGCATCAATGGCTGCTTGCTAGACTGATGCAAACCCTTCGAAGTTGTACAGAGATGGTGGCTTAACAACCTAGTGAGCATAGAAAGAAATCCGTGACAGCTGTAACTCTCATCAGGGAAATGTATAGTATTAAACACAAATCCTATACTGATGACTTATCGGGGGATAACACCCAATTTCAGAAATATAAGAACATTTCTTCATTCAAGACAATATGGCTGCATGTTAAAGGCAATTCCCACCTCTCTACTTTCATTCATTCTTCCTCAAATACCGATCGCTCCCAGTTATAGCTTTGTGAAAACCTTCTTTTCTTTATCTTGTCTCTACCATATTATGTAGCACTAGCTAACTTAGAACTCACTGAGATCCACTGTCTCTGTTTCCTGCCTTCTGGGTTAAAGGCATGTGCCACTATGCTGAGCTGCTTTATGTCAATCTAGGGGCTTTGGAGAAACTATGAGAAAGCAGTCAGTCAGAGACATTCGAAATCTATTTGTTGATGTCCACGCCTCATCACATATTCTACTTCCAGGGATTTCAAATGAGGGTCTTTGTAGTACAGTAAATGTAAATTTTGTGAGGCCAAGCTAACAGATTACACTTTTCACAAGAATACCATTTTTTTTCCAAATAGGAGAAAAAATTAGGTGCTATGAAAAAATGCTAACGCTATGAAACAATGCAACCATTAAAGCAAATGAACACTCTGATCATAATTAGTGTGTACCCTAAATACAATTTCAGGGACAAATTGCCGGCCCAAAGTGTCACTCATTAAAGGCTTAGAAGCTAAGACAGAATTGAATCACTGGGAAATTCTGATAGAATAATTGAGGTCAAGGAAAACACATCTACATCTTTACCTGCTGCTTTGAAGCTGAGATTTAACCTCTGAACCCTAAACCACCCTTTACTCTCTAAATGGACTGCATATTGTCGCTGGGATATTAAAAACTAGTTGCTGTGCTGCATAAAACACATGTCAGCTCCGAGGTAAATGCTCTCTCCCATTACAGCTCACTCAGGAAAAGGTGCTGATAGGAAAGATGGTAGCAGCTAACCCTTGCTAGCACAGGGGCTTTCTGGGGCTCAAAATGTCACAGCATGAGTGATAACAATGCCTGAGAGACTACAGTAGAACTGTTACAGCTGCAGGTAGGTCACACACTCTAAATGTGATAATAGCCAGTTTCTGGGGCTTTAGAATGCCAGACAAAGGGGTCAAATTCAGGGAGAATGACCTAGAAAAAGCAAGAAATCCAGCGAGAACGACCCAAGGCTAACAACCTCCTTTGAATCACTTCAAATTATTGCCCTCTGAAGAAAGGGCCAATCCTGGTCCAAGCGGGAGAATGAAACGTGCTGGGGAAACAGAAAGGTTACTTTTTGAATTTCTTCAATGGCCATTGTCATTATTTCGTCAAATTATACTATTATATAAAGTTCAAAACCCTGTTATGCACTCCACGGTAAAATGCCTTGTTACCCGAAATGTTCACAGATATATCCCTGTTTCACCGAGGCCATTACTCTCATACTAATGCAGCTAAGTAAGGCGAGTACCACACTGTTTTCATTGCCCAAGCTGCTTTGTCATTTCTGGATCAGTGTCAGCAGAGGAGAAGCAATGCACTGAGCATCTATGGTCTGTTGATTTTCTGAGGCAACCACCTGAAAGTTAGCAAATGTGGCATCTTCAGAGAGCCTTTTTTATTCCTTTTAAAATGTTAGAGTCTAGACATCCAAAATGAGTGTGCCAGCACAGCTGTGCTCATGCCAAAGGCCCAGGGGACATTGCTTTGCTTCACCCAGCTTCCGATGGTGGCACATGCTCACTGCCTCCTCTGACTGCATCACCCATAGCATCTATGGTTGCAATGTTTCATCTTTGCCCATCTTCTCTTATATGGGTTTATGATCCACCTGAGTAGTCCCGAGTGATCTCATTTCTGGACCTTTAATTATAACCGAAAAGACTTACAAAAATAGAGTCATTTCAGCGGAGCACAGGACTGAGTTCTCAAAGTCCAGTCGAAGAGTAGGAGGAGTGAAAATTGAGCAAGGAAATCAAGACCATGATGGGGATACCCACTGAAACGCTTACCTGAGCTAATGGGAGCTCACCAACTATAGCTGGACAGGAAAGGAACCAGCATAGGACCAAACAAGACCCGCTGAAAGTGGGTGACAATTGTATGGCTGAGGCAGACTGCAGGCCACTGGCAGTGGCATCAGGATTTATCCCTACTGCTTGTACTGACTTTTGAAACCCATTATCTTTGGATGATACCTTGCTCAGCCTAGATATAGTAGGGAGGGCCTTGGTCCTTCACCAAAGCAACATGCCTTACCTTCTCTGAGGAGTGGATGGGGAGTGTGGTGGTAGGATAAGGAGGTGGGAGAGTGGAAAGTGTGATCGGTATTTAAAATGAAAAAAAGATTTTTTTTTTAAAAATTAAAAGATAGGGTCGTAGTCACAATTTGCAAATACACATACCTTGGGATTTGTTGCACTAGTCTGTAATTGTTGCTGTAACACAATACTATAGGGTAGGTAGTTAGTTTTAAAATAATAGAAACTCTGACAAATTAGGATGTTATGACATTCAAGGTTAAAATGTGAGAGGACTGGGCATCTTGTGAGAGCCTACATAGTGGTTTGAGGGCCATCCTTTTTTCAATGTACAGAAACAAAGATGCTCTCAGGAACGACTTTATGAGGCAACTATCCCCATTTTGGGCAGTTAAGATTTTAATATATGAATTTAGGAGAGGAAGTAAAAAGCTCATCAGCAGTAGTTACCATGCAGCATATTAAAGATAGTCAATTCGACAGCAAATTAAGCCTAAGTATTTGTATGCATGCGTGACTGAAGGAGAGAGGTCCAGTTAGAGGGTGATGGGCTTGTGTTCCCCTGTCCCAGGATACAAAACTACAATGTTTAAAACTTAAACTTTAAAAGTAGCTATCATTGCCTAATTAAAATTATTTTTAATTGTATTGACTAAATTATTAGTTCATAATGAAAAATACATATTTTAGCAAATTCATTGCTTATAAAAACTGATTTTTTAATTAATTTTGAATAAGTTTCCAATGTGACATTCCATGTGTACTTATTATTATACAAGATCTTATTCCTCACTCTCCTCCATTTCTCCTCTCCCTTGCAGGTCCAAATAGTCACTCCTTTTGCTTTGATATCTCGTATGTTCATATATTGTTTCCTGCTTCCTCCTATGTTTCATCCCTCACAGAGGCGTGGATGAATGAACTGACTTTAATTTCACTGATTTTTTTAAAATTTATTTATTTATTAAAGATTTCTGCCTCCTCCCCGCTACCGCCTAACATTTCCCTCCCCCTCCCCCGATCAAGTCCCCCTCCCTCGTCAGCCCAAAGAGCAATTAGGGTTCCCTGACCTGTGGGAAGTCCAAGGACCACCCACCTCCATCCAGGTCTAGTAAGATGAGCATCCAAACTGCCTAGGCTCCCACAAAGCCAGTACGTGCAGTAGGATCAAAAACCCATTGCCACTGTTCTTGAGTTCTCAGTAGTCCTCATTGTCCGCTATGATCAGCGAGTCCAGTTTTATCCCATGCTTTTTCAGACCCAGGCCAGCTGGCCTTGATGAGTTCCCGATAGAACTCTCTCTTGTGCTCTCTCTCCTTCTGCTCCTGATTTGGACCTTGAGATTTCTGTCCTGTGCTCCAATGTGGGTCTCTGTCTCCTTTCATCGCCTGATGAAGGTTAATATTCAGGAGGATGCCTATATGTTTTTCTTTGGGTTCTCCTTCTTATTTAGCTTCTCTAGGATCACTAATTGTAGGTTCAATGTCCTTTATTTATGGCTAGAAACCAAATATGAGTGAGTACATCCCATGTTCCTCTTTTGGGGTGTGGCTTACCTCACTTAGGTGTTTTCTATTTCCACCCATTTGTATGCAAAATTCAAGAAGTCATTGTTTTTTACTGCTGAGTAGTACTCTAATATGTATATATTCCATACTTTCTTCATCCATTATTCCATTGAAGGGCATCTCAGTTGTTTCCAGGTTCTGGCTATTACAAACAAAGGTGCTACGAACATAGTTGAGCATATACTTTTGTTGTATGATAGGGCATCTCTTGGGTATATTCCCAAGAGTGGTATTGCTGGGTCCAGGGGTAGGTTGATCCCGAATTTCCTGAGAAACCGCCACACTGCTCTCCAAAGTGGTTGCACAAGTTTGCATTTCCACCAGCAATGGATGAGTGTACCCCTTTCTCCACAACCTCTCCAGCAAAGGCTATCATTGGTGTTTTTGATTTTAGCCATTCTGATAGTTGTAAGATGTTATCTTAAAGTTGTCTTGATTTGCATTTCCCTGATCACTAAGGAAGTTGAGCATGACCTTAAGTGTCTTTTGGCCATTTGAACTTCTTCTATTGAGAATTCTCTGTTCAGCTCAGTGCCCCATTTTATAACTGGGTTGATTAGCCTTTTATGGTCTAGTTTCTTGAGTTCTTTATTTATTTTGGAGATCAGACCTTTGTCAGTTGCGGGGTTGGTGAAGATCTTCTCCCAGTCAGTGGGTTGCCTTTTTGTCTTAGTGACAGTGTCCTTTGCTTTACAGAAGCTTCTCAGTCTCAGGAGGTCTCATTTATTCAATGATGCCCTTAGTGTCTGTGCTGCTGGGGTTATATGTAGGAAGTGGTCTCCTGTGCCCATGTGTTGTAGAGTACTTCCCACTTTCTCTTCTATCAGGTTCAGTGTGTTCAGACTGATATTGAGGTCTTTAATCCATTTGGACTTGAGTTTTGTGCATGGTGATAGATATGGATCTATTTTCATTCTTCTACAGATTGGCATCAGTTTTGCCAGCACAATTTGTTGAAGATGCTCTCTTTTTTTCCATTGTATACTTTTAGCTCCTTTATCGAAAATCAGGTGTTCATTGGTTTGTGGGTTAAAGTCAGGGTCTTCTATTCGATTCCATTGGTCGACTTCTCTGTTTTTATGACAATACCAAGCTGTAGCATAAAATATCTTGGGGTAACTCTGACCAAGGAAGTGAAAGAGCTATTTGACAAGAACTTTAAGTCTTTGAAGAAAGAAATTGAAGAGGACACCAGAAAATGGAAGGATCTCCCTTGCTCTTGGATTGAGAGAATCAACATAGTAAAAATGGCAATTCTACCAAAAGCAATCTATAGATTCAATGCAATCCCCATCAAAATTCTTCACAGATCTGGAGAAAACAATAATCAACTTTATATGGAAAAACAAAAAACCCAGGATAGCCAAAATAATCTTATACAATAAAGGATCATCTGGAGGCATTACCATCCCTGACTTCAAACTCCATTACAGACCTACAGTATTAAAAACAGCTTGGTATTGGAATTTCACTCATTTTTAAAAAGACGTGTCTGTGAAAACTTTTAGGAATTCACATTAGTAATTTACATATACTTATTTTCATATAGGTTTCAAACACATAATTTTTCATATATTATATTCTTAGAATGCCTCTGATACTTTAAAAATCAATAAGTAACAATTTTTTTCAGTCACAACATACTATTTTTTGTCTTACAGATTCCAAATGTAGCTGTGAGAATACTAAAAGGGGATAAACCTAATAGCTAATGATTACAATTGACTAGCATCTGTTTGCACATTAAACTCTTAAGTTTCACATTACTGAATTTTCAACCAACATCAGTTGTTATCATCAATATCTCAACTACTGCACTTGGTGGCAGAAACTATTTGCTTTTATGAGAACATTTCCCCAGAAACTCAGCAAGTCTTGGATTGAGTTCTTCTAACCAGTCAAATAAAAAGAAAAAAAATATTCTTACATTGAAGACCTGAGTTACACTGTAAATGTTTTCAGTTTTGATACCCAAATGTTCCTCAATTAAGTTTTAATTGACTTAAATATTCACAAATTATTTATTCAAACAGCTATCTATCAACATTTTGTTGCTCAGAAACAAAAGTTTGCCTATTTCAGCAGCTTTATTAATTAAAAACCAGTCAAGCCAGTCACCAAGCCGGCTGTCTTTCAAACTCACGTCTCTTGTTCTGGCTGACTGCCTATTCTACAATTCAGCTATGAATGAAGAGCTATTTTTTTTTAATGTTTCAAACAATGGGCATTTGAAAGTTATGGCAAATATAAGAAATGATTAGAGAACAAAAACAAGGCTGACAAAATCCTCATCATTTTCCATGTAATACTTTTCTATTATTATCACCGCAAGCCACCTTCATCCTTACAGTAGATGATATGCCACCGTTAGGAACTCAGACAAAGCTGACTGTCGCAAGCACAGGGAAAGACTTTCCAACAGCTGCCATCCCTCCATCTGACACTTTTCCTGTACAAAAACAGGATGACTGGCACAAGTGACAACCGTTACTGAAATTACCCTCCGAGTAGTTTTTATATTTTCCTTTGTGATGCTGGGCATTGAATACACATTAGGAAAAGGCTCTGCCCCTGAGTACACTCCCAGTCTTAGTTACTCCTCCCTGATAGATACATATGCAATATAAGATTAAAAGATGCCGGAATGGAGTGGCTTTTGTACTCTATTCCATTTATCACCTCTATTTTTCTCTTCCTTTACTTTTATGTTTCCACTTCTGTCCTCTTTCCATTGTATACGCTCAGGGTCATCTCTGGACCTTGTCTGTCATCTCATACCTCAAGCTCGATGTCAATAGGGAGAAGCATAAGTCTACACGTCACCTATTGCTTCCACTAGAATATTAGCACTATAGGCACTTGCCCAAGACAGTGCCAATCTTCCTGCACCAGGCAGGTAACTGGATTTTGTTAAAGGAGTTAATTGTACGATGAACAATTTGCAGCTAGTTATGTATGAATTATAGTCATTGACAACTTGTGATGATGAATAGCTTCGGTCTTTTGTTCTGCAGATCTGAACTGTTATAAAACAGCTGAACTCACTGGAAGAAGGCCCCAAACAATATTTATAAAGCTATCAGTTTGATGAGCTAGGATCTGAAGCTATTAGGTTATTCTCTTGAAAGCTCTTTATCATAATCAACATTTAAACTACATCCTTGTCATTGTGGGGGAGGAATGATATGGGAGCAAGAAACTTGTAATATGTCATGTTCCGTTTGGGGATAACAGTTTACCCACCCACCATTGTTTGCCATAAAATATCAATATTTGTAGTGTTTTACAATCTACTTGAAATAAATTGGATATTTGAATTATCTTTCCAAGCAGAAATATTGTTATTAATTAATATCATTATAGAACCTGGAACCAATTATATGAAAATTTGAGTCATAAATATATGTACAATTATGGTATACAACAAAATGCATCTTCATGTTAAGAGCAAATCAATACCATAATGTTATCAAAAACATTTATAACAAAAATGTTAAACAGAAATTATGGATTACTATAGCAAAGCTTATAAATGCAATGAAAAACCTGTTTACAGATGTCAAGGAGTCATCTTATCAAACATTTAAATCATTGTGTTCCACACAAAGTTCTTTAGGAAAATGTTGAAAGTGGCCCAGGGTTACTGGCAAGTGCTCAGGTTCCTAGGTTGGTATCTACTCCTTTCCATGTTTCCTGCGTGATTTCAATTCACTAATATTCATGTCCTTCAGCTATAAAATGATCTTAAAGTCTACCAATCTCTGGGTTACATTGAGAATTTAAGTAGGATAATGCTTCCAAAATGTTTAACATAATATCCATTGTAGAAAAATAAAAGTAAAATAATGCTAATATTCCTTAAGCCATACTAAAACAGTACTTAGGAGTTTACAAGTATTAGTTACTTTATCCTTTTAGCCAAAGAAACAGAGTAACTAACTTCCATCTTATGGGCAAAGCATATGAAGTAGGGAGAAATACCTTGTCTAAGGTCATAGGCATCTAAGAAGGAAACTCACTCTAAAGAATTGCCTTCATGTATTGTATTCTTATCTAAGATAAGAATGTAAGAATTTAAACATGTAAGAATTTAAAATGGCAGTTACTATTTTCATTTCAAAGGGACAGGACAGAGAGGGAAATATGGGAAAGAAATAAGAGAAAAGGGAGAATCATTGCATAACTTTTTGAGGCTTGGACCTCTTAGAGGATTTTTGCATCTCTAAGAGAGGAGTGTTTCTACCCCGCAGAGCTTCTGAAGGCCAGGGATCTATAGCTCCAAATGGAGAAACAAATAAAATGGAGCACTAAGCCAAATTCCATTCCAACTGTCCAAAATAGAATCTCCACTTCTCAAGACTGTATCTCCCCCATTTTTTTCTATTATTTTATTCATTTATTTTTTTTCTGAAACAGAATTTCTTTGTGTGGTCCTCGTCGACATAGAACATATTATGCAGTCCAGGCAGTTCTCCACCTCACAAACCTCTTGCCTCTGCCTTACTGTTTGGATTAAAGGCATGTACCAACTAGCCTGGCTCAATTTTCTCAATAAGGATAATTTTGTAAGTGTAGAGATGTACATTTGAATTTGTTTGTTTATTTGCTCTTTGACAGTGTTGGGCATGGAACCCAGAGTCCTGCCTATGCTTGGAAAGCATTCACAGAGCTACATCCCTGGTTCCCTGTGATCCATGTCTACAGAGAAAACATGACAGCATCTTAGTTCTTGAGTAGATCTAGTCTCAGTTGTTACAATCTTTTTGATGTTTTCACTAGTGTATTTAAAAATTGCCTTGATTCATAACCTTGTTCATTACATTGCTATAAAACCTCCACGAAACTGCTCCCATGTTGAAGCATGACCTAGAGTTATATTTTCTGGCCATGGTCAGTCAGATTGGCTCCAGAATAAATTATCATTTATTCCCTTTGAGGTGAGAGCTGTTGTTTTTTTTTTTTTTGACATCAGTAACATCTTTCAATTTATTTAAAAAGCTAGAAAAAAATCTTCTTGAAGCTATAGATTGATAATGAGGAATTTCAACTCTAAAAATGGTCAGAATATAAAAGGTGTGTATTTATAAAAATGCACATTTTCCAACTTACTTTTAGAGAGAGACTCAGTACTAAGGGGGAAATACCTGCATTCATACAATTCAACCATAATTGCAGGATGGAGGCAATGATTTCAGGTCTTTCAGAATGAAGATGGCATCAGAAGAATCAAAAACAAACATGAAAATAATCAGTCCTTCAAAGTTTTATCAACTCCTGTAGATGGAGCAGAAAAGCTGTGATGTGGGCTGGAGAGATGGCTCAAAGGTTAAGAGCAGTGCCTACTCTTCCAAAGGTCCTGAGTTCAATTCCCAGCAACCACATGGTGGCTCACAACCATCTGTAATGAGGTCTGGTGCCCTCTTCTGGCCTGTAGGCATACACACAGACAGAATATTGTATACATAATAAATAAATAAATATTTAAAAAAGAAAAAAGAAAAGCTGTGATGTTGAAGTAGAGGCCTAGAGGAAGAGAGGCAGAGAAAAGCAAAAAAAAAAAAAAACAAAATGCATCTTGTTATACAAAAAAAAAGGAACTATGGAAAATATCTCTTAAGCTGGGTCATAGCTAATATTCTGTTACTGTGAAGAGACACCATCACCAAAGCAACTCATGAGCATGGAATTGCTGACAGTTTCAGAGGGCTAATCGTTTCCATTGCGGTGGGAAGCATGACAGCAGGTAGGAAGGCATGGCACCAGCGCAGAGCAGTACGGTAGCTGCGAAGCCTGTTCTGCAAGCAGGAGGCAGAGAAACTGGGCCTGGCATGGGATTTTGAAACCTCAAAGCCTAACCTCTCAGGACATATGACCTCCAAGAGTATTGTAACTCCTAATCCTTCCCAAACAATCAACAAACTGGGAGGCAAACATTCAGCTATACTAGCCTATAGAGGCCGTTGTTCAAACCACCACAGGCTGTTAACATGAAGTTAAGAGTGGAAGAGTTTAAGAAGTCAGCTAATTGAAAGAGTGGAAGAAAGGGGTATTGGGAATCAGCAAAGAGAACAAAAGTGTCAAGACTCTGGTACCAAAAGAGTAGTTTCTTATTTTTTGAGAAATTAAATTAAGACATGGTGATGTATTTTTTTAAGGTACAGCAGAAGGCATAAAGCAAGGAAGTGGAATGATATAATTTACATTTTTAAAAGATTATTTACTGTTTCATGATAAACAGCTGAAGCATAAAACTGAAGAGATAGTACACCCTGATTTTATAAGGGAATTCCCTGTGCTTTAGGGATAAACAGAAGTTGGGGTTCAATTATAAAATAATTGCCTAAATTTGCAGCTAGCTGAGCAAGAATGCATGGAGAACACTAGTGGAAGAGTTTGACTTGACCTCATCTTAGTTTTCTATGACATACATGATGTCATGGCCAACACATACTAATTATACAAGTGTAGACATAGCCATGAATTTTTGCTGCTACTGAGTCAGAAAGGCAATCAATATCTCAGATAAAACATAATAAAATTATAAAAACACATTCAGTTTTATGTAGTGTTGACTCATATCCAGGACCTCACACATGCTTGGCAAGCACTCTGACAACTGAACTGTGCTCCAACCATATTTCTTCATCTTATAAGACAAAATTTTATTCTCTATCTTAGAATGGCCTGGAACTCCTGTGTAGCAAAAGGTGGCCTTAACATCATAGCTATCCTCCTTCCATGGCTTCCCCAGTACTGAGAGTCCAAGTATCAATCACCATACTAACCTAACGAAAGTTACCTACATTAAACACTTCTATAACATGTAGGGGCTTTGAGTCAGTGCTCTGACTTCAATTCTGACATTCTGTCTTAGTAGGTTAAAAGAAAAAAATGATCAACTTGTCCATCAGCATTTTCTGTATCAGGAAACACACAGGTTTGGAGTGGGAGAAAGTTATTCCCACCTGTAAGGAAGGGATGTATAACATCCGAAGAGAAACAATCATGTTGGAAAGGGCCATGAAAAGAAATATACTTAAACAAGTTCAAATGTGATAGAACAAAAGACTACTCCTGAGAAGGTATATAATGGAGGGAAATATTATATTCTGAATTTAGTGTAACAACATGAGATAATTGGATAGGCTGTAGATTAACAATAAGGTTATGTGATGACACTGACACTTTTGAAAATGAACAGTCTGGAGCTACATTAGCTGCATTGGAAGTTCGCAGCATGGATATACTGGCCTTCAGTGTCCTCTGCAAAGGTCACAGCACTTGTAAAAAATTGTAGACCTAGTTTTAGGGCCATAACTTGAGAAATGAATTTACATCAGAGTGTGTTGTCATGAAGATAATTCCTCATTAAAGAAAGACTTGAAGGAAATATAAATTATAGGACAAAATATAGTTTCAGGGCTAACTAATTTCATACAATAAGAACACAATGGGGGCTGGAGAGATGAGTTAGCAGTGAAGAGCACTGACTGATCTTCCAGTGGACCCAGGGTTCATTCCCAGCACCTACATGACAGTTTATGACTGTCTGTGACTCCAGTTCCTACAGATCCAATGCTCTCTTCTGGCCTCTTGTGTACTGCATGCACATAGTATACAGATATACATGCAGACAAAACATCCAAAGATATAAAACGAAATGAAAGATTGTCAGCAACAACTCTGGGACAGAAAGGCTTCACAGATGTTTATGTCACTAGTGATACAGGATGAGAAAGTAGCTTTCAAACATTGGTCTTCAGGAAAACCCATCAACAAGTGAAACAAGGAACCTCTCATTGGGGTGAGTTGTTCTATTCTATTTAAATATAACTATCCTTACACGTAAAATCCTATCTTCATAATATTTGTGCTAATAAAGAGGCCTACATTTTTATAAAAGCATAGTCTTGAGGGGTGGTAGAAATGTATTTTTTAAATGTTCGAATGTAAATTTACTGGTAATAGTATCGATCCTTCTCTCTTTGTTTTTAAAAGTTTGCTACAAAATACAGAAAAATCACAGTCCCAGAGTTGCAATTCATTGAATTGATTTTTCCCTATGCTGAAAACCTACGATTCTATAATTGTTTGGTCGAATAAGCCTAATGAGATTCACCTGTCATTACTAAAAATTGAGTATTAAATCAAGAGGTAAATGCACTTTGGTTCTGTGACCCTTAATCAGATGTATTACCATACTATTACTCTGCTTACCTAAGAAAATTGAAGACTATCTCGAGAGAAATTTACAAGCAAGATAGCTCCAGAATCTGTTATCTACAAAATTTCATTTCTCCATGAGTAAAAATTCCATAAATGCAATACAAGATTAAGTGCTGAATATTATAATAGGTATATTTGATATTCTGTTCCCAGAGAAGCTTTTGTTAATGAGAATATTCTATAGTGTTACCACCAACAGACTTAGTAATTATGAAACCTTTGATATTAACATATTGCTGTATGAGGCAAGATTTTATATAAGGTAATATATAATCATATGCAAATGAATAAATTTTAAAAATTGTAGCTGAACAGCAATCCTCAAAGTATATGCAACAGAATATGTCCTTACAGCTTCTGCCTCTGGATTTTGATTTTCAATCTTTATTTCTAAATTCTACTTTCCTTCACACAGGCAAAGATTAAGTGTTGATCTTAAAACATGGCAATTTTTTTTTCCAGTTTTCTAACTCGGTATATAAACATAAAAGGTGAATAATACTTTACATCTACTTTTCATTATTGGATTTTAAAATATTTTTGTACTGTATTGAAAAAAAAACAGAGAATTGTAGGCTTTACTGGTAAAATGACAACCAACTATACCTACATTCCAATGGTTATGGTTAAAATACTTACTATTGACTATTAGGTTGCTGGTAGTTCTATTGCCTTTTCATAGATGCTGTGTTCAATGTTTGTAGGTGTGGCATGTATGCATTTATTATGTGTAAACTTTAACACATGTAAACTTTGTCTGTTTATACCATCATATAACCAAATATAATATAACCAAGCTATCTCAAGCCTTTTGAAGCATACCACTTCCCTCTCATGTTCATAGTTCTTTAATCACATAAAATATTTTCTAAATTTGAATAAAAGGTAAAATTATCATGTCCCACATTCAAATCCGTGTGGTCTTTCAGAAGGTACTGGTTGTAAAGTGTATTCATACAATGTCGAAAAGCTCAAAGAAACATTTGGGGTGGAATATAATTGCTACTTACAAGCAAACTGAAGCTTTGCTTCTCTGCTTACAATTGTTCCAAACGAGTTTGTTGCTATGCACTGGTACGTTCCAGCATCTTGGGTTTTATTGGGGTTATTGATCAACAAGCTGCCTTCAACAACACTGTAGCGGAAATCCATACCAATGTCAACATCTGTTCCGTTTAACTTCCACCTATAGTATAAAAATGCCAGTAGATAAAGCCTTGTAATATAAATCAATATTTCTGAATTGTCTAAAGTATATAAAAACTATAAAGACCATGAAATATCATCTGTGAGCTTTTTGAAGCATTGTAAAAACAAATATTAGAAACTGCCTACTCAGCAATGGTGACATCTTTAGTACTCATGGAGAAAGAGAGTCCTCCTTTGTAGTAAATGATATTAATCAAACTTTAGAACATGTTCCATGACGATACAGAATACTACAAATAATTATCTTCTTACAGGGAACAAAATTTTCCACATGGGTTTCTACAAATTTCTTCCAAGCATGACTTATAGGTATATAGAGAGGACAGATAATGCCACTTTCAGAGAGACAGCAGCAGAGTGGCCGAAATTGCAGTTGAGCTGATTTGATTCACTTCTTAACATGACTGAAGTGCCTGGTTGCAAAGCGAAGCAACTCTATTGATCTGAGATGCTTTGGGGACCAAATCTGCCTGACCATGGATCAACTGGATGATCTCTTTAGCCACCGGCACTCAAAATGTCAATCAACTGCCCCAGTGAACTGCAGGCTATTAAGTGACCAAAGCAAAGAATGTTTCCTTGTCCTTCTGTTCATTTACTTGGGTCACTTGTGCATCTGACTGTAGCAGAAAACCCAATAAATTAGTTTTCTGGGAACTCATATTTCAGTGGCTAAGCTTTGGTATGAAAATCTCCAATTTTGTTCTCAGAGTCACAACATCCACAGAATGAAAGCTTATCTGAGTCGAATTACCTTTCAGGCATTCATGCGGATTCATATAAACTTTTGAACTAATATAATTCAATGACTGTTTTTTGATAGCTCGTGAATTACCAAGGCTCTCACAGGAGTTGAAAAAAAATACAAAAAGATTGAAGCAGATAGGAAATTGATTCAAATCAATAAAGGGAGTAAAGATTGAGAATTATTCATTTTACTTTCTTAAAATAACAAGAGCCATTACCTAAATAGAAGTGTGTGTGTGCATGCCCACCTGTCGTGCAATCCTTGATAATATCCCAGACATTGTGATTAGGAATGTATAATGCGCAAAAGTTTAAGTGATAAAATTGTCAGCCTGTTAGTTTCAAATTACATGCACAGGTGGTGTGTGATCTGTGTGTGTGTGTGTTTCAGAGACATGGTCTCATGCTGCTCAGGCTGGCCTTAAACTCCCTTGGAATTGAAATAATGCCAGATTCCTGATCCTCTTTCTTCCATGTACCAAGTGGTGGGATTGCAGACTTGAGGCAGTACATAGAGCACCAAAATAAGTCTCCATCTCCGAGGATACATCTGATGGTGTTGCCCATTGCTTTTAAATTCGGCACTCAGGAGGTGGAGGCAGGCAGAGTTGGACACCATCCTGGTTTACAAAGTGTGCTTCAGAATAGTCAGGGTTAAACAGGGACACTATCATAAAAAGAAAAAAAAGGGGGCATATCTTCCAGTGAAATTCTTTTCGGTACTTCTCGTCAAAATGTATGTTTCATCAACTGTCTGGGGGAAGACCTCTTACTCTTTCATGCAAAGATTGCTTTTGCCACAAGACAATTTACCTAAATCACTTTCCACTTTTGCATTCTTTCATCCATCTAGAACTTAACCCCCTGACTGCTCAATAAACACTTGTTGAAAGTAAGAGACTCAAAATTGTGCTTCTCTGGGATGTGTTTGAGCTTTGAGCATATACACAATTCATGACCCATGCTCGTCTCACCCAGCACAGAGGCATGGGTGTGGGTTTTTTTCACAACGGTGTCTTTGAAGTATAAAAGTCTAGAAACAGGAGGGCCAGGAAAGTCGGCGAGAAGCACAAATAGTTTTAGCTCTTTATGTGTTTGTTTATAAGAAGCTGGATATTAGAAACTGACAGTGTTTTTAGGCTCTGCAGTAATTCTCTCTGTGCCCTGACACAGACAAGAAAGTAATAAGCAATAAAGAGAACAGCCGCGTTCCAGCCCGGCAGGACTGGCTGCACATGAATCTCTAGAACTGACTGCCTGCCTTACGCATTGGCTTTTAGTCAGCTGATCACGTCTTGGCCATAACTCTCACTCCAAATGATAGCAGAGCAATTTAATATGACAAATCTAAGAACTCAAAGAGGAAATTGCAATATAATGTGAGCTGCAAGCAGAGTGTGGAGTTTGGGAATGGGACCATGTGAGTCCTTTTAGAGGACGGGCTGTGGGAGTAATGACACCTCTGTAGGTTTCTCTCCTCTCGTCACCTCAACCCAAAATGCTGTGCACAAAGTCCGTTCATCTACTTTATTGCCCGTCTTTACATATGAACAGCAATGGGGAAGGGATTATTTAGAAAATAAAGTGCTTTATGAGACATGCTATAAAGCAGACATGGTGTTTTACTGCAATGCAGTCAGAGCTCATTCGCATTGAATGTGGATTGCATTGCGAATTTCTCATCTCATTGCATAGTGAAACACTCTTGAAAATCTCACAATTTAGTTTTAGTGTTTGAGGAATCTTTTAAGTATTGGTAATGGAGAGGCAAGGCTCATTTGGAGTAAATAGATTTTCCCAGGGGGCCAGGCAAATTGGTGTCTTGTAAGCTGACTTCTGAAATACTTGGGGGAAGCATGCCTGAATTCTTTTCAGACAGCAGGGCTGTACACAGGCAAACATGGCCACCTTGAACCTCCCCAAGGCATGTTTCTGCAGACTCTGTAGCAACTCATTGTACAGATTCACTGCCGGAAAACCTTCCTTGTTAAGTGTTTGAACTTGACACTCAGAGAGGGGCAGGCCCCTCTGACTTGGAATTGGTTCTCTGCAGACACAGTTGAATACAAACTTCACAGCAAACCAACTCTAGCCAGGTGCTTGGCAGCTTCCTCCTTCTCAGAAGGGGTGCTGGGTGAAATAAGTAATGTCACCTGTCCTTAAGGAACTTGAATACAAGAGAAGTTGGCATGAGGCAAAACTTCTTAAATTTTCTGGGTCAGGGTCAATCCTTTCAGAACTGAGGGGCAGAAACAATGAGAAGAAAAGGCTCAGTTGAGGGGCTAAATGTAAAGAAAAGAGGTCAGCTAGGATGTCTTAGGGAAGGCCTGCAGCTGAAGATCCCCACAGAGCACTCACTTTGGGAATTTCCCTACTTGTCCAACCTCCTGAAAGTCAACACCAAGACTAAGAAAGTTCAGCTAGCAAGGTGTTGGAAAACACCTGATCTCTCTATTCACCCTCTTGCTCTTTCCTTCAACAATGGGGAGTTTTTGAGCTGCTGGGTCCAGATTGCTATTATGTCACAAGGAAACTGCTGAAGGGATTAAGGCAAGCACCAGCGCACTGCCTGGAATGGCTAAGGCATTTGATTAAAAGCTCTCCTCAGCTTTCCCCTGCAATCTTTAAAAACATAATAGGTTTCTGTTCTATGGCTTGTTTTAAATAACAAGGCAAGCCCCTGTATCTAGAAACACAATGTTACAAAGGCAATGTTAATTAAAGGTCACAGTTTGGGGAAAAACAATGCAGCAACTTGCCAAACTCCGCTGCAGAATTTGTTTTCATTTATAGCTAACATCTGAACTTACCCTTGGCTGTGTGCTCAGAGTGGGATCCGTTAGCTCATCATTTATGTACCTGAGCAACTTTGCCTCTTGCAATTGTTTTTACCTTGCGGTGTGTTTTGAAATCATTAACTTAGCCTTGAGTTTACTGTGTGATACATGGGAAGATGATGCATTTGGATTTAGTCAGGATATGGTAGGGTTTACAGGTGACGCTCTAGAGTCACTATTAACAGTTTCACTTTCAAAAATACCCTGTGTCACAGGATACAAGGTATGCTCACTCAATTATAGGACCCATTCTAATTAGTTGTTCTTTTCCTTCTGGAATGCTCTTCCTTTCTTTATGCATGTGGCAGAGCAGATGGCCTTTCTCAGAGACCCACATCATCTCCTTTTCTCTGAAGTCCTCACTACATCTACCCATTACCTCTAAATTAGGGTTTTTGTAAATACCCTCAGCAAGCTGGTAGTCACGGCTACTGTGTCTTCATGGGTGCCTCATCCATGCCAAGACAGGAAGGGAGCACTTAACAACACTCATTTTCATTCCCCAACTCTTACGTTTTCTCTGTGCCCTGTTCCCGGATACTCCCTGAGCCTGGAGGGGTGGTATATAGATGTATTTTATTCACACTTGTAATAACTTTATTAGGATTAAATTTATTGTACAGAGAAAGTAAGTTGTATAAGTTGCCACATGTATAAAGATTATTTTGTAAAAGATCATGAAATAATAAAGATTTATATTTAATAAAATGAATAGTATTTACTACTGTAATCACTTTGATTGGAACCATACCTTCATCCATGTATAATCTTCAGTTTCATTCCTATCATGTTTTAATTGATGATTTGTCATGGGTGGTTCTGAATGTATCATCTCAGAGTATTCTAATCTGGCCTATGTGGGTTAAAGGCTTATGAATATTAACAGAACTAAGAGGTCCCTCTGACCTTCATTCACTTTCTAAGATGAAAATGCCCTGTGGTGAACATCATTCCAAGGCCAGAAGTGAGGTGAGCACAAACATCCATTGCCCTCGGTCTTTGCTGTAATCTAATCAGTTGCTTCAAGCCCTGCTACTGTGGTTTCCCGTCTTGGAGGACCACACCCTTAAAGTGAACCAAATTAACCCTCCCCTGTGTTGCTTCGGTCATGGTATGTTGTCACAGCAACTGGAAAAATAGCTAAGGTACCTTAGACCTGATTCATGTTGCACAACCTTTCTGATTACTTGTTTTTCATATTTTGATTTTAGGCAATTCTTTGCCTATTCATGATATCAATTCTCTACCAAGAAAGAAATTTACTAAACACACCATCCCCAATCCGTGGCCTATAATTTTTCTCAGTTCAGTCTATTCCATTGAACAGAATATTTACTATTAATGAAGCTAAACTTTTTAAAAAATGATTTGTGCTTCTGTCATAAGAAAAGTCTTTTCCTCTCCCAAAGTTATAAATATGCATGCCTGTTTTCTTTCCTCTTTTAAAATGTCCCATTTAGGGCTTTTATTAACCTGAAATTGATTTCTGTGAGTAATGTGAAGTAGGGATTCAGTTTGATTTCTTTCTGTAACCACATGGGCAATCCACTGTCCAGAGAAAGACTTTTCAACGTACTTCCATTGTGTTATGAATTTTAACTTTCTTTTGATTTTCACAAGAAAGTATTCTCTTTATTATCCAGGTTTAGTGCAATCAATTTTATGTGGAATTACTCTCACATCACTTTGTTTAATTCTGTCTTTTCATAGCTCAGGTCTTCTCTCTGGGATCATTTTTATCCCATCTCGAAGATGTCTTTTAGAATTTCTTTAAGTGAGAGTTTATAGGAATCAAAATTCAGTGTTTGTCAGTCTATAGACATGAGTATTCTGTTATTCTTTAAAGGAATTTCTAATTAACACATAACATTTACAGATATTTATGGGGAATAATATGAAAACGTGACATTTATACAAGATACAGTGTCGAATTAGTGTGCTTTGCCATTCATGTTTAGAATGTTAAAATTAGGATTTTATTTATTTACCCATTTTGATTGTAATTATTTTTAATTAAAAACACTTATTACACTAATTTATTTATTTTTGAGATAGGGCCTTATGCACCCACCTCAAATTCCTTAGGTATTTGAAGACAATCTTTAACTTTTCTATTTTGTCTCCTTTTTCCAAGTAGCTCCTAAATTTTGCCTTACAGTTGTGTACCCGAATGCCTTGATTATGAGGTTTCTGGGAGGCAAACACGGGTTTCATATACTAGCTAGCCACTCTAGCAAATGAACTGCTTCCCAGATCAGAAGAAAGGAAGGAAAGAAATAATTTATTTAGTTATAGCTTATTTTGCTTATCTCAAGTACTCAGGTTTCAATCTAGGTCCTTGTACATGTTATGCAAGTGTACTACCTCAAAGTTTCATTTCTAAAATTTTCTTCTAGTTATTTTCCAATACATAATAAATTGTCATCATCAAACTTCAGTGTAGAAAGATACAAGTTACCCTTAGTTTCTGTATTTTGGTTCATTTTTCCAAACCTTTCTCTATTCTCTGTTCCCTTCATGTCGTCTGGCAACTATTCTTCTAGCATGTTTTTCTACAAGATCAACACTTTAGTTTCTACATAGGGGTAAGAACATAAAGTATCATTCTCTCTGGCTTATTTCACTTATCATAATGTCCAGTAGTACTACCCACAGTGTAAGAATGACAGGACAGGATTTCATTTTTTTTGTGCCAATAATCTTCCATTATGTATAAATTACATTTTATTTTCATCCTTTCCCAGTTGATTCCATATTCTGGCCATTGTGTTTAATGATATAATAAACATGGAAGCCCAGGCATCTTTTTCACAGAATGATTTAATTTTCATTGGGTATATAATAAGATATATATAGATTGGTTTTCATCACCTTGACACAAACAAAGATCAGTTGTGAAGAGAGGACAAAAATTGAGGAATTGCCTCCACCAGATTGACATGTAGATATTTCTTTGGGGGCATTTTAAGATCGCTGATTGATGTGGAGGAACCCAGCCCGCTTTAAGAAGTACAATCTTTTGGAAAGTGGTCCTGGGTTTTATCAGAAAGGTAGCTAAGCAAACCATGGGCATCTAGCCAGCAAGAATCATATCTTGGTGGTCTCTGCTTAGTTTCTTCCTCCAAGCTCCCTCCTTGAGTTCTTGCTCTGCCTTCCCTCAGTGATGGACAGTAACTTGTAAGGCAAACAAACCCTTTCGTCCCTAACCTGGATTTGATCTGGTGCTTTATCACAGCAACAGTACAGCAAACTAGAACAGTACGGACTAGATAATTTTTAGTTTTATGAAGAACCATCTAATTCATTGTCCTACTAACAGGGAGTTAAGAAGTCCATTCTCTGTACCGTCACTAGAATTTCTAACCTTTTGTCTTGTGACAATAGCCCCTATACATCCTCCTTCTCTGATAGCATATATTTGATGCTATTTTTTTTCACAAATTAAAAAAAAACTGACTTTTTTTCTTCTTTTTTTTTTTTTTTTGGTGCCACTGAGGATGCAATTGCCAGTCAATTGACATCTCATTAAAAATATTTGTATTACAAGTATGGTTCTTTATGGCCATCTCTTTGATCTAGTGTTCTGCAGTTTCACTGTCCTAGAAGAAAGATTTCAGGTTTTTGCTTCTTTGTTTGTTTGTTTTCGTTTTGTTTTGTACTGCTTGGGATTGCATTAGGCTTCCTAATGTTACAGTGGATGATTTTAATTATTGTTGAAAACTCTGACTCTTTTAATAGTTATTTCTGCCTCATTCTTTTCTGCCTTTCATTCTGGAACTAAAAATGGCTGACTCTGACCAAACCCCTCTTCTTCTCTCCAGGCCTCTGGCTTTCCCTCTACCTTTTTCATCTCTTCACCTCTTTCTGATGCCTTGAGGTCCAGCTTACCAATTCTCTTTATAGACTCAGCCCATTTCATATGAAAACTGAGACTCGGGGTCTAAAAGAAGAAAGTCCTGACACTCTATTGTTCCAGAAGCAGGCAAGCTGATCTTTTAGTTAGCATCTATCCTAAATGTGTAATTCTTGTATTTCCCTGGCTCATTTTGGAAAAATGTTCCAGGAACATTTTTGCACATTCCTGGAAGATTAGGCTTTGTCTTAAAACTCTGATCCTGGTGAGGTTGCATAAAACAGTCTCAGATCATGTTTGTCAACCTTACAACTACTGTTGGCTCTAAATTCATTTACTCTTAGACCCGTGTACTTCCTATTTTCCTACCAGCTTACTGACAATTTTCAAAATTGTATTTTATTAAACCTATGTTCTTAGGAATTGTTAATGTTTTCAAAGAGAGGATCATTTAGGGTATTTAATACTTAACACAGCCAGAAATTTGGTTCTCTCTTTATTTTTTTCACAAACAAATCTTTTCTCCATGTTTCTCAGAGTACCTTACAATGTCTGCCTAAAAATTCCTTCCTCTTTAGTAATCTTTGAGTAGCTGCCAATTTTAATTTTAATAATATAAAGTATATGCTCATTTGAAAAAAACATATTTTTTTGGGCAACCAGGGTCTCACTATATATCCCTGGTGACCTAAACTCACTATGTAGATGAGAAGAATGGCCTTGAATTCACATAGAATCACCTGGTCCTGCCTCTCCAATGCTACTATTAAAGGCATGTGTCAGCATGCTGGGCTAGAGAAACATTCTTAAATCAACAAACCTGATGTGAGGTTTTGGATTCCCTTTAACTTCACAACTGAGTTTCACTTTTTTCTCCTCAGAATCCAAAGGAAACATTACATGACTTGGTTCTTGAACAAAAACTGGGCCGTGCAGAGTGTAATCATCTGAAAGAAGAAGGGAAAAGTTCCACGTTGAAAACCACCTTTCTAACAGGAGCCACAACCAGGATCAATACCACAATGAGAAAAAAAAAATAACAAATGAAAAACAGAGGTGCTCAGGATTCTATCTCACTTTCAAGAAGAAATTTCCCATCGAAGCATAACGTCCGAGCGATATTTGTGGAGTTAAGACAGGGCTCCCCTGCCACATGTTGGTCATTTCACAAACAGCTTCCAGACACAAGCTGCCTGGCATCTCCCTTTCTTCCTTCTATGTCTTATTTTTCTATCTGCCTTGGCCCAGTATTCTATTCTGTTCACATTTTGTGCTTCCTACATCTGTTTTGTGTGGCTATTATTTTGGAGGGCTGTGTCATGCCACCATGTTAACAATTTCCCCCTTTGTAATTAAAGACCATAATGGGAAACAATAATGACTTTTTTAAAAAAATAAAATGTTAATAAGAAACAGCTCTATATTGAACACACACACATGAAGCCTACTTAAAATTATTATGCAGACAAATAAAAAAATAAATCTGTAGTTCTCATTTCTAAACTGATATATAGCAAAGGACCAGTTTTAAGCGAACTGATCATGTAGTTGAACACATGGCAAAGGCAAACTGCCACGTGTTTCCAAATCTTGTTATTGAAGAAGAGAGACTAGATGTGTGACACAAAGCTCAAAGAATAAGCTAAGGAGCTGCGCAGAGTGTGTCTGAGGAGTATACAATACACATATTGGTCAAATGACATCTCATTAACTATGTCCATAGGATTTTCATTTTTCAAAAACATGTTCAAATTCTATCCTTTCTCCCAGGTTTTTTTAAAATCATATACTATTAAAGATGGTTTTCCTACATGATGCCTCACTTTTCTATCAAGGCATTGGATCTTTTCTTTTTCCTTCTTTGAATTATGAGTGTCCTAAGAGAATGATGACTTGTTTTGTGTGGAAACTTGGCACAAGTTAGAGTCATCAGAGAGGAATTAACCTTAGGTGAAGAAATACCTCCAAGAGATCCACCGGGAAGGCATTTTCTCAGTTAATGATCAATGAGAGAGGGCCCAGTCCATGGTGAATGGTACCATCTCTGGGTTTGTGTGGTCCTGGATTCTATAAGAAAGCAGGCTACAAAAGTCAGGGAAACAAACCAGTTAGCAGCACCCCTTCATGGTCTCTGAATGAGCTCCTGCCTCCAGGATCCTGCCCTGTTTGAGTTCCTATCTAGACTTCCTTCTGGAAGTGTAAGCCTTTCCTCTCCAACTTGCTTTTTGGTCATGGTGTTTTATCATAGCAACAGAAACCTTAACTAGGACTTTCATTTTTGAAATGAAATACCCATGTGGTATTAAGTACAGTTGTCCAAGGATATGTCCTACTTGAAATGATTTTTTTTAATTTTAAAAACATTTAATTAGGCTGTGTTGGCACTGTGTGACAAATTGTGAGACAGAAGCCCCACTGGCTATATGGTGACATGACAAAGATTACCACCCTGCTGTCAAGAGTCCATTTCACCTTTAGGCATGCTATCTTGAAGTGCAGAGAGGTGCAATTTCTAATTGGAAGACCTTTGTAGACAGTTTCTACTGATGGGTGATAATTCCGTACAGAACTCTTTCAGGAGAATTAGTACAGAGGAATGTAAATCAAGATGGTTTGGGGATTTAGTGAAGTCTGGCAAGATCATTTATTTTTAACTCAGACATCAGAAAATAAAGTTTCATGTTAAGGTTGAGGCATAAAGAAAATGAAGGGGACAAGATCACTGAATAGAATTGTATTTTATTCTATAGATATAAGGACTACATATGACTTTGATGTGAGAAGATGCAGGATGAAAATTCAAGAAGACTGTGAACTATAATTCAATGTCTTGTTCAGCTACTAACTTTAGGGCCCCTGGGACCACCAGTCTCACCATGCCTTCATTTGCTATAAAATAATGACACTGCACTAGGTCAATCATTTTAGACTGACTATAAATGGGAAAGGTGAGTATTTGCTCATAAACACAAATGCTTACATAGAAAATGTGTATTTCCCCAGTACTATATATAATTTTATTTCCACTTTTCTCCCTCATGACTCTGTATGTAAAAATCTCATCAATGATAAATTTAAAAAAGAATATAGGAGTTATCAAAGAAAACAAAAGCACACAATAAAAGCATACAGTCATGAAGTTTTAAATGGTTATGCATTAAAGCCATATATTTCCAGAACCAGACATTTGTGCTCCAGATTTTCAACAATTGCACAGATATTTTCAAAACAAATTTAGATTACTTGTCAAGGGTCAGCTCATTCCAACTATAGATAATTTAGTAAATGTTTGGCACATCTATTCCGATGAAAAGCATTCTTTAACAAGATCACAGAGACAGCCGAGAGTGTGTTAGATTTTTTCAAAGAGAGAAATATTTCTATTGTTGTACCCAATTCCAAAATTATGTGTGTGTATATATAATATCAATCATCTCAATTCATTGGTGCTACCCGATTTGAATTTCACACAAAAATATACAGTCTATTACCAGTAATTCCAAATAGGAATAAAACATAATAATGATTACCCAGGATGCAGCTGGAAAGCTGTGGATTAACATCTGTACTATTTCTCAATGTAGCCAAGCCATATTTAAATAACAAAAGGATATTTTTTCTGTGTATTTTGTAATAAGAATTGATAATAATGATGCTTTGCATTTGCTATAAATAACACATTCCATCTAAAGTTTTACTTTCTCTTAGTAAACAAAGCTCACTGCCTGGAAATTAACATTAGCATAAAGGGAACCATATTTCAACACTCATGGAAGGCAATACAGAGCTTTTAGTACTTGGACAATTTGATTTCACGGATGTACCAGGAGAGATTTGATAATCCTTAGCAGCCCAGGTGTAGGAAGCAGATATCTTAGCTTTTAAACCTTTAGACCTTGGTTATCAATATGTTTAAGGAACAAAAGTATTGTTTTATTTCAAACAAACTGTGGGGTGCCAGATTGCATGAAATAAAGACACAAGAGGGGATCTTAGAAAGCATTGCCAAGTACAGTTTAAGTGCACTGGTCACGAAGAAACACTCAAGTCTCTTAAAAGCACACAAAAACGCTGTATTTGCCATCTTCATAGCCTGGATGGTAAAGTTCATCCTTAGATCTTTTACATAAGTTGTTCTGTGTCACTTGAAGAATGAAAGTGATTTTAGTCTAAACAGGTAAAGGAACATTTTAGCAAATGGCAGTGGAGTTGATGTCAAAGTCAGGTTACAGAGCACTTGTATTTTAACCATGCCAGATTTGTGTTGGAAAATGTCAGACCAGAGGAAACTGGCTTTCACAAACTAGATTTAACTTCACTCTCTGGGTGATTCTTTGTTTTTTTTTTTTTTTTTTTTTAGACTTGTTTATGTTAATGTGTGTGTGTGTGTGTGTGTGTGTGTGTGTGTGTGTGGTTTCTATGCATGCTACTATGTATATCACATGCCTGGCTTGGTAAAGGAGCCAGAGAGGGTGTCAGATCTCTTGGAACTGGAGTTACAGGCAGTTGTGAAGTGCCAGCTGAAGCAGGGTCCTCTGCAAGAACAACTGAAGTGTTCCTTCCTGGACTCTGGGTGATTTGCGTGCACACTAAAGTTTGAGAACTGAAACCAAAGACCTTTCTGTTCCTAGCTCTCCATTTCTCCCAGGACAAAATTCCAGGCAATGCTGACATTAGACTCACTCTCAGATGTTTCCCCTGCACAAGATCTAACCAGCAGTCTTTGCTTGATAAAATGAGAGAAGCAAAGTTAATGCACACTTGGACTCACTGTCAAAAGGGAAGCATCAAAGAATGGAAAGCTACACAACTGAGCCCCCAAAGCAAATGAATGGCTGAGCACGGTGGTACATGATTACCGTTTCAGAACTCGGGAGCTGGAGGCAGGAAGGTTACAAATTCTAGTCCAGCATAGGTCATATAAAGTTTGAGCTAGCCTAGGCTACATATAGTGAGATTCTAACTCAAAGCAACAACTCAAAGCATTTCAAAGTAAAATTAAATGAAACAAAGGCAAAGCAAGCAGAAAAGAAAAACAGACAGATTTGTTAAGGCCGGAGACTAAAGTTGTACAAGTGGATTCTTCCCAAGAATATTGATAACTTCTGGATGGTGAACATGAGACCTCCTGGAAAGCAACACCAAGCAGGTGAAGAGTAGGAGCTTTGGGGAGACCACAATAGTAAACAGACTTATAGAAATGTTTTATTTATACTCGATGCACACCGTGTCATAAGGTGTCAGCTTATAAGATTGATGTTTTATTTCTGGTTTTTCCACAAAGAGAAAAGTTACTCCAGAGCTTGACTTCTTTGGAGTATGAGAATAAAAGACTCATAATGTCATCACAGTTCTCTTGAGGATTAAGGAAGTAATACATTGTGATATCCTTTGAAATCCTGAGTATGGTAAAGGACAATGGTCTTGTTGGTTTAGACCATTGATAGGGCCCCCGTATTTAGTGATTTAATGTGGCTGCTGATACAATAAAGCATGATTTCCTAAGATTTTTATTTTTGATTGGAGAATCACAAGAGTCACGTCTGTCACAGTAAAAGTGTTCCCTAAAGTTGCAAGAATAGCTGTCAGGAGTTTACATGTCCATTCTGCTAAAAATCACCAAGTACTTATAAGACCCTGTAGATGTCTAATGAGTAACGAAAACCAGGATAAAACCAGGGCCCCTTTGCCTCCATTTTGTATCTTTCTTTCTACCCTAAACTCTGGGTCTGATCCCATTCGACTCTGCACATAAGCAGATTGATTAATCATCTGAAACATCTAAAAACAAAAGCTAGAAGATTGATGAGCCATACATTTATCCACATCTCTCTCAATTTTTTTTCAGAACCAAATACAAGATAAGAGTATCAAAGAAGTTCCAGATATAGCCAGGCTTGTGGCAGATAATGCTAGGATGGAACTGTTCCCTACATGGGAGAAATTATCCCATGATGAGAATTTAGCAGAAGCAATCATCGCAAGATGAGAACTAAACTGTCAGGAACCAGCAGGATCTCAGAAAAGACAGGGATATGAGATAATGACCAACTGGGCCAAAGTATGACAAAGTCTATTTATGCTTCTGTTATATGAATGCGAAAGTCTAGAAGTATCCTGAAGACTAGGAGGCTGATCTTATTTCTTCCTAGTATTGCCAGACTGAATAGCAAGTCTTGTCTTGCTTCTTCACTGCTCACACTCCTCTTTTGGCTCTATATAGCAGGTGGCAAAGCCTGGTTTAGTAGGACCTGTGGCCTAGGACTCTAGCAACAACACTACTGAAGTTCTGGACTTGTTTCTAAGTCAACAGCTTCTGTGCAATGATGGGAGAAGATCCATCCTCTTTTAATGCTTCAACAAATACCTAAAAACCTTTGAAATTTGGGAGGGAGGGACACAGCAACAGCAACAACAAGAAAACAGTCTCAGAAACAGAGAGTTATTTAAGAGAAAAGTTGGGCTAAGATGCATAGACACTAACCCCTTTCTTCCTTTGCTCATTAATACTGAAGAATATTAGAAAGCATTTCCCTCAGCCAAGGTTCTCATATTTCCCTTTCCAGTTAATCCTTTAATCATTTTGAACTATAGTTTTTATAGAGAAAAGGTGAAGTCAGGCTTTTTTTGGGGGGGAGGGGGCGGGTTGTTTGAGAAAAGGAAAAGTCAGTATGTTTATTACCCAACTTCTTACAGTTTCTCCCATAAGCACTTCAGAAGTAAAATATAGTATTAGAGATAATCTCAATTTTTAGACTACCAAGAGATGCATAGAGACAGAAGAATTTATGTTATTCAATGATATTTAATTACAATCTTATTTTTCCAGCTAAGCATGTGCTAACTCCATTACTGGAACAAAAACAACTTATTTTTGTCTGAAAAATAACCTCCCAAGAAATCCAGTAACAAAGTACCACTCCACAAGTAGGTATCAAATAATTTATGTGCATTTTGGGGATATCTCTATTTTTTATCTCTAAATTTACCATGCCCATGTCTTCCTATCTTTAAGATCCTGTCCCAGACAAACATCTTTCTTACTACTCAGGCTTCCAGCATGAAGGTGGTCAGGGGGATTGTAATGGATGAAGCTAACCTGAGCTTTTCCAGGACTGAGCAGAACAAAATAACACTAAATCCCAAGTGATGGCTAAGTCAAGGATGCCAGACAGAAACCCAGGTATCAAGCTCAGCAGAACAAGTACAGAAGAAAATCTGGATTCTAGAGAATGACCATCAATGATAACTACATAAAGCAGTGTCAAGAAGACAGAAAATCCCTCACAAAGGCTGCACACAAGTCTTCTGTTTATCGGGACTTCTGGGAGCAATTATAAAAGTGTAGGAGAGATAGCAGTGAAGACAAAAAAAAAATGGGAGAAACAAATGAGCAAACAACTCCAATCTGAAAATGAATATTTCATAGAAAGGAACCTGAAAAACTAAAACATGAAGGTAGCCTTTCATTTCCTAAAGTGTGATTGGTGGCATCCTATGTCATTGTTGTTTTTCTAAAGTGCGTGTGTATTAAAAGGCACATTCCTGAACTCCTCAGGACTTTCTTATGAGGGATTACAAAATATCATGTTAGTAAATACCCCTTTTGAGTCTTGTGTACTAAGTTCCAAAAATCATATTTAATCTTGTGAATTGAATATAGAGCTGACACTATTCTTATACTATTTTAAAAGTTCCTATGATGAGAGGCCACACTGCAGATTTCTGTTCTGTGTGCTAGGTCATTCTATAGCTACCCCATGAGATGAAGAACACACTTTCCAGCATGACACTACCACAGTGTACTTTTCTGCTGGATATATTGCCATCTGTTGCATACTCAGTGACTTTTTCCTGCTAAAGAGACCAGGATCAGAATACTGTGATTTCCTACGTTGAAACTAAAATCTACAGACTCCCATCTGCTGATAAGAGCTGTGCTTATCTCAGGTGCTGCACCTGAAGATTGTGTCATTCCCTAATCCTTACGACAGGTCACAAAGTGATGCCTTCAAGCTCAAGAATTTAAGACTGTAATAGCCATTCTTCTTAGGACATCAAAAAGACTGTCTTATTAAATACCTGACCTTCAGGAGTAATAGAAGCTTTAAATGTCAACAATTTTATCTTAGAATTGAACTCTTGGGAGCTAATGGGGAGCATAAGAGTTTGACTATAAGCATAGAACACCAGTCATCAAAACCTAACTATATCAGTTTAGATGTGGCATATCTGGGTCACATCTGGAAGCAGGCAGATGGTTACAGTATACATGCCCAAAAGCAAGTTTGTGTAAACCAGCATGGCTGCCATGCTGTGTCTTTTGTTTTATATGCTATGTGATCCTTGACGAAGGAAGAAAGGACACACCTTGTGCATGTAATCCTTGGGAAGTCCTGACAATACTGAATTGAATAACAATGTACTTTGGAACAAGAAACAAGCAATTCATCTAATTTTCTGGATCTGTTCCTAAAGTCTGATATGTATTTTCATTGCCACTCAAATATTCCAGAAATGCATACACAGGGCTATGACTCCTTCACACTTTCAATGACTGTAGACATTCACTGTGACTAAAAATGTATGAGGCCAGCACATCTCAGTGTATGTAAATCACTCAAAAAATATATGGATGATAATCTAAGGACATCCAAACATGAATAAAATATTATAATGATGATGTCCCCAAGAGTGAGGATTCTCAAGAGAATCATTGTAGAAATGACTGGCCATCTGTCATATCATCATTACAAATATAATTTAGTCTTGTTAGAATTTATTAAATAAATAGCAAGGGATGTTTACAGTAGTCAACACACAGTATTTGTACCAAATAAGAATTCTTTTTGGTTGTTCAGTTTAATGGAATAGGAGTAAACCAGTATTAGAAGAGACAGACAAATCTGCTTAAAGAATGCAATGTTTCTTTTATTTAGCCTGGCTTTTGCCTTCTGCAGTTATGTTATTTCTTTAAACTGTCTCAGATGAGTATTTTAAATAGCAAGAAACAGAGTAGTCTAACAATGGCTGACATATGTTTGAAGGTACAAAGCAAGAGAAAATCCAAATAGGAAGTAAATTCTTTTCCTACTGAGTATTTGTTTTCTGGTTAACAAAATAATGTCTCTGCCATGGAAAACCCTACACACCATAAGGCTTTAATTGTACAGAATGCCAGATCTTAGAAATTGGGGTGGGATAAATAAAGTGTGGGGAGATAAATGCAGGATTCTTAGAGAAAAATTCTCCACTTCGAAAATATTTGTAGAAGTGGAAAAAACAGCTGGAGGTGAGGTGAGGGTGGGGTGGGGGCTGGGGCTACAACAACACCTCCTCCACTGGCCTTGACTTCATACCTTAACACAACAGAGATCACAGAATAGATAGCCCTCTAAAATTAAGTCACTGGGTGAATTTAAATACAGGCCCCAGTTTTACCAAGAAAGAGGCACTTTCAGCAAAGTAAAAATGTTGGAAATCATTTGGAGGCAAAATCTGACCTGAACTGATGTGAGGCTATTTATAGTCTTAGTATGAATATTCATGTGCTTTGCTACAGAATTAGAGATGCCTTTGATTATGGAATGCTGACCTGGACTCAGCTGGGGATGTTATATAACACTGGGCATATTTTGTGGGTCATTTTTCTTTTCTAAAATGAGAATAAAATCATAATTCTCAAACATATTTGACTAAAATAGCTTCTGATCAGAGTTTTAGAAGCTCTATTATATGCAAACTCCAAAGCTACCTGAAGGGGAGCTAGCAGTGTGTAAAAATGAATGGAGCCTGCTTGTTGGGGTTTATGTCCAGCCCAGTACCCCACAGCTGGCAAGCCCCAAAGAAAATCACACAGAGATCTCTATAAGTTATAAAGCTGATTGGCCCATTAGCTCAGGCTGCTTATTAGCTCTTGTGTCTTATATTAATCCATTATTCTGATCTATTTTTGCCTTTTTCAGCTGGCAGATCACATCCTGCTTCCTTGGTGATCTGTGCAGGACTGGGAGGAATCAACTTCCTCCTTCCCAGAATTCTCCTGTTCTCATTGCATCATTTCTACTTTCTGTCTGGATTTCCCACCTATACTTCCTGCCTGGCCAATCAGTGTTTATTTATAACATGATTGACAGAATACAGACAATTCTCCCACACCACAGTGTGTGAAGGAAACTCTGTCCTGAGCATATTGAGTGTTTAATCTAGAAACACAGATAGATATGCAATAACTGGCTATTTTATATATATATATAGTATATATTAATAGATACAGTATATATAAATAGAATATATATATATATATATATATATATATATATATATATATATATATATTGTAGACAGGCCCTCATAGACTATTCTCCCTTGCTGATAGGCCCTTCTATTTTGAACATCTTGCATCAGTATGCTGGATTTACTGTCTTGATGAGCTAATATTGCTATGTTGTTATTTACTAAAGGCTAGATATTAGGCTGGGATTTACCCTTTGTGTTGTATATTCTGTGGTTTTAGCAATATATTGTGATACATGTCCACTAATAAAATGTCATATAGAATATTGCTCTGACAATTTCCTGAGGTCCACTGTAGCTATTTTTCTGAAATTAAAATTAGATGAAGCACTATGATGACTGAGAACAAACACAAGAAAAACATATGTGTATGATTGATTGACTAGGGCTAACAAAGTACAGGTTAGATATCCGGTTTCTAACTTAATCACTCTCACTTTGTAGTGACTCAACTTCAATAGGCATCTAGAGTTTTTGACTCAGTGTATTCTGAAACTTATTTATTTATTTAAAAGAAAACAAACTACATTTTTTTTTCATTATACATACCCAATCCAAGTTCTTACTCCCTGGCCTCCTCCTCCCATTCCCTCCACTTATCCCTTTCACTCCTAAGAGAGTGTAAGTAAGGTGCATTGCTTTGGGGGAAGGTCCAAGGCCCTCCCTAGTACATCTAGGCTGAGCAAGGTATCCATTCAAAAAGAATAGGTTCCTGAAAGGACAGTACAAGCAGTAGGGATAAATCCTGGTGCCAATTCCAGTGGCCCCTCAGTCTGCCCCAGCCATGCAAATATAAACTACATTCAGAGGAACAATTTCATCTTATGCTTGTTTTTTCCCAGTCTGGCTGGTGTTGGTGAGCTGCCATTAGCTCAGGTAGATTGTTTCAGTGGGTGTCCCCATCTTGGTCTTGATCAGTCCTCAACTGAACGTTGGGATCTCAGTCCAGTGCTCCTAGGGAGGTCTTTGCCTCTGTTTCCATCAGTGGCTAGATATAGGTTCTATGGTGATATTTAAGATAGTCATCAGTTTGACTACAGGGCAAGGCCAATTTTGGCACCCTCTTCTCTATTGCTTATGGTCTTAGCTGGGGTCATCCTTGTGGATTCCTGGGAATTTCTCTAGACCCAGGTTTCTTGTTAATCCCATAATGATATCTCTTTCAAGATATCTCAAGATATCCCTTTCCTTGCTCTCATCTCTGTCCTTCCTCCATCTTGACTATCCCATTTCCTCAAGTTCTTCTCACCCCTCCTCTTCCCTTTCTCCCACCCCTATGTTCCCAATTTTTTCAGGTGATTTTTTTTTCTCTTTAGGATTCTCAAATATGTGAACTAATCACTGACATGAAGTCAGTTTGAGTTGCTGTTCTCTGCTACAGCTATGTGGTTCCTTTTGTTTTGTTTTGTTTTTGAGACAGAGTTTCTCTGTGTAGCCTTGGCTGCCCTGGAATTCACTCTGTAGAACAGGCTGACCTTGAACTCATAGAAATCCTTCTGCCTTTGCCTGTGGAGTGCTGGGATTAAAGGTGCGTACTGCCACCTGCCTGGCTGCTATGTGGTTCCTAACGGACAGCATTTTCATGCAAAAGTACCATCATCTGAGACACAGGATCCCATCTCTCTTTTCTCCTATTTCCTTTGACAGTTCACAAAAGGAGAGAGAGAGAGAGAGAGAGAGAGAGAGAGAGAGAGAGAGAGAGGAGAGCAAGCACAGAAAATGATCAGCTTTTTAGCTCTACAGAATAATTACTGGCCACTATCTTAACATGGATGCTCCTATGGGTCGCTGAAGTCTGTTGGACTTCTCTCTTGAACAGGGACCCTTCTGAAAAGGAAGAAACTCATGAGAAAACCCATGAATGTTTCTCTTTCCCATGCCTTTCCTCACTAGGAGACAGTAATTTGTGCTGAGGGAAATATATATATATATATATATAATATATATATATTTGCATGCTAATGCATTCTGAAGACGATTAGTTTCAAACTAAAATTCAGCCATGGTAGTCTTCCGGAAAGACCAATACACCAAAGCAGTGGTGGTGCTTTGTGTCATTTTTCTGCATTCAATGTTCTCCAAAGCTATCTCCTGGAGATCCAGGTAAAAATGAAAACAGTGTGATACATATGAATGAACATGCTGTAAACAAGCCCTTTATTTTCTGTGCCATTAAAAAATATCACTATCCCTCTTCAAAAAGAAGAACATAAAATTCTATACTAAAGTTCTGACTAGGTTTTGAAATGGGGGAATGGGGTACAGTCATATGAATGAGAAGCATGTTTTTTTTTTATTATTTTAATTTTTTTACTTTTTTTTCCCCAAGTTCCCCCCATCCTCCTCTTCTCCCTTTTCTCTCCCCATATCCCCTTACCCCCATCCCACCCCACCCCCAAGATCCCAATTTTCTCTCCGGCAATTTTGTCTACTTCCCATAGCCAAAAGGATAACTATATGTTTTTCCTTTGGTTCAACTTCTTACTTAGCTTCTTTAGGATCACCAATTGTAGACTCTGTGACCCTTATTTATGGCTAGAAACCAATTATGAGTGAGTACATCCCATATTCATCTTTTTGGGTCTGGGTTACCTCACTCAGAATAGTGTTTTCTATTTCCATCCATTTGCATGCAAAATTCGAGAAGTCATTGTTTTTTACTGCAGTGTAGTATTCTAATGTGTAGATATTCCACACTTTCTTCATCCATTCTTCCATTGAGGGGCATCTAGGTTGTTTCCAGGTTCTGGCTATTACAAATAATACTGCTATGAACATGGTTGAACAAATGCTCTTGTCATATGATAGGGCATCTCTTGGGTATATTCCCAGGAGTGGTATTGCTGGGTCCAGGGGTAGGTTGATCCCGAATTTCCTGAGAAACTGAAACACTGATTTCCAAAGTGGTTGCATGTTCTTTAAGTTATTTAGATACAAGTGATCCATAGCCAGTCTACCACATTTTTCTTTTGATTTTTTTCCTTCCTTTTCTTTTTTGGATTCAGGCTCTGCTTAAATTTTCAGGTTGGACTCAGTCTTCTGGAATCAAGCAATTCTCCTGCTTTAGACTTCTAAGTATTTGAGAATTTCAACACATTCCACTGCATCTGCTCATGAACATTTACTTAAGGAGGGCAGAGTGGGAGAAATATCAAGTCCATCATGCTGTTTTAAGTACCACCTGGCCACCAGAACTGATAACAAGAAAGAAATAGCATATGTGTGCCTCCTAAACCAAATGCTGGAATACCTCCTCTCTATAATCTGAATGAGGGGGGAGTGTTTCCTAACACACACTCTCACAGGGATATGTGTCCCTCTTTATAATACGAAATATAAATTATTCTAAAACACCTGCTCTGACTTCAGTATCCCTGTCATCATGCATTAAGAACACCAAGGCCCCAGAATTGTTTGAGCTTCTGTGGTCCCCAGAGAAGCAACCAATTATTTGCCTGTTTGCCCCTTCAAGCCTCCCAGAGTCAAGCCATCCTCTTTCTCAACTAAACTATGCTATGATCACAGTGTTAAGGCTGCTTCTTCTGTTGTCTGTCACCATCACACCTTCTTGGAGACCATCTGCTTTAAGCCCTTCTGGCATGAACTGCTGTTGTTCCTGTCTCCTCAGTGACACCCTCTGTCTCCCTTTGCCTTCTTTGAAAGTGCCTAAACACAAAAGGCCTGAAGGCAATGCTACATGCTCTGTGACTACTTTGTGTAGGAGGTCTTTTTGTATTTATGTTGTTTTATTGGTTGAATAAAGAAACTGTCTTGGCCTTTTGATAGCGCAGAGCTGAGGTAGGTGGGGAGGACCAAACTAAATGCTGGGAGGACAAAGGCAGAGGGAGAGCTGCCATGAAACTTCCCGATCACACATGTTGAATCTTTCCTGGTAAGCCACGACCTTGTGGTGACAAACAAATTACTAGAAATGGGTTAAATCAAGATGTGAGAGTTAGCCAATAATAGGCTAAAATTAATGGTTCCAGCCAGTAATTTAATTAATACAATTTTTGAATGGTTATTTGGGGGTTACGCTAACTGGGCAGCTAGGACCAACAAGGGGCCCTGCTCCTTCTACTACAACTACTCAAGTAATATTCATAAATGTTTCTGCACCTGTCTTTTTGGCAGTTACAGTACCCAATTTCTGTCTTTACCCTGCATGTTCCACGTTTTTAATTTGGCACATAGCAAACTCATCAATATATATCCAACTAAGTGTGATAGGGAGTGGGGGGTTTTGCTCAGGTAAAACCCTGACACATATTTCAACTGGAAAGATATACTAAAATTGAATTTAGCAGACCTCTCTGGTCTATAATTAATTATTTTGTATATGGCTTCTTACGAAATTAGATTACATAACATCCATGGTGAATTTGAATGGATTAAAAGTTTTTGAGATAATATCCATAGCAGGCAATGGCTCTGAGTCTGGGTTTCCCAGGTATGATATCAGCATTTTAATTGGAAGTTGTTTGGCAAAATCAATCCAGGCTTATGTTCTACATCAGCCTGTCACTGAAGGCAGAAAGACTTCTAAAGAAAGTGTAAACACAATCCATACATCTTTCATGAAGGATAGGGGTGTGCTAGAGTTAGAAACCAAGAACCAACCTTGACTTTCCCCACACCTAGGGACATGCTTCCTCCAGCAAAAATGCACCACCTAAATCTCTCCTCAGGACCAGGTGTTCAAATACTAGAGCCAACAAGGGATGTTTCCCATTCAAACCACTGCACCCTCCAAAGTTCCTCAAATTCATATGATTGTTTAATTTAGAGATGGAGCCTTTGAGGAGTAATTGGGATTAGATCTACTTAGTAAAACTCCAACAGACAAAGCTTTCATCCTCTCTGAAGGACACAGCAGTAAGATGTCAGCTTAAAACCCAGAATAGCCTTCACTGGGTATTGAGTCCTTCAGTGTTTTGACCTTGGATTTTCTCACATCTAGTAGGTTAACCCACATACCCTCACTCCATCCCTCCCCCAAAAGAAAACCAAACAAAACCAACCAAATTGCTTTCTTTTTTTTTTTTTTTTTTTTTAGAAATTACAGTATCATATATTTTGACACAGCAGTGAAAACGACACAGAATAAAAACAGCATCAGAAATGATCATTCAGGTTTTGTTTGAATCCTAGCTCACTATTGAGATGGTAAACCAAAGCATTTCAGATAATTCTAATTCGTTTCTCTGTTGCAATGATAAAACACGGATCCAAAGCAACTTGGGGATGAAAGGGTTCATTTAACGTATAATTCCGTGTCACAGAACATCACCAAAAGATGTCAGGACAGGAGCTTAGACATGAGCAGAGGTGGGAAGCATGGAGGAAAACTGCTCAGTGGCTTGATCTCCATGGCTTGCTTAGCCTGCTTTCTTATACAATCCAGGACCACCTGACCAGGGAAGATACTACCCACACTAATCATTAATTAAAATGCCCTACATACTTTCCCACACATCATTCTGATGGAGATAACTCCCCAATTGCATTTTCTTTTTCCCAGATGACTCTAGTTTGTGCCCAGTTAACAAAACCTAACTAGCATACAAAGATACATTTCCTAAAGCTACACTGATTATGTGTGATGGAGTTCTAACCAGATCCTACATTTCTGGATCAATTTGAATATTTTTCATAGTACCTATGTTTTCTCCAGCTTCTTGTTTGGGTATCAGTGGAAACATCCATTTTAGTAGGAAAAAGAGTGAGAAAGGATGTTCCATTCATCCCCTGGGAATGGAGAGAACCTATTAGAACAATATTTATGTCTTCATGTTTTAGTTCAGGAAGAAATCAGTGAAAGGCAATTTTATTTAAACAGAGAAATCAGATACATGT
This sequence comes from Microtus oregoni, assembly GCF_018167655.1. Classification (NCBI taxonomy): domain Eukaryota; kingdom Metazoa; phylum Chordata; class Mammalia; order Rodentia; family Cricetidae; genus Microtus; species Microtus oregoni. The sequence continues at coordinate 47,373,753 of NW_024543061.1, read as the reverse complement.
CAGTTGTTTCAGAACTAATTTTGGGACAGTCTGGAATATTATTCCACAGCTGTTTCCCCATTGATTTTGAGACAGTCTCTTGCTGAGCCTGTAGCTCATTGGTAGACTAGATTGACTGATCACAAAACCTAAGGAGGGGACTGTCTCTACCTCCCCAGCATTGGGATTACAGAAGAGTGTTGCTTTGCTCATCATTTTTGAACATACTTTCTGGGAATAAACTCAGGTCCTCCCTCGTTTTTAAGTGGTAAGCACTTTATGGGCTGCACCATTTTCCAGTCTCTTCTTTCAATTTTTTGAGCCTTCGGATTGGCCTCAATTCACTAATAGCTAAGGATGACCTTGAACTCTCCCAAGCCACCTGCCTTTAACTTCTATTTGGTGGGATACAGGCATGTACATCTTTGGGTGAGGAGATATTATTTTTAAAAATAAAATAGTATTTTTTGTATTTCTCTAACCTTTTTGAAATATATTTTATATGGTGTAAATTTTCTTTGAAATTGGTATCCTTGTTGAGACTACAGAAATTCAGGTGTAAATCCCAGCCTAGCTAATTTAAATCTTCCCCTCCAAGTCTCAAGGAGTGAATCTCAACATTTAGACTCAGAATGTTTAGACAACTGAAAAAGGCCACATTTGGGTAAGGCTGCCAAGAATGTGGGTAACATCTGCCTGGCTGTAAAGGGAAATGAAAGGAGTGAGAATCTCTTTGATTGGTTTCTGTCTTTTGATGCCATGGCATTTAGGCCTAATTGACAAAAAGAAAAACACAAAACAAAACGTGGTGTATCACATACATAGATCCTATCTATTAGAGCACAACACCTTCTGTAATAAAAAAAAAAACCCTTCTGGGGCTTTCACCATTCATTGTGATATTTACTTTGCTCCACAATGAGATCACAGATGCCTTTCAGAGTGATACATGATCAACAATAGATGATGCTTTCAATTCTGACTTTTGATTCCACCCCCAGGCCAGTGTTATGCACCAGTATGTATTTTCAAATTGCTGGGCAGTGGGAAAAGCGATATCCCTGTCAGAAATGGATGAACTTGTCACTAGACCTTCCCCATCATCCAAAGACTTAATTTTAGCTTGATGATTCAAACTTTCCAGAGATCTAGAGTGATTCAGCAGGATGTTAGCGGTAATGCTAAGATAGTTCAATATTTTTACTTGCAGTACAGTATTATATAAATCCAGGGTATATAGACCACCATTTTATGATATAAGTATTTTGTTAGATGATTTTGCTCAGCTGTGGGATAATATGGACATTAAGGTAGACTAAGCAGAACTTGCATGTTCAGTTGAAAAGTTGGACCACGTTTATTTCCACTGACATTATTTCTTACTTGAAGTCAAGGAGCATTGTATTTTAAATGTTTGTTATTCATAATTAAATATTTTATCATAATTATTTCTTAACTTATAAAGAATTGTGTTTAATTTTGGCATTTTTCAAACAAAATTTTGTTTAGCTTGTTTTTCTCTTCCCCCTTTCTCTCCCATTTCCCTCTTTCTCCTGACCCCTTCAACATTAAGTAGCTTCCTATCCACTTTCATGCCACATGTGACCTTTTGCCCTGCCAAAGTCCCTTTCTTACCACTCCTTGTTCTTCTCTCATTGTATTCATCTAGATTCATAGTCTGTGTCTACTCTCACTCTCCTTTCTCCATTATTTACATATACAAGACATTAATAGATTAATATATAATTTATCAAATTAATGAAAAACAAAAGAAAGATAAGTCAACTAGAGGGTTAAATAATTTACATATAGTTTAAATAAATCCATAAAGCTATCCTAAATTTGCTAAAATATAATATTTAAAAGAAATCCAAGGTTGAATATAAAAATAAGAAAAAAATCAGGTACAGAGAAAATCAAAAGAATTAAAGAAGATAATTTGTTTCAACTACGTGTAAAAAGTTGATGAATAGAAAATAAAAGGTCTAAATCTAGAGCAAGAGAAGTTCTCAGTAGGTCAGTTAGCAAGGTATAAAACTGTTCAAGAACTCCCACACAGAGAATCAGATCTAGATAGACACACAGAGGTGATTCAACAAACATTTGAGGAACCCAACACTATTGGTTTTCAAACTTACCAAATGAAGGAAATATTGTTGAATCTTCAGATTCCTGAGAATCACATACTAGAATCCAGCACAAACCTATCTTCCTTGACTTCCCTTCACTTCTCTTCCTCTTTCCTTTCCCTTCCCTCTCCGCCCTATTCTTTCTTTCCTTACCTCCTTCTTCCAAAAATAAACTTACTTTGATAATCCACTAATTATCAATAAAACAAAATAAATTTAGGATAAGGAATTTAATTTAGTTTCTGTAATTTCAAAGTTATTTATGAAATAGATTGAAACCAAACTTACAATATATATGTCTGTGGTCAGAGTGGGATTTAATTGAGTTTTCTTACAAATTGTATTTAGAGATACTGAGTTTTACAGAATGAATGTATAAATTTACATGCAATAAAATATAGGGAATAAGATTAGGCTAATCAGAATGTGTTGGAACAAACAAGAGTCTAAAAACACTAAGTTTGTTCAGCTGAGTTTTGTGTAAATTGGCAGCTCTGCAATAAAGAAATAAATAAAGCCTTCATGGTATCTGATGACTAAGAAAAGCCCAATAAATGTTTAGTTGATTGTTCTACAGGGTCTCACCTATAAGTCTTGCAATGAATGAGGAAAAATATCGTCCTCTCTTTTTATAGTAGTTAATAGATTTTTTCTATCATTACAACTAGTACATTACCAAATTTATGGTATATATTAAAAGAGCAATTTATTTTGATAGATGTATATTTTTAATTAAAATCAATATAGCCACATGACAATTCTGAAGAAACTAATTTTTAAGAATCACATGTAATTTCACCTTAACAGCTACTTTCTCAACATTTTTTCATTTCTTTGAAATTCAGCTACAACGATAATTGAAATAACAGTATATATGAGATTTTATGACAAGCTTTGTACTGATAAGGATTTTTTTGTATTTCTACAGTTTCTACAAACTGCATTTTGATGACTGTATAATTGAATAAATGCTGAATGGTGATTCATCTATGAGTAATAGAAAGACGAACCATTCAACCTTCAGATAAACTATGCCATAAATTACATTATTAAAAACTTTAATATAATGAAGGAATAGTTGAGAATGAATGACAATATTATTTATGAGCATTAAAAAATCTTTTATTGTCAAAGACAACTGGGAAATAGGCTCTGCTAGTATAAAGAACTGCATGTTATTTCCTGTCCTTGTTGGTCTGTGGACCCTTAATACATAGTAAGCTGGAATCTACGATCTCTCAAAATGTCCTTCCAAGTTCTCTTGGCATCAGACTGACAAGACAAGTTCTTTATGAGAAGATTGGTCATAGATAATGATTAATTCTCTTTCTGCCATGCTGATCCTCTCCTAGAGCAGTTTTCTAATCTACAAGGCATCAATGATGAAACCCCATTTTTGCCTCTTCAGGGACCTTGACATCTTCTTCAGTTCCCTCCAGCTCTACATGATGTTCTTATAGAAAAGATAGGGAACATTAAATATACCCTCACATAGGTCACAGGTTCTGATAAATCTGCCCCTAAAATACACGTTGCATTTCTCATGGTTTCTTTCCACTTTTAAAATTAGCTTAAACCTTAAAAAAATAAGACTTCAAAGTTTTTTAGAACTCTGTACAGAGTTCGGGCTTTCATATGAACAGGAGTTGACTATAATTCAGCAAGTACTGCTGTCTTCGGATGATCTGTGATTCTCCAGAGTTCTGAGCAGAGTCCTCATAACCCCCAATTTATTACCTACCTTGCCAGCTCTAACCTTTGCTTTCTGTACTTGCCCCTATAGGTATCTGAGTCTCTACCTCCTCCTCTGAGTGACAATTCTTTGGCTGAGGAAATCATCAAAAATTGATAATGACTCTGAAGGTTAGTCCTTTAAATGGTCATTAGACCTTTAAATGACCCATTCTTTGGGCTGATTGACTCTCCTCTGAATCATATTTCATTCCCTGCCACCTTACTGATTTAAAAACAAAACAAAACAAAATATTGTACCTGCTGGATAAAGCTGACATCTGTGCTTTAAACCCTGAGGTCAAGTACACGTTCTTGCTATGCAGTGAAAAAAGGGAGAGAGACTAGTCCTCCTAGAAAGGGAACCAATCCCAACTGAGTATGTGGGAAGCCTCAGCCATGATGAAGGGTTACAAAAGAGCTGTCCTGTATATTTACATATTTATCCACAAAGCATTTTCTTTTGTAACAAATTGTTTGAAATTATTCATCAAAAGTAAAATGGCCTCAATTAGATAAAATAAATGAAGCATTTAATTAATTTGTGACAAGCCCATTGGTGGCCAGAAAAATAAAATAATATCTAAAATTAGTTGAAGACAGACCACAAGTCTGGATGTTTTCCTATATTAAAAACTGAATACAATTGACATCTTTTAGCATTTGTTCTTTATCCGGCCAGCAACACACACAGTAAAATTAATTTCCTCTGCCTAAAAAGGAAAACAAAAGATGAAGTTACAACTATATGTAACTTTTTGGTCAAAGAGATTATACAAGCTATGGAAGTCTGAGGGTGGGGGCAGTTGCCATTGGTAAAATAAAACAAAATCCTGAATAAAATAACCACAACAATATACAATTAAAATTATTCCCGATGGGTTCTTCTTTTCTCCCAATTATTCTTTTTATCTGAACAAGACAGACAGGCTAAAAACTGTCTTACTTATATTCCACACGTGATAGATGCCTGAAAATGGTGTATTATTTGAAGTTTTCTGAGAACTGTATAATTAAGAAGGCCCCAAATCAACCCATGCTCACATATAATACAACTGGACATAAAAATTCACACAAAATGTGTGATTGTGATGTGCGTAACTATAGGCATTTTGACTAGTATATTTTCCATTTCCTAAATGTGTTTCTAAGTCTAATGTGTGTCAAATATTATAGCTACCATGAGTCATTTTATTTAGTGACTTGTCTTGAAAAAAACCACCAAAACTTTAATATATCTATAAAGTGACAATTAGACATGTTAGCAACAGTAGGGATTAGCCCTAAGTAATAATTTGGGAGGCATGCTTTGTACCACTTCCGCAATCATCAGAAATGTGTTTTTAAAGGGAAGTGGTTTGTGCTAGAGAACTGAAGAAGGGTGGTCTGAAGGTTAAGTACGTGTCTGGGCTGTGGTGAACTTTATGGATGTGCAGTGGTTCTAAGAACTGAGTTTCCCCCATTTCCATGTTTCACAGCACAGTACAACCTAGGTGAGTGCAGAAATCCTAGGTAGGTAGGTAGGTGTCTTGCTCACTCACCAAACAAATCATTGGCATAAACTTGGACCCAAACATTAATGGCTTTTACAGCTCTCCAGATGGTTCTCCTCCACAGCCACAGTGGAGAGCCATACCACAGTGAGGCTCTTTCAAGACTTTTCTTCTGCTGTTGTTTATTTTCTGAGACTTGCTGGAAACCTGCTATATAGTCCAGGTGGCCTCAGACTAACAGCAATCGTCTTTGCTCAGTCTCCCGAGAGCCGGTGTTACAAGTGTCAGCCACCACACCTGGCTCATGTTCAAACAGAACACTATAACAGAATTCCTTTTCCTCAAGAATGATTTTCTTTACCAATAAAATCTAGCTTTGTTTGTTGAAAATGCCATATGCATGTTTTCTGGGTTGTCAGCAAACATTAAGGCTGCATTTCTGATGCTTAAACTCAGTTTTTTGGTCAAAATAAGATTCAGTAGAGGGAACTAGTCTGAGGAGTATCTCAAGGAGACATGCTTTTATCTTAAAGATGTGTGCAGCTAGATATGCAAAAATATTTCTGAAATACAGTTCCGTGCAGGAATCCATTAATGTATTACTGGATTTTCACTTAAAACATCTCCTTTTAGAACATTTTAGAGAACAATGGGAGACCCTCCCCCTCTCTCTCACACGCGCGTACACACACACACACACACACACACACACACACACATTCGTGTGGAGGTCCCAAAATGTGAACCTATTTCCACCTTGTCTGAAGGTCAGAGAGTTTTAGCTTGTTCAAAGAGATTGTAACAAGTGTGGCTACACACCCTGACCTAGGATGTGGTTGCTTGGTGTTTTGACATTAAGATGGTCCATTCAAGTATATCCACTCCACCCTGATCAAGAGACAAAGAATGCAAGCATACTTCTGCTCTTTCTTTTAGGAGGTTTGACCTAGGGCGTGGCTGCCTTTAAGATACTTGGTCTAGGATAGGTTCACTGCCTAAACAACAAAATGCTTTTCTTATGGATTAATGACTTGATGTTTCTAAATATTGAAGCAAGTTACTGTTGTAGTTGTCCTTTGTATCATGTTAAAGCAATCTTTTGTCTTCTTTCTGTTGCATTGGGGTATGAAAGTGTATGGAAAATTAAATGCATGCAGACTTCAGTATTCACTGGAATTTCCTCCCGGTACTATCCTGTGTTTCTGTATTATTATTTTCATCACTTCTTCCTGCTCTTTACTAACTTTTCTAATCCTCATGTCCCTACCCTGGTAAGGGGTATGCTTGTTGAATTTGTCCTCTCTCTCTCTCTCTCTCTCTCTCTCTCTCTCTCTCTCTCACACACACACACACACACACACACACACACACACACACATGCACACATACATTTTACTATATTATAGTCTAGATGAGGACAGTACTATTTTTATTCTGGTGTGTTTGTATGTGTGTGTGTTTTTCACACACTAACTTCAGTTTCATTATAGTATAGTCTAGTAACATTTTTAGACAAGGACACTATTATTTTTGTCCTGATGTGTGTGTGTGTGTGTTCTACACAGTAACTTCAGTTTAATTATAGTATAATTATGAACATTTTGAGACAAGGACACTCTATCATTTTTCTCCTGGTATGTATGTGCATTCCTGCTGTCTGTATAGAAGGGAATAGAAGAGAATGGATCATCTTTTGGGGAGTTCTGTGAACATGTCTCCTGATTACAGGAGAGTTTGAATATTCATGGCCTGGGACACCTTGCTGGACCCCGAGTCTCTCACCAGTAGATTCCTTTATTAAAATGTCATAGTCTTGTCACAGAAGGTAAGTGGCTATCTCCCAGAGCTTCAGCACAGCAGCTGGAGATAACCTAATTCTCCATACTCTGAAGCCATCCTTCAAAGAGTGACCAGGCTCCAATGGGATCCTCCATTACTACTCTACCCAATAATTATAGCCATTTGTCACCAGCAATAAGGATTCATTTTTATAAACAACTCTAATAAGAAGCACAGTGGTTTAATATAAATGACTATATTTTGTTGTGTTATTTTCCAGTTAACAATGACATTGTATCATGAGTAGCAGAAGATATTTTGCCAGTATTATTGTTTTTAAGATATGTGGTGAAGATCAGAATTATTAAGTATTTTAAGTTGATGTTACTTTCTTTTTATGTCAGTAGCAAATATAATATTAAATCATTAGGACAGAAACACAATATGGAAAATTCTTAGAGATTACAAGTTTGATCACCTTCCATGCCTGAAATCACACAGTGAATTTCAATTTTTATATTGTCAGCACCCCCCCCCCCACAAAATAAATAAGACCAGAATGGACCAGTATCGTACAAGTTAAGGTTCTTTTTTTCTTTTAACTTCTCTATGTTGTAATAGGAGCGGTGGGCTACATACCAGGCACCAGGCCGCCCGCATGGCTAGCTTTACCCGAAATAATTACACGGAAACTGTATTCTTTTAAACACTGCCTGACCCATTAGTTCCAGTTTCTTATTGGCTAGCTCTTACATATCGATCTAACCCATTTCTAACAATCTGTGTAGCTCCACGAGCTGGCTTACCAGGAAAGATCTTAACCTGTGTCTGTCTGGAGTAGGAGAATCATGGCGACTCCTTGACTCAGCTTCTTTCTCCCAGCATTCTGTTCTGTTTACTCTGCCTACCTAAGGGTTGGCCTATCAAATGGGTCTAGGCAGTTTCTTTATTAATAAGAAATCACTCCCACATAATCTCTATATCTTTCAAAATGACTCTATGGGAAGCAAAATTGATGCATAATTAGAATTTTCTAAACTCATTCCTTATCTTGAATTAAAAATGGAATTCTGTACATGTAACAAATTGAGATCATGAAATACATTTTAATTTATTGAAATATTTCTAGCAATCTAGTAGTGGTGATCAGTGTCTGTAATCTGAACACTTGAGAGTGGATGTTGGAGAACAATTTTGAGAGCAGTATGTATTATATTGTGAGTTTGAAGTCAACTAAGAATTATTTTATACATGAAGAAATTGAGGCACCAAGTTTGAGAGACTTTTCTTAGGTTATACAGCAAAAGAGGTAGAATTTCCATCTAAGCACATAGTCTCTGAGATCTGCATAATCTTTAATGTTCCCTCTCTTCAAAGTTCAAAGAAGTATAGCATGAGCACTTCCTTACTTCAATTATACAAGCTATAGCAGATGAAAACACCTCACAGCCAGCAGAATAACTGAGTAGTCACAGATACCCTTTTTTATTTGCAATGAAACCTCCACCTGTGCCTACTCCCTAATACTACCCAAAGTGAAGAAACATGGTCTTATATGATGACACCTAGTTCTCCTTATTAAATATGTGAAGTACATTGTAAGTGTGATGTTAGAAGCAAGCAACAATCACACTAAAAGTCAACACCACTGTAGTAGTAGTAGTATTTTACTCAGAGTTAATAAATCCTCTACAGTTATCAGTTATCCTTTGGTAACCATACTGCTATTTTCTAAAAACATGATGATGGAGTATTGTCTCAGTAGATGGCTATCAAGTAGATTTCACTGATCACAGTGACAAGCATAAACTAAAGGGCATGCTAACAAAAAAGTAAGGCAAGATGCACTAATATCCTAGGGTCTTTCTTGTTTCTATTTTAAAAGTAAATTACTCTAGCTATTTAACTATTTCTCAAGGTTAACAGATGTCTACCATCTATGAGAGAATTTGAAAACTTCTCTTGTATAAAGCAGATGTATGTGAATATTTCTGCAGGGCTTAGATTTAATTCCTGACTAATACAGTGCTTCATGAGCTTTGATCCCATTATTATACACAGTATTAGAATGAATCTTGAGATAGGGAAGAAAAGGGACATTAATATTCCATAAGAAAGATACTCGTAAGATTTAAACTTCAACAATCATTAGCCATATCTAATTTTGATAAACTATTATACATTAAATCCCTTTTATATATCTCCTTTCACTTATCTCTAAATGGTGTAGTCTTATAAAAATCTGAGTCCATTAATGTATCTTAAAGTCAATCTGATGACCCACATTAAGTCTGTATATTAATAATATGAACACACCAGCACACAATTTAGGGTCAAAACAAATGACCAGCATCTCATATTCCCTGAGAGAATATGATGTTCACTACTAGAATAAAGCAACCAAACATGACTGCACCCATGAGAAAGCCAGATATCCTCTAACAAGTCATTAATGCAGAGCTCCAAAGACAGGGATTTTGATATTCTAGGACAGTCATTTTGTGTACATTAATATGACAAATATCTTCACACAAATTACCACTAAACAACAAAAGGGCTTGGGCTCACAGGTTCAGATAATTTTTTAAGGTTCTATTGCTTTCAGGCCTGAGGCAAGGCAATACATCATGGTGGAAGCATGTGTTGGAGGAAAACATTCACTTGAAGGCAGCAAGAGAGCAAAGGTGGTCAGGGGTTCTAATATCTCTTTCATGGCAAAACCTCCTGTGACCTAACTTCCTTCCAGTAGATTGCCTCCTAAAGTTTTCAAGGTCCTTTAAGAATACCAAAGGTCACGACCACATTTAAGACACATGGAGGTGTCTTAATCATAACACATTTGAATCTGCTTTTCATATAAATAGCAGCACCTTGTATCCAGACACAAAGTCCACCCATGTTTAAAATATCAGAAGATATGGAAATGGGGATTGTAAGCTGACCTGCTGGTGACTCTGGTGACTGTTAAGGAACAACACTCTCCTGGCCTACATTATATAATATTATCAAATAAAAGATTCCAGCCTTGTCAAACTAAGCCATACTTTTATTTCTGCCTTCTTACATGGTTGGACTTCGGCTATGTTTTAAAAGTTTAGTTTTCTTTGACATTGTGATCCTACCGTCTGTTTCTTTCATTATCTGTGATCATCACTAACTAGGAAGTATCTTACAGAAGTAGTGTATAGAGGTAGGATGGCACAGATAAACTTCAATTTGAAAAAAAGACTCAGTCCTCATTCTTCTCTTCTTTTCATCAAAATTATATTAAGATTGGTCCGGATTCAATTTTCCCTTTGCTTGCTATTTGCTGATGCTATTGTCTTCAAAATATTCCTGTAGTGTACTACTGAAATATTTTTAAAATTTGCATCTAACAAATACATAAAATACATGTTATTTTCTTCTTCAAAGACAGCTTTGTGTTAATTTTTACACAAAAATTGACTGCATTTATTATGGATTACAAGTAACTGATTCTTACTCTCTTTTCTTCTTCCATTCACTATTCAGTCAAATAACATCATGGTTTTTCTTATGTTTCTAAAATTTTGGTTTTGTGAGCCCGTGATTATATAATTAATCCTGCAGACCCTCGAGATTCCAAAATGTTTTGAAGATGTTGCTGCACAGTCAATGATTTATAATTAACAACTACTTAAAATCATGTTACAAATGACAAGTTACATCATTTTTGAGATTTTAAGTTAAAATGCAAGACAAAAAAATGCCCTCCAACTCAATGTAATACTTGTACTGAACCAAACAAACTAATGTGTGTGAACGCTAGAAACAAATTACATAAAGCTGGGCATATTTCCCATTTCATGTAAGCTATCATATTCACTGAGGCACAAATGTTGCAAACATTTTTATCATGCCATCCTCAGGTATTCAGTTGTGTCATTCTGAGCTTTGTACAAGGTCACATATTCACCATACTCCATCTAAGTACACACAGGAAACCATCCCTGCTTCTACTTCTTCTTTCTACTTTAAGGCAGAACATAACAATTCAAAGAGGATAATGCTATGTAATGGATACATAATAGGTTATATTATTTACGATGCTCAACCTTTCCTGTGCTCACTTTCCACATGCCAAAGTAATTATCTCATCATGCCAGGACAACTGAGTGACACTAGTTATCACATTTCACCTCAAATCTCCAAAGAATTACCAGTGGGACTTTGCTGAAGGTGGTGCAAAAGGCTGTTATAGCCAACACAGCTGGATTTGCAGCTGAAGTCTATTTTAGCACATTTCCTTTGGGAAGGCAGGCAGAGATTGCTGTGTATGGAACTAAACGCAAAAGGAATCCCTAATGGTTTTATGTTGTCTTAAAGTGGCCAGTTTGTGGGTGGAAACTCTTTCTGTGTTCTTATCTACCTTTCCAGGAAGAACATTGCATCTCAACAAGTATAAGACTTGTACACATACACACACACACACACACACACACACACACACACACACACTATACTTTTAATATCTAGGCAGTTTTAACCACACTGTTCTTACTCAAGAATGTCTTCTCTTTCTGGAGGAAGCTTGCCCATATATTGTACTGCAATACTTTAAACCCTGGGCCAATTCAATCATAAGTCTCATACATTAACAGACCCCAACTATTACACTTCAACTGTGTCAAGTGTACATAATTACCTTCAAGTAGGAGGACACAAGGGAAATCATGTAGGCATGCTCACTCTTTTTGGCAGAGCACTTAGGATATATTTGCTGTATTTTGAACAGGAGAAAATATTATACAACAAATATGTTAAATTCAGACTTACAGGAATCATATGTTAGCCATGTAATATCATTGCTGTTTTCATCTTTTACTTACATGTGACCTTGTTCCTACAGCAAAGCTTTATTGGTTTTATTTAGTGAAGTTCCAATTCACTTACAGACACTGTCACAGTGGGCTACAGACTAAGATACTAGTCCCCCTGCTGTCAAAGATGTGGACTCTGGGACATTCTTCAAGCAAAGTCAATCATACATCATTTTAAGATTTCGGATTTTGCTTGGGCTTCCCACAGGTCAGGGAACCCTGATTGCTCTTCGAGCAGATGGGGGGGGGGGGACTTGATCGGGGGGAGGGGGAGGGAAATGGGAAGCGGTTGTGGGGACGAGGCAGAAATCCTTAATAAATAAATAAATTTAAAAAATAAAAAAAAAATGCTTATCACCATTGGAAATGTTCTCCATGTATTCATTCTCTTGTGTTATTATCAACTTTGATAATAATACAGCTTCAGCTCTTTCACTGCAAATAAATATAATATACACTTTCGGTCCTTCAAAAAAAAAAAAAAAAAAGATTTCGGATTTTGAGAAATAATACCCATATATAGATAGGAAGTTCAGAGCCCAGTCATTCCATTAACTCCATCTTAACTTTAAGACACCCTTTATTTTACTGCTTCTCACAGATTTGTTCTCCATATCTTCCTTTCTGAAATCTTCATACTTGGTCAGAATATCTGCTAACTTAACAAAGTATCTTTTTTCCTGTTTAGATTGCCCAAAGCCAGTTTGTGTGGCTCACATTCTTACATTCTAAATAACCGAGGAATTCTGAAAAAAAAAAAAAAACAAACAAACAAACCAAAACCCCCCCAAACAAACAAACAAACAAACAAAAACAAAAAAACAGGATCCAAATTCCAGTGTATTACATATTGCTAACTCAGGCATTGCCTTGATGAGTGCCAGTGGTCTTGTCTGTAAAATCAAAGGTGTAATAATGAAGGAGTTACAGTGTTTACTCTATGAAACACATACTGCAATCCTATCATTGTCCTTTTTCTCCTCCTTACCTTTTTGCATATCTCTGGCTCAAGTCAATCACAAAAGAATAAAAAGGGAAGTTGAAAAAGTGGATCTTTAGAACATTCCAGGTTGCAGCCCCAATGCACTTCAATCCTTGAATCAGAATTTTCAGGGGCTGAGGATCTCTGTGTTTGCACTAATGATGCTCACAAATCGTTGATGTGTTATCTGCAGTACATCTTCATCTCTGTTGCATCTCTGACACTTCAGCAGCAATTACCTCAGGGGACAATCTGTATCTTATTTTTCTCTTTGCCAGCACCTGTGTCATTCTCTGCTCTATGCAAACCAGAACGGGCTGGTCTAGTGTGTTTATTGCATAGATATTGAATGTATGGAGGAAAAAAGAAGGTACAAAGCAAAGACTATGAAGATCATTTTATGTGTTCTGGTATTAATGGGAGAAAGTGTCTCAGATATGACTTGTGTCACTGTAATTCTACTTAATATAAAAAATGGTCATGCACTATATCATAAGATTTCATTTTAGATATCACTGAATCAGTGAGGACCATGATGTTATAAAATTGTCTTGTGGATTATATTCATGCACGAGAGTCTTAAACCATGCTTTGTGTTGGAGCTGCAGGTGTAGCTCAGCAGCAGAAACCTTGCTTGGCATGCAGAGACTGTGTGTTCAAGGCCCAACACAGGAACAATGAGGTGAGTAAATGGGAATCATTCTTATTACATCATGTATTATTAGATTCTGTGACAGAAATTGTTTGCTCAATGGAACTTCTTCCATTTTCATTGAAATTTATGGCCAATTTGAGGGAGGTTTAATTGAATATCGTGTGCTATAGGGAAAACTAATAACTAAACTGAAGTGAACTCCTGGAACTGATCCATATAAATGATAAAACTCTTTCTCCACTACCATTTTCTCTGAGAAATTTATTTTAACTCTATATCAGTGAATCAGATGACAGACTAATTTCAAGCCAACTTACAAATTAATATTCCTACAAGGCAGAAATACATCAAGAGTACTCCCTTACAGGAATATAAAAAGGAAGACAGAGTAAACAAAAGGGGCTTATAAAGCCTTTAAGCTTCAACTTTTTTGGTTGGAAATTCACATATAAATATAATATGTCTTTGCCATAGTCTTCCCCTACTCCCTGCCTCCAACTCCCCCACAACCCTCCCAACACATCTTTCTCACTTCATATACTGTTTAAAAAGCCAAACAAAACCTCAAAATTTTAAGTCCAAATAATGACGCTGTATGTACCTACCACATGCGTGTGCAGTCATCCACTGGGTCAAGGACAATCTATCAGCAGACACTCCCCATAAAGAAAAGTGGCTCTCTCTCCCTCAGTAGCTATCCATTACCATAGGCTCCTCTAGGGCTGAGACATTGAGAGCCCTGTACCCCCTGTGATGGAAGTTTTAACATGTTCGATCTTATGCTGGTCTTGTATAGGTGCCACAGTTACTGTGAGTTCATATGTGCTAACAGCCATCACACGCTTCGCTTCCTACTTTCTTTCTACTTTCTCTTCTGAAGTTTCCCTTGGGCCTTGGGGAGGCAGGGGTTTATATAAATGTTCCATCTCCAGCTTGCTACTTACAGTTGTTTATTTTCAACACTCTGAATAATTATGAGTCTCTGTATTAGCCATTACCCTCTTCAATTAGGAGTTTTTCTGACCAAGGATGAGAGAAACACAAATGTAAATATATAAACCATAAATATATTAAGACAATCTCATATAGTCCAAAAGGGCCTCAAACTCACTCCATAGCCAAGGATGATTTTGAACTTCTCACCTTCATGCCTTTATTGCTCAAGAGCTTGGATTACAGTCATGCATCATAAACTAGACATATAGGCATGCACCAGCATGCCAGAATTTAAAGCTTCATAAGTGTAGTGAACATCTTTTAATTTCCCATTTCCATGCTATTTTATTCATTGGTAACACTCTAATAAATGGGTGCTATTCAGACACAAGAGAACATAGGATTTTTGTTCCGCCTCTGCCAGAAACTATGTCACTGAGTTCTGGAAAGGATTACACCCTTTTAAAGATCCTGCTCTTGCTTCTCTAGAAAGAACAAATTCCAGAGGACAGTTTTATAGGGTTATCTCACTTGTGTTTTTGGCTTTGAGAACCATAATCTCCTAAGGGCTCACTGTGATAGAAATCACATGTATGCTGAATATCCAGTATAGGAGTTCCATGGGCTAAAACTACCACATGTTCTCCTTCTGGTACAATCTTTCCATAGCTCAGTAGCAAGCTACATGAGAGCAGAATGCCTGGGATAGTACAAGGGTGGGTTCCTATTCAGAGACACGCAGTCACAGACAGCTTGCCATTCCATCTGTTTGCTGCAGCAGTCTGAGAGGAAGCATCATCTGCTCCATCAGGTCACCCCGTAGCACAAGCCTGCCTGGATGCGGAATGTGAGCTGAGACTTCCGTTGCAGGACCACTCATTCCCAAATGATAATGATCAACATATTACTGTTGAAGAGTAAAGCTTATAAGGCTAAGCTACAAAACCGTTGACATCTTTGGGCAAGAAATATGATTCAGAGAGCATCCAAGTCCGGCTCAAGGGGCCATATTACTGAAATAGCTGAATTTACAGATTGCTTAGTTCCTTTTTAAATTGGCCTAACCCAAAGCCTAATGAACAAGATTGTCTGAAATTTATCCGAAGTATATTGCAGTAGCTACTTGCAACCAAACCCACAACCAGGAAGGCATGCACACACACACACACACACACACACACACACACACACACACTAGAGTGAGCAGGGTCTGATTCTAAGGGCAACTGGGTTAGTCTTCCAAATGTCAGTTCCAAATAAATACCAAAATCAACCAAAAAGGCTTAGGTGTAAATCCATTCTCAATTTACACCTGACTTTTATGAGTTCAAGTGAGCAGCACTTGGAAATGTCAGGCAGAATTCTTTTATGAAGTTGCACATGACTTTTGGGGGCACCGATCTAGTCTGAAGTGGTATTTGACGATCTAGGTGCAATATTCAGAAGGGAGCTGAGTGAAGAAGGGTCAAGAACAGAGGAGACCAGGCACCAGGTGAGAAACTACTTTGAAAACATACCAGAAATATCTTCCTGCAGATGAACAATGATGGATTTTCCTACTTGAAAGTCCTCACAAGTCTACCTTGGTAACCTGGAATTGTAAGTCATGTGGTATATTTAGAGCTAAGTGATGAAATTTCATGAGCTAAAAATATCAACAATGTTTCTCATGTTTTAAGAGATTTTCCCAGTTGTAAATTACCTCCATGGACCAGGTATGCTAACTTGGGTAGACTATAGTACACAGTTGTTTGGTCAAACAGCAGCTTAGATACACATGGTTATGGGTTATTTTTAATAGAACTAAAACTGAAACCAGCAAATGGATTTGTTACTTTTCTGTTGCTATGATAGAAGAGCACAACCAAGTGTGATAAAACTAGGTTTATTTTAGCTCATGCTTCAAGAGGGGAAGGAAAGCATGCCATGCCAGGAGGGACAGGAAAATGGAGACCTCATTTTCTCAATTTCACAGGAAGTAAAGGAGAGCGATTAGGAAGATTTCTTGGGCTCTAAACCCTCAAATACTGCCTCCAGTGATATACTTCCTCCAGCAAAGCTCCTCCATGTCCTGCCCAAACAGCACCACCAACTGGAGACCAAGTGTTCCAATACAGGAGCCTCTGGGGGACATTTCTTCCTCAAGCCACTGTAGCAGAATAAGGTGTGCTACTCTTAAGACTATGGAATAGCTACATCTAATGTGCTGAAGTTCTTAAAGGGAAAGGCTGAAGTTCCCCATGATTGAAGAAATTCTCTTAGAAACAAACAAAACAAACATCCACAGTGGACTCAACACTGGAGCATCAACATTGTCCTGAGTCTTCATCTTCCTGGATGAACTCAGAGTTGACAGTTCTTTTAGATGTCTAAGTGAATACTTTACAATAAATATTCCAGCCCACTTCTTAAAATCAATACATCCTACTGGATAAGTTTCTGTGGACTACCATGACTTAAAACTTAATCTTTTTTTTTCTTTTTTAAATTATTTTTATTGAGCTCTACATTTTTCTCTGCTACCCTCCCTATTTCTGCCCTTAACTTAAACCCTCTCCCAAGGTCTCTATGCTCCCAATTTACACAGGAGATCTCGTGTTTTCCTACTTCTCATGTAGATTAGATCTATGTATGTCTCTCTTAGGGTCATCATTGTTGTCTAGGTTTTCAGGGATTGTGATTTGTGGGATGGTTTTCTTTGCTTTATGTTTAAAAACCACTTATGAGTGAGTACATGTGGTAATTGTCTTTCTGTATCTGGGTTACCTCACTCAAAATGATGTTTTCTAGCTCCATACATTTGACTGCAAAATTCAAGATTTCATTATTTTTTTCTGATGTGTAGTACTCTATTGTATAAATGTATCACATTTTCCTTATCCATTATTTGGTCAAAAGGCATTTAGGTTGTTTCCAGTTTCTGGGTATAACAAAGAATGCTGCTATGAACATAGTTGAGCACATGCCCTTTTGGCACGACTGAGGATCCTTTGGATATATACCCAATAGTAGTATTGCTGGGTCTTAAGGAAGGTTGTATCCTTATTTTCTGAGAAATCACCACACTGACATCCAAAGGGGGTATACTAGCTTATATTCCCACCAGCAATGCAGGGGTGTACCCTTTACCCCATAACCTCTCCAGCATAAGTTTTAATGACTGAAAGAAACTACTGCATGTTGTAACTTTAAAGCCTAAGATCCAATGTCTTTTATTGTTATATTTTCAAGCAGGCTGCCCCATTTGTCACAATTATGCTAACTGGCAATCTTTTATTTTTTTTTTAATTTATTTATTTATTAAGGATTTCTGCCTCCTCCCCGCCACCGCCTCCCATTCCCACCAGCAATGGATGAGTGTACCCCTTTCTCCACACCAGCTCCAGCAAAGGCTATCATTGGTGTTTTTGATTTTAGTCATTCTGACAGGTGTAAGATGGTATCTTAAAGTTGTCTTGATTTGCATTTCCCTGATCACTAAGGAAGTTGAGCATGACCTTAAGTGTCTTTTGGCCATTTGAACTTCTTCTGTTGGGAATTCTCTGTTTAGCTCAATGCCCCATTTTATAATTGGGTTGATTAGCCTTTTACGGTCTAGTTTCTTGAGTTCTTTATATATTTTGGAGATCAGACCTTTGCAGGTGCGGGGTTGGTGAAGATCTTCTTTCAGTCAGTGGTTTGCCTTTTTGTCTTAGTGACAGTGTCCTTTGCTTTACAGAAGCTTCTCAGTCTCAGGAGGTCCCATTTTTTTCAATGAGGCCCTTAATGTTTGTGCTGCTGGGGTTATACGTAGGAAGTGGTTTCCTGTGCCCATGTGTTGTAGAGTACTTCCCACTTTCTCTTCTATCAGGTTCAGTGTATTCAGACTGATATTGAGGTATTTAATCCATTTGGACTTGAGTTTTGTGCATGGTGATAGATATGGATCTATTTTCATTTTTCTACAGATTGACATCCAGTTTTGCCAGCACAATTTGTTGAAGATACTCTCTTTTTTCCATTGTATACTTTTAGCTCCTTTATCGAAAATCAGGTGTTCATAGGTTTATGGGTTGAAGTCAGGGTCTTCTATTCGATTCCATTGGTCGACTTCTCTGTTTTTATGCCAATACCAAGCTGTTTCCAATATTGTAGCTCTGTAATAGAGTTTGAAGTCAAGGATGGTAATGCCTCCCTACAATCCTTTATTGTGTAAGATTGTTTTTGGCTATCCTGGGTTTTTTGTTTTTCTGTATAAAGTTGATTATTGTCTTCTCCAGATCTGTGAAGAATTTTGATGAGATTTTGATGGGGATTGCAGTGAATCTATAGATTGCTTTTGGTAGAACTGCCATTTTTACTATGTTGATCCTCCCAATCCAAGAGCAAGGGAGATCCTTCCATTTTCTGGTGTCCTCTTCAATTTCTTTCTTCAAGGATTTAAAGTTCTTGTCAAATAGATCTTTCACTTCCTTGGTCAGAGTTACCCCAAGATATTTTATGGCAACCTTAAGATTACATTCTGTCATTGGGCCTTCCAGTCTATTATCACTGCTTTCTGTCATAGACCCTATTACTGAACAATCCAAGGAGGTCATAGGTAGGAATTAAGGTAAGAGAAGGCAGTACTGTGGACATTGCATTTTCCCTTCTAGGAACACAAATATAAACTGCACAAAACACAGGCAGTACTTAGAGAAAAATCTACATACGATTTCCCTATATTATGCTAAGCACAGTGTTATAGTATCAGCTGCCTGCAGTAGATAATAATGTGTTTTTATTTTAAAAGGTTGGTGGTAGTATTAAGAAATTATGTGAGTTCTTGATAAGATGGATCCTGATGAGGAAAAGGGAAAGAGGTGACAAAGAGCTGTAGAATAATCTTTCTATATTCTATGTAAACTATACTATGTTATTGGTTTAATAAAGAAGATGATTGACCAATAGCTGGACAAGACAAGGATATGTGGGAAAACTAGACTACAGACACTGGGGAGAAGAATGGAACCAGAGGAGTTGTGAGCCAGATGCAGAGAACACAGGATATGTACAAAATGAGGTAACAATCCATGAACCACATTGTAGAGATAAGAATTATGGGTTAATTTAAATTGTCACAGCTAGTTTGTAATAAGCCTGAACTATCAGCTGAGCATTGAAAATTAATAAGAAGTTATTTATAATTAATAAGAAGTTCTGTGTGGATATTTAAGAGTGGCTGCTGCGACACAGTTAAACTCTGCCCACAACAGCTAATTTAAAGAATAGAAAGGGAAAAGAAGGATGAAGGGAAAGCATAGGTAAGGCATTCCAGCAGGAGAGTAATGGGGGACTGTCAAAACTAGAAGACACTTTGAAGGTCTTGTGAAAAAGACATTTAGCTAAATCTAGATAAGAATATTTTACATCAGGCTGAGAGACGTGGCTCAGCACTTAAAAGTGCTTGCTAGTCTTCCAGAGAGCCTGAGTCCAGTTTCCAGCACCTCTGTCAGGTGGCTCATAACAGCCAATGACTCCAGCTCTAGGGTGTCTGACTTCCTCTTCTGGCCTCCGTAGGCATGGACACACAATAGTCATACCAACACACACATGTAGACAAAAATTTAAAAAGCAAATCTTAACATCAGACGTAGCAGGGAGTCACTGCAGAAGCTCAGAGAAGTATCCTTGTGATGAATCAAGATCCAGCACTCCAGATGGTAGGGGCATAGAAATATTCTAGTAGCAAAAGGGATACTGAGCTCTTCAGTGAATGCTAAATTTTCTTCCTGCTGTTCCTGAGAGTCCCTACTCCTCCAACTATTCTGACGTACAGATTCACTGGAACATCAGAACAGCTGACATTGTTTCAAAATATATTCCATTTCTTGGAACAATTCCTCCTACCATTCTTTTCTCCTGGCTAACATTTATCCATTTTCTCCCCAGAGTTAGGCTTAATTCTCCTTCCAAGCATTTTCCTGAGAGCCCAGATGGATTACCAGATACTCCTAGGTTCTGCATAGCTCCACCACCTGCTGTTATTGCAAACACATGAAAATTCAAATGTTCTTTGATGGTTTCCACTCCTATATGATTTTACAGGACATGAGGTATAGCTTGCTCTTCCTTTTGCTTGTACCAAAAGCATACTTGGCATTTTCATTTTCTAGGAAAAATTATTTATTTAAAAAGAAGAGGGGCTAGAGAGATACTTCAGCAGTTATCAGTGCTTGGTGATCTTCCAGAAATCCTGAATTGGGTTTCCAGCACCCAAATGGGGTGGGTCCCTGCTTCCTGGGATCTGACACTGTCTTCTGACCTCTCTGAATGCCTGCAAACACATTTAACACACACACACACACACACACACACACACACACACCTGCACATAAATTTTTAAAAAGAACAAGACTGATATCTGGCCTTCTAAGTTAAGCTGAGTACCGTTCAGCAGTAAGACTTTGGTATAGCTTGGTGCCTCTTTGCGAGTTATTTGTTAATTGTTTATTATTATTATTATTAGGGTACACATATATCACAGTACACATGTGAATGTCAAAAGACAACTTTGTGGAGTTAGTTTTCTCCTTGCAACTGAATGTGACTTCTTGAGATTTTTACTCAGATTGCCAGGCAAATGTAACTTTACCCATTGAGCCATATTGATGGTTCATTCTCCGTGATTTCTTATATTGCTTGATGTAGACCTTGAAGAGTCTGAACAGTGACCTGTCTCTTTTATAAAGAAATGTAATGGCAGACACAGACTACTTAAAACAGTTGTACACTATTTAGCATTCAAAGATTTTTAGATAGGAACCTGATAAGGACATATCATGAGAAGATCGTTTTGTGG
The DNA here is from genome assembly GCF_018167655.1 of Microtus oregoni. Lineage (NCBI taxonomy): Eukaryota > Metazoa > Chordata > Mammalia > Rodentia > Cricetidae > Microtus > Microtus oregoni. The sequence continues at coordinate 47,352,408 of NW_024543061.1, read as the reverse complement.
TCATCAGAATAAAGATAATAACTGCTATCATTGCTAAGGAGGCTCTCCCCAATGCCACTAAAATATTCAAGAGAAAATCCAAGACGAAGTCATTCCTTAGCTTATGTTAATGCAAATACATCCTGAGTGATTTTATGAATTCACCCTATATTTTGTGTTGGATTTAAAGTTCTCAAAAAAAACTTGAAGTATATATCTTAATTAAGGGAGCCATTTTAGGGTTGGCAAGAGACTGGACTCTAGAGGGGTTCCCACGTGTCCAAGGCGATATCCCCAGCTTGTTCCTTGAGCAGCTGAGGAGAAGGCACCTGAACTGGCCCTATACTATAGCCACACTTGCATATCAACATAGAACCTTCATCTGGCGATGGATGGAGATAGAGAGAGAGACCCACATTGGAGTACTGGACTGAGCTCCCAAGGTCCAAATGAGGAGCAGAAGGAGAGAGAACATGATCAAGGAAGTCAGGATCCCGAGGGGTGCACCCACCCACTGTGACGGTCGGGCTGATCTAATGGGAACTCAGCAAGGCCAGCTGGACTGGGACTGATGGAGCATGTGATCAAACCAAATTCTCGGAACGTGGCTGACAAGGAGGGTTGACTGAGAAGCCAAGGACAATGGCACTGGGTTTTGATTCTACTGCATATACTGGCTGTGTGGGAGCCTAGTCTGTTTGGATGCTCACCTTCCTAGACCTGGTTGGAGGGGGAAGGACCTTGGACTTCCCACAGGGCAGGGAACCCTGACTGCTCTTTGGACTGGAGAGGGAGGGAGAGGGAAAATGGGGGAGTGGGAGAAAAATGGGAGGAGGGGAGAAGGTGAAAATTTGTAGTAATAATAATAATAAAGAAAAAAATCTTTGTATTCTGATATTTATTTCTCTTTTTCTGATTTTTAATTTCTTCATTTATATACCAAACACAATTTCCCCTCTTTCTCCCTCCCCATCCACTCCTCAGAAAGACCAAGGCCTCCCGTGGGAGTAAATTAAGCATTGTATATCAAGGTGAGGAAGGACTAAGCTTCTCCTTCCTGCATCAAGGCTGAGCAAGACATCCCACCATAGGGAATAGGATCCAAAAAGCCAGCTCAGGTACCAGGGATAGATATTGGTCCCACTGCTAGGGGGCCCACAGACCAAGCTGCACAACTGTAGCCAACATGCAAAGGGTCTAGGTCAGTCTCATGAAGGCACCCCAGCTGTTGGTCTATATTCCATGAGTTCCCATGACCTCAGGTCAGCTATGATCATGGCCCTTTTGCCCATATAACCACCCTCCTCTCTCTCTTCAACTAGACTCCCAGAGCTTGGTCCAGTGCTTAGTTGTGGATCTCTGCATTTGCTTCCATCAGTTACTGGATGAAGGTTCTTATGATGAAAATTAGGGTAGTCACCAATCTGATTACAGGTACCATTTCCACTAGTGTTAGGAGTCTTAGCTGGGGTCATCCTTGTGGATTCCTGGGATTCAAAATATACAAGAGTACAAATAGATCCATATCTATTACCATGCACAAACTCCAAGTACAAGTGAATAGAAGATCTCAACATAAAACCAGTTACAGTGAACCTGATAGAGAAAAAAAAATGGGAAGTAGCCTTGAATGTATTGGCACAGGAGACTAATTTTTTAATATAATACTATGGTTCCCCAGTTAAGAGCATTGCCTGATCTTCCAAAGGTCTTGAGTTCAATTCCCAGCAACCACATGGGGGCTCACAACCATCTGTGCTGAGATCTGTTACCCTCTTGAGTAAGAGACCTGGTTAGTCATCCTCATCAACTTTGACCATTAAACCCAATATGGACAGTTTCAAAAGAACCACCATAAACAAGCTGCCCATGCATGCTTCAGCATTGCCAAGGCATAAATTTCATTTCATTCATTCATTTCAGCACAGCCTACAGAATGGGAAATATCTGACAGAGGGCTGATCTCCAAAATTTATAAACAACTCAAGAAATTAGACATCAAAATACCAAATAATCAAATTAAAAAATGTGATACATATTTAAACAGAGAATTCTCAACAGAAAAATTTCAAATGACCACAAGACATTTAGAAATTGCTCAACATCCTTAGTCATCAGGGAATTGCAAATCAAAATGGCTCTGAAATACCATCTTACACCCATAAGAATGATTAAGATCAAAACACGGAGAACAGCTTATGTTGGAGAGGATGTGGAGTAAGGGCAACACTCACCTGTTGCTGCTCTAACAAACTTGTACAGCTGCTTTGTAAATCAGTATCACGGTTTCTCAGAAAACTGGGAATCAATCTACTTGAAGATCCAGCAATACTACTATTGGGCATATACCCAAAGGATGCTTAATCATATCACAAGGACAGTGGCTCAGCTATGTTCATAGCAGCATTATTTGTAATAGCCAGAACCTGAAAATAATCTACATGCCCCTCAACAAAAGAATGGATAAAGAAAATGTGGTACATTTACATAATGGAGTATTACTCAGGGTAAAAAAAAATGACATCATGAAATTTGCAGGCAAATGGATGGAACTAGAAAACCATCCTGGGTGAGGTAACATATATCTAGAAAGACAATCATGGTATGTACTCACTCATAAGCAAAGGATAACCAGGTTACACTTCCATAGTCCCAGAGAAGCTAGGAAACAAGAAGAACCCTAAGATGGATGCATGGATTGCCCTGGAAAGGAAAACCAATGAGATCTCCTGGGCAAACTGGGGGCAGAAAGGGGGCGTAGAAGGAGCAGAATGGGGTATGGAAACATGAAGTATCTGAATCACAGAAAAAAACTTTTATGTGCATATAAATGAACCACCTGTAATTTACTTTGAAATAGTTCAAATATAAAGATGAATAGATGTATCAATGGGTACAAACACGTATCTCAGACGTTGAACTTGAAATCTATCTGTGGACATACAGTCATTTGACCTAACATTATTTCAATTTCTATGTACTTGGCAAATTTTGACAAGGTTGGATGATTTTAAATAATGAAATAAAGTCAGGAATAGATGTTTATAGAAAGAGCATCACATAGATTTTTGAGCCCACCATTTTAACAAGAAATGAATAAACTTATGGTAAAGAAATACAAAGAAGTGAAAACTGATCATTTTGATTGAGTATGTGTGTGTGTGTGTGTGTGTGTGTGTGTGTGTGTGTGTGTGTACACGTGCCCATGTGTGCACAGAGATGTCAAAGGACAACCTTGGGGTTAATCCTTGTAGTCTTCTTTGTTTGAACCAGGGTGTCTTCTTCAACATGCATTCATAGACTAGCCAGCCCCCAAGCTTCATGAGAGTTTCCTGTCTGTATCTGTCATCTTGCAGTAGGAGCACAGGGGGATGGGGTGGGGTTTCAGTTGTATGTCACCATGGCTGGTTTCACATGGATTCTGAGGGTCAAAACTCATGTCTTCATATTTCTATACAACTGGTTTGTTTATTTTTTTTACTTTTAAAATATTATTTTATGTTTATGAGTGTTTTTCACTTTATATAGGAATGTGTACCACATACTTACCCGATGCCCATGGAGGTCACAAGAAGGTATTAGATCTCCTGGAACTAGAGTTCTAGATGGTTGTAAGCCACTAGATGAGGGCTTGGAACTGAACCCAGGTCCTCTGCAAGAGCACCACATGTTCTTAACTACTGAGCTAGTTCTCCATCTCTTCACACACACTGAGCCAGACCCCCTTGAATGCCTTTGTGCAAGTGATTTTTCACAAATGGTTAATTCAAAAAAATTCTATAAAGATATTTCTCGTTCTTGGCAGGATCACTGTAAGGCAAAATGAAATGGTGTCTATGTGTCAGTGTGTGGCTGACAAAAGACATTTATAAGAGAATATTTACAAAGCAAGCTTCTTATGATGTATTATCACAGGATGTTTTAGGCAAAGAAATAAATAGCAACAGGACTCCAGAGATAAATTTAATCCTAAATTTCCTGTCACAATAAAAAGAGAGGCAAAAGGAAAAACAGAAATGATCCATATGCCCCTAACAAATAACCAAAGCAGTTTTCTTTGTCCCAGCCCCAATCCTCCAGGCTGAAACATTCACTGGACTTCATCAAGGGCAAGTAGACTGGAAGGAAAAGTTAGTTGCTGCTGTGCAGGGAGGTGAGTGGGTGGTAGGGATGTAATGTAGGGGGAGGGCTGGGTCCAGTCAGGTTTTCTTACTTTCCTGAAAGGAGAGCATCAAACTCTCTAAGACACAAAGCTACTTCATGCCAGCTCTTCCTCCTCCCAGTTGCAGAGGACAGTCAAGGGACCATGTCCTCAAATGCTTGTGAATAAGCAGATAGAACTGCTAGTTAACCATGAGAATGTAATAGTTCTCACAAGTGGAAGTACGCCAATTAACTTAAACATAAGAATCTGAGACTTAACTTCTTTGGTGTACTCAGTAAACATCCATCGAGTTGCATACTGCTGCCTAGCAATTGCACTTGTGCAGGGTGTGAATACATTTCACCTGGATAGGTTGCCAAGTGTTAGCAACAAATGCCATCATACCTAGCAAATGTCCTAGGTTTCCTCTTGTCTAAAATGTTGACATGTACCAGTGCACTAACTTACAAAGGTTACAAGCATGTTGGAAACATTACGAACTCAATTAACAACAACAGGGAAAAAAATGCTGTAATAACTGTTTATTTTAACTTGCAAATGTTTAACAGTGCCAGGAAAGTGTACCTAACCTCCTTTTATTAGAGAGATAATTTGCTAATCAAAATACATATGTTTAACTTGTGTGTGTGTGCTATTGTTGCTGATAGCTGTGCTAATTAATATATTCCTCAAAGGCAATGGCTGCAGGTAAATAGCCTGATACAATAATATTGTGCAGGAGCTGGATTTGGGGATTCTTAGCTTCTATTACGCATTGGAGAGATCTCCATTCCCGGTGCCTTACTAGAACGAAACCTCATTTTTCTTGCATCTAGCTTAGAACTGATGTCCTGCCGCCTTCAAGCCAGGATCTATGAGATCTCCTACTTTCATTCCACACTGTGTCAAATGGAATTCTCCTTTCCTTCATTTAGCCTATTTCCCACCTTCTTTCTTTTGTCTCCTTCCTCAGGTTTTTCTCTTCATATCCTCATCCTATTCCTTATTAGAGTCTTAATTCAACTCCTTCTGCTACTGCTGAAGGTTTTACACACACACACACACACACACACACACACACACCCCATTGTGAAAATGGCCTGACCAATTTTCATCAATTTCTGAATGTATGCTATAGATAAGTGTAGCCACAGAGTAGAGCATGGACAAAGAGGCCCCAAGATTAGCTTATGAAATAAAGCAGGTAGCAGAAAAACCCAAACCCTTTACTGCCACAGTTACATGTAGTGAACAGAGTATACCCTTTGCTCAAAAGTGTGCTTTCTCCAAATTCTAAATTCTGGTGCTCTGTAATGATCAGAACTTTCTTTGCTTGGACATTCTCCAACATCTGACTCACTTCCATTCTAGTGAGTGCTTTTTCTCTTTTTAAATAAACTGTCCCTATTTCTACTACTAACCATGTGTCCTTGTTATAATTCTTTGTTTCAAAACACAAGAACTTATAAATCTCAGTTGGTGATCTTTGGAGTCAAATCCACACCTATTACCATAATAATTGAAATAGAGTTAAGACTTTTAATGATCAGACAAGGAACAGTTCTTGTGGAATGTCTAAAATGAAATTAACATATAGTTCTAAAAGAGATGATATTGAATTATAACAATGTCAGTGCCAATAGAGTATTAAGACACAGTACATATAAAAATTAAACTGATTTCAAAGTAAGGTGACAGTGCAGGTCACAGGCCACAGGCTTGGAATGGATCATCTTCTAACCTGGTCCTTTATATATATATTCTGTTGGGCAGGGTTCAGTCAGATGATATTGGATAATGGAACAATCCTATATCAGGTATTCAAAGGCAACAAGAACAGCAACAAAACAAAAAACAAACCAACAAACAAAAACAAAACAAAAAATAAACAAAAAATGTCTGGGGGTGGTGGCACATGCCTTAAATCCCAGCACTTTGGAGCCAGAGGCAGGTGGATCTCTCTGAGTTCGAGACCAGCTTGGTCTACAAAGCAAGTTCCAGGACAGGTTCTAACGTTACACAGAGAGACCCTGTCTCAAAAAAAAAAAAAAAAAAAAAAAAAAAAAAAAAAAAAAAAAAAAAAAAAAAAAAGAAGAGAGAGAGAGAGAGTAAAAACCAAATCAGGAGTATCAAAATTGGGTTACAAAATGTGTTCAAGGCAAGCCTGGGTAAGTGACTTACTGACAGCCTGTCCCAAATAAAAAGAAAGCAGAAGATGAAGCATTTGCCTCAAATGCATACAGGCTCAAGCCGCAGTGGTCCATGGGGGTCTTAGACTATGGTAGTTTTGGACCTTATCAACCCTTTCCATGAAAACACTAGAAATTCAAGCATGTACTTTGTCCCAGTTCCTAGGAATACAAATTACCGTATGAAAAGATGAAGTTATCTGGACTTTGTTCTAAATTTTGGCTTTATCTCTGGGTGGAGATCTGACAATCCAGACTAATCCCAAAGGAGATGGGAGGAATAATTATCCACTTACTGAGATGAGATACTTTTCCTTCCCCAAAGCTGCTCCTCAGTTACAGCCAATTGTAGAATCTTGGCCTTGGGGCTTGCCTGCTTTTCTGAGTCTGTAAGTTTCCTTTTTTCTTCCTTTTATCTACTTGTCTTTCTTTCAGAGACTAGCCAGTCTGGGAGCATTTTCCCTTATACTCCCAGTTGTTTTTTCCCTTTCTCTGAAGTCCTCCTCTCCTTTGGCAATGTGCTGCTTGTCACCCTCTACTGTGAATGGCAATGCTTTCTCTCTTCCTTGTCCTCATTTCCTTTTCCTGGCAGTTGCCAGCTTTACAATTTACCTGCCCTGTTTTTAAAAACTCCAATAAAATTGTCCTTGGGCTTTATTTTAATCCTCATTTAAATTCACCAGTTAATGAGACTAAGAATTCACAAAAGGGACCCTCAGTTTCTCGGGTAGCACTAGTACTGTGAATAACGGCAACCACATTAACAGACAGAAGAACCTGGCAGCAGGCAATAAGTGGGACGATTGGTTTTATTTCAAATATTCAGTTCTACAGATCATGAATTAAACTTTTCCTAGGCAACATGAAAAGGGTTATGTGGGACTTTGTTCCTAATAAATGCTGATAAACACTTAAGTTTGCATTTTACAATTGCCATATGTTAGAAAATCTCAGCACTCTTTCTCTTTGACTTTTACTTTTAACTAAAATTATTCTTAGACTATAGATTAAAAAAATATCTAGCTCCAGTTCTGGTCTACAGACCCCTTGTTTAGAATAATTTACAACTAAGATTCGTTGTTGGATGATAATACTAATTCTTTCTGTAAATTAAGACATGGTCTTAGCAGTAACTATCACTTAAGTAGGACATAACAAGACTTGTACGGTTAAATAAGCTATCCAAGGTCACACAGCTAGTACAGGCATCTGAATCCCTTCAAATATTATATTTATTTCCCTATGTTTGAATAGGCTTCTCTTTTATAATGACTAATTTCATTATCTGGACTTTCCCTCAGGAGTTTTGGTGAGCACACTCACTAGAGAAAGATGTAAGTGTCCCAAACAGAACAAGTTTCTTTCTCATCACCTGTGCCTGAGATGCAGCCTAACTAGCAAGGTAGCAGTGAGAAACTTCCAGAAGTTTTGGCACACATATAGTTTGCTGAGAGGACAGAAATTTTGTTTTGGAAAACTTATTGCCTGAGTACTCACCTAAGAAATTAGAGAGTGTAAAGAGAAGCAGAAAATTGATTTGCTTGTCTGACCCTTTTACTAAGTTTACCAGTCAGGTTTCCCCCCTGAGCTACAAAAATAAAAAAAAAAACATACTAAGAATCTAACCTTAGTATTTGGGTATAATATTGGCACACACATACACACTCACACAAGAGGGGAGGGGGAAAGAGATTTTACTGGTTATGCCTGGCTTTCCATAAGGAACACACATAAAATGGTCAAACTAAATATTTGGTATATCCAGAGACTGGGGGCATTTTTCTGTCCCTGCAGGTATCCTAAATTTCAGTTGTGGTATGTACATGACAAAAGGTGCATAAGGTCTGAGATTGGCATTAAAAATGCAAACTTCTTACACCATCCTCTGTACTGCTAAATCCCAGAGTGGACTTCTAAGAGTCCACTCCAGCCTGACCTTATGAACCAGTCTCCTTAAGATTCATGTCTTTCCAATATTCTCCCTCTTGTGATGAAGTATAAAGGCCCAGGAAGTTAAAGTAAAATGGTTTCTAGTCATACACAGGGAAAAGCTTGGGACAAGAAGCATAACAAATGCAATACTATTCCCAGGTTGGGAAAGGAGTGCACTTCTACAGGATCAATTAGTATTCAGCTGCTACCCAAAGTATTGATGCTGTAACTTCAATATAGACTCTAGCAACAACATGAAGAGAGCATACAACCATGACCTTACAATGAACGACTTGGAATTTGACAATGATAAGTCATATAATTTGTCTGTGGCAATCGTAAAAGAGTAGAATCTGTATATCTTTCCTGGTTTTCTGTGTACAAGTTTTAGAAGCTGGATTGACTTCAAGAAGAGTAGAATCGACTTTGTCACTAACTTGTTAAGATTGGATGGAGAGTGGTAGTCAGAAATAAGATGTTTTAAAGGGGGCAAAGTTGTCCACATTGGTCTTCTTTCTTGTGTAGACAAACTTTATGGCTCTCAATTGGGCTGGATTTCCATCGTCTATCCGGATTCTTTTCTGTACAGTCCTTAGGAGGACTGAACCTGATCTTGGGCCTGCTCCTTGCTTACTGACTGATTCCTAGGTTTTCAGCCTTTTCAATGTTTGGCACTTAACTGACTAGTGTGTAGGCCACAGAAAAGGTTAGCTTTTGGGGCTGGAATCAGATAAGGGCTATGTACATTTCTAAGGGAGTTCCAAAAATCCCACAGAAATAGCAATAGCTTGCAAATACTTTAGTAGGTTAATGTGTATTTTCTATCAATCTTTCAGCTGGTTACTACATGGGCTATTCATACCTGTAGAGTAGTCTAAGGGTTAAGCCTGATGGATTGTTCCCCAATACCAAACTCCCTGTACTCACCTGCTGTTCTAAGAAACAGTGGCTCAAATTAATGACCCTGTTCAAAACAGGAATTGCATATTGCTCTGAGGCAAATATATCTTTACTCTCACCACCACCAAGGGTCTGTGTGCATATGATATTTTCTTTTCATGTGCATATATACATTTGCAATTATTTTAATTCCACATATTTGTGGCAAGAAAATACAGCTTGAGTAACCAGTAATTGACTGGTGCTGAGCTTGGCATGGCTCATTCCCTTGTGAACAAATGATTCTTTTGATTCTGGGATAGAAGGTGGTGCTCATGGACCCTTTAATTTGGTTGCATAACAAACTGTGTTGGGGGGGGGCAATGTGGCCCAAATGAAAATGCTAAGGAAATAGCTATTTCTCTCAATAGGTAGAAATAAGCATATTATTTTTTAAAGGCACTTATTCCAGCTAGAACTGTACAAATGTATTTGCAATGCCTAAAATATGCTTATATACTGTAGTTTCATATTATAATAACCTGTCAAAATAATGACCAGTTTTGTTTTGTTTTTGCTTTTTATAATACCTCTCCAAAAATTTTCTGCCTAGATGAATTGTAAATATGTCAAGATGAATGTCATCAAGGAACGATGCCAAAATTTGGGAATACCATAACACTTGGCTTTTATCATCAAGCCATAATTTTGACTTATCACTAAGCCTGAGCAAGTCACTGAGCCTACCTATTGGGGTCTTCCATGAAGTATTTCTATAGTTTCTTTCTACTCTAACATTTGATAGCTTTTACCACTCTAATGAATTGATAACAAAAAATAAACAAAAACAAGAATTAATAAAACATTTTTATTTGAGCCAGGTTATTGTGGTTCATGCAGAAATCACAACATTTAGCGGGCATAGGAAGAAAAACTGGGGTGAACCTCGACTATGCAGGGAAATTCTCTCTGAAAGAAAGAAAAGGAAAGAGTAAAGGAAAGAGAGAAGAAAGGGAAGAAGAAAGGAGGAGAGGGAGGAAAGAAAGCAAGATTACCATGTAAATTACTGTCCAGGTGCAAAATAGTGCCAATTTAGAAGAGAAAGGGCTCAAAGACACAGCTAGGCTTATCATATATGATGGATTATTTTGAAGTGGAAACATCTACATGATACATCTGGATTCATAAACACTGGAAATATGTGTTAGGAACTTCAGTGTAAAGAGAAATAGGTATCCTGTCTATTGAAGCCATTGCTGTGGGAATGTAAACCTGACTTTTCTGTTGTATCTTCTGATATTTAATTAAAACCATGTATTGGCCAATGCTGGTCAGACAAGGGAAAATTGTGGTACCTATATGAGGTCATTTTTACCAGTGGCTTTTTTCATTGATACTTTTAGTCCCAAATCCCACCCACTAGCTTGGCTCTCATGCCTAACCTCAGGTCATCTGCTTCACAGCTTTGTGACCATCTCTCCTTGGCCACTGTAAAGTTTTAGTGGCACCAATTTGTACACTGCTGGTTTTCTCTCATAACTTTCAGGAATTCAATTGTGAGCAAAATAAAACTGGACAGGTGCTTGTGTGGACTGAAACTGGCAGAGAGAAATAACAGGGAAATCCACAAAACAGACCATTATAGCATAGAAAATTGCAGAGTTTTTATGCATTATGAAGTTGGGGAACAGGATGTAGATACTGGAGAGTAAGCTTTACAGAAATGTTAAGACAAAATGCACCAAAGGACAGGTAGATGGATCTGCACCTGAGACATGAAAGGAGGAAGCTAGGCTGTATATCTTCAGGTTATGAGGGGTTTGAATGTGGGATAGCATGGTCAGTGACTTCAACACTGTTCTGCTTCTTGTACTCTCAGATGTGTTAGGCTTACAACATTTAGTTTTAGGGGACATAACAAAGAGTAAAGATAGGAAAGAAGGTAGATTCTGAATGATGGAAGGGTTAAACATTTGAAACTATGTCTCATTACTAGGCAACATGCATCATACAGATTGCTAGCTCATCTGCTACCCCTGCCAAATGAACTCTCAAATAAAGGGCTTTTTTTTGTCTAATAGGAATCATATGTTACTCAAAGCATGTACCTTTATCTTCCAGCCAACAATGAAGTAGCTGAGTTTTATTTTTGTACAGGCTGCAGGTTTTGGTGTGTTTATTCTTATTTGCAACTGCTTTAATTCCATGTACTTTAGTATTAAAATACAGTTTGGGTAACTAGGATTTATGTGATACACTTTCTTCAAATAAATATCAGGTTTGTTTGTGAATGGACTTGTTCCTGTTGTCTAAAATCACAACGTCACATCCCTAACTGAGGATGGAAACTAGAATAGAACCATCATTGTGAAGAGTCGGTGATGTAAAACCAAACAATCACTACCTGCTTTAAGCATTAAAATTCTTAAAGATGTGATTTCAATAATGGAGAATGAAAACAGAAGGAACCAAGGTTTTAAGTCCACCAAAGACAGAAAAAGATAACCAAACATTCCATATGGTAACTGTAATAACAAAAAAGTACGGAACCTTGAAACAACCTAAATGCCCCTTGACTGAAGAATGGATAAGGAAAATGTGGTACATTTACACAGTGGAGAACTAAACAGCAGAAAAAAAAAAAGTAGCGGCATCTTGAATTTTGCAGGAAAGTAGATGGAGCTAGAAAACATCATTATGAGTGAGGTATCCCAGACACAGAAAGACAATTATCGCACGTACTTAATCATAAGTGGTTTTTAAACATAAAACAAAGAAAACTAGCTCACAAATCACAATCCTAGAGAACTTAGATAACAATGAGGACACTAAGAGAGCCATACATAGATCTAATCTACATGGGAAGTAGAAAAAGACAAGATCTCCTGAGTAAATTGGGAGGCTGTGGACCTTGGGGGAGGGTTGAAGGTGAGAGGAGAGGTAGGGAGGGGAGCAGAGAAAAATGTAGAGCTCAATAAAAATTTAAAAAAAGAAATACAACTAAGCCTTTGCTTTCAAATATATATGTATTGCTCAATTTGTAAAAAGTATAGGGATCTTTGCATTATAATTATTATGAATGTGTATAAAATTTAATTTTTCATTTTGTCTTTATGCCCCCCAATGATAACCTTTGTAAATGTCCCATCTAAATCAGAAAAGAAAATAAAGTATATTCTATGATTGTTGGATGAGATATTTTATTTATATTAAATTCATTAAGTTTACTTTAAAAAGTACAACTACAAAATCACAAGAAAAGTGGTTAATTTTTCTTATTTAATCCAGAATATAATAACTCATGAATTTTCCTTTAGTTTTTAAACCTTAAAGTTGTTTATGTATTTAGTCACACCTTTTGGATTAGAAGCACTAGAAGCATTCTTGTATCTTGAAATGCTTTTCTTTTGGTTTGTTTTCAGTTTTTGAGACAGGGTCTATGCAGTCCAGGCTGGTTTTAAGTTTACCATAGCAGTCCTCTTGCCTCATCCCCCTGCGTGTTACAGTCACAAGCTATGAATCATTGCACCAGTTTTAAGACAGCCTTGGACATTTTTCACCTCAAACTGAAAGGAAGAGAGAGCAGATTAGGAATCATGTGGTATTCCCCTCTCCTCTTTTTGTTAGGATGAGAGGACTTCTCTTAGAACTTTAATTCCAACACTGGAAGCTACTGTTTTATTTTATTTTTCTTTTTAAATACCCAGGAGCTGTCCCAAATAAAGGCGATTCATAGAAAGAACACTGTTAGGTGAAGGATAGGATGTTAGATAATGAGAACTACCAAATGCCTGTTGTTCTCGCTTCACAAGAGTGCATGACTGATCCTTCTGTCCTCCAAATTCAGAAAAGAACAAATTCTGTACTTATCCCTGAGCAAGGCAGTGGCCTGGCTAGTTATACTGTGAAGTGCACACTTTTCTGGGTCTCCCAATTCATTGTGTGGGAACACCCTTGTCTTTCTCTCATCATTTAAAGCTGTGCCCTGACATATTTGTACAATAAAAAGAAAGGAATGTGAGTAATACATATCTTTGCTATGTTATTTTACTTACATTGATCAAAAAGTGAAAATGTTGAAAATAATATAAACAGTTTAAAGTAAAGTAAGGGGCATAAAAATAAACTGATTATAGATGTGTTGTTAAACCAAAATATGTTTGCCCATTTTTCAGATTTAATCCTAAACTTACTCAGAGCAGCAATTCAGATCATTGTGACAAACCTTTCTGTTCATCTATTATTTCTATTTTTTGATACTGTAAGAATTTTATCAAACATGCTCAATTGATATAGTATCAAGATATTTCCTTTGGGAATGTTCTTGATGAGTGAAGGGCTTGCTTTTAAATTTTTTTATTTATTTAGTTTTACTTTCAAATTTATAAAAATTTATTCATTTAATAAACAATCTTTTACACAGCCAGCCACAGACTGGCTAGTTCAAGAAGCTAGGATGAAAGGATGGGCAGGAAACCCAGAAAAGGTTCTTTCTCCTATGATATTTATATTTTTAAATTGATTTGCAAAGACATATATTTACTATGCATGATACTGTGTTTCATAACAAAACAAGGTCTCAATAGGTCTGTTCTTGAATGCACAATTTGTTAGCCTCAGTTTTCCAGGGACTGGTTTATAAGTGGGTACCATCCTACATAGTATAGCATATTGGGAGACAGATAGGTTAGATAGATAGATAGATAGATAGATAGATAGATAGATAGATAGATAGATAGATAGAAGATAGAGCATGTACAGGCAAAAGGGGAAGTCATATGGTACCTTCCTCGATGGGTGTCCTCCTTAGTTTTTGAGATGGAGTCTCTTACTGGGATGTAGGATCTACTGATGCTCATTGATGAAATTCGCTAGAATGACTGATAGGTAAGATCCCTTGAGCTGAGCATCGCCACTCCAAACACCACTGAGAATACAGGTGTGTACTGCCATACCCAGCTTTTATGTAGGTAGTAGAGATGAAATTCAGGCCTTCACACTTGCATGCAGACCCTTAACCCATTCAGGTATCTCCCCAGTGCTGCATTGCATCTTAAAATACATATATCAAGCCTCAGGGTCTATTGTCCATTACCCTGGGAAAGAAACAGGTTAAATGTTTCCCCTCGGTATGATCTACACCACAAATATTTATAGTACTTAGTTTATACTTACATCAGTTTATGCAACCGGGTTTCCCCATTTTCATTTTTGGTGGATAGATAGGTGGGCTAGAGCCCTTTGTCTCTTATTCCAGGTTCATCAGCTGTAATGCTTCAGTTAGGCTGCCCTTTCAAGCTCCTCGATGGGATTCCTGTTCTCTTGAAGTTTTCTGAATGATTGACTTTCAAAATCTCATTCACAGTGAGAGCTAATGGATGTTAATAGTTTCTCCAAGTATTTAAATTGTAAATGGAGACTCCTATAGGTACACTTGAACTCAAAGTAATTAATGTTTCATCTGTAGACTACAACAATACAATGGAAGACATTTAAGAGGCCACGTTTTTCTTCCATAGTGCCGTGTTCCAATTAAAGCTAACCATTTAGGTAGATCCTACAAAATGGGTGCATGTGGGTGACTTCAAAGTTAAGGCAATTGCTCTCAAATTTGTGGGTGTTATAGAATCAACTGAGGAAATTCTTAGTTTTACATGAGTGCTGTATCCCCAAGATGCTACTTTGGAGATTTCATGAAGAGCCAAAGATTCTGTGTTTCAAGTAAAGCAATATAGGCAAGTTTAATGCAAGTGAAACTTCAAGGGCTCCTAAAAACATCTGCTACCCCAAATAATGCTGGGACAGACATATTGTCAGGTGTCAAAATATGTTAGATCAACTACCTCCTCGAAACTTTCAAATTAGTGTCACTCAAATAATAAAAGGGTTAAAAATTACATTATGGAAAGTTTGTAAGAAACAGATTAAGGACAGACCACTGTTATCACCCTTATTAACATTAATTAATAATGCTAAGATTCTTGGATTGTGTCCATAAGTATCATATATTGGTCTATGTATTTGCATTCTTTCATTAAATGATTTAGTCTTCAATGTGCAGACATATGTTAGGAAAGACCAACTGAATGATGCATGAGAATAAGCATGTAATTATATTGTTGTCATTAAAGTTAATATCAACTCACATGATCGAAACTCCGGATAAAGGATGGTGAGATTGCCATACCCGGTGTATTGCAGGGGTTGAAGGAGATAGAAAGTAAAAGATTGATTTGTACAGAATCTCTCAATCTTGCTTCGCTTATTTTTTTTCGAAGCCAGGTCCCTTATCTTTACTTTTACTCTGTTCAGCTCAATCTCTTCTTGTCATTTTCCTTTTCTGTTTGAAAATAACTGTGCCCAAGTCTGCAAAGCACCGTCTTTCTATTCTATTTCTTGTTGTAAAGAGTTTGACACTTGGCGAGATAGACATGCTATAAAAATAATAGTGGTGGATTGTTTTGACTTATAGGGAATCTAAGGGGAGAAAATGTCCCTACACAGGAAACTGACAAGACAGACCTCAATCGCTCTGAATGATGGGGTTGGTGATTGGGGAGGATTGCTCCGTTTCTCCTCTGCCTTCGCAACGTGCCACCTGCGCACCTGCAGGCTGGTGGCAGAAGGAAATACACCTAGTGAGGGTTAAGAGCAAAATTCTTACTGCCAAAGGCGAATTTTTGACACGAAATGGAGGAGATTGGGCACTTTTGCCATATTAAGTGAAGCCTAACAATGGCTAAGAGGCAGGCCCTTGGGAATGAACCCATGATATGAATATGATAATGTAAGAGGAAGACTGTTTGTTGGTTCCCAACTGCTCAGACATGAAATAACCACATAGAAACCGTATTAATGAAATCACTGCTTGGTCCATTAGCTGTAGCTTCTTATTGGCTAACTCTTACATATTAATTTAAGCCATCTTCATTAATCTGTGTATCTCATGGCAGTGGCTTACCGGTAAAGTTTCGGCATTTGTTTCCAGCAGGGCTACATGGCTTCTCCCTGACCCTGCCTCCTTTCCCCCAGGATTTAGTTCAGTCTCCCCCCTTCTCCCCACCTACCTATGCTCTGCTCTGTCATAGGCTCAAGGCTGCTTTCTTTATTAACCAATCGCATTCACAGCATCCAGAGCGGAATCCTACATCATGTTAAGGGTACAATTTTTAGCAAATACAAGTACGGTTGCCTTGCCTTGCAATCTTTTTCTCACACTCAATGTTAGGGATTCAGTGTGATCCCCCTAACATATTCTATAAACACATATCACTCACGGGTTTTGCTCATTTGAAGCTCTTTTTCTTTGCTTCTAGCCCATTATACTTCTAAATTCTAACTATTCACCAAAGTAAGAATTTCAAAGCTAAATGCACGTGGATTGGCGTAGAGAAAATCCACATATTAAAAAAAATAATTGTGATATTCTGGGCTTAAAGATTATGAAAGTATTTCCATTTCCTTCACCAGATTAAAGTGGTCTATTATTTTGTCACTAAAAAGTAAAAGCAAGTCTAACCACATAGGCTTATATACTTGAATACTTAGCCCCCAGTTGATGGAACTGGTTTAGGGAGGATTAAGAGGTGTAGTCTTTTGGAGAAGGTGTGTCACTGGGGGGGTGGGCTTTAAGGTTTCAAAAGCCCATGCTGGGGGCCTAGTCTTTCTCTCTCTGTGTCTCCTCCTTGTATGTCAGAGGTAGTTTCTCAGTTACTGCTCCATTGCCACGTCTCCTGCTTGCTTCCATGTTCATAGAATCACTTTTTGAAACTGTTAACAAGTCACCAATTAAATGATTTTTTTCATGCATTTCTTTGATCAGGATGCCTCTTCACAGTAATAGAAAAATAAATAAGACACAGTTAGAGGCTCCTGACATTATGACATTGCAATATATTGTTTTAGACAAATATGTTGGGCCACATTCATTGCTGTTCTGGTATTCACACAGTCCAAGAATTGTAGGTTGGATATCAACCACAGTATCTGCAAAGATGCCCTTCATATTTCTGGCCCACATGTAAGGAGCCACAACTAGAATTGCCATAATGGCGAAAGCCAGCACATTTATCAACTCATTGGTCCCAAAATCTGTAACTATCAACTGGTCAAGGAGCCCATCTTACCTATTCTGTAAATCTCAGCATGTGTACACAATTAGAGACATTCATTAATCTTTACCTCATTTTCAGGAAACATGGATTAGTAGCTTTGCTTATGGTACTGGAGTCATGAATATATTTTAATAGATAAGAAATCATATTAAAAATAAGTATACATCCAAAACCTCCCATTTCTGTTATATTTTGTGTCTTACTCTTGTAATATTTTGTGTATACAATCAAATCAGAGGTTTATTTTTTCTTGCTCTTTTCCAGGATAGAATGTATTTTTCCATAACAACAATGCACAAATTTTGCGTTGTCTAAGTAATTCAATCAAATTTTATCATGAAGCTAATCAGTGGCAGCAAAGAATGAAAATGAAAAATCCATTAATTTTGTTTATATAATCATTTGCCATCAAATAGAATACTGGAAGTGTGTGTGTGTGCATGTGGGCAACTTATTTCTGGACTAATATATACAGAATATGCACACATATGTAGATAACTCATCATGTGGTGAAATGCATAATCTATACATTCAGAAATTCATACCAGGGCTCTGTAGAAGGATATAAAAATCAGGAAGTAAGTCCAGTGATTATTTTATATTTGTTTCTAGACAGGTAATTTCTGTGGCCTCTTTATGTGTTCTACCACTTCCAAAGCCACTCTCTGTCCTCATATCTATGGCATATAAGTACAGACATCATAAGCACTTGCATAGATGGAATGTCTATACATCATTTAAGAAAGAGTGTCTACCAAAAAGATGATTATGGTATGTACTCACTCATAAGTGGATTCTAGCCATAAATAAAGGACATTGAGCCTATATTTCATGATCCTAGAGAAGCTAAATAAGAAGATGAACCCAAAGAAAAACATATAGTTATCCTCTTGGATATTGGAAGGAGACAAGATTGCCAGGAAAGAATTGGAAATTTGGGGGTAGGGGTGGGGTGGAGGTAAGGGGAGATGGGGAGAAAAAAGTGAGAAGGGAAGGATGGGGAGAGCTTGGGGGAATGGGACGGTTGGGATGGAGGAAGGGTGGATATGGGAGCAGGGAAGTATATATCTTAATTAAGGGAGCCATTTTATGGTTCACAAGAGATTTGTCTTTAGAGGTGTTCCCAGGTGTCCATGGAGATGTCCCCAGCTAGATCCTTGGGCAGCTGAGGAGAGGGAACCTGAAATGGCCCTATCTTATAGTCATACTGATGAATATCTTGCATATCACCATAGAACCTTCATCTGGTGATGGATGAAGCTAGAGACAGAGACCCACATTGGAGCACTGGACTGAGCTCCCAAGGTCCAAATGAGGAGCAGAAGGAAGGAGAACATGATCAAGGAAGTCAGGACCGCGAGGGGTGTGCTCACCCACTGAGACGGTAAAACTGATCTAATGGGAGCTAACCAAGGCCAGCTGGACTGGGAATGATGGAGCATGTGATCAAATCGGACTCTCTGAAAGTGGCGGACAAGGAGGGCTGACTGAGAAGCCAAGGACAATGGCACTGGGTTTTGATTCTACTGCATGTACTGGCTTTGTGGAAGCCTAGCCTGTTTGGATGCTTACCTTCCTAGACTTGGATGCAGTGGGGGAGGACCTTGGACTTCCCATAGGGCAGGGAACTCTGACTGCTCTTTGGCATGGAGAGGGAGCAGGAGGGGGAATGAGGGGAGGGGGAGGGAAATGGGAGAAGGGGAGGAGGTGGAAATTTTTAAGTAAAAATAAATAAATACATAAATAAACAAAACAAAACACACAAAAAAAGAAAGAGTGTCTAGGAGACAGCTAGGATTTTCAATGCCCTGCCTCATGCTACCAACAGAGTTGTATGACATTGTCATGATACACTTATACTCTGCTTCCTGGGCTAGATTAAAATCCTCCCACAGAGATATATACTTTATCCTTTAAAGATGACTATGTAGATTTCACTTATGTTATAGCATCTAGGAGTTCTTTAAGAGTACAGTGTTCCTCTGTGTATTTCTACTTCAGCCATCAGATGCACCCAATTTCCTATGTTATGAAAGTGATACATTCACTGCAAAATTATATAACTTGAAGTATAACAGAAGAATATGAATACTAATTAAAAATTCATCACCCAAAATAAATAAATGCTGATGAATTAGTGTGTTACTATTATCTAATTTTCATAAATGAGCATATTTTTACCTTTATAAGCCTAGTATTCTGAAGCTTGAGGAAGTCATAAAGTCACATACAGCTTGTCTATAATATAAGAGACTCTGGGTTTGCTTTGCAGAACCACGAAACAAAATAATATCTTAATATTCTGTTCTATAATTGAATTATGATTACATTTATATGTATTGCATTTCAAGTATTTATCTATACCATTTAATGCTATTCTAAACATATTTTTTTATAAGGGAAGAGAAGTCACAATCCTTAGTAGTACAGTCAATCACTGGTTAAGTTGCCCTTGCATACACAAATACCACCTACTCCTGTCCAGGCTTCTGCATCAGTGGCATTCAGTAATAAATAAAGAACATAGTACTCCTTGAGTCAACCTTGAAATGTTATACTAAATATAGGAGGCCAGTCACAAAAGGCCACATGTAGTATGATACCACTCTATGAAATGAATAAATAAATCTTTAGGATTGAAATGTATGGTAGTATTTTATTGAGTCCTAGGCAATGGGGAAACAGTGAATAAAGCTAAATTTTTGTGTGTAGATTAAAATGGTCTGAAAGAATTATTACTGAATGTTCTCAACTTGTCTACAGTAGATTATAAATTATATTTTATGCATGTGTGTGTCTTGGCTGCATGTACCACATTGTCTCTGATGCCTATGAAAGCATAAAGAAGATGTCAAATCCCCTAGAACTGGATTATGGGTAGTTGGGAGTCATCATATGGTTTCTGGAACCAGAACCTGGGTCCTCTGTAAGGGCAGCAAGTACTTTTAATCACTGAACCATGATTATTAAACAAGATAAACAACAAAATTTTTTATTGAACATTATACATTGAAGAAATATATGGCAAATACATTATGAATAATGTTGTTTACACCTATAAAACTGCATTATCAAAAAGACACTTAGGGCTCTATGTTATAGAAGTTCCAGAACTTATCTAGTCACTGACCTATAAATATTTGCGTAGTCTCTTAATAATATATGCTAAAGATGATACAATTTTGAGCACAATAGATTCAAACATTTGATAACTGATAAATTCTAAGAAGGGGGAACACCTCAATCCTGGAGTGCACTGCCAGACTGTTTTCCAGTTCACTAATTTGCAGTTATGATATGGTGTGTGTATGTTTCTTTATCATACTTGTGAGGCCGACCATTTGCTATCCAATCTTTGATAAAATGACATCACATTTGCATGCATGCCTGATTTTGTTCATTCAGTTGTCTCTCTCCATTTGTCTTGAGCACCCTTGAGGCAGACTTCAGGTCAGCTTCACATGTTTGAAATGTTGCCCACTTTCTGTCTATACATTCTCATAACGATGTGTGATATCTCTATAACACCATACATTATAATCTAGTTTATGTGATGTTTATGGATGAGTTTCTTTTCTACTGTGTTACAGAGCTTTTTAATGCATGGGTTATGGGTTAGCATTCACCCATCCATGCCTTTCTTACAGAATCTAGTGTACAAATGGCATGAAATATAACAGACCCAGTACTGTAAGAAACTCAACAAACTTCAAAATATCTACCCACTCAAACCTTTATTTAGCCACTTCTCTGAGCTAGATACCGACTAAGGAAACAGCAACTCAATGATGAGCAAAATCAGAAATGATGTCAATCCTCTAGGACACTTCAATCACTAGATGAGGAAGATGAATAGGCAACCAGATCAACGGAGGTTAGAACAAATACCAGTGAACTTTAGCAAAGCCTGTCACTTAGCTGTGGAAGGCTTCTCTGAGAAAGGACAATAGGTTATACAATCAGAAAATGTGCCATGGTTAACACACTTGGAGGGCAGGAAGGAGCCAGGAGTTTCTTTCCTGATAGGACCACTAGATAGCTCGTCTTTCCCAATCACATGACCAGCCAAGGGTGACCTTAGTATAATCCCCCATAAGAGAAAATTGGTAAATTCATTCCAAAAAGTATCCAAGGACTCTCACAGAATGGCATTACTTTGGCTATTCTTTCCAGGATCGAATTTCATCCATAATCATCACCCGTCTTTGCCCCTCTGAGACTTCACATGATACAGCGAATGGCCAGAGTGTATTTGTTCAGCGTCCTTTATCCACTGAGGAAAAAAGCTTCCTATTTCTTTGTCTGTCCGATGGGCTGAGTCTCTAATCTATTCAGTATGGACTGCCACATTCCAGACACAAAACAAATCTATATGCCCTACCCCCTTCAGTCAAAGGATTCAGGTATTCCAATAATTACACAACAAAGTGAGTGCAGAAAAGGCAATATCCCTAATGATTAGTGTTAAACTTAATTAATTACCTCTAAAATAAAATGACACATAAACTTTGTAATTAAGAATAATTCTTAATTAAGGAACATTTGACAGATAGGCAAGGAAGATGAATGCAATGGAAAATGGCTGATTAACAAGGGGAATTAAGCACTTATTGAAGACATTTCGTAAGCCCTGTTGTGTTTATTAAATGTTTAATGCATTCAGTGAACTGAAATTCAAAACACACATTAAGGGCATTCTAATAAAATGAATGTATGCTTTTGCAGCCAGATGTAAAGTGTGTTATTTGTAGTTAGAATGACAGCTACATTTGTACCACCTTGATCACCCGACTCAGGAAAGGAAACCAGTTGTCTGGGGTCAGTACCACATCTGTTGACTTCTGAAGGCATGGGAAAAGCTTATAGCTTTAAAGATTTAATATGGGGTTGCCCCTAAGGAACATGTGTTCTACATCCTTATTGGCATTGGAAGAAGTTGCTTAGATATGGTGGAGGAGCTGAGTGGTATCCCCGGCTGTTTCATTTAATACCGATAACCCGACTTGTATAAACATGGCCTGGGGGAATCTTGCACAGCAGAAGATACAACACAAGAAGAAAGTAGAAAGACTAGCTGCAAACATGGTCTTTCTGTTCTAGAAAAATCTCTTCTGATCCTAGCCACTTAATTTTATGTAACTCCTTAGCTCCTCCTAACCTTGTAAATAGCTCATCTACAGTCACAGATTAGAGCTCAAATTCGAACAAAAGTAGACACTGAAATGAGGAGAAGAAAAAGAGCACAATTTTGCTTTGGTTTTTGGTAAGCAGTATCAAATAACATAAAGCTAACAATGAAAGAAATCATGTAAAAAGATTCCAGTGAAAGAAGTTCCACAGTGTTTCTGTGAACACCATGTCTGTAAATGCGATCAACTGCAAAACCATGGTGTTTCTTTTTATCAGGGTATACTAAGACTTTCTTCATAGAATCATAACTCCTAAGCTTTGAAATAGTAAAAGGAAAATCAAGCTGAGAGAATACTATAATATAAAAACAAATCATCTCTCTCTCCAAAATAGCATTAAAATAAGTATTGTGACACACACACACATGCACAGAGAGAAATTAGGCATAGTAAGATGACAGCCAGCATATTATACATTGAGTATTAAGAAAATACTCATGATTCTACTTCTGATTCAAAACTTCTTTAGAAAAGAGAGTTTTTCTACCCTAGCAAGCGCTGTTAGAGAAAAACACATGGGTCTGCATTTTTGAGGCTATTATGCACTGAGGAGGTTGGTGACAGCTAATATTCATGTTCTCTGCTCACTGACTGATTAAATGCCTTACATTTCCATAATATAAAATACCCGCTCTTGTGCTTATTGTAAAGTCTACAGCTTTATATCTTTTTATTTACTCATAATGAGATGCATTGTGGAAAACCCGCTAATTTTTCTTAACATTCACTCCTTTTTTGCTCCAAGTTTAAGAATCAGCTAATTTGAAAGTTCACTTTGATTTTTCATTGACTCCTGTGCCTGCCTGCTGCCTCCGCCATCTGCTGGGAATTTGAAGACAACTGTTTAAAAAAACTTGAAACAAAAATTCATTGTGAATCATGCCATTTGATGATGTTCGACCTATAGTCACAAAGACAACATTAATTCCCAGACACCCTCAAGCGTTTGTGAAGATGAACCAGTCATACACTGATGTGTGTGTGTGTGTGTGTGTGTGTGTTTGTGTGGGAGTGGTGCATATTTGTGCTTTTATAACTCACTTTTCTTGTCATTCAACCAAGGCTGTTTCTAGACCTCTAACTAGACTGCATTGCTAATACTTTAACTGTTGTCACCTATAACCAGATTTTGGTTATTTGATATGTGCGTCATTCCTCAGGCAGAAAGTTGAAAGCATCTGCGATACTGTTGTCTCTGGGGTCTCATTTGCAGTAGATGGAAACCTGTTTGGATAGATGTGCCTCATCTACATAAACATATTTTGATTGATGACAAATAGCATTACCACTTAAAGAAATTGTCCAGTTTGGGTCAGTAGATGGCCAACTCTTAATCATGTCCTTTCACTTCATTTTAATGTGTCATTTTTTTTTATTTTTAAAAATTCTCTAACAAGATTGACAACAATATAAAGGCCACCAGGAAGGATTTTCCCATCAAATGTTCTTGAATAGCTATGTATTAAATTTTAAAACCACATTGTAAAACTTATATATAAAACTGGCTTTCCTTTTTCCACATTTCCTGTTTCTGTTTGGTCAACTACAAGTAGCCCATTCTTCAAGGCCTGTTAAAAACCCGGCCTTGAATGAAGGTTTTCTAAGGAGAACTGTGGGTTGATGGAGGAAGGTCATTGGTTAATAAAGAAACTGCCTTGGCCCATTTCATAGGCCAGCCCTTAGGTGGGTGGAGTAAACAGAACAGAATGCTGGGAGGAAGAGGAAGTAAGGTAAGATGCCTCAGACAGATGTTGTGTTAAGGATCGGTGGGGCTACTTCCTGCCATTCAGCTAGCTTTACCCGAAATAATTACACGGAAACTGTATTCTTTTAAACACTTCCTGGCCCATTAATTCCAGCCTCTTATTGGCTAGCTCTTACATATTGATCTAACCCATTTCTAATAATCTGTATAGCCCACGAGGTGGCTTACCAGTGAAGATCTTAACCTGCTTCTGTGTCTGGAAGGAGAATCATGGTGACTCCTGACTCGGCATCTTTCTCCCAGCATTCTGTTCTGTCTACTCCACCTACCTAATTTTCTGTCCTATCAGGGCCAAGCAGTTTTCTTTATTAGTTAGCCAATGAAAGCAACAGATAAGATACAAGACCCACTTCCATCAGACAGATGCCATGCCTCCCCTCTCCAGGGCAGACGTGATGAAGCAAGCTGCCAGGTCAGACATGCTGAATCTTTCCTGGTAAGACTGATGCTATGCATATTACTAAATATGGGTTAGGCAAGATAAGTCACCACCTTTCTTCCTTGTCTAATTAGCCTACTGGGAGGGGTGGCTGAGCTTTCCTTCTGATGTAGGAGCTGCTAGGACACATGCTTTCACTTGAACAATGTCAACAACAGGTCTGCTTCAGTGAGTTTTTCCAATAGCTATATCCCCCCCCCCCTTACTCTCTCTCTCTTTCTCTCTCTCTACCCCATCAGATGGTACAGGTAGAAGTGATCCCATTATGGTTCTGTCTTGAAATCTGTTCCTAAGGTATTTAGTATTCATGACCCAAACCAAAGTAAAATATGATAATGCCAGGGGGAAGGTTAAAAACATAGGACTAATAGAAGTAAAAATTGAGTCAAAATAAACCCACATATTTTTAAAGGGTTTTGTGAGTTCAATTTTATATGTTTAAATCTTAAAGTATTTTCCAAGACTAAGTTTTCTTCTTTACAAAAAATGGTAAAGTCTGGAATCTAGAACATTATGCTTAGTGTGAATAACTGGTGTAATTATAGGCATTCTTAGCAGATTGCTTGGTGAAAAGGAAACATTGATGATTGGTATTGGTATTTTCATTGCTGGCATTTCATAAGATGTAGATTCTCTACTGGTGTTTCTATACCTGACACAGCACCAATTTTTTTTACAGTGATGCCCTGACCATCCCATCAGGTGCACTTTCCAGGCCTATGTTCTCTACCAGATGTCATCCTAGGAACTGGACATCAGTGGCCCATAGATCTTCTCCTTATTGAATGAAGCTTCTTTTTTTTTTTTTTAGAAAAATAGAAACAAAACAAAATAGAGAATTTTCAATAGTGATGGGTATTATAATGGAAAGGTGATAGGTAAATGCTTTGGACAGGCTATAAGCCTTGGAGTGTTTTAGGAAGTTCAAGACTTTTCTAAGAAAGTGATATTTGGGTGCAGAGTGATTTGTGAGACGTGAGACGAAAGAATGAAAGTCAAGAAGCCTGAAAATGTGTGGTGTGGTATGTGTATGTGTGTGTGTACATATGTGTGTGCACACATGCGTATGGGCAAGTGAGCTTGAGGAAAGATGGAAGACCCTAGGATAGTTAGGTAGGGTCAGAATGGGAAGGACTCTGCTTGAAATATGGGAAGTATGGTGGATAGCTCTATGGAATGAAGAAGAAGTTGTCCCTCTGGATATTATGAGTATATATACATACACACATGAACAAATGAACTCATATACAAACAAAACACATGCAATATGAAGTGAGAAATTCCAACTGATGAAACCAATTTTTGCTTTGAAACCTATATTTGTCGATAAATTGATTTTCTTGGAAGTGTTAATTATTTATTGTCATAGCACATACTACAACTACTACTAGCAAACCAAGTGGTTAAAACAATAGGATTTAGTCCTCCGGGGGCCCTATATCTTGGTCCTTTGTATGGGTACATTCTCTTGCAGGATGAATTGGGCAGCCTGGAAATCTGAGGTGGTCTAGCAATTGGTGTTAGCATTCTGTGAGTTTTATTTGTTCTTTTTCCACATGACCTTTACTTTTCCATGTGCTAAATTAGCTCCCTGCCATGGTGCTCTCAAGGCAACATTTTAAGAAAATGATAGTGTCACCTGCAAGTCCTCAGGTAAGGGTAGGACATTATGCCTAACTCTCTTCTCTATTTGGAATTTGACCTGGCTAGAATTTGCATGACTGTGAGTCCATATGTGTAGCAGCCCTGTTGAGTCTGAGGTACATGGGTTTCCCTGTCCACAATGATCTCTTAGCCTTGAGAGGAAGGCATGTGATATATAGATGTCTCATTAAATCTCACATTTTAAAGCAATATAGTGTACCACTTCTCATTGAATTGACAGGAGAGAAAAAGAAACAGTCCTTTACAGTATAGTATGCTTGACATAATAGTTCAAAAAACACATTGGAAGCTGGTATAAGTTCTCATACTTTTATTAGCTATTGTTGTAATAATCAGGTTGCTTCCAGTCACTGTTTAGGAGATTCTCTGACCCACTAAAATGAATGCTTCTGTAGAGTAAGGACTAGCTGTAACCATCTGTGTATCCCCGGGGCCTACAAGAGTAGGTGGCTGGTTCATAGAAAACTTCAGACAACTGTTACTGAATTAATGAACTCAAATGTTACAAAACTAGTTAGGGGTGTTTTCTGCCTTGAGCAATGGTAAGTTTCTTACTTTTCAAATTTTATTTCTTGTGAGAAAATCTCCACAAACTTTCTGCTAGAAGAAAAAGCTAACATAGATTTAAAAATATCAACATTGTTTTACTTGGAAGAATCAATAGGGACCATAAAAGACAAACAGTTGTGATTATACTGTGATTTAGAAAAAAATGGTAGCATCCAAATATGAGCATTTTTTATAATGTCCATTTCTTAGCCAGGCAGTGATGAAGCAGACCTTTAATTCCAGCAGTTGGGAGGCAAAGGCAAGCAGATCTCTGTGAGTTCAAGTCCAGTTTGGTTTACAGAGTGAGTCCCAGGCTAGGCTAGGCTCTACAGCTACATAGAGAAACTCAGTCTTGAAAAAAAAATTGTCCATTTCTTTAATACTAAATCTAATACAGAATTAGATTTTGTAGGTCTTTCCCTCTGTGTGTGTCTGTATGTGCTGCATCAGTCCTAGGTGCTCTGATCTAGGAAACCTATTTAAGATAATAAGTTGATTGTGTGTGTGTGTGTGTGTGTGTGTGTGTGTGTGTGTATGCATGTGTGTATTCTCATGTGTATTTGTTGGGGTGTAAGTGTGATAGTCAGAGAGCCATCTCAGGTGTTTGTCCTTACATTCTATCATATTTCAGACATTAGGTGGCAACCTACCTACCTACCTACCTACGTAGGAAACCTACCCCAAGAATCAGTTTGATTGTCTGTGTATGTGTGTGTGTGTGTGTGTGTGTGTGTGTGTGTGTGTTTGTGTGTGTGTGTATTGTCATGTGTATTAGTTTTGGTGCATGTGTGGCAGTCAGAGAGCTACCTCAGTTATTTATTCTTACCATTATCACATTTGAGATAGTATCTCCTGTTTTTTGACACTGAATATTATAGAATATCCAAATATGAGCTTATGGGGCATCTCCCATCTCTACCTCCCATCTTGCCATAAAATTACTGGAATTAGAAAATTATTTTATGTGTAGGAAGTGGTCTCCTGTGCCCATGTGTTGTAGACTACTTCCCACTTACTCTTCTATCAGGTTCAGTGTGGTCAGATTTATATTGAGGTCTTTAATCCATTTGGATTTGAGTTTTGTGGATGGTGATAGATATGGATCTATTTTCATTCTTCTACAGGTTGACATCCAGTTATTCCAGCACCATTTGTTAAAGATGCTTTCTTTCTTCCATTGTATAATTTTAGCTCCTTTGTCGAAAATCAGGTGTTCATAGGTTTGTGAATTAATATCTGGGTCTTCGATTTGATTCCATATGTCAACATCTCTGTTTTTATGCTAATACCAAGCTGTTTTCATTACTGTAGCTCTGTAATAGAGTTTGAAGTCAGGGATGGTATTGCCTCCAAAAGTACTTTTATTATATAGGATTGTTTTGACTATCCTGGGTTTTTTGTTTTTTCATATAAAGTTGATTATTTTTCTATCAAGGCAACACATGGGCACAGGAGACCACTTCCTATGTATAACCCCAGTAGCACAGACAATAAGAACAACAATAAGAATAAATGGGACCTTCTGAAACTGAGAAGCTTCTGTAATGCAAACGACACTGTCATTAAGACAAAAAGGCAACTTACTGAATGAGAGAAGATTTTCACCAACCCCTCCTCAGACAAAGGTCTGATCCCCAAAATATATAAAGAACTCAAGAAACTAGACATTAAAACTCTAATTAACCCAAGTAAAAATGGGGTACTGAACTAAACAGAGAATTCTCAACAGAAGAAGTTCAAATGGCCAAAAGACACATAAGGTCATGCTCAACCTCCTTAGTGATCAGGGAAATGCAAGTCAAAACAACTTTGAGATACCATCTTACACCTGTCAGAATGGCTAAAATCAAAAATATCAATGATAGCCTATGCTGGAGAGGATGAGGCATAAGGGGAACACTCATCCATTGTTGGTGGGAATGCAAACTTGTGCAACCCTTTTGGAAATCAGTGTGGTGGTTTCTCAGGAAACTGGGAATCAACCTACCTTAGGATACAGCAATTCCACTCTTGGGGATATGCCCAAGAGATGCTCAATCATGCTACAAAACCATTTGTTCAACTATGTTCATAGCAGCACTATTTGTAATAGCCAGAACCTGGAAACAACCTAGGTACCCCTCAAGGAGAACAGATAAAGAAGGTGTGGCACATATACACTTTAGAGTTCTACTCAGTGGTAAAAAACAATGACATCTTGAATTTTGCATGCAAATGAATGGAAATAGAAAATATTTACTGAGTGAGATAACCCAGACCCAAAAAGATGAATATGGTATGTACTCACTTATAAGTGGATTCTAGCCATAAACAGAGGACATTGAACCTATTATTTGTGATCCTAGAGAAGCTAAATAAAAAGGTAAACCCAAAGAAAAACATATATTTAACCTCCTGGATATTGAAAGTAGGCAAGATCACCGGGCAAAAGTTGGGAGCACAAGTGTGGGGGTAGGGTGAGGGGAAGGGGAGATGGGAAGAGAGAAAGGAGAAGGGGAGAATTGGGGAGAGCTTTGGGGAATGGGATGGTTGAGATGGAGGAACAGTCAATATGGGAGCAGGGAAGAAGATATCTTAATTAAGGGAGCCATTTTAGAGTTGGCATGAGACTTGGCTCTTGAGGGGTTCCCATTCCCAGGTGTCCAAGGAGATGTCCCCAGCTAGGTCCTTGGCAGTAGAGGAGAGGGTGCCTGAACTGGCCTTATCCTATAGCCACACTGATGAATATCTTGCATATCACCATAGAACCTTCATCTGGCGATGGATGAAGCTAGAGATAGAGACCCACATTGGAGCATTGGACTGAGCTCCCAAGGTCCAGATGAAGAGCAGAATATGGGAGAACATGAGCAAGGAAGTCAGGACCGCAAAGGGTGCGTCCACCCACGGAGATGGTAGGACTGATTTAATGGAAGTTCACCAAGGCCAGCTGGACTGGGACTGAACAAGCATGTGATCAAACCAGACTCTCTGAATATGGCTGAAAATGAGGGCTGAGAAGCCAATGATAAAGCCAATGGGTTTTGATTCTACTGCATGTACTGGCTTTTTGGGAGCCTAGTCTGTTTGAATGTACACCTTCCTAGACCTGAATGGAGGGGGGAGGGCCTTGGACTTCCCACAGGGCAGGTCACCCTTACTTTTCTTAGGACTATAGAGAGAGGGGAAGGGGAACGGGGACAGGGGAGTGGGAGGGAAATGGGAGGAGGTGAAAATTTTTAATAAATAAATAAATTTTAAAAAAGAAAAATATTTTATCACATTGTTTCACATGGGTCGTAGGTATTCAAACTGAGGTAGGTCCTCATATTTATATGCTTCATACGTTGAGCCAATTCCCTAGTCTTCATTAACTGAATCGTGACTTGATGACTCATTCACAGGATCATGAATCATGGCTGTGAAGAGCAACCATTCTATATAAACAGTCCTCTACATGGAAAGTGATGCTCCAAGGTATCAAAATAATTGTTACACTTCCCAAAGTTGCTGGTAAATGGAGTTGATAAGGCTGAGAAGGGAGAACATTAAATGTCTTGGATAACCAATTGGCTTCCCATTATTCCTCACTTAGGAAAAAAAATCATGAAAGACAGTCATGTAAATCTGTCTTGTTGTTAATTTTTGTTTGTGACTGCAGTAGACTTGTATGTACATAGCCCAGATCCCTAATTGGTTTGAACTTGACAAATACAGGCTAGTCTCAAATATCAAAGCATTTCTGGCTTAATGGATACTATTCCTTATTAGTAGATAAAATCTCTGAAGACTCAAATAATGACAGGGTTCATCTTCTTACAAAGACAGACAAAAACACAGTTTCTATTGCTTCCCAGGTCCCTCTTGTCCACCTAGCACAGGGTTACAATGTGAGGTTGTGGATAGACATAGTATATCAATTTCTCATGTTCCTCTATTCATGTTAAGTACTCGGCAAGAAACAACTATGTAAGACATACTTTCTAACCTCAGACAATAGAATGGTGCCTAATGTGGGGCACCTCTATCCACATAAAGCACAAGAGAGCTTGGGAAATAATTCTAGAAAAAAATAGAGTACAGCATGGCTTATTGATAGCAGCACTTTCTTGGGTGGGCTCTGTTTGCTAGAGGCAAGTGATCTCATATAAGAATGGCTTCCTGACTCAGCTTTAGCTGCAAAATCTTGCAGCTCTTTTAAAACGCCCTGCCACAAAACACTTAAATGGTGTTGATGAAAAGCTGACCACATGACTTTTGGTGGGGGCAGGAACCTTGAAATTCCATAGAGTTATGGCAATAAACATGGCTCCGACCAGTACCTCTGCTATGAGGCTAAAATCTCAGAAAGCTAAGGAATAGGCTGGATCCAGTCATCAAAGCCATAGCGTTTTATCCTAGCCATATCGCTAAGCAAATTAAAGACTCATGTCGTCAGAATAAGAGAGATACAATAAAGATAGTTTCAGGCAAAAAAAAAAAGAGGCTATAAACAATTTACAGTGTGTTTAAAAATATATGTAGGCTTGAAAAAAGAAAAAAAAGGTTAAAGGTCTTAAAATTAAAAAAGAAAGGAAGAGAGTCTTGGAGTGTGGTGGCAAACACCTTCAATCCTAACATGTGGGAGTGAAAGGCAGACAAATCTCTGTGAGTTCAAGGTGTGGTGGCACACACCTTTAATCCCAGAACTTGGGAGGCAGACTCAGGCAGATCTTTGTGAGTTCAAGGACAGCCTGGTCTACAGAGGGAGTTCTAGAACAGCCAAAGATACACAGAGAAACCTTGTCTCAAAAAGCCAAAATTTCAAAGTAAAAATAAAAGAAATATAGTTTAAAGTAAAGCCACATTAAGATGAAAAATACACAGAGAGTCCAAATACTGTATATTATTATGTTGTCTTTGAATTGCTTGACAGCTGAGGAAGGAACAAGAGCTGCTAAAAGACATTTAAATATAAATTCTGTTGGATTAATAAAACATAAATATTTTGAAAATATCTTGCCCTCAAAATTGAAGTCAAAGGGTATGTTACTTTGGAAAAGAGGTTTTGCTTTTATTTCCACAGGAAATGAGAGGCTGTGGATTCATTCTGAGTTAAGAAAAATCAGGATTGATCAAGGAAGACCCCTTGAGAAATCTCCGATAGGAGCGGATGGTCCAGATGTCTGAGTTCTACATCCAGAACAGATTCAAGACTGCTGCCTGAGATGATTAAGCCTCACAGGATACTCCACGC
Source organism: Microtus oregoni (assembly GCF_018167655.1). Taxonomy (NCBI): domain Eukaryota; kingdom Metazoa; phylum Chordata; class Mammalia; order Rodentia; family Cricetidae; genus Microtus; species Microtus oregoni. The sequence continues at coordinate 47,320,349 of NW_024543061.1, read as the reverse complement.
ATAAATTGGTCATAATTATAAATTTTCATTAGGTCCCCATAAGATTATCAGTGCCCCCAATCAGCAGAAATTAGTCGGGATAAACTATGCCCATATTCCCCCAAAAATGGACTATGATATTTTCCTTTGTTTAGAATGTTGGTTATAAATTGTTATGGATAATGGTCAGGAGAAAAGCTAAACAAAGAATATTAGATTCAAAGTTCTTGTTTTTTTAAAGGGAGGGGAATGCTGTGGGATAATGGTTTTACCCTATAAACATTTGTTTCATGTACTTGTTTAATAAAATGCTGATTGGCAGGAAGCCAGGCAGGAAGTATAGGCAGGGTGACTAGGCAGGAAGTTGAGGTGGGGCAATGAGAACAGAAGAATTCTGGGAAGAGGATTCTGTAGTCTGCAGTCTTGATCCAGACACAGAGCAAGCAAGATGTGACTGCCTTGCTGAAAAAGGTACTGATCCATTTGGCTAACATGGACAAGAATAATGGGCTAATATAAGTTATAAGAGTTAATAAGAAGACAGAGACCCACACTGGAGCACTGGACTGAGCTCCCTAGGTCCCAATGAGGAGCAGAAGGAGGGAGAACATGAGCAAAGAAGTCGGGACCACGAGGGATGCACCCACCCACTGAGACAGTGGAGCTGATCTATTGGGAGCTCACCAAGACCAGCTGGACTGTGACTGAAAAAGCATGGGATAAAACTGGACTCTCTGAACATGGCGAACAATGAGGGCTGATGAGACACAAAGGACAATGGCACGGGGTTTTGATCCTATGTAATGTGATGGCTTTGTGGGAGCCTAGCCAGTTTGGATGTTCATCTTCCTAGATATGGACGGAGGGGGGAGGTCCTAGGTCTTATCAGAGGGCAGAAAACCCTGACTGCTCTTTGGACTGGAGAGGGAGGGGGAAAGGAGTGGGGGGAGGGGGAGAAGAGTGGGAGGAGGGAGTGTAGGGTGGGAGGAGGGGGAGAGAAATGGGAGGCTGGGAGGAGGTGGAAACTTGTTTTTTTGTTTGGTTGTTTTTTTTTCTCCTTTTCTCAATAAAAAAAAAAGAGTTAATAAGAAGCCTGAGCTAATGGGCCAATCAGTTTATAATTAGTGTAGTCCTCTGCATGATTTCTTTGGGACTTAACGACTATGGGAACTGGGCAGGACAGAAACTTCTGTCAACACCACTGGGATTGATTAGCGATAGCTTCATTCTCTCTACAACATCGTACCTCACATTGTTTCTGGACAGGGCCAAGGAGTGTCACCTAATCAATTTAAGGCTTACCATAGGGACTTCTCTTATCAGAAACAAAACCTCTGCAATTTACAAGTTTTACTTCCATTCAGGTTCTCTCAATGAATCAGGAAGTGAAAATTAACAACTTGCATAAAGAGGCTGAGGCATGCTGCAGAAATGCCAATCTTGATTCTTCAATGTCAATCTCACAGATATTGATTCTGAGTTCCTATTTGTAGCTTTATTACTCCGTGTGATCATGCTGATGGTTCAAAGTCAGTTGTGGGTAATTTTGTTCTCTACTTTGATATATTCTGAGCTTGGAAATCATTATAAATGTTAAAAAAAATCAACAGAAAAAACACTCTCTTCTCTAAACTACCGAAGCTCATAAAAAACATCTTGAAATGATTAACAAACAAAGCTTCAAAGATGCAACTACAACACTCATATAAAAGGAGAATGGGTTCCCAGCATGGTTAGCAACAGGCAATTCACAAGGGTGATACAAATTCATGTTTGAAACACCAACTATATTCTCCTTTGGAAATACAAAGGCTTGTGAGAAGGGTGTCCTATACTCCCAGTTCCTTGAGGAACTGGGAATAAACACAAAATAATTATATCCTTAGAGATGAAACGCAATTAGTTGCCCCCAAGAGACAGCCCTTGTTTTGATGTAAAAATGAAGAATGGGTGTTACTGATATTTTAAAAGGAAATCTCTCTAGAAGCGGCCTGCAATAAAATCTGACACACAGATTAAAAAGATGGTTAAATATTAATGAAGCCAAACCCACTTACAAATCAAATGCCGAGGAAAGGAACCATTTTTCTTCCAGAGAAAGTTAGTTTCACTCATCACGGTCTACTCTAAAACAACAAATCTGTTTGTGCATACTAAGCATCACGTTTTGAATAACATGAACCTGACCTTTGCAAAGCAAGCTGGTTCCTAAATAATGTATAACTGTGATATTTCTGAAGTTCCAAGAAAACCCAGAGAAACTCTTGGATGAGAATTTAAATGGAAAGTGACAAATGTTTCCCTCTGATAAGTTTTGTCTGGGTTCACTTGGGGTGCCAAGCATGGATGCATTTAAGGACTGGCTGTACAGTTAATGTCCCATTCTAGATAATAGGAGGCTACAAGTCCACAGCTAGTGGCAATAGCATGCAAGATAAATTTGCACAACATTTTGATAGTAAACATACTTTATTAGAATAGAATGTTCCCAGCAGACTTATCATAAAACTCAATGCTAATTTATCGAAAAAAAATATAAAATTTTTCAAGAAGGAATAAATAGAAGGAGTAATCTCAGTGCCATAAAATGTGGCCAATTAAAAATAAAATAGATTTTAAATATAATTTAAATAAATGAAATGCAAATATAGTTTAAATATAACTCTGGACCAAAAGCATTTACAAATCAAAATTTTCTTTCCAGAACTTCTAGGGCAAAAAGACACAAAGGAAAGCAAGGAAAGTAACCAGCTTTTTTGTGGTTAAAAATAAATATTCTTGGGATTCTTCAAATCCTTGTCCTTGCCAGTAACTAAAAATGCCATGTTTATGGACTCTAATCCATGAAATGGTTCCTAGAAGACTAGTGTTACCACTTTAGAGGGAGTGATAGAGTGGCAAAAGAGTCTCATTAAGAAAAAACATTCTGTGTGGTTAAGTGCTCAACTATGTTCATAGCAGCATTGTTTGTCGTAGCCAGAACCTGGAAACAACCTTAACGCCCCTTGACTGAAAATGGGTAAGGAAAATGTGGTACATTTACACAATGGAATATTACACATCAAAAAATAACACTAATAAAGACATTTTGAAAATTTCAGGCAATTTAGATGGAGCTAGAAAACATCATATTGAGTGAGGTAACCCAGACCCAGAAAGACAATTATCATATGTGGTTTTTAAACATAAAGCAAAGAAAACCAGCCTACAATTCACAATCCTAGAGAACCTAGACAACAATGAGGACCCTAGGAGAGACCTACATGGATCTAATCTACATGGGAAGTAGAAAAAGACAAGATCTCCTGAGTAAATCGGGAGCATGGGGACCATGGATTGAAGGAGATAGGAGAGGTAGTGAGGGAGCAGAGAAAAATGTATAGCTCAACTTAAAAAAAAAAAAAACAAAAAAAACGAACGACTCCATGTGGTTAAGAAAATAGAATCTCTGTCCTGGATGGAAATCCAGAATTCTAGTTGGTCTTGTCAATTCCCTAGTCAAGAAGGCAGACTTGCCTTAAACCAGGCTAAAAAGATGGGCAGAATCATGTGGTAGTCATGCCAGAGTCTTGAGCTTTGAGAGTCCCCCTAAATAATTCTGAAAAGCTAAGTTGTCCTTTTCATCAGTCTTTATAAAATATATTTCTCTAACACTCTGGGCTTCCCTAAAATCTTGGAATTTCTTAATCTTTAAAGCTCTGCTCTACCCCCACCTCAGCACCCTCACCTCCCCACCATGTCTGAAGCCTCTTTATCACTGAAATAGTATGGCTTTCCTTCCTTCTCTCCACCTTCTCCCCCTCCTGGTAGCTGTTGAGGTTTTTTGCTTGTCTGTTTTGCTTTTAATTCTTAACAAAATTTCATTGAGTTTATTTTTAAAGAAATCTAAGCTTTCCTTTATCCATATTTCTTTTTGAATAATGCTTTCATCAAACCATAACTCTCATTTCACATATTAATGGATTTGAGTGTATTCTCAATTAGGCATATTTCTACCCTAAAATCCTTATGTCTGAAAGTGTCATGCCCTCTTTATTAAACCATCTCCCTGCCTTCCTTAGCCCATCTTGTATTTCAGTTGATTAGTTCATTCTGAACATTTCAAAGAATCAGGATCATGTAATACATGGTGGTTCACAATAGGATCGTCTTACTAAGCATGTTTTTATGGCATAGATCACTATTTCATTCCTTTTGGCTGCTCGTCAATACTATTTTATTAATTCATATATGCCTTGGCTCATGGACATTTGGGGTATCCTCTACCTTTGGTCCTGAAAATCTTTTTTAAATTTTTGTTTATCTTAATAACTGAGGCTCTTCATGAAACAAAAACAAACCAAGCTAAAAACCAACTCTCAAAAAAAAAATTCAGAAACAAAAACAAAGCAAAACCAAACTCTTTTTCAAGCGCTTTGAATTCTGGTTTGTGAGTATGCACCAAGCTCTCTATATCTTGCCCCTGAGGCTGCATTTGCTTCATAAATTTCAATGAACTTAACATGCTGAGTGACCTCAGAGCCCAACCTCTGGGAACTTCTTCGGGGACTTCATATTCTACACAGTTCCTTCCTATTCTCACCGTATCAGACCAGTGTCCACCTATTCACATGCTCATCAGGCACTCCTGATGTGTACTTCTTTCTCCCTCTCTTTCTACATCCAATGGGTTCCCAAGTCAGGAATTGTTTACCTATTGGCTTTTTAAAATGCCCTCTCCAATCAAAGTAATTACTCTTTAGTTCATTAATTATATCTGTTTTATCCCAATGGCTATCTAACTACTTCTTTATATTGATCTGTAACCCACTTTTAGATTCTTCACTAATCCATTATCATTGCAAATATAAATATCCAAGATCCCCAGGATAGCACGGAATGCTCCAAGGATCTCGCCCATTTATTTTTCTAATCCACAGCTACCACTGTGCACAGAGGTCTCTGCTCCAGCCACACCCAGTTTGCAATAGATTGTTAATAGTATCATGCCTACTCTCTGTGAATGCCTGGGCAGTTTTTTTCCTCTCTCTTGAACGCCTTATTTTCTGTTGCCTATACTTACATTGCACACTGAGACATAGACTGGTGGGTACTTATTCAATCCCTCTCTGTCCTTTCAGGGTCCTGAGTCTGATATATTTCTGATTTTCTTCTACTAATTAGGTAGAGTAATGTGAGGGGGCAGGAAGCCTTAGACCAGAAATAATGCTGAGGAATCTCCTCGGGAACAGAGCACAAAAGCCCTTGAACAATGTGCAATGCTCTTTTTTCTTTTTCTTTTCTTTTTCTCTCCTTTTTAGTGACTGGATGTCAGTATACAGAACATCTTGAAAATTGCACACTGAGAATTAGTCTTCCTCTAGCAATGACTGCCTGAGAATTGCTCATTCCCCTCCACTGAATACTGCACCAGTGACACTAAAGTTTACCATATTAAGCCTTATAATTTAGAAGGAATCTGCACAGCAGCTAGCACTATGCAAGAGCCAGTTATTCAGAAGGTCCAAATTTCCCTCTCCATATTCCCTCCTATTGTGTATCCACTACTGGGTTGTAACTATGACTCACGAACGTATTTCCTTTACTAGTTTGTGAACTCCATGAAGACAGGGGATGAGTGAACTGTAATGTTTATAACTACATCAGTCATATATTCACACACACACACACACACACACACACACACACACCAATAAGCAGTTGTTAAATTGAACATCTTCGGATACACGTTTCCCTGTATCTGTTCTAAAAGAATATTTACACTACCTTTTAAACAAAACATGGTGTGGTAGAGATTAATTTTTTTGTCTTATCAATATTTGGAAAAAATTTAGGTTGAGTATTGTACTTCTTATATATGAATATATTTATATATATGTATATATATAATCAAAATTTAAATACAATAATGAGCATTAACAAGCTGGTGAACCTTCTTTCCAAGTTATTAGAATACAGCTATTGTGCCATATTGAGCTTCTTGAATGCCAATGACACACAGAGGATATTTTGAAAAGAGCTGACCTTGACTATTATAAATATTGCAAAAATCTTCCAATGAAACTCTGAAAAATGTTTTATTTCAGTTCTAGATGCATAAATCACAGAGTCCATGAAAATATTCAGGGGTTGATGAGTTTCTGGAATATTTATGCTAGAGGTTCCCTCCTCAGGGCTGCCTAGCTTTGGGGTGTTTCTCTGCTGGAAGCACACATTCAGCAGGGCCCCTAGGGACCTAAGAGAGGAAAATCACACTTGGTGTATTCCTTTGTTGTTTGATGTTAAGAATGAATTGGATGAGGATCTCTGTCTCTGCTTCCTCCAATTTTGTTGACCCCTATGGGATGTCTGCCCCTTTATGAATGGAGATGGGAGGAAGAAAGGATGAGCTGAGTATGGGGAAAGTGAGGGGAGGAAATGGGAGAAGAGGAAGGAAAAACTATAATTGTGATGTAAAATAATTGAGAACATACTAATTAATAAAAAATGAAGAAAAAGAAAAAGTAAACAAGAGAGGAGAAAAATGGGAAAAAAAAAGAATGCACTGGAGAGACCATATTGGCTTAACTAAAGAAAAATAATATAGTATCCAGTGCAGTAGAGGTGAAGCTTATGTAATTTGCCTTGTACCCTTGTTTCCTCAGGGTACACTGAGGAAACACTCATGTGGACACTCTCAGACAGTACTTCATACAGGCAGAGTTCAAAGTAATTAGCATGGGGTATACTGAAGGAGGCATTGGCTGTGATGATGTTAAAACACCTACCATGCCAAACAAACTTCATTAGTCATAATATAGATGGGATCACATTTTTCTCTTATAGTTTTCCTCACACATGCAGGCTTCAGTTTTGTCCTGTAGTTGTCATTCCGATGTTTTTTTCTCATATTTTGTGATGCTTACCACACTGCATTGCTGTGCTTTCTTTCTTTGAAGATACAAAGCTCCATTATCAGCTTTGGTAACAACACACAGAGATGGGGATGATCTCCCAAATAAGATAATTAACATTATCCCAATTTACCATTAGAATTTAACCTTAGATGATCTCAGGGTTTTACATGTACCTTGTTAATTTGTTAAATTCCATAGTTTTAATTTCCTAGGTAGATGCCAATTAATAGCGGGTTTAAGACAGCCCTGCAGCAGAAACTGTCTACCAAACAACATTGCCCTAGATTCTTAAAAGCAGAGAAAATTTATCCAGAATAAAATATCCTCACTATCTAAGGTGAACACATGCTGCTTATTTTGTATAGTTTGCAGCTTTATCTCCGCACACATGAAATACTTGTTTGATGTCACTGTGTGACTGAATTCACCGCCCCCTGTATTAGCACATCTTTCCTGCATAAGTCCTTGTAGAGTTAAAATGTTATTTCTTTTTAAAAAGTGTTTTGAGTGTGCAACTGCAGTTTTGTTATCATTTATAAACTATCTGTTAGACCTTGGAAAGTCTGAAGGTGCTCTGACTTTATAGTTTTCAAGATTCCTAATGCTTTCAACTGAAGTGGAGTGACTCACAGACTGCTCATAGCCAGAGAAGCCTGGCAAGAAATGCAAATATCTGTGGCCCTGAAGAACGAGAGATTTGCCAAAGCCCAGTCAAACCGTCATGCTAGATTTTAAAAGCCAATAAATGACAAATAGAAATTGGATTTCATGTACAAAGAATAGATGAGAAAATGTAGCTGTTCAGACCATCCTGGACCAGACTCAGTTCTCTGAACTGAACAAGATCAGTGTTTTGAGAAATGCACATTTTGCTATGTATGTTTATTCAAAAGATTATGCACAGTGAGGATGAGTTCAACTGCCAAGAAACCTAAATAAAACTACCTACTACTTGTTCGGTTCAAATCTCTGTAGGATATTAAAGGAAGTTATAGATGATTTAAAAAAAAACGTGTCTGGGGTTTAAGGTTGATTCATTAATATTTTAGACATCAAGTCAAATAAGGAAACAGGTGAGTAGATATAAGAAAGAAAACATTTGAGCCCGAATTTAAAAGATGCCGCAGTTCATTCATCATTATGGAGGCTGAGCAGCACAACCTTAATGTGAACTAGGGTGGTAGCTGGAGTAATCTATCTATAGGATACTTCTGAAAGTTCTCATAAAATTATAGTTTCCAGCAATTAGACAAAGTAATAAAGAATGTCACTGCTTTTAGCAGCAAATAATCTCATTTTTTTTTACATTTAAACCCAATATAAGTAACAAAACCTGGGATGCTAGCTCTGTAGTATATCATTCTAATGCCAATTCAAGAAAAATACTTATTCTGATGAATTTATGGCATGCAGTTAATTATCTTCTGTATTCAATTCTGAGACTTTTGAGCATAATCTCATAGAAAGAGTGAGGGACTTTGCCATTGACGAGGGCAGTGCTCAAAGAAATTGAAGCAACCGGGAGAAAAATTCTAATTTTTTCAAGCCTTAGTTTTCTTACATAAATTCAGAACAGTACCACCCAGATTATAATTTAAGAATAAATACAAGTGATGTGGGATTTCCCTCTGTATGGTGTGATTACCATTGATAAATAAAAGAACTGCTTTGGGCCTATAGTAGAGCTATAGGGGAACAGAGCTAGGCAGCGGGGAAACTAAATTGAATGCTGAGAGAAAGAAGGTAGAGTCACGGAGACGCTATGGAGCCGCTGCTGGAGACAGACATGCTGAAACTTTGCTGGTAGGCCACGACTTCATGGTGATGCACATATTAATGGAGATGGGTTAAATTCAGATGTAAGAGTTAGCCAATTAGAAGTTAGAGCTAATGGGCCGAGCGATGATTTAATTAATACAGTTTCTGTGTGATTATTTTGGGGGCTAAGCAACTGGGAAACAACATGCGGCCTCCCTTCAACACACAAGATCTCTTGGGCTGAAGAGATCCCTCAGTAGTACAGAACGTGCACTGCTCTTGAAAAAGATTAGGGTTTGTTTCCCAGCAACAAGTGGCTTCTTACAACCATCAGTCACTTCAATTCCTGGGGTTCCATTGCCCTCTTCTGGCCTCCAGTGGCATTGTAGGCATGAGCAGCAACACATAAAATACATGCAGGCCAAACAACACTACACATAAGACAAACTAAATCTAAGAAAACCCCAATAGTTCTTTTCCTACAAACTCTAAAACATAAAGAATGGTTCTAATGGTTCAGAGATTCAGAATTTTACCAAAAGGGGTTTGCTGGGTGATGGCGGCATACACCTTCTATCTCAGCACTGAGGAGGCAGAGGAAAGTGAATCTCTTGTGTGTTTGAGGCCAGCCTGGCTGACAGAGTTAGTTCCAGAACAGCAAGGGCTATGCAGCAAAACCCTGTCTCGAACCCCCCAAAAGAAAAGCAGTGATGCACATATAAAGTGAAGTCACACAATGACAACAGCACAACTCGTAGTCAGCTACCATGCTTCCCTTTGTACTGCTTTCTCTTTTCTGCAAAGTTGGGTGAATAGTACCTGCCTTCATAACATGTTCCTTAACCACAGACTTAAATCAGGTAACTCCTGTAGGACACTTGGGATAGTGTTTATATGCTGATTAACATGTCATAACTAATCACTACTATTACTACTGTGGTCCTTTCTATAGGCAATTTGTTCTCACATACTTTACGTGTTAGAATAAGATGTAGCAATCTGACAATGCTATTTTCTGCTTACAGAATGTCATTGCAACTGGTGTGACCATTTTATTGCATGTGCCCTCTTAAATTTCATAAAGTCACCGGTCAAGAGTTTAGGATATTTTCTTCCTCAAACCTTTTAGTTTTGTTTGTTTTTCTAGATTTCTCAGCCTTGGAAACCAGCCACCACAGCATGCCATTTTGAATTTCTCCCTCTTGCCCACACCATAGAGCCATATATATCCATATCCTGTGCATGAATCACCCATCTGAGAAACTGCACATATGCACCCTGTGATAACCAAATATGTAGGTTTACACAGTGCATGTTTGGAAAAAAAACTAATTTACTTCCTGTGCTTTCTGCAGTCCTGTCTTGTTTTCACACAGCTGATCCAAATTTCAATTCACAAAAGCAAAACCTCCTTAGAACCAAAATAAATACTAATCTTAAATTCAATGTACCCTGACAGCAAATAAGTTTGCTGTGCTTACTTCAGCATGAATAAAAAGCTCACAGGTATACTCCTCCATAAGAGTGTGTTTACAGGTTCCATTGCCCACTAGAGAGATTGATGTAATAAACCTATAATAAAAAGCCTCATGTTATAGATTTCTCTAGTGTTTCTTATCAAATAGCCTATATTATCTTGGATTGTGTATTCAGCTTAAAATAAGTTTTCACTAAGAGTTTCAAAAACAGAGTTTATTTTCACTTAGTTTTCTGACAAAACAAGAATGTTTATATGTACTCTTTTGCCCTTAGAATTGAAAACATATGCTTGTTTGGTCAATTACCTCATGACATTAACCTATATATTTATTTTTAGTTATTAATAATACTCCAAACAGTTCCAGTCTGCTGTCCAAATAGATAATTTGTTTTCACTGTCAAATTGCAGTTGGTGAAATGTTCCAGATCACATCAAAACCACTGCAATCTTAAATTATTTTGTATCATGTTTAGGTTTGTCTGAGAGCTTGCTAGTTTGTGTTTGAAAGTATCTAACCAGAACTCCCAATAAGGTATTATCCTAAACTGCAAGGTAAACCAGTGAGGTGAGTCTGGATATGTTTCTACTGCAGAAAAAAGAAAATGCCTGATATACTGTATATAGACTGTTTGAATGAGTGCAGACTTTCAGCTACATGTCACCAGTGAACTCATTTTGCACTTAGCTATCCACATCTATGGAAGATAATTTTGTGAATTAAGTCCTATTCTTTGTAAATTTAAAACATTACTTAGCTGAGCCCTCCCTTCTGAGACAGGACTCCTAAGCAATTTTTCTCATTAAGTTATCAAAATCACTATTCTTTCATTCATTTATTTAACAAGTGTTTAGCCCACACTATGTTACAGGCATGATACTAGACCTTGAGGGTCATGTGAAGACCAGACACAGTGGTCGGCTTCACAACTGACTTTACATTGGGAGAACACCAGTCAGTCATATAAACAAGTCCTTGATTACAACTGCTCAAACAGGCTTCACAGAAAGAACCATACAGGGTTTTTTTTTTTTTTTTCAACATCTCTAAGAACACTAATCTAGAATTAGACCAGAGTTTTTCCAGAAGGCTAACATTGTTATGCCCCCTAAGCTGCTTTTATTTCATCTAAGTTTATCATATTTGCCTTTGATTTTGCAATGAATTGTCTCTCTTACAACAACATTCATATTTGTATCTACTCTCATGCAGGGAAATAATAATTTTATCATGCTTGGTTGTTATCTCTTAGAAGCCTGTTTTTTGTTCGTTTGTTTGTTTTCTAAGACATGGTTTTTCTGTGTAGCTCTTGCTGTCCTGGAACTCTTTCTGTAGACCAGTCTGGACTTGAACTCATAGAGTTCCATCTGCCTCTGCCTCCCTGAGTGTTGAGATTAAAGACATGCAGTACCACTGACCAGTCTATCTTTTTTCTCTTATCATTTTTTTATGAGAGTAGAAAAGGAGTGGATACAAAGAGGAGGAGGAAAGGTGGGGAAGAACATGAAGGAGTAGAGGGAGGAAAAACTATATTCAGAATACACTGTATGAGAAAAGAATATTTTCAATAAAAGAAAAATAATAAGAAAATACATCTGATCTTATTTATTGCTTAATTTCCAATCTGAATGCTGCTGAAGTTCCATGTAATCTATGGTCCTACTGTTAACATCTTCTATTTTACTGTCACAGTTACAGTGGCTACAGTTCTTATGTTACTGGGATAATAAAACAGCAGTGCATTCTCTATTTCTGAAAGTCTATTCTATTGGTAAGATTTCTTAGAAAGAAAATCCTAAATTTTGCCTAGAATGAGCCTTGCATTTTCATTATTTATGCATCTTATGTTGCTAGTACACATAAGTCAGTCTCTTTCCCTATCTGATGGAGTTCAAGCATTTGAAAGCTAAACCAAAGGAACACCTTGAAAGCCAAAGTCAAAGAACCTTGGTAATAATGAAATGATTTACATATGTGTTTCATTAACATCTGTCACGAAAGAGATTTTAGACTACTTGAAGCTAAAATGCTCATGTACAACCTTTCAAAGATCTCTCAGAAAGTCCCTTGCTTCTTTCTCTGTATTATAGTGCCATACACTGTTACAATATGTTTTATTCTTCTGTTATAGCCAATGGTTTACTCTGACAATGGTGTCTACCTTGCATGGACAATTATTCGGAGCTAATTTAAATGCTGCAATATAGGTGGAGCATAAAACAGAAAAAGAGAAGACGTCGTTAGAGAAATATTGGAGAGCATCGTGAGGGCATTAAGTCAGTGTCAATATCCTCAATTCAACATTCATGAGAACAGCGTTGGATTTCTCCCTATCAGTCTCATTATTAGAAAGGTGAGGAGGTGCACCAAAAGATTTTCTAAACTATTTGGCATACCAAGATTTATGTCACTTATAACGTATGACTTTTCAGAGAGAAATGAATCATGTATGACTTTCTACCTTGGATAGACAAAAGATTTACTCAAAAAACAATTGTATAGGGAATGAGTATCTTAAATAATTTCTGAGATATGACTTTCAGGTATAAATGTGTATATGTTCTAGAATGCTTGACTCCATGTCAAATGTGACTGGGTCAAATTCTTTTTAGGTAAAAAGGGGGTCCCTGCAAACACTATAGCAGGTAGAGAACTGGGTGAGAATGAAAACTCATTTCAGGACGAGTTAGTCTGTCTGGATCAAACTTCTAGAGAGTCTGATGCCAGGAGGTTTATTGCTAACATATTTAAACACAATAAAATTTGCGGAAAAGTTTCCTGGCATAATAAAATCGCTGGTGCATAAGACGGAATAATTACATTGTAACCCAACTTAAAGCACATGCCATTGCTTCCAAGAAGATGGGTTCTAGAGATAGGTTACCTGTATTAGCATAAAGGTCTAATGAAGGATCTGCCATGGTCTTGGTCATATAGATAGTGTAGCAGCGATCATTTGGACTATTAGCTGCCTGTGGTCCTGGCTGACAGAGCTTGGTAGGTCTCCTAGCTGTACAGATAATGCAGGAATTATTTGGACGACTATTTACCTCCAGTCCCGGTGGGAGCTTGATGTGGCCTGGTCCTACAGATAACACAGATCACCTATTAATCACCTTTAATTCCCAGCTTTCTGGGTGGAAAAAAAAAATGGGTTTTACATCCAGTGTGCTTCACATTACTGGTTTTCCTGGTGATCTGTGGGCACAAGGTAGGGCAAAAGACACAGCCTTCTACAGTAGATAATGATAAAAATTCTCATTACTCAGACTTTACCCAAGCATTCTGTTCTTACTAAGTTAATCTACATGTTTTGTTTCTTAGTGTTAGAAAACCTAGGAAAGAATTTAGCACAAAGTTATCACATATGTGATCTTGTTCTTATTGTTAATTGTACACTTTCTCCAAATATTCTTTTTCTTTTTAAACAAATAGTTATATTTCATATATATTTATATATATATATATATTAATATAATATATGACATGGAACCAGGGGTTAATGATTCTAATAAGCCATTTTTTTAGAAAAACTGATAACATATTGTATTATTCTTTGTATTAATAGCCTTGATCTAGTATCATTCAGACTATGAGAATAGACTCATACAGTTTGCAACAATGCTTGCAGGGAAATGTAATCCACCTTATAATGCACATTGCAACACCCACAATTACAAATAACATGGCTTTGAAAATAGCACATTAATCAAAATGATATATTTCTTTTCTGGAGATGAGCAACCTGGTATAAAAGTCATCTGATTTTCGGGACTTTCTTAGGAAATTCTTTAACCGTTTACAAAGATCATGGCCATGGCGAGAAGCTCTGGAGTGAAGGTGGAAAGGAAATTTGCAATGCTATCCTAATCCCATTTGGATTCCTGTAGCTCAGTGTTGCAGTAGAGGAAAGAGAGAAAGCCTAGCCATCCCCAAAAGGACACAGACCAATTGCTTTGAAAAAGGAAAGTAGGTATTGGGTAAATTAGAGAACACAAATCAGATCATCAGGTTCATTTCATCTACCAAGGGCAACGAAACAAAAACAAAACTAACAACAGCACAAACAACCACCTCACACTTCCACTTCCTATTACAAACTCTCTTCCCCAACTTCTTGTTTTCCTGATTCTAGCTGCCCCTTTGGAACCACTTATAAGTCAAAACCACATACATCAAAACTTCATCCTGGCTTTGATACAGAGGTTCTGGTCACTTGGTCCTTATGACAACAAAATTGCAAAACAATTACAAGTCTGTTCACCCCGTGCTCATTATATGTGCAACATTTTCAAGAAAGGATATACAAGGAAGAAGAAGGTCTGTGAACTGTCTTATTCTTGTTCCAACCCTAAAATATAGAAATAGTAAAGGAGAAATAAACTAGGAAATGCTGAAGAAAAGAAAATAGGAAAAAGAAGACTTTGTCAGGAGCATCAGATGCTCCAGTGTGAAAGACTGCAGGTTTAGTGGACCAAAGGTTCGGGACATTGAAAGTATTCCTTGGTACATCCGTTATTATCCTCAACAACTCAGGTAATTGATTTGTTTTGGCTTTTTGAGTTTCAGTCTCCACATTAGAAAATTTTCTCATTTTCCTGTGACCCAATGAACTCCATGTGGAAAAGAACTTAACTGATCATTAATTGTTACTAGCAAACTCATAATTATTAATGAAATTTATATCATACTTAAAAGGAAAATTGAAGACATATTTAGTGAGCCTTAAAGCAGTTGTTGAATACAATTCAATAATTACTATCAATTTAACAGCCTTTACTTTTATAGAGTGATTTATAGCTAAAAATAAAGCTTTCCTATGTATTACTTCACGGAAGTTTTAAACACCTCTTTAAGATACGACAGAAATGTCAGTCTTATCAACTTATAAATCATTGTAATTGTGGTTTTGGCTCAGGAAAAAAAGATGAATTACAAACCTGAATAGAATATATTGGTCCTGAGTAAAAAGGAAAAGATAAAGTCATGCCAGGGGCAGCAAGCACTGCTTGTTTCTAATAATCTGGCATGTGGCCTGTAGGCAAGATGCCAAAATCAACCAAGAATAAAAAAGTCTTTTCCCTATTACAATATTGAACTGACCTTATTCTACTGAACTTAATTGAAAGTCTAGTACAATGAGGAATATTACCTTCTTGGATGTTTTGCTTCGAAAGATCCAAACCGAAAAGGAACAGGGAGAATTCAAATAGTCAGAAAATATTTGGAAAAATTAATAATGTATAAATATTTTATATTGTGAAGTTCTTGAGCAGGTATTATGTGAAACTCCAAAAGGAAATGAGTTTTTAAAAGATTTTTTAAATTATTTTTAATTTTTGAGCATATTATGAATAGGTACTGTATTTATATTCTTTTTGTCTCTACCTTTCTCTTTCTAACTCTTCCTATATCTTTCCTTCTCCTTCAATTATTGCATTCTTACTATCCATTTACAAAAGATGAGATTGTCTCTCTTCAATTGTATTTGTTGTATACAAAAAGTATCAGTTTGTCTCTTTAGAAAACTATAGGAAATAATAGCTTATAAGCTAAATTTATCATGGTTCATGTATTAAAAAAATTCTAATTGGCGTATAAAATATCAAATATATGTATTTTTGTGCGTATATGCATCATAGCATTGGTGACATTATATGCAAATAAAATGTAAAGTCTTGCAATATATGTATCATCTGAAATATTTATCACTTAGGACACTTTATTGTAAAATGCTATTTTTCTTTTATTACACATCAGCTGTATTTGAGGAACAGTAAGTGGATTGCCTACAAAACAAATGTTATTTTATTTCTTTTATTTTTTTGCTTTTAACAGAAAAATGCTGCTAACTTTTGACTTGGCTTCCTGAAAATTATGAGTAGAGCTAACTTTGTCTCTAAGCGGGTCAGTCAAAATCTTACAGCAAAGAAATGTTCACCTTGCTGATATTTTGCAGTCACATGTCTCAATCAAATTGGTAATAAAATACAGCAAAAACAAAACAAAAAAAAAAAAAAAAAAAGATACGACAGAAAGCTGATTTATGGCCCACATAAAAATTAGCTTCATTAATTTATAGTCACAATTCATTTTCAACTGAAAAACAGTTTTGCACAGCATGAACACCAACCTCTACTGTGACTTGGCTGAAAGCCAGTTTCTAAAATTAGAAAGCTTAAGAGTTGCTGAAAAAAAAATGAAATTAAGCTTCAAAGGACAAAGGTTTAGTAGAAATAGTTGGAGGGGTAAACTACAAGCCAGGAAAGAAACATCAAAGCAGAAGATCCAGGAGGGACACAGACAACGGGCAAGATAAGACCATAAGTGAGCAGGTTTGGAAATAGGCTTGAAAGGAGTGTGAATTTTCTCACACATTGCTGTCTACACCATGAGCAATTATAATTCCCAAGGCACAATTTCTACCAAGACTCAAACTACATGCTTTCTGTCACTAGGTCAAACTTTCCACTCACAGGGAATCTGCTGAAATTCTCTTAATTACTGTGTTATCTAGAAACAATAGAACCTTCTCCAGGATGTCTTTATTCTCACCCTTTCTGTCTTATAGACCCACACTTTTGGGGAGCTAGTTGGATACCACATCTTATCTTATCAATGTAGCAACTTGTGTTCATTTTTCGCTTCAACATTAATGAATTAGGATGAGAAGTGCTTGTTCAGATCAGCAGACCTCTGCGGACAGAGAGCATTTTGTTAGAATACATATTTGTCATATATGACATATAGTAGAGATAGTTATTGTACATGAGTACACGATGAGATTATATGTTCCCCTCCCTGCTCTCTTTGAGTGGTTTGGAAGAGACTACTGAAACAGAGAAAAAGATACACTTTCTTTCAGTATAATGTCCAGGATATCAGCTAAGAGCAGCCATTTTTATAAGTGGAAAGGGGAGTTCATCTAGTAGTTTCTATGGAAATGTGATAGAACTGTCTGACTAACAGTATGTAAATCTTGCCTTAGTTTTTAAGGTTTTAAAATTATATTTAAGGAAATGGCATAGAAGGTGATCAGAGATTGAAGCCACAAGTTATCATAGGCCGCACAAATGAATGAGATGTATGTCTATCCTAAAGCCTTGCATGGGCTGCTCTTCTCCTTCCCAAAAGTAAAATGTTTATGAACTAGTAAAGATTTGCAGATATCTGTAGTCTTGTTGAAAGTTACATGCAGGATACAGACATCCCAAATAAAGCAAGTGACATTAGCATAATGTTTAAATGCCACTTCCCAAGGCATAGTGGCATTTTGACGAAAGAAAATCTCCAAGGCATTTGTTCTGTAGTTGTTACAGCACTTACGTACAGAGAGTCTGTGCAGTGGAGCATAGTAATTTGTCTGTCAACTACAAATTAAAGTTTCTTTAAAATATACGATAAAATACCCTAATATCTAACAGTGAGCTCATTGTTTTTACAACAAAGTTAATGTCTTTCCTAAAGTGACCATGGAAGCTATTTAGTATTAATAACTATAAACTAACAATAATCATAAAATAGAAGAGAGAATCACAATCGCCATTTAAGTATCAGAGACAGATGGTATCTTTATAGCAATTTAGTTTGCTAAATTTTTTCTCCTCTGCTGGCTTAGCTTACTTCTGTTTGAGAGACTATGTGTTCTCTTTCACAGAGAAGTGCAATGGAGGAAAAATGACTTGATGGGAAAACACAAGACATATGCATATATTTTTAAAGATTTATTTAATTTATGTGCCAGAGTGTTTTGCCTACATGTATGTATATGTACCATGAACATGCCGGATATCCTCAGAGGTAGGAAAAAAGTATTGATTCTCTTGGGATGTAAGCTATGAGCTATCAAGTGGTGTTAGAGACTGAGCCTAGGTCTTCTACAAGAGACTTAACTGTTCTTAACTGCTGAACCATCTTTCCAGCCCTAGCGCATATTTTATAAGTAACAAGCCTGTCTAAGAATCTTTAAGAAAGTTATGATAGGATATTTCTACTACAGACTTAAAGTACAATTCTAATGGAAAATGAAATCAAAATATGACCTCAAAAGACTGGACTTAGACATGGAAAGAAGAGCGATTTTTTTGTTGTTGTTGAAATCTCACAGACAACACACATCTTCAGAATACTGTAGAAAAAATAGGTATGTTTTCCATCCTGGTCATCAGTTCTGAACTCCACGTTTCTGAACAACTCATATACAAGGAATGTTGAGACGAGCTATGAACTGAGTCATATTTCTCACCTCCAAATTCAAATATTAGACTGCAACTGCCACAACTTTAGAATTTGTATCTGAAGACAGAACCTTTGAAGAGGTAGTTAACATAAAATTATGCCCTCAAGGTACATCCCAATCTACTCTCGCCCGTGGCCTTATTAGAAGAAGGAATTTAGATAACCTCAGAGGAAAGACCGTGTAAGGACATAGTAAGCCAGTGAACAACTGTAAGCTATCAAGAGAAACCTCTTATGAAACCCAAATGGTTGTCAAATTGAATTTGGGATTTGTATCTTTTGAACTATAAGAAAAGAAGTATCTACTGTTTAAATCACTAAATCCGTGATACTTTATGTAATAACTTCAGCAAACAATACTCCCAGGACTAGATCATGATAAACTGCCATATGCACATGTTTTAAAGAAAACAATGATAGAGCTAAGGACAGAGTTTGTTCAGATGATCTTTTTGTACACAGTGTGAAGATGTATCTCTGTCTTTCCGCATTTGCCTATGGCACCTTCTGACTAGTTTAATAAAGAGATGAATGGCCAATAGCTAGGCAGAAGAGGATATGTGGGATTTCTGGGGAGAGATGGGAACTCTGGGAAAGAATCTGAGGCTTCGGAAATTCGTCAGGCAGAGACAGAAGAAGAGGAAGTATAGTAATGAGAAGTAATAAGTCAAATGGCAGAATGTAGATTATTATAAATGGGTTCATTTAAGTTTTAAGAGCTAGTTGGGAACAAGCCTAAGCTCAGGCTAAGCTTTTATAATTAATAAAATGTCTCTGTATCAAGAGCTAGCAATATAAAGAAATATCTGGCACAATAGCTTAGCAGGTATTTGCATTTGTCTAGCATGCACTAAGCCCAAGGTTTGACCCTCAGCACACCATAAATTGGGTATAATTGGCAATTGCATTACTCCAGAGGTGAATGAAGGAGTATGTAAAGTTAAAGGATACTGTCAGCTAGAGTGAATCTGAGGTCAGCTTGGGCTATGTTTCCATGTTACAATACAGGACAACAAGAAATGGACAAACAAAAAAATAACAATAGTCGTAGATAGCAGAGTATCATGTGCTATGGCAATAGTCCAAATATTTAACATGTACTAATCATTCCACTTCTGATCCCAGTTCTATTATGTGAGGATGCATAACTATTCGTAATTAGCAGGTGAAGAAACTGAGGCAAGCAATGGCTAATTAGCACATATGGCCTAGGTAATATTTAAACCCAGATTCAGCAATAAAATAAATATACATTATCTTTATGTGTACACACACATACACACATATTGTTGAGTCACTGTTGACTAAATCTACATATATGGAATACACAGTCAAACCAAAACATGTAGACTCTCTTTGTCATGACATTTGAAACCATGATAACTCTCAGTGGTACATAATGGATTTAAGAAAAATCCATTGCTTCATGACATATTCCCCCCAGATCAGTAAATAGTAAACCAGCATGTGTTGCCATACAATGTCATCCCTTTTTCCATTCTCTTCACACTTAATTTCTTTTTTCTTTTTTTTGTTTTTATTTTATTTTTTTATTAAAAATTTCCGCCTCCTCCCCACCTCCCTTTTCCCTCCCCCTGCCCCACTCCCCACCCCCCACTCCCCTCCTGATCCCTCTCCAGTCAAAGAGCAGTCAGGGTTCCCTGCTCTGTGGGCAATCCAAGCTCCTCCCCCCTTCATCCAGGTCTAGGAAGGTGAGCATCCAAACAGACTAGGTTCCCACAAAGTCAGTACATGCAGTAGGATCAAAACCCAGTGTCATTGTCCTTGGCTTCTCATTTCTTTTGTGGTTGTTACTGATTTCTATTGAGCTCCACATTTTTCTCTGCTCCTCTCCCTTCCTCTCCCCTCCCTGTCAACCCTCTCCCAAGGTCTACTATGATAATAAAGCACCATGACTTCACTGATCAACTTAAGAATCAAAAAAGCCATTTGGGAAGAAAGATCACTTATACACACACACACACATAAACAAACATACACACATACACAAACATACACACATGCGCATTTTAACATTCTGAGCTGTGAAAGAGTTCAAAGGTTAAGTCCTAGAACCTGGCTTATCCTTGCTTTGAAGACTATTAGGTAATTAGGCAAGAAGCGGTTTTTCATTTTGCTCTCTCACGTATCACGAACAAAGAGTAAATATAAACTCTGTGTGTTTTGGCTAAGGGCATTTTTAGTGAAGTATTTTAAGGATTCCCACTTGGTTTTGTAAAGAATGCTGGGGACTAATTTTTAAATGGAACATCTTGAACAAATTACAGCAAAGGAAAATTTGAGGCCTTGATAATTTAAGTGTTATTTTTACTACTAATGTGAATTCAACCCTAGCAAATTAAAACAGGAAGAATTAATTGGATATGCAAATGAGATTATTCAGTATATAAATCTAATTACATACCAATTTGCTTTAACAGCATGAAAAAAGAATAAATTGTTCTATGTAAATTGATTGTCTTAAATAACCACCTGTATCCCAACAAGAAAAAAAAATGTCTTAGAAAAGCCCTTTGTAAGTGTAGACATCTAAGTTAATAACATAACGTTCTTCACAGGTCTTGTCATAGGAGCCTCTTAATAATGAAATTTTCTTATACTCTTGATGTACAATAAAGTATTATCAGGTTTGTAGAGCATCAGGAAATAATGTCACAAGTTGGCTTTTTCTCCCAAGAGCACAATAGATTGATAAGACATGTTGAATTCTGAAACACTTAATGCTTTCGCACAGACTAGACTTGAAGTCTGAGCAATTTTCATGTCTGAAAAATAAGAAAGGGAAAGTATGTAAAGTGTGCCAGTCTTCATTAATGTGGCTGTGGTCCTCGAATCTACTTAATCAAATGCTTTCAGTACAATCAAGCTACCCCACTAACACCCTCTTTGAAATTATTTTCTTTGGCACTTAGTTTAGGAAAATGGGTTTTGAATACTTAACAGGGTAAAAAGGCATTAATTCCTGAAGCCTCTTCATTGTGAACAAACATTCTGATAGGAGGTGTTTGCAAAATACAGGATAAGAGATTAGTGACTTTCCTTGACACAAATAAAGTCATTGTGTTTACCTCTGCTGCACCAACATACAGTGCAGAATTAACCTTCAGCCCAAACAAATCTTCCCCTACCCAGTATATTCAGCATTGGCCATGTTAAATTGTGTCTGTTTCCAAAAACTTTAAGACAGATAAACAAAATATCACATATCTTAACATTTGTGTCTTGCCTGTAGATACATTATGAAGCAAATGCTAAGTCAAATCCTTGAGGATAAATAAAGCATACATAAATATTGAATGGATAAGGACAGACAGACTGATCATGCATAACGTGATAGATGCAATCTTTCTCTCCCCTCAGTATTCTTTCTTGATGAGCCTCAAGGGTTTTGAAATTAACTAATAACTTGAATGTTTTAGAAAACTGTATTTATACAGCATGCAGTAATGAAAACCTTGATCCAGGCAAAACTTCTCTTCAATCTTATTATGAGAACCAGTGTTGTTGGACCACTTCTCTATCTCTAGAGAGAAAAATCAACAATGACAGCTGGCATTGTTATTAAGAGCATCTTGTGCACAATTCCTTTTCTTGGGGGAGATCATTAGAATTTACCTTTAGGGTGTCTTTCTTTCTTAAAACTCTTCTCTCCTTGGCAAGAAGGAATATAAAGCTGGGTGTGTGATACAAGAACAGATGCCCTGGCTCTGTGTTGTTCTCTCAGGCTATTATATGTGGAATCATGAGGAAGGATCAAAATCCCTGACAGTATCTAGGATGCATCGAATAGCCATTTCCAAACACTGTGGTCTTAATCTTAGTATAATGGAAGGCCCAATGGTGGGTCAGATCCCAGAAGAAAATAAGCTTACATAAAGTGAATGGATTTGAATGAAAGGGATAAAGTGACTCTGAGTGGTCATCCCCAAACTATAGTGCATACTTTGTCATCTTCATAAAGGATTCATGGAACCTCAGACATAGATAGCTGACGCATCATTGAAAGGGAGACTAAGAAGCCCCATGACTTCACTCTACTCTATTGTAGTTTCTGATGTATAAAACAAATAGGAAAACAGTCTTTTTCATTTCCTTTCTAGCTTACACAATGCCTAAAATGATGCCATTGATCTATTTTCTTATTTACCGTCTGTCTTCTCTAGTTAAAATGAAAGTAAGCATACATTGTTGGTGATTTTGATACTATCTAATGCCCTTCCAGAAACTCTAGAAGTACTCAATAATGCAGAACATGGGCACATGTGCAAATTAGACTGAAGAGCACAGTTTGGTCACAGCTTTCTATGTGCAAAGCATTATGAAGTCTCTTGGAAGGGGAGAGATTAATACACAGGGACAAAAGGGTTCTATGGAGAATAAACAGGTCATCCTACATTGCTGAACCCTTGCCTTGTATAGGTATTATCTGCAATTCATTAAAGAAATTGATACAACCCAATCGTATATCCACCCTTGAAGTTACATCATCAATGTACAGCAGAGGACACTGAGGCTGATGACTGTGAGGTTACTACCCAGTCACACAGCCTACTTGACAACATGTTTCCAACTGTAGTCCAAGCTAGAAGAACACAATATGTCTATAGAGATACAGACAAAGTTACAACAAATGGAGATGGATGATGGATAAATAGGAGGAACCAAGAAAAGAAAAAAAATCATTTCTACCTTTAACCTGTGCAAATAAATATATGTTTGTGTACTGAGCAGGATAAAGAAAGTGAAGGGAAAATTCACTAAGTATCAAAATGCCACCTATCAGAATTGGCCATAATATAAACACACAAAAAATGTATACTCACAGCTGTTTCTACATATACACACCTATACAAAAATCTGCATAGGCAGGAAGGTTTGGAAAAGAAGTGATGTGGGAGTGATTTCTTTCTAATCTGTTGCTTTCATTGGTTAATTAATAAAGAAACTGCCTAGGCCCATTTGATAGGCCAACCCTTAGGTGGGTGGAATAAACAGAACAGAATGCTGGGAGAAAGAAGCTGAGTCAGGCAGTCACCATGATTCAACCATTCCAGACAGACACAGGTTAAGATCTTCCCTGGTAAGCCACCTCGTGGGCTACAAACTGCTTGGCCCTCTGATAGGGTAGAATTTACACAGGTGGAGTAAACAGAACAGAATGCTGGGAAAAAGAAACTGAGTCACGGCAGTTGCCATGATTCTCCCACTCCAGATAGTTGCAGGTTAAGATCTTCCCTGGTAAGCCACCTCATGGGCTACACAGATTATTAGAAATGGGTTAGATCAATATGTAAGAACTGGCCAATAAGAGGCTGGAACTAATGGGCCAGGCAGTGTTTAAAAGAATACAGTTTCTGTGTAATTATTTTGGGTAAAGCTAGCCAGGTGGCAGGAAGCATCCGCTGCTCCTATAACTACAGAGTGGCACCCAACGTGATGGACTAAATCCACTTAAAAACTTGAGAAGGCTTAAAAATAAGGGAGAGAGAGTATAACACAGCTTTTTGCTGTTTGTGGGTGGCATGCCACAGAGAGAAATTGTCCTGACTCAGCAGCAGGAAAAAACTGGCTGTTTTAAAATGCTGGCTTTCTGGGCTGTGCCGCCATTGCGATCTCTGGCTGGCTCCTGCGGGAGATAGAACTTTTGAATGGAGCATTTGGAGTAAAATGCTAGGGCTTGCTTGATGGCAATGTGAACTGCTGTGTGCCTGGAACTGTGCTGTGACTCAGAGGCACAAGCAGCTCCACCATGCTAATGGTGAGATGTGCAAGGATCAGAGGCATGAACGGCTCCACCATGTTGGACTGGACTGGGCGGGGCAAGCTGGCAGTACCTGTTTTTGACCTAGGAATATCACAGCTTAGATTCTTAAGTGCTTAACGATTTAAAATTGCAAAACAAAGTGCTCCTAGATAGTAAAAAAATTACAGATTCACAATAAAACAGATTCAGACATAAAAGACCACAGTGTTGGATAAGTGTACATAGGCTTGAGAGAGAGAAGAAAAAATATAGAGAATAAAGTTATTGGTTTAAAAAAAAGGGGGTAAAGTCTTTAAAGAGACAGAGTACAGACAGTTATAGATTAAGAGAAATAAAGAAAAAAAGGCCATGTAAAAATGGAAAATTCCCAGAGAGTCTGGATTCTTTGTATTATTGTGTTTTCTTTAAAATTTTTGACTGTGAATAAGCTAAGTACAGAGAGACATTTCATTATATGGGCTGCTAAGCTGAACCTGCACAAATGTTCTAAAGGTATCTTGACATCAGAATTTGGATCTAAGGTTATGATGCTTTGGAAAAGTCCTTCTTTTGTTTTCGCAGAGGATGAGACCCTGTGGATTTCTTCTATCCCAATATGGTATGATAGACCACACCCTCCTGAAAGGTTGCTGTGAACACCCTCAAAAAATTACTTCACTCAACTGCCAACTGAGATGACCCTGGCACACAGGTTATACCATGAAAGACCTAATTAACGATTACCCATTCAGCAGGAAGCAGTTTAGAGAAAAAAACTGCACCCATGTTCCCAAATATTGTTTATAAATGTTCTTTTACATTGAAAGGGAGATATGATGTAGATATGAATAATTTGCATTGGTATGGATTTTAAGGTCAATTTTGTTATATGTATATGTATTTCTAATCTTGATTAAGGTATTGTGATTGTGTACTTCATTTAAAAATGTAATGTATATAGGTTGTTAATGGATAGTCATCTATAACAGTTAAGTTTGTAGTCATGTTAGATTTTCTAGATGTACATTCTTCATATCTTTCAAAGACTAAAGAATAGGACATTTAATGTTTTAATAACTTAGGGCTTTTCATGACTATGAGACACATTTGCTCCTGGCAGCACCAATCTACTTCGAGAGTAGGATGGGCATCGAAGAGGCTCTTTATGGAGTTGGTTAGTCATTTGTGCAAGAAACTGTTCTTGCCTGGACTGTTGCATAAACTGGACACAAAGAACCCACAGAAAGAGGACTGCTGAACTTGCCAAAAGGTGATGGTCTTTTGGGGTTCCGGACTCATGAAAGCATCTGCAAGACATTCTGCAGGACACAGCAGAAAGTAACTGAACTGTCTTTGTAATTTCCTGCTTGATGAAACTGTCTGCTGGATACTATGGGCCTGAAGGCTGAAGGTGGATGCCCCAATGGTACAAAAGAACTTTGGGTGACTGTCCAGACAGCGAGATGTCTCTGTCATTTCTAGAGTTTTGGTCTTCTTGTTTGCTTAGATAATATTATATCCTTCTGGAGTCTTTGATGGAGTTGAAGAATGGTTGGTTATAGTTATAGTTTTTTTAGTTATGATAAAAATAGATATAAATATTGTAACTGTAATTCTTGCTTGATAACTGTTTTACTCTATGTAATTTTACTATGTTAAAATGAAAGCCTTTTTTTTTGTTTAAACAGAAAAAGGGGAAATGATGTGGGAGTGATTTCTTTCTAATCTGTTGCTTTCATTGGTTAATTAATAAAGAAACTGCCTAGGCCCATTTGATAGGCCAACCCTTAGGTGGGTGGAGTAAACAGAATAGAATGCTGGGAGAAAGAAGCTGAGTCAGAGAGTCGCCATGATTCTCCCACTCCAGACAGATGCAGGTTAAGATCTTCCCTGGTGAGCCACCTCATGGGCTACACAGATTATTAGAAATGGGTTAGATCAATATGTAAGAGCTAGTCAATAAGAGGCTGGAACTAATGGGCCAGGCAGTGTTTAAAAGAATACAGTTTTGTGTAATTATTTTGGGTAAAGCTAGCCGGGTGGCGGGATGCAACCCCACCACTTCCTACAACAATGAAGAGCAAAAATACACTTTATGCAATGTATGTTCTTCATTTGAGGAATGAGGAAGTCTTCACTTCCTAAGCTCTCAAGAAATATTTTCAGATCCTCCAAACTAATGTGAGAAAGGAATGTAGATATAATTAAATATATTATTCAACATAATACAAATATAGCTTGTAATCTGACTAGCTTTAAAAGTCCCATCTGCTGAAACAGTCTATGATAGAATCTTAGCTGCCAAGTACCTTTTCTTGCCGGCATTTTATAAACTGGCAACCCAGGAAAGAACAAATTTTTAAATAATTTACCTCCAGAAAACCAAACTGCATTCTTATTTCCTGTGTTACAGAGCTTTGCCACTATGAGGGACAGCTTAAAGTCACCATAAATAAGTAGTAGTATTGACTAGACACACACTGAAGTTGGTGTACAAGCAAACTAACAGAAAAGGAGAAAGTACAAATCAATCCTAACAGTAAGACTGACAGTGCTGGGAATACTGGGCAAGAAAGTGACGAATTTGTTATTCTCCTTCAGAGAGTTTATTTGCACTTATTTGACTTTGTTAACATCGTTTAATGGTATAATTTACTATAGTTAACAGAAACAAAACAGATCAAAAAAAAAGATAAACACCCTATAACCACTTGATGTTTAATTGCAAAGGTTGAATTTTGGACAATTTAAGTGTTTGCTTTCTGTCATGGCCTGGCGAAAAAATGTGAATAATCTTTATTCTCAAAGCAGCATTAACAGAACAAAGAAAGAGCATTTCAAATCTATCTAAAAGAGACAAATTCAAAGGTTTAAATGTGTGCCTCACTCAAAATAGCTATCACAATTAATGGACTGATTTGGCAGTGGCTAATTTCATGACAATACTTAATTTCATACATCACTAAAATGTTGATTTTTTTAAAAAAAATATCTTAAGCTGTGTATTACATTAATTTTTAGGTATCAACAAATACACTGAGTTTTAGTGGACACATTGAATCCATTTTCACCTCAAGCAAACAAAGATTTAAGAAATCAAAGAATGCCTTCATGAGCATCCTCCAGTTTCTCTGTCTTCTTGTTAGTTATATTTATTCTCTTTTCCTCATATTACTAGCTAGTACTCTAATGTTGTTCCTATCTCAGAGTAAAGGGGGCATGGCTAATGTAACACATTTAGAAAGTGGTGTTGATGAGGACACGTGATCTGAGAAATAGCTGCATTGTTAGAAAGGTATTTCAGTTGTGAAAGACAATCAATCATAAACAAATTGTCAGTCAGAGGTTATAAATTTGATATTAAGAACTGTAAAATTAGATTTTTTTAAAAAAGAAGAACAGAATAGGAACATATAGTATTTTCAGTTTAAGACTTTTATACTGCTTTTCATATATGCATATCAAATATGCATATGGTACATTCATTGTGTAACACATATACAGTCATGTGAGATAGCTTGTTGTGTGTATCTGTGTATATTTATGAATGATCATATACATGTGGCATATGTAAATAAAATGAGTTTGTTGTATATACTTCTGTGCCCCTACTCATACGAACTTTACCCTCAACAATGATAACCTGTTCTTGGGTTCTAATGGTCTACATTGCAGTCATTATTCAGCTCTATGAGTGTTGACAGTGAATAGGAACCGTAATCAAGTTTTTCTTTCCCTGCAAAAGGTCACTGTTGCAGGGAGTGCTTGTTTGTCTTGCCCCTTGGGCTAGATTATCCCTGGGTACCAACTTGTAGGGGGAGGCTATTTATTTGTTCCCGGTTGCTCAGCCCCGAAATAATCACACAGAAACTGTATTAATTAAATCACTTCTTGGCCCATTAGTTACAGCATCTTATTGGCTAACTCTTACATCTAAATTTAACCCATTTCTATTAATCTGTGTATCACCACAAGGTTGTGGCCTACCAGCAAATTTGATCACATCTTCAGTGGCAGATCCATGGTGTTTCTCTGACTCTGCCCTTCTTTTTCCCATCATTCAGTTCCATCTCCCTGCCAACCTAAGTGCTGCACTATCAACAGGCCAAGGCAGTTTCTTTATTCATTAACCAAGAAAAGCAACACACAGACAGAAGGACCTCCCACACCATGTCACCACTAATTCTTTTTCTTTTTAAAATATTCATCTATTTATTTTACATTCTGGTTGCATCCTGACTCCCATCCTTTCATCCCAGGCTCTCTTTTTGATTCTCCCCACCCACCCCAAACCCTCCTCTTCCATCTCCATCTAGGAAAGGGCACATTTCCTATGAGTCTCAAAAAACATGGCATATCAAGTTCTAGTATGACTAAGTACCTCCCCATGTGTTAAGGCTGGGCCAGTAACCCAGTATGAGGAAGGAGTAGGGTACCAAAAGCCAGTAAAAGACTGGAAGGGAGCCTTTGTTCCACTGTCAGGAGTCCCATAAGAGGACCAAGCTACACAACTGTAACATACATACAGAGTGCCTAGGTCAGTCTTATGCAGGTTCCCTGATTGTCAGTTTAGTCTCTGGGAACTTCTATAAGCCCAGGTTAGTTGATTATGTGAGCCTTCCTGTGGTATACTTAACTAATCTGACTCCTTTCTCCTCCTTCTCTTTATGATTTCCAATCTCTGCCCAATGTTTGGCTGCACCACTAATTCTTGACCATATTTTATCCTTTCCATATCCTCATTGTTTTTTCAATCATATCCTAATTATCTAGTTCTTGCTAGACATACTTTTTAAAATTGACTTTATTGAGTTATACACTGTTGTCTGCTCCTCTCCCTTCCACTCCCTTCCCCTTCAACCCTCTCCCATGGTTTTCATGCTCCCGATTTACACAGGAGGTCTTTTCTTTTTATATTTCCCATGTAGATTAGATCCATGTATGTCTCTCTTAGGGTCCTCATTGTCTAGGTTCTCCGGGATTGTGAATTGCAGGCTAGTTTTCTTTGCTTTGTGTCTAAAAGTCACTTGTGAGTGAGTACATATGATATGTGTCTTTCTGGGTCTGGGTTACCTCACTTAGTATGATGTTTTCTAGCTCCATTCATTTGCCTGCAAATTTCAAGATGTCATTATTGTTAGTATTATTTTTCTGCTGTGTAGTACTCCATTGTGTAAATGTATCACATTTTTTTTATCCAAAGGTTGAGCGGACTTTAGGCTGTTTCCAGGTTCTGGCTTTGACAAACAATGCTGCTATGAACATAGTTGAGCACATGTCCTTGTGGTACTATTGAGTATTCTTTGGGTATATACCCAAAAGTGGTATTGCTGGGTCTTGTGGACTGTTGTTTTCTAATTTTCTGAGAAATAGCCATACTAATATCATAGTCAACAAGACAAAATGGCAACATACAGAATGGGAAAATATCTTCACCAACCCCACATCAGACAGAAACTGATCTCCATATACAAAGAACTCAAGAAATTGTTTATCAAAAGAACAAATAACCCAATAAAATAAAATGGAGTATAAATATAAACAGAGAACTCTCAACAGAGAAATCAAAAATGGCTTAATGACACTTAAGGAAGTGCTCAATATTCTTTGTCATCAGAGAAATGCAAATCAAAACAACAGAGATTCCATTTTACAACTGTAAGAATGACCAAGATCAAAAACACTAATGACAACTTATGCTGGAGAGAATGTCGGGCAAAGTGAACACTCCTGCATTGTTAGTGTGCAAACTAGTACAACCTCTTTGGATAGCAAATATACTTCTATACAGAAACTATATATTTATTTTTTGATACAGTGTTATTATCCCAAATTAAATCCAGGAATTGTTAATGTGTTTCTGAAAATAGACAATGTCTTATGCCAGAAAGTGCCACACTCTAAGCACAGATTCTGATCTCTTGTTTGGACAAGGCTTTTCCTTTGATGTGTTAATATTTTCTTTTGTGACTTCATTTAAACTCTTCAACTTGCTAAACATTTACCACCATGCATGAATTTCCCATCACTGACAATTTTGAGTTTAGAAAGCTTGCATGTGAAGAAAAGCAGTGTCAGACTTTTTTCCTATTCATTTGTAATCCTTTAGCCCGTAGCTATATCCTCTTCTAAACAAGACCCCCCCAAACAAAACAAAACAAACAAACAAAAAAAAAACAAGAAAAGAGATTTTGTTTTACATATAAATGTTGATGATTTTTACTGTGAGTGGTTTTGATTCACTGAATTCAACTAACCAAATTCTTTAAAAACCAAATGTGTATTATGTGATCTTTCTTTTCTTTTTCTTTTCTTTTTTTCTTTTCTTTCTTTCTTTCTTTCTTCCTTTTTTTGTATAATTCTAGCTTTAGCAAAGGGTTAGGGGATGGAAGTCTGATAGTTTAGATTTTTCTTTAGCTATTATAAAAAAATATGTTCAAATAAGTGGTCTCTTCATTCAATCATTCAATCATTTGGCTTTATCTGCACAAAGCCTGGTAAGAAGTGAGGTTTTTCTTTTTCTTTCTGTAGTTCAACCTTGTCTACAAATCTCAGCAACACTGAACTCCCCACTCAACAAAACAGAAGCTTGCTCAGCTTTGACATTAGTGCATTTAAGGAAAAGGAGAATTCACTCTTTCATTCATTTATTCATCCACGGATGCATCCATCCATCTGTTTGGTAAACACCCACTGTTGTATTCTCTGTTCCAGGAACAAATTAAGTACTGAAAAGAAAGATTGCTAGGCTCAGAATGCTTATGAACAAATATGGCAAAAGGATGAAATATGTGATATGCCATCACTTTATCAAACACACGCTGAACAAAAGAAAAAGAGTTGGGATATGTTTAGAGGATCTGTGAATGTGGGAAGGTGCAGCACAGTCAACTAAAGCCTGGAGGTGATGAGGTGGGCCACATACTGAGTTCAGGGATGAGTAAATAGGGGCAGAGAGAAGAGTTTATCAAAGCCACAATACAAGCAGAACCCTTTTCTATTTAGAGGTAGGAACAGGTCAGCATAATTCTGTCAGAATAATTCTTTTAGAGAATTACAGGGATATGGTAAGACACTGTGAGTTGGGGATGGAAAGAAACAGAATAGAACAAGGAGAATAGGACACTGACAGGCACTGGAAGGGATGAAGTGCAGGTCATACACAGCAGCCATGGGAAGACTATTAGCTTTGTTATTAGTAAATGTAGAGCTAAAGCAAGCTTTAAATAGAGGAAAGAAATATTCTGACCTACTCTGTTTCCAAATTTCTTTTCTTTTCTTTTATGAGCATTGGTGTTCTGCCTGCTTATGAATCTGTTCACCACTTATAAATATGCCTGGTGTCCAGGGAGGCAGAAGATGATATCAGATTCTCCGGAACAGACATAACAGATGGTTGTGAGCTATCATGTGGTCAAACCCAAGGCTTCTGAAAGAGCAACCCATACTTTTATCCACAGAACCATCTCTCAAACCCTAGTTTATTCTCTAAAAGAATTATTCTGACAGATATGATGATAACAGACTGGAATGAGTAAGGGGAGAGCAAAAGTCAAAAGTCATAGAATTGATTTCAAGGAAGAAAAGACCAAGTTGAAAATGTGGACCTTACAGAACAGGCATGTATGGTCGTTATTTTAGGTCAAGAAGATTAGGTGGAGGATGCTCAGATCTAGGCTGATCCTAAATATATTTAAAAGGTATAAAAGGTAAAGGCATAGAATGGCTGTGAGACATGAAGCAACAACAACAACAACAAAAACCAAAACAAGATTTTTTTTTTTTTTTTTTAAAAATGGATGTCCTGGTCTAAGCAATGGGAAGGATCAAGCTGCCACCATCTGAAGTCTCAGTGTCCAGGTGAAACTCATGCACAGGATAAATGAGGCGGTCCAGTCCACAGGCCATGTGTGAGACCATCTAATAGATGGTCTAGTGGGCCATGTATTAGACATAAGACTACATATGTGCTGTTAATAATATCATCTAGTATAATTGCTTCTATATGTAAAGATCATCTGTACAATGTCTTTGGAGTGTTTAACATAGTTAAAATGATAGATAAGTCCTAGAATTCTTACATGGCCCAGAAAATTCATCCCTAGGAATATTCTCTAAGGAAATTAAATCCCCATGTTAAAAAGAAAGTGTCGTCCAGTGTTCACAGTGATGTTATATGCAATAAATAGGTAAGGAAACAACAACAGTTTCTATATGGCTAAATGAGCTGTGATGTGTACATATGAAATAGTGCTTGATTTTTGTCATTTTCCACATGGGTCATCCTGGAAGCAGACAATATGTTAAATAAGATAGTATAGAGACACAAAGGAAAATAATGTTGCATTGAATCACCTATAAGTGGAATATTGGGGGATAAATCCTGGGGCAAAGAGCAAAACTGTGAAGGGAAGCTGAAAGATTACAGCAATAGTTTTTATTTTGTAATATATATACACACACATATGTATATATACATAAACACACACACAACACACACACACACACACACACACACACACATATATATATACATATATATAAAGGTGTGGGGCCACTTGGTGGGCAGGATGAGAGGGAGAGGGGAAATAGATATGTATATAATCAAGATACATTGTACATGTGCATTAAACCTTCAAGAAATACATAAAATGCTTTAATAATACATGTATATATGTATGTATGCATATATGTGTGGGAGTACTGCTATTTCTAAAGCAACCATATCTGAGATAATTGTGCTTTGTTCTTCAAATAAAATGGAAATAGTGCCCACAAAATGTGACACTTAAAAACAGCCTATGCTTGTGATTCTGTTAATATTTATAAACTTGTTTTGATTCCATGGCATGAAAGGAGGGAGTAGTTATAATGTAATAAACAAATGTGAGTAGCTGGGGAGTTTGCATGTTGCCCAATAACAAGGCACATAAAGAAATACTATTTTTTTCCCTAAACTACCTCTTGTCAAGTTAACTCATATGGGGGGGGGGATAAGCAATTTCTGTTATTTTATTTTATTTTATTTGAGGTAAGACAATTTTTACAAGGCTCGAAGTCTTTTGCAAAAAGGTTGTGCAGCCCCTACAGGCTCTAAACATTTGTTTCCTAAGCCTAATTTTAATAGATATGTCATGTTGCTCAGGAAAAGAGGATGAAGAGGAGAAGACAGAGTATATTCCGACACCTCAGGAGCACACAGATAGAGATGACTTCTCTTATCTCCACTCTTCTGATGAGGGCTGGCAGCTTCTGTCAAAACCCCAGACTTAAGCAAGCTCTGAACAGGCAGAAGAGATGGAGTGGGAAAGGGTCCATCAGATACTGACTGGCACCTTCAAGTATCATGTCCTTCTGTCACACATATATGCCACCCCTGCGGAAGTTTCCAAAATTAACTGCAGGACAGAGGGGCAGAGAATTTGGGCCTGATTATTTCATTGTGAAGGAAACAGTACTCATGATGGAAACATATTACACAAATTCACGAAAATGTATGCAGATATACACAGACAGCAAACCTTTCCCTCTCATTAAATATTATTTTTTCAAAATACTCTTAAAGAAGAAAAAAGACATGAAAAATCATTAGAAAGAATTTTAAGAGAAAAATTGCCATAAAATACTTTGGCATCAAATTAAAATTTACTATATTATTCTGTCTTAGTCAATCTTTTATGCTGTTAGAGCCACAAGAGAGAAGAGGTAATTTACAACAAACAGAATTCACATTTTATATCTGTGAAGAATGGGGTAACAAAGATCCTATATGGCAAAGGCCCTCTTGCTGTGTCAGTTCATGGCAGAACAGAGAAGGGAAAGAGAGCATGTAAGACATGTGGACATGGGCTGCAGAAACGGATGAATGAACTAGTCTTGCTGAAATAAACTCATTTCTACCATAATGGTGCAGTCTGATCATGAAAGCAGAGCCCATATACAGCAGGCCCCTGTTAGGGGTCCTCTTCTCACCGGTGAGCTTTAGATTTCCATCCATGAGTTTGGGGGGATGTATACAAACAGAGTAATGCTGTCCTGGCCTTTTTGACATTATTGTTATCATTATTATTATTTCACTTTTATATATCTTTGAAGATTTTTAGATTAATCTAACAAATTCAACAAGCTAATTTTCAAGGGAACATAGGAACGATGAGACTTGAAGTTACTCAGGGTAAAAAAAAATTGAACAGGTGTGTAGTGAATGGGTTTTAGTTTCAATGCCGTACAGCCACATTGTCTACCAGAAAAATGAAATGACCAATGGAAAAATCAACACTACCTAGATGAGGCAGAGGTTTATGTCTAGCAGGTCCGTATTTACTTATTGACAAAGTGATTCCCTCCAATAACTGAACAGTTAATGCCATGCCTTTTCTTTGAGAAAAACTTTAATCCCAACACTGAATGTTTAATATTAGTTTTTATGTGTAGGGATGTTTTACCTGCATATATATGTGGACACCATGGTTTTGCCTTGTGCCAGCCGAGGACAAAAGAAGGCAATCAGGTCCCTTGCAACTGAACATGCAGATGATCAGAAGCCACATTTGGGTCATCTGCAAGGGCAGCCTGTGCTTTTAACCTCTAAACCATCTTTCCATTTTTCCAATTCTGAATTTTTTAACAACATATCTTAAGGTTAGTGAGTATAATTAATCAAAGATTCAGGTGTCTACCTCTA
The DNA here is from genome assembly GCF_018167655.1 of Microtus oregoni. Classification (NCBI taxonomy): domain Eukaryota; kingdom Metazoa; phylum Chordata; class Mammalia; order Rodentia; family Cricetidae; genus Microtus; species Microtus oregoni. Next base: position 47,285,552 of record NW_024543061.1, on the reverse strand, counting down.
GCAGCAGCCTGCATGAAAGTGCCACTGAATGCATTCTAGAAGCAAAGAATTTTAATGTTTTTAAGAATATGTTTTTAAGGAATATAGTTCTCCAGCATGAGTCTTTAAGCAGTGTTTGTATTACTGACTTGCTCTGTGGGGAGTCATCTAAGAGAATATGGCACCAAGCGAATGATAATACATTGATACATAGAGGCTAATACATTTTTCATTTAACTACAGAGTGGAAGCTAATACATTTGTGTAGTGAAACTAATACATTTTTCATTACTTAAATGCATACTAGACAGTTCCAGAGTTGCTAATGAATTTGCATGAGACCCTCCAAAGGACTCAGAAACAATTTAAATTATTTCCCAACCACTATGTTCATCTGCTCATGAAAAATAATGATTGCAAGGGGTAGGATATCATTTGTAGAGAGCAGAAAAGCATTTCTGTACCTACACTATCAACAGGATCAAAAGGAAATGGAACTGAAAAGAGAAAAAAATGCATTTCCACTATATTACTTAATTCTGAGTATCCCATTTTTTTTCCTTCGATTTCCAGAGAGTGAAAATGCAAATCTGTTTTTCCCCCTCTTCTTCTTTCTCACTGGGGTAAGGTGTGGCTTTTTTGGTCAAATGCACAGACCCAGTGACTTTCTGAATTAACCTCATGCCAGCAATGTTATGAACACAATGCTTTTATTTTCTTAGTCTTTTCGAGGCTCTAGGTGTTGATGACTGCTAATATGACATCTCTGATATGACAGTCTTTTGCAATTACATTATTATCGCTAATAAATCTAATACAAAATAAGACATTAGTAAAATTCCATTCCAGTGAAAAGATACATTTCATTTTTATAATGAACTTAACCTCCTAAATCAAGTTGGATCTTTTCTGTAAAAGGGAGGAATCAATATGTTTGTGGCTTGAAAATCCACTAAGTTGAAATGCTTAAAGCTTAATTAGGCAATGTGCTGACTTGTCTGTGTATTAAATATATGCGGTCACAGAACTTGGAATCATATCACTGAATATAATTTATGAAGTATAATAAAGAACTATAGGAGATTATCCACAGAAAAAACTGGCTTGAGGAAACAATGTCTAGTGAGCAGGCGAAGACAGTGATTATTATTATACACCCTTCCATCTGAAAAGGGGCTGGCTCCTGGTTACCTTGGGTTCCATGTGTGCAATATTAGGGATCTACACTATGGATGACTGAAATGCTTCTAAAAATGGACCCCCAAGTTCAAATGACTAATGATTTTAGTATCAGAAAACATTCTTTAGACAATGAAAATGAACAATGTACACCTTTTTAGCTAACCAGATTCTGGGCATCTTAAATCAAATATGTTTATCACTTGAAATAATTTAGCCATTATCAACAGTCACTGTTTAAATAATTAAGATGGTTTATCTTTATGATTGATGGTGTTTGTACTTTTTCAACTTGGGTCTGCATTGGCATAACAACTTTGAGCTGGAAAGTTCATCTTACTTCAGTGATCTGAAAGTCACTGATAATCCCAAGTGTGTGACATCAGAAGAACGACTAAGTGTAGAGATCTAGAAACCTGGTTAGTATAATTAAGTGCTAACAGAATTGCTAGATTTGGCCCTGTGAATGGCTCAGCAGGTAAAGGTACTTCCTGCCAAGTCTAATGAACTGAGTTCAAGCCCGGAACTCACATGTCGGAAAGATTCAGTCAACTTTCCTATGTTGTCCTATGACTTCCACATATGAATCTTGATGCATGGCTATCTACATACATACATACATACATACATACATGCATGCATACATACATGCATACATACACATCCTACTATTATTACCACAAAGTTTGAGGTTTGATGTCATTGGAGAATTTAAATTCCATGACTTAACTTTCCTTGTCCTTATAAAACTCTTTATTTTTGGTGTCTTTGGTGTGTTTATGTCTTAGGATGGTCTACATATAGTCTTATTCTATGGCCTCATTCAACTTTAATTTACTCATTCCATGCCCTCTCTCCAACTACATTCAAAATTTGGGCTAGATTTAAGTTGGTAGGCGATATACTTCAACCCTTAACAAAAGCTTATTTTATTTATTTATTTATTTTTTTTTTTTATTGAGCAAAGGAGAAAAAAAAAACAAGTTTCCACCTCCTCCCAGCCTCCCATTTCCCTCCCCCTCCTCCCCCCCTACGCCCCCTCCTCCCACCCTTCTCCCCCTCCCCCCACTCCTTTCCCCCTCCCTCTCCAGTCCAAAGAGCAGTCAGGGTTTTCTACCCTGTGGTAAGACCTAGGACCTCCCACCTCCGTCCATATCTAGGAAGGTGAACATCTAAACTGGCTGGGCTCCCACAAAGCCATCACATTACGTAGGATCAAACCCCCGTGCCATTGTCCTTTGCATCTCATCAGCCCTCATAGTTTGCCATGTTCAGAGAGTCCAGTTTTATCCCATGCTTTTTCAGTCACAGTCCAGCTGGTCTTGGTGAGCTCTCAATAGATCAGCTCCACTGTTTAGATAATATTTATTATCCATAATTTCACATAATTGCTCAAAATTAAATGTTTATGAACATATACAGTAAGCAGAGTTGTAAACTAATTCTAACAATTAGTTGTTAAAGTCGAAAAGGGGTCAAAGGATAAAATCTTTTGCCTGGTTGGAGACCTAATATTTCACTTGTGCATGGTCACTTTGGGAAGGGACCATTCCTAGGAAAGCAGGTTCATCTTAAACCATGCTAAATAAATGGGTGGAGAAATTAGTTCTTTAATGAAATAGAGGGCATTTTCCTTCCCAGAATCTCCATCTCTGGTTCAGTAGTCATGTAGCATTCTAAGTTTGCCCACAATTCTGTATTATTTAGAGAAATAGAATTTTTTTCTTCTTTTCTTTTCTGTTTTCTAAGCATTGTTTCCTGAACACTGGACTTTCCCACCAACATCCTGAGCAACCTTATTCTTTCTCTAAAGCTTTCTTCCAATCACATGACGGCCTGTTTGCCATGTGTCTGACCTCCATGTTGGCTCCCATGGTATGGCCTTTCTCCTGCTCTTTTTCGCTGTCTTCCTTCATGCAGTTGTTAGAGTTTTCAGCTTGCTTGCCTTTTGGTTTTTCAGCTTGAAACTCAAAGAAAATTGTTCTTGAGCTTTTTTTAGAGTCCATTCTTACATTATTTTATTGAGACTAAGAACCTCAAGAGGCAACTTCAATTTCACCTGTACTACAGTCATTTTAATGTATTAGTCACAGTGGGGAAATTTTAAAAAAGGAATATTATGACGTAGGTTTTCTTTTTAAGATTACTCTAGTACTTTACTTAAAAAATGTCTACATCTAGATTTTTATGAAACACAGATGGGAATTTTTTTTGGATGAAATATAAAATTTTGGGTACTGTCCAGTTTCAAGAGACCACAGATTAGGATTCTTTTAGAAATGTGTCTGCCACTGTTTCTAAATCAGACAAAGAACTGCAGGGTGTTCGACTGATTTCTGAAGATTCAGATTGGAGTTCCTTCCAATTTGGGAGCAGAGAGAGCTTTATTCTCATTTCACTGACACTGATAAAGGTACGGAGGGAAGAAAATCCACTTCATCACTGTCTACTGACGGCAATCAGAGAAATTTAGAAATCCTCTCAATAGTCACTCAGACTGACACCCAGGTACATCAGAAAGCTATTACATCATACCCTGAATGAAAAATGTTCTCATGATTCAAAGCTTTTACAGATTTTTTTTTTGTAATACCCAAGTTCAGAGCAGTTTCCCAGGCATTTTCTTAATGTTCCCTATTGCAGTTCTCCAATCTCAGGTGTACCCTTGCCTTGTCATATTTTTCCCGATGACTAAGTGCCCACTACCCAGAACTTCACAAACCTTCTCTGCTGTGAAATTCTCACTTATCTGGGATAATACCTGCAAGGCACAGAATAAATTAATTTTGGCGGAAAAGAATACTGACCAAATCCATCATACTACCAGAAGGCTTTTTTATATGTATATATTTTTAAATTTTACATAAAATCCACATTTCTCCCTCCCTCTCTCCTTTCCACCTTCTCCCCACCCAACCCCCCATTCACTCCTCAGAAAGTATGGCATATTAAGTTGAGACAGGACCAAGCCTCTTGCTTCTGTATCTCAGCTGAGCAAGGTATTTTTCCATAAAGTGTGAGCTCACTGCGGATAAATCCTGATCCTATTGCCAGTGTTCCCATAGACTGCCCAAGACACACAAGTGTCATCCACATTCAGAGAATTTAATTTGGTTCTGTGTAGGGTCTCCAGTTGGTAGTTCAGAGTCAGTTGTTTCTGTGGGTTTCCCCATCATGGTCCTGACAACTTTGTTTATATAATCCCTCCTTCCTCTCTCTGACTGGACTCCAGGAGCTTGACCCAGTGCTTAGCTGTGGATCTCTGTATCTAACTAGAAACTTTATTGATGCCATTAGTGTTTTATCTGGAAGGACTGGAGGGATGACGGTTCAAACCACTTGGGGAGCAATAGCTACTAACACCCAAGGTCTTCATCAGGCAAAAAAGAAACATTTCAATAAAAAGGGCCCTTTATCCACCTCTCAAATTATACTATAAAGCCAATCCCTTACCAAAATACACATAAACATCAGTCCAGGAGACTTCAACAAAGGCATAAAGCATGGTAAGGACCACTTTACAAATATGGAAGAACTAAATCACTATTCTTGATTAACATGAATGCAATATTAGATACTATAATAATCTTAAGATTCCCAATGGATTAATTTACACTAATAAGCCCTAAAATATTTCTTCAAATAAAAATGAGTAGAACACATGAGACCTAATAGCCATGTAACTCAAATAGATGACAGAACTTTGTAGTCAACAGTCTACAGCTGCCCTCTGGTTAGCAGATTAAGAAAGAATCAAACATACTTAAGAAAATGTGAAAACTATATGCTAAAAATTAATGTAATTAGTATAGCATTTATAAAAGTAATTATAAACTTAATTTTTCTACTTTCTCACTTTGTGTATATGATGTACATATATGCGTATGCATATGGACACATGTGCGTGGGTGCATATGCATCTCGGTAGTCTTACATGAGGAGGTTCACAGTGATGTCTGGAATCAACTTTGATTGTTTTTCCACCTTATTCTTTGACTCAGGGTCTTTCAATAAAACCCAGAGTTTGATGATAGGGCTAGTCTTGGTAGCCAGCTTATCCTTTTGGTTCCCTATCTCTACATTCTGACGCTGGAATAAAAGATGGGCTGCCACATGCAACCTTACATTTCTGGGTTCTGGAGACCTGAGGCCTGGTCTTTATCCTTACATAACAAGTGCTTTCACTACTAGTTCATCTCTGCAGCCTAACAAAGAATGTTCTTAAGCCACTGGCTTAAACAGTATGAAAAGAATTGTATTCCCTACAAAGATGCACTATTCAGTCTGTATCTTCACCTTAAGGTGCCTAACTCATGTCTAGCTGCTTTGATGTGGCGTTACCATCCTTTGAAACTCCCCAGCCAAAGTCAAATTGGAGTGGTTAAGAATATCAACCCCCCTCCATAGCATACAAAGGCTAAATGGATGAATTTGAAGGCAAATTATGTTCAGTAGGTGGGAGGGGTGAGAGCCAGATAGATTATTTGACCAAATAGATTGTGAACAGGATGGGCACTAAGATTATGATATGAAACACAGATATATTATTGTGTGTCACCTTTGAATAATATCCCTGTGACATGGAAAATGTAAGAAATGCCATCCAAATGTAAAAGCCCAGACTTTCTTCATAGCAACAACTTTTCTGTCCTAAAATAGAATCCTTTTGACCCTAAACAAAATAATCATAGATTTTAAGTTAAATCAGAAGGAAGTATCAAAGGAACTTATACTTTTATTAGCTAAATATTATGTCTAAATTTTGGGGTTTAATAATAGTTTAGCCATAGATTAATTATGTAACAACAATTGTTTCTTCAAAGCCAAGTCAACCCCATTTCTCTTGAATCATTACTATTTCTTCCTAAAAGATATAACAAGGTATATTTAGTCCATTTACTTCTGAGAAAAAAATAGATTTGGGGACTTAAAAAATTAAAACAAAACACAAAGCACAGTCCTAAGGAAAAAAACTTTAAAGTTTTATTTATTTAAAATTAAGAGTTTCTACTCTTGTTAAGAGTTGAATAAGACCAAGACAAAACTAGAAGAGGATGGAACTATTTAAAGATAATATTCGTATTGTGTAATAAATCTAAAGTAGGGATATTCTAACCAATACTGAAAGGAGATATAGCAACACCAATAGTCACTTCATAGAAGGAAGCTAGCTAATAAATAAAGAAATAAAAATGTTATTTAAAATCAACAGATATCATTTCAAGTTCAATTGATGGAAAAATGCAAAACAGAATGCTATCAAGGGTATGAAAGAACTAAAAAAAATGGATACTGACAGCAAGAATGTAACAAGAACAATCATGTAAGAAGCAATTTAACTATATTTTTAGAAGCTGAAGATTCGAATACATCATACTGCATCAATGCTACTTCTCAATCACATGCAGCAAGAGACATGCATGGTGGTATTTACAGTAAGTGGGTAACTGGCGCTGAGAAGGTAGGTCAGTGGGTTAAGCATTTGCTGTGCTGATGTAACAACTGGAATTGAGATACCCAGAACCTGAGTGAAAATCCAAAAGGCTCTAATGTCCTACTAGTAATCCCAGTGATCTGAGGACAACGACAGATAAGTCCTGGAGAAAGCTCACTAGCCAGACTAGCTAAAGTGGTGAGCCCTGTCTTTAGTGACAGAACTTGTCTCAATATAAAACAATTTGGAGAGTGACGGAGGAATACAACTAATGTCAGTCTTAAGTCTGCACATCTATGTGCACACATATCACCAGCACATCCATGCCCATACATGTGTGTACACACAGAAATGTGCAGCTCACATATGCAAACATGCATAAATACATTAACAGCACAGCACATACACACATGTTAGGAACATTAAGTGGATAATAAACTATGGTACATTTACTAAAGGGATAATGCTAAACAAAACTTGTGTGCATCTGATCCAATTCTAACATCATGACTGCATCTCAAGAATTTGAAAGCAGCTGCAAGTCAGGATTCTGTGTAGCTTCATTTACACAAAATATGAGGAGAGTGGGATGACAAAATAATAGCAAGCAAAGAAATCATGAAAACAATATTGATGAAACAATTAGTAGTTACGCTTCAGGGGACAGACAAGAAAAGGATGCGAGAAGAATGTTCTAGGAATTGCAAAGATAAGGACGATTTACTTAAAGCATTATGATGGTCTTCTTGATGTCTTATGTATGATTTATAAGCACTTACATATTGATGCGATGATGACAATGATTTAAACAGATTACAGGATGAATAGGAAATAAGCCATCATATGAGGAAGACATTAGTATGTTCTGGGGCACAGAAGACCCCTCAATATATCTTCTTGGAAGACAGGTGTGTGTATGTGTTTTCAAGGACTCTCAAGAGGGTGGCAACAGTAGTGGCCCTCAATGCTCATGAAGTGTACCATTAATGTGTTCTCAGAGGATAATACCTGTGAGGACACATTCAGAACATCTTAAGCATTTAGTGCTTTAAATCCTCTTCATTACTTATTTCATTTAGTCTCCATCATAACCCTGTGAGGCAAGTACCTTATCATTCATACTTTTTATATGAGGAAACTGGAGCTTACAAATGAAACAATTAACCAGTCACATGGTTAATGAAAAAGAAAGTGAACTGAGGAATCTACATTTTGCTATCGTCTTCATGGCATTCCACATTGCCATCTACACTGCAAGCTTTGGCCTGGAAAGTTAACGTACTACTGTCAAATTATTAGTATATTTCAAATTGTAGATGTGGTATGTTCTATGTGAGTACACATGTGAATATACGAGTGTGTGTTTCTATTATATGTTCAGAGGTAAGAGATTGGCACTGAGTGTTTTTTTTTAAAATCATTTACCATTTTAGCTTTGAGTCAAGACTTTCCCTGAACTTGGAACCTGCCTTTCCAGTGAAGCTATCTAACCTGCGAGGCTGCGGCGTTCACTTGTCTCACTCTATCCTGATCTAGAATACAGGCATCCACCACCCCAGCACACCTATCTTTTCCTTGTGTTCTTGAAATCTGGGCTTATGTTCTGATGTTTGCAAAGCCATCACTTTACTCCATGAACTATTACCCAGTGCCATAAATTATTATTTGTTCATGGTAGATAATGGCTGGTGCAGTTATGAGCTGTACTGAATTCATCAAAACAGATTTTCCCCAAAGCAATTTGAAAGGTATTAAATACTTAAAAGCTGGATCTCATGGTGAAAATTGCAATCTATTTTAAATTATTATTCAATAGATCATTTTTGGATTTGTGCATATTTATTTTGAGAACTACACACATAAGCATCACGTTTACATCATATTTTCCTCCATGTCAAACTCCTCCCGTGTTTTCTACTTCTCCCTCCAAAATTATGATGTTTTCTTTATTTATACCATGATACACACACACACACACACACACACACACACACACACACACGAAAACATGCATTTACAATCAATTGCAGTTAGCAATCTTCACATGTACGTTTCAGGACTATGTAGGAGCTCATCCAAGAAAGAAAGTAACTCTCTCCTTTTCAGCAGTCATTGACCTGTAGACTAGGGACTGGGCCACATGAAAGTTCTCTTGGCCATGTTGGCCTGTCATCTGGTATTGTTATCATGCAGGTCTTGTTTGGGCAACAATAATGTTGACATTTTATAATTGCATTTTGCCTGTCATTGCTAGAGGACCCTATCTAAAGGTAACCTGGTCATCTGGCTCTTAAAACCTTTCTGCTGCACCTCCAATTTCCCTCGAACTTTAGGTGGTGGGGTTCCAATGAAGGTGTATTAAATGTAATTGGGCACTCCATAATTCCTTATTTTCTGAATTTTGATCAGTTGAGGATCTCCATGATACTCTCTATACACAAAGAAGTCTCTTGGATAAGAGGTGCAAGCTACATTTACCTGTGGAAATAAGTATTTAGATTATAGTTAGAAATAATACTAGTTTAGGAAAATGGTGATAGTAAACTCTTTTGGATCTGTGCCTATATCTTAGAATAATATTTTTAGTGCATGAAATAACCTGTAGAATTCCAAAAGAAAGCATTTATATAGAAGTATAATTGTAAAAACATTTTTTCTTAGATCCATTTTTTTATTTATTAAAAATATTTCCACCTCCTTCCATTTCCCTCCCACTCCCCCTCCCCCCTCCCCCTCCTTCTACAGTCCTAAGAGAAGTCAGGGTACCCTGCCCTGTGGGAAGTCCAAGGCCCTCTACCCTCCATCCAGGTTTAGGTAGGTGTGTATCCAAACAGATTAGGCTCCCAAAAAACCAGTAGAATCAAAACCCAGTGCCATTATCATTGGCTTCTCAGTCAGCCCCCATTTTCAGCCACATTCAGAGAGTCCAGTTTGATCACATGCTCGTTCAGTCCCAGTTCAGCTGGCCTTGGTGAGCTCCCATTAGATCAGTCCCACTGTCACAGTGGGTGGACACACCCCTTGTGGTCCTTACTTCCTTGCTCATCTTCTCCCTTTTTCTGCTCTTCTTCTGGACCTTGGCAGCTCAGTCTAGTGCTCCAATGTGGGTCTCTGTATCTATCTCCATCCATCACCAGATGAAGGTTCTATGGTGATATTCAAGATATTCATCAGTGTGGCTATGGGAGAAGGCCAGTTCAGACACCCTCTCCTCTGCTGCCCAAGGACCTAGCTGGGGACATCCCCTTGAACACCTGGGAACCCCTCTAGAGCCAAGTCTCTTGCCAACCCTAAAATGGCTCTATCTTACACCTGTCACTAAAATCAATAACACCAATGATAACCCATGCTGGAGAGGATGCTGAGTAAGGACCATTGCTGGTGGGAATGCAAACTTGTGCAACCACTTTGGAAATCAGTGTGGCGGTTTCTCAGGAAACTGGGAGTCAACAAACCTCAGGATCCAGCAATACCGCTCTTGGAAATATACCCAAGAGATGCCCAATCATACTACAAAAGCATTTGTTCAACTATGTTTATAGCAGCAACATTTGTAATAGCCAGAACCTGGAAACAACCTAGATGCCCTTTAATGGAAGAATGGATAAATAAGGTGTGGCACATATACACTTTAGAGTTCTACTCAGCGGAAAAATAAAAAAAAAACCTATAAAAACACTTTAAATAATGTGAAAAATCATTTGTATGTTCTTTTTTGGGTTATAGAGTATTTTCCTGACAGATACAAGTTCTGAGATTTACCCCCAATAATGAAAATAATGATGATGATAATAAATGTTTCTAAAGACATGTTTAGTAAGTCTATTTATATAATATTTTAAAATATTTGTATTACATTGATACACGAATATGTCAGTGACTTCTTGTTTTGTTTTGTTTTCCTACCTGTGAGCCTTGTCAAGACATCCTGATGTATTGTGTCGTACAGAAGCTCTCCCAGTTTACCTGCTCGTGACTGATCTGGTCTCTCAGTCGGGAGATGCCAAGCTGCTCCTTTTGCCTTCCCTGCTTCATCCCAGCTGCTAGGGAAACTGTTGTTTCCCACTCTGTATCCTCCAGCCTGCGATGTATCCTGGCTGCTGTGCCACTGCAGCCATTTCTCTGCTTATTCTTTCACCAGGGAATAACTGTATGATCATCATTCTTTTCACGCAGCCCTCTCTCCCAATATATGTCTCACAAAAGGCAGCACACCTTGGGAACTAGAATTCATCATGCTTGTTTGCACACACCTGATTTATGTTTACCTATCCTCTGACCTCCCCAAACCCCTCCTGTCTGCACTACAGGAGGAAGTTCCATGGGGATAGCTGAATATTATCCTGAAGTCTTGGTAAAACTGCCATGTGGTTGGAGAAGGATTAATAGCACACTACCAGAATATCTGTGCAGTGATCCATAAAACTCAGAAATGATTGCTGAGCTTCAGGACGAGGAGTTAAAATGACAAAAATATATGGACCATGAATGGGCAAAACAAGAGGCTAGGAAATCAGAAAGGAAAAACATAAGTGTAAAAATGGAAATAAAAGAGAATGAGTCTCAATAAAGGGTACCTGAAGCAGTTACTGTATAGTGTTCTCAAGCCCATCATAGTACCAGCCTTAACTGAGCTGGAGATGGAGGGGTTCTGTCATGCTTCAGTGTACAGAAAAGCAGCTTTCCATAATTCTTTGCACCATTTATGAAGTTGCCAAACAATCTGCCTGCTGGACCTTATATGATTTCTTATTCCATTCATTTCTTTGCAGGTATTAACTACTGGGTATCTAAGACAACAAAATAACACTTTACTAGGTGTATGTGCCCAGTGCATGTCAGATAATAGAGAAAAAGCAGTGACTTGTTCCACTCATTGGCTCCTGACCCACTATCTACACTGGACCATGTAATTCATAGGGGTACAGTCTTGGATTCAGAACACCCTAACCTTTTTCATGTCAACTGTATGATCTGGCATGAGGTGCTGTGCTCTCTGGGCCTCTAGTGGTTCATCTGTTACTGAATAAATCAACAGCCACTTTTATCATATTACAAAAAGGCTAATGTAACACATATAGATTTCATCCAAAGCTCGACACTTATTAAAACATTAAATAAATAATAATACATTTACTTCATGGTGACCACCTTCTGACTTTCTAAAATTATCTCCTTTACTTTGAAACTTGCTTGTTCTATTTCCTTCCAATCCTTTACTCTCAGAATCCTTTGACTAGATGCAGAAGTTAACAAAGAATGGTCACAATTTAATGTATTTTACTAACTGCATTTTATTTAAAAGTACAATTAAAAATCTTTCAAGCTATGAATGCTCTCTAATAACACACCGGATCAAGTTTCCTTAAAAATTCAGCAATGGGCTTTCACATTTGCATTAAATTGTATGGCTTCTGTGAGATTTTCTAGTATTGCTAAGACTGAACAATGTCTCTCTTTAGCCTAAGTTTGGTCATGTCCATGGGTCTTAGAGATATTTTCTTATGGTACAACACCTCCCCTATCCCTTTCTTCCTTCCCTCTCTTTTCCTTTCATCCCTTCTTTTTCCTTTCTCCCCACCTAAAAAAATCTTATGGGGCTGGAGAGACAGCTCAGCAGTTAAGATCATTAGTTGCTTTTCAAGAGAATCCAGGTTCAGTTCCCAGAATCTACATGACACCTCACATTTGTTTGTAATTTCAATTCCAGAGACTCTGGCACCTTCACATAGACATGCATGCAGGCAAAAACATTAATGCTTTGTTCTCTTTAGGTATTCTAAATCTTTAGACTCCATCACGATCCTAACTTTAATAATTCCTGTTGTCTGAAGGAGGAGTCAGCTCTGCAGACCTCCATCAGCATAACCGATTACATTTGTTTAACTGTCCAACAATGGTAACCTGAAGCATAAAGTCTATCTTCTTGTCCAATAGGAGCTATGCTTTCAGTTTATGCTTTTAGTTAGATTTCCATCTGAAAGTTACTCTGTTTGACAGAGGGAAAGACTATATTGGTATATACCATCATATTGACTAGAACATACACAGAAAACAGATGATTTTGAAAGGAAACATCACAGGCATGTAGAACAAGGATGTTATTATGGAAGGATTTTTTTTTTCTAACAATTAGAAAATAGATGGAAATTGAGCAGCCCCACTCATACCCCTTTCATGTGAGCTTTCTGTAACCAAACACTCAGTCAGGCTTCAATTCTGCAGAGTAGATCCAGAGTCCTTATGTTATAAGGATTGTCATAACCCAAGAGAGCCTGGTACAGGACTGTCCAGGGCACACAAAAAATGCTAGAGATGTCAGTCTTTCAAGACACTTAACCTAAATTGAACTCGAATGGATTTCATTCTCATAGTCATATACACTGAGTATTTTTCCCAAAATATTGTGTGAAAGTATAATTACCATCACAACCTATTGAGAAAAATGTTCATTATAAATGTATGAGTTAAATGTATATAAATGGAAAATTCTGTTTTGTAATGTGCTTAGGCCGACTCAAACCAGTTGCCATGGTACATGTTATATTTTATATGCATTAGTGGAGAGCTGGGAATAAATGGGAGTAGAAGAGGGAGCTGTTAACATTTATTGAGAAATTTATGGATCTATTAACCTGTTAAGATTTTGTCAGGGGTTTTCTCAACCTTCCAAACCAATTCATAAAGCTGGTACTATTTTTTTTTTTGTTATTTTATGGAGTATTAAATGAAGACTTGATAAGATCCGCTGACACATATGTACTCAAATATGTACTTCTTACAGCCAAATTTCAATTCAATTTTGTTTCATGATCAAGATTTATTCTCTTAAAATATATGGTCTCTTTTCATTCAGTGCACAGTGTTGTGAGGAGGCTGCTAGTTAGCTCCTGGCTGCACAGCAGCTCAGACCCAAAATAATCACACAGAAACTGCATTATTTAAATGCTTGGCCCATTAGCTCTAGCTTATTATTGGTTAACTCTTACATATTAATTTAACCCATCTCCATTAATTTCTACATCACCATGAGGCCTAACAACAAAGTTTTAGCACATCTGTCTTTGGCGGTGGCTCCATGGCTTCTTATAAGCTAATTCTTATAACTTACACTAGCCCATTATTCTTGACTGTGTTAGCCATGTGGCTTGGTACCTTTTTTGGCGAGACAGTCACATCTTACTTGCTCTGTGTCTGGCTTCCTCTCTGGTTGATGATTGCTGGCTGAATGTTTCTTTTTCCCAAAATTCTTGTTGCCTTGCCACTACTTCCTGCCTGGTCACTGGCAAATCAGCATTTATTTAAAATACAAGTGACAGGGTACAGACCATTTTCCCACACCAGCACGGGAAAGAGACCACAAAGAAAAATAATGCCGCAACAATATAATATTGAACAGATCTACAGACAGGTTAAAATCCTTTGTTTCAAAACAGGGAAAATGATATGGAGAGAGAGGCAGCTGTATTATCTAGAGGTGTACATATATCTATGTAAATTAGAATTCCAAAATTTCGAATATCTTACTTATTCCATGAACAAGGACATTATTTTGTAAACAGGGTCTTCACTTAAATCCAAGCAATTATAAAGGATTACATTCAACTGACAGCAGTATTTATTTTCTACAGCTGAATCTTTTATGAGTAGAACAAAGGTATGGAGTTGACACTTGATGCCATCATGTTCTTACAGTTTAGATTTCCCTAGACTCTTAGTAACCGCGAGAGTATCTGCAGTTGAAAATGAGTACCGCATGAGGAGCTCACTGAAAGTTATATCAAGGGAGAAGTGAAATGATTTCATGTAGCATGGCACTTCCCTGGTAGCAATGATTTAAGTTAATATAATCCAGTGAATGGCTGATTTATCTCCATTTTTTCACAGCTCTTAAAGGCCTAGGGACCACATGTTCTTACACAGATATAAATTTGGTGAGATATTCTTATTTATGATGGGAAGGAGGGAAGCATGAGGTATAGACATACAGCACAGACTGCCTTTTAGGAACAAGAGATTAAAGTATGCAAAGGGTTAAAGCCATTAATTCTGAGTATAGTTGAGAAAAAACAGGGCAAAACAAATTCACCACATCCTTTTGTGGACTGGCTGAGAGAGCTGGAAGCACTTGTACCCTTGATAGTCTGTGGTGTACTATTAGTGTCCGATCAATACAGAAAATATTTCATAGAAAAAGAGCTTGCTCCTTCATGTCCTGTACCCAGCAGGAGAAATATTCCTCTGTTTTGATGCAAAAGTATCCTGAAATATGTAGCTTGCCTCCCTACAGCCAGATACTACCTGACCTCACCTTCTTCTCTCATGATTGAATGGAATTCCCTTCTGATGGCAATTATTTTATAATTATGACCTTACAGCCACACCCTCCCTGCTAAACAACTCTGAAAGGCTCGAGATATTAGAAAATAAAGGTATACATGGATGCTGAGGTTGTTTTCCATCCAGGTGAATAATGGAATGAATGAAATCTATTCCTCAAGCTGATCATTTGAAAGTATCTACCCCCAGTGTAATTTCTTTGTTACTCCTACATCCTTGAACAAATAAATATTGCTACAAAAAAAGCATGGATCTGAAGCTTTAGTTAGTGTGCACTGGACAGCAAGAGCTCGCGAACAGAATTTTGCTCATCATATTTGATGTTTTCGAAAACTCTTTGGGTAAACACAGCATAACCTCTTGCTATATATTTTATTTCCATGTGAAATTTAACACACATTTTTGAAGTAAGAGAGAGAATCATAAATGATGCCAATATTTCAAACATAAAAAATCATAGCTTCTACCCAGTGGAGCTTATAGCCTATGATGAGATAATTAGGTAAATGGGAACTCCAGTAGTGGGACAGGTGTCACTGCCCTGCCATTATTGTGGTACTCACAGAAGCAATGTGTCAGTCAGGGAGCAGATTTGCTATTTTAACAGATAACTTGTTCAATAGTTCACAATAGGCTTCAGTCTTCTACAATTACCTGTTATACAAACTATTATTTAAAAAAAATCTTCTCTTTTATAATACACCTGACTGCAGCATCCCCTCCCTCCACTCCTCCTAGACTCCCCCATATCATTTTAATTCTAAAAATCAATTATTTTTGATCAGTATAAAAAACCTTGATTCATTGTGATGTTTTCATACATACATATTCTTTCACGTTTTGGTTATTTACTCCTTTCTCCTTCTCGTGTCCCTTCTACCACCCATGTTGGTTAATTTCTGCTTCCCAAATAGTCCCATCACACACTTTCGTGGGATATTCTTCCTTCCTTCCTTCCTTCCTTCCTTCCTTCCTTCCTTTATTTCTTCTATTCCATTACCCATTGTTGTTCTTCCTACCATTCATCCTCCACCCCCACTTTTTCCTAGATTCTGTATACAAAAGAAAACATACTTGTCTAAGCCTGACTTATCTAGAAAGATATCTAAAAATTACATATCAGAATATTAACCATAAATGATATAATGATTTTGACAGAGATTTTAATGGAAGAAATACAAATGGACAATGAATAGTTGAAAAAGTATCTGATGTCATTAGGCATCAGAAGAATTCAAATTAAAAGTGCTTTCCAATTCACCCTAGTAAAATAACTATATTGGAGCAAACAAATGATAATAAATTCTGACAGTGATGCAGAAAAAATGATATTACTTTTGCACTGCTGGTGAGGATTAAAAGTGGTCCAGCCTCTATGGAGATCACCATGCTCAGGAAAATGGACATAAATTATCATTTGACAAAGCTATAATATTCTTGGGTCTGTAACCAAAGAACTGTAAGTTAGCAAATATATTCATTGATATCTACATTTATTGATACACAAGAAACAATACTCATACCCAGACTACATGTTTATCAATAGAGGAATGGATGAAGTCACAGTTATATAAGCATACAACTTAATTCCATAACACTGAAATAGAGAATGAAATTATAATGTTTCAAATTTATAAGAAAAACAGCTACCAATTTTGATGAAAATAAACAAAAATATTAAAAAGGATTTCAGAGTAAATTTTGATCTGTGTTTTAGTTTGGGACATATTATGAAACTTCTATAATGTTCATTGACAAGAGCATGTATAACCAAATTGTTTGAGCAATGCTGATGATACTTCCAGAAAAGACACAGATTGAGTAAGAACAAGACATCTGTAGTCTGGATTCCTGCGTTCAACCTCACAGGACTTCTAGTCACTATATGAGACATCCTTAGAAAACCATTTAAGTTCACTGAGCCTTCGGTTCCTAGTTTGTGGGTTGGAAACAATACACCTATAATTCTATAAAGTTGTTATAAACTTTAAATACATTTATATACTTATACCCATAACTATGTGTGTGTTATGTGTTCTGAGATCCATATACTATTTGAAGTAATATATAGACCCTACATGAATATGAATACACACATACAAAAATATCTGTATGTACATATATGTATAAACACGTATATATGGGCATGGTGTGTTTCCTGGCATGAAGGAATGATGGTTAATTTATGCATGTTATTGCTACCTTCATTCAACAAACTACAATCCGTGTTTTGAAAATTGCAAATATTTTCTTGTTCTAGATATGATAAATATTTTATACTTATATATTTTTATTTTAAATATCAATATTTGCTCACTTTCCAAGGATGTTTCTGACAATGACACAAACATGAAGTAGAGAACATGAAAATATCATGCCACTTTGTGCAACACTCTGATCGTTCCATCACCCAATGAGAGAATTATTAGAAAAAAATAAAGGATAGCTCTAACAACCAGAAGTCTTAACTTTTGCCAAATAATGTACTTATAGAGGCATTTGTGGTATTTAAACATTATTTAACGAACAGATTAATCCAAATCCTTGGTTTATCCTGTCTTAAATCCCGTTTTTGATGGTAGCTTTAGCAGATGTAGGAAACAATTTGGAAGCAAAGAAAAGGCATATCAATCTTTTTAAAGGACAACCCTAAGTCCTAGTTTTTCTCCTAGCTCACTTTGCCATTATAACGACATCTGTCCAAACTTTCAATCTTCATTTATTTATATTAAATGGTGGATACTATCGTATAACTCTGTATATTCACTGAAACTCAATAAAGTGTATATTTAAATTATTTCATGGTGCATGCATTTGAGTGACAGTACCCAGGTTTCTGAGTTGTTTTGCGGGTGAAGTAGATCATGATTTCATTGTTTCCTTAATCCAAGAGAAACCTCAATGATTTAGATAAGAGGAGGGCTTTAGGAAATGCAAAGTGTTTTAAGACTCTGAAATCCCCATACCTGTCTCAGAATAGACAGGGGCTTTATACATGTACAGATGTTAAAATTATCTGGGGGCATTTAGGCACAAACAGATTAAAGATTCCATCTCATCATCACTGACACCTGCAAGGTTTAATTAAGCTGAAAGCCACCAACTTCTGCTGAAAATGCTGACTGGTGGCTTTTAATTAGTCACTTTTCCTCCATTTATTAGCAACTTATACAATACTCAGTTACAAATGGCTGAAATGCTTGCCTTGTTTCAGAGGATAATTCATATGACATGGACCATTTTACAATGTGTCTTTGTTTTATCTATGAAGCAAAAGTACGAAATTTTATTACTATCCTTAAGTAGTGACATACAAATGCAATTTTTAAGGCAAGTCAAAACTGATAATATGAAACTTTCTTTGTCTTATAGTGAAACTTTGGATAAATGAGCCATTGCTTCTCATCACAATCAATCAATTAATTTCTCAGCAACAGTGCTGTCAACAAAATTTAAAGATAAATGTTTGAATAAATAACCACTCATCAATTTTCAGTTATCCAAATTATTCTTCAGAATACACCATGGAATTAATTAAACTTATGTGGGTATTTCTCTGCTTTCTTATATGCAAGTGAGTCTCAAATCTCTCCCTCCAGGCATAGAGTCTTACTGGAAGCCAAGGCAGCTGTTTTTAACTGCTGTCTTGGCATTTCTTCAAGTGTGTATGACAGGCATCTTGACCTTAAGACCAAAATAGGACCCTTCATCTTGTGTACCTCTCCCCATACCCCTGATTTTGATTCAACCTAAAAAATAACTCTCCCACTTCAGTTAAAACAAAAGTTAACACATGTAAGCCTTTCTTATATTTCTTTGTTTAAAGCTTTCTAAAGATATACTGTATGTGTAGTGTGTGTGTGTGTGTGTGTGTGTGTGTGTGTGTAGGCCAGAGTTTGACGATAGATATTGTCCTCAAGAATTCTCCACTTTTTATTTTTTGACATAGAGTATCTCATTGAATTTGAAGATCACTGATTTGCCTGGACTTTTAGGCAAGCAAACCCTGGAATAGTTTTTGCCTCTACCTTTCCAGTGCTGGGATTAGAGGTTTGTGCCTAAATACACACACACACACACACACACACACACACACACACACACACACACACCTGTCCATCATTACTTTTTGTCTAGAAAGCAATTATACTGCACTTTTCTCATTTCCCTACAGTAGGTTTCCTACTTTTCATCTGCCAAGTGACTCTGTCACCTTCTTGATGGTTAACTTGGCAATAATGTCCCTCCATATTTGGTTTACCTTGAGTTGCAAAATCCTACACAATCTAGCAATCCCTTGTTGTCTTCTTTCCTCACAGGTCATATTTCAAGTTCATTCCTGGTTTGAGGGTCTTTGATTATCTATTTACAAAGCAGAGAACACAGTTCCTCAATTTCTTCAATTACATGATGGCTCCTTCAGTCTTAATTTCAAGTTTAATTTCTTTTTTTTTCAGCAAAGATAGTTTCACCTCTTTGAAACAGCCGCCCATTGTCTTTTTACCATTCACTTTAACTATCCTACTTTGTTTTGCTGCTTTAGTAATTGACTTATCTGGTTATTTTTTTTTTCTTTTGCCTCATCCATTGCTCTCTTTACCACAGGGGGGAAAATAAACAGCATTGTTTATGCATCTGTTTGTGTGTGTGGATAGGTCTATAAGATGTGTTCCATGTAAAGTAGCAATTAAATCTGCACTGGTGTTTCTTTTGAAAACAACCAGAACAAAATATTAAGTTTGATCAGATTTTCATAGCAGCCTTAAACTCTTGGTTCAATATGAAGCAATGCTTATGTGACTGATGGACAGTAGAGTGGTAAATCACTTTACTAACAGGAGTGAGGCCTTTCATATGTACCACATCACTATAGACGATGAATAAATAAAACAAAAATATTTTATGACAACATAATAATAAGTGATATACTAAATTAAAATTGATATTAGAGTAGTATCATGCATTGATTTGAATCTAGCTCTAACTCTATAACAAAATTTCAAGACAAAACTTTTTCTACTATAGTGCCTGATAGCATTGTAAGCTATCATATAAAGCATGAAGTAGTATACATATGGTCTTCTACATAATATGTTATATAGTATAAGTGTGAATTATATACTAATTCACAGTATATTAACCGATCCCATGTAACTACTAATTACTCTCCTTTTCCTTGTTTGATAGAGTTCTTCATTTTCCTATGGTTGACCCTGTATAACAGAAGAAAGAAGCATCTAGAAGTTAATGATTCCATCACAGTTGAATTAAGGAAACCCACATGACACTATTTTCTTGCCAGTGATAACACACTGCAGATACATTGCAATTCTTGAGACAGTAAGAGAAGAGACAGTCAAGAAACTCTGAGGATGTGGCATCATCATTATAAATTACTTAAGATAAATTTTCTCCACTGGATATGGAATCTCTTTATGAGCTTAGGTCTAGGTTGTTGTCTTAAAAGAAAATATGCTGTCAGTGTCAGAACAAACAAACAAATAATAAAAAAAAATATCAGGCCACTGGTAACATCATGATACCACTGGTACAAGCCGACAAAGTTTTAGCTATAGTGTGTAAGATGAATTTTTACAATATTCGTCCTCACAGAGATTTTCTACAATGCTCTTCTAGCCATGTATGAGGTAAAATAAAGTCTGCTGAGCAACCAGACAATTCACTTCCTCTATGTCTATATCCCCAAGACTATCAGTCTTTGGATGAAACTACAAGAACTAACTCATGTTATTGCCCCCCCCCCCCCCGGCTTTCCAGGTTGTACCACTGAATTTCACCATATTAAATTCTTATCTGTTGTAAATACTTGATTTTGATCTGTAAAAAAGAAAGAAAACATCATCAACTTGTTGATTTCATTAGAAAAAGATAGAAATGCAGCTTTTGAAATGACACCTAATCCTAATAGCTCCAAATCCTAGTTATCCTACTGATTGAAAGAAATATTTACTGAAGTTTCTCAGCAACAAGATTTTCTACTATGTTTTAAAAAATAGCTTTAAAGGTAACTGCATGTCTTTGTACAGCAAGTTAAACTGAGGTGAATGCATTGGTACTTCACCAGTTCATCCTACCAAGAAATTTTTATAAAGATTATATTATTATATTTAGATGTAAGTCTGTCTTTCTGTGAGTGTGTGCTCATGAGTGTAGGTACTCATGGAAGCTAGAGGAATTCTCTGGAGCTAGAGGGATAGGTCATATGGGCGTCTGGAATCTGACTTTAGATCTTCATAAGAGTGGTACACGGACCCCTGAGCAATCAATAGATCTACCTCTGTTAAAGGAATTTTGTATAAATATCCATCAAGTGTAAAATGTAAGCAAACACTTCCAGCTATCTGTACAAGCAATGTGATAAGAAAGATAGTCTATGATATCATAGAAAGACAAGATATATTAACTTCTTTATCAACTTCTATACCCCAAATACTTAAGAAACATTTCTGAGAATTTCTTGTTCTCGAATGTCTAGTTTCAGTCCGCATTAACTTTTCACTTCCTCCTACAGAGTTGTCTTTAATAAGAACCATCCTATCTTTTAAAAATAAAAAAAACCAAACATCTTCTCAGCTTCCCTTTACTCTATATTCTGCACACTAATAAAGCCAAATGGAGTGGACACCTGTCAGAGCAATGAAAGAGGGAGAGAGTGTGAACCAGTGCAAGTGGTAACATATTTGGAGTTCAGAAACTACATTCAGCAATATCTTCTCTAAGAAGGTACTGAAGTAGGATTTATTATTGAGACACAGACAAGAACAGAACTTCCCCTGAGCCTAAAACTAGTTATAGTCACAGTGATGGCTAGATTTATGCCACTGTATCCAAATCAATGGATATGAAGACTCTGTTATGAACCAGCAACAGCGATAGCCTTTGAAAAACAGGGAAAAACAGAATGAAAAAATTTACCTCAAAATTTTGGAGTCCTAAGTGACTCCCAAAACTTACAACTGGATCTGGGACAGTTTAGATCAGCTTTTACTCCTGTAAGTATCAATCATTATGGTTTTGGTAAGGATTAACCATCAAAGTAGAGGGGAATTACTTGTTTTTTAGTTTTGTTCTTAGAGCTGATGCTGGATAAGGTGCTACTATTCTTGCTGACTGTCTTTTCCCCTTTCCTTTACCACTTTCCCATGCTGGTCACAGCTCTTGGAAGACATATCATATGAATTTTAACAAGACTTTTTCTTTTGGTTCTGGGTTCTGGTTTTTATGAAGGGATTTGTCCCCAAATCTTTTAGATCTTCATAAGTTCAAAGGTGGACACATAATGAATGTCATTTGTCATGACTGCTACCCAAAACAGTGGTTAAAGATATGCTGTATATTATTTTCAATAAATGTCAAATGTGTATGCATCCTAAACATCTGCTCACAACATCTGCATTATTGAAACAGCAGAACCTTGAGAAAGATAAAATATACAAAGTCCATTTGCAGTGGAAGCAGTATAAAATGGACAGGATAGAAGAGATGGCTCAGAGGTTAAGAGCATTGCCTGCTCTTCCAAAGGTTCTGAGTTCAATTTCCAGCAACTACATGGTGGCTCACAACCGTATGTAATGAGGTCTGGTGCCCTCTTCTGGCCTGCAGGCATACACACAGACAGAATGTTGTATACATAATTAATAAATATTAAAAAAAAGAAAAAAATCATTTAGTTATCTTAGTACAATTCATGCAAATATAAACTCACATCCTATTAACTAATTTGTTATATCATACATCTGTATTTTCCCCAGTACCTTAGACTACTGTGCCAATTTCTCTTGGCAGTAGGAAATACCACGATAGTCTCAGAAAAAGACACTCCATGAATATTCACAGTGACTGCCTTTATGCCTGGATGCATGTTTGTAATTTTAAGATTCTTCCTGTTGTTAAGAGACAGCTATTACATTGCTCAGTGGAAAAGATCCACAAACAAAGGCAAAGAATGCAAACCAGTATCCTGGATTCTTCTTCATGCAGGATTTGTTGTTGCTGGACAAAACTGCACATTTGAAGTACACAAATATACCCCCACAATGGCCAAATGGATAAACTGTAAGAGTTTACTAGATAAAAATTTGTCATGAGTTTTCACAGGGATTGAAACACCAGTAAATAGCTGCATAAAAGGAAAAGGTGACAATAGCAGTACACTGAGAGCAGGGCCACCCCAACAAAACGCTATAGCTCTTGAACGGAATCACCTATCAGGGCACACACCTAAAATTCCACTTGTATAGCAACAGTGATTTGAAAATAGCCATGGGTTTCTAAAGGATAAGAAAAGGGCCTTCGGGGAGACAGCAGGGAAACAAAATTATCTCATTCAACTAGGAACTAACTCACCCAAGTTGCTCTTCTACACAGCATTTCATTTAGTAAAAGCCGATGACAATTTCAAAAGTCAAAATGAGGAAACTTCATTAGACTATAGAACAATGTGAATGAAATCAGATTTCCCCAAAGTCCAATGGAATAAAAATGATTCTCTACTTGGCAGCATGCATTTGATAGGTAAAAAAGCGTATGTACCTATGTGTACACCTTATATATATGGTGGCACACATTTATAATTTTAGTAATTCAGAGGCTCAGGAGGGAGGTTGCAAGTTCAGAGCTGCACGAGGTGATAGGACAATTTTGAGACTAGCATAGATTACTGCAGGCATATTTTTTTTCTTACAAAAACAGAATAGTCAGACAACAAAATCATAAATATATTTAAAAACCATGGTAGCGTATATTTTTACTTTGTGAAAATACTTTAGTCAGTGGCCATATAAGTATCTCCCTTGTGCCAGTACTGTGCTGGGACATATTACAACCAAGACATCATCCTGAACTTCAAAAAGATAAATAAAACCAGATAATGGCGATTTTGTTGTGAGAATAAATTTGAAATTTATGTTAATAAAATACAGGTTTTTTATGTGTGTGATATTGCTAATGGCATTTGTTCAATGAAACAAAATGATACTACGAGTAAGGTTATATAAATCTTAAAGTACTCCTTCACTGATTGGTAAAAAATAATTTACTTAAGAATTGGAAACATCTATAGGATCTTTAAAGAAAAAATACGTCATTATTTTAAAACCTAAGCTACCCTAGAAATACATTCTATAATATTTAAAAACCCATTTCAAATACAAAAAATATATTTTCTTTAGAAGAATGTAAAAGTAAGGAACCAAAATAATGTATAATTAATGATTCTTGATATTTTCTGACAGAGACCATTTTATTTAATATACACTGTCTAAAAGTATATTTAACAGGTACAAATAGCTATTTTGCTACTTGCAAATCCACAGAAAATCTGTTACCTTAACAAAACACCTTATCCTGGGCCTTTATAAATAGCATAACTTTATTGTTCATATTTATGGAGATGGCAGGTTCAATGCCAAGGATCCAACAAGCATGGTGGGAATTTTGTGAGAGCTCAGGTTTGCTTCTCAGAGTCTGAGAAAATATTCTGAGCTGACATTGGCAAAAAGTGAAAAGATGTCCAAAGGATTGAGACAATGCCTTCCTGGTTCCGTTTTTGTTTCTAACAAGGTAAAATGTCATTATTATGACTTACTTCTCTAAAGATTCCACCTTTAATATACCAACTAGAAGAGCTAAATTTCAACATGCAGTTTTGATTAGGATTTTGTCAAACATCGAAAACATCTAAGAGCACAGAAAACAAATGAATTTGTTAGCTGAGCAAAGCCAGACAAACATCAGTGTTATTATACTATAACTTGATCAAATTATCAGTGGACTTCTTTTTATAATTTCACATATATGAGTGTTTTGGTTGCATGTATGGACATGCACAATGTGCATGTCTGTTGCCCTTGGAGACCTGAAGAGATTTTTAGATTGTCTGGAACTGGAGTTGCAACTGTTGTAAGTCATCATGTGGGTGCTGGAAACAGGACCCAGGTACTCTGCTGAATCAAGGGCTGTAACAGCTGAGTCACCTTTCTTGATCCCCACTGGGTTTCTTAAAAATTTGTTAACAAGAGTCAATTAGTGGAGAGTAAAAATCACAGTGCTTTATAGCTGGAAAATATATTGGTTTTGAAAATCTCACAATGGTTGAAAAATCAGGGCATTAGGGTGGTGGATGTCTTAACTTCCCTTTACCAATTACTCACCAGCAATTAGGTGTTTTTCAGAGAAACTTGTATTGACAACACTTAGTTCAAATGGTTCAAGTGAGTGGACCAGAGTTCAGAGAACTGTTTTAGTATGCCTTGAATTCCACCTACTAATTCACAGAACACATGTTGATCAGTTATTAGCTGAAAAGCTCCATTTTTATCTCACATAGTCAGACTTATCATAAAAACCTGAAATTTGACCATAGTCAAGTTATTTTAGTCCCTGGCTCATTTTGTTTAAATAATAAAACCCTATGTCTTAACTGAAAAATCAACTTGTAATTTAAAAGCTTGCTATTACCCCATTCATTCTAGTCCCTCTGATGCAGGAAGGTACTCTTCAGGCTACCAAAACAGAACCATGTACACCAACCCTGCCAACTAGACACAAAACATTCAACATACAATCTGCAATGACTGCAAGATGTGCTGGGGTAATGGTGGAGTAGAACTTGTCAGGGTGGCAAACCAATGTCTTGTTTAACTTGAAGTCCATGACAGGAGACCGAGCCCAAGTCCTACACTGCCACTGCCTGGTCAGGTACTGGAGAATGGATTATCCCACACACCTCTGTCAAAATCAAATGTTACAGAACAAACAAACAAACAAAAAAGCCCAGTGAAATGATTTCTAATGATACTTTGCTATACTCATAGATAAGTGCCTTGTTCAGTTTTCATTAGAGAGGTTTTTTTTTTTTCTTTTCAATAAGCAGATGGGAGAAGGTACAGAGACTCACAGCCAGATATTATGCAGAGAGAAAATCTAAATTGGAGGTTGCCATCAGGGCCCTCCTGTTGAAGAGAGGAAAACACCATGGAAGAGGGAGAGGAAAGATTGTAGGACTGAGAGGGGGTGGAGGACATTAGGAGAACATGGCCTGTTGAGTCAACTGGGCAAGCCTCACATGGGTTCACAGAGATTGAAACAGCAAGCATGGAGCCTGCATGGGTCTGCACCAGGTCCTCTGTACATATGTTATGACTGTTAGCCTGGTGTGTTAGTGAGTCTCCTAACTATGGCCGGTGTGTCTCTGACTCTTTTGACTGCTCTTGGGATTCTTTTTCTCCTGTTAGATTGCCTTGTCTTTCCTGCACATGAGAGCTTTTGCCTTGTCTTATATTATCTTGTTTGGTCATGTTTGGTTGTTGTCTCTTGGAGGCCTCTTCTTCTTCTTCTTTTTTTTTTTGAAGGAAAATGGAGAGGCAGTAGATTGGGGGAAGAGGGAATGTAGGGGAGAGTTGGAAGGAGTGGGGGGAGGAAAGTGTCTATTGAAGCTTGATGGGTTCGACAAATGAAGACCATGACCCGCCCTCTCCCACAACCCACCAAGAGCTAATAATAGTTATGAAGGGGTCTAGGACCCCATGAGAGCCTGTACAGTCTATATTTATCTATTGACATGTAGTTAGGCCACTTCTCCCATTTGTGCTCATGCAAATATTGCTTTAGTGAACCTCCTCAAATATGTTTTGTACTATATGTTATACACACATTTTTTTCTAGGGTGCTAATATTTCCAGGTTGTAGGTTTCACATAATTTGATTTCATGAAAATGTCCTAAATGCTTTTGGGTTTTATTTTCAAAATTCATACTCCTATTATTTGCTTTTATAAAATTTCTTTTTCAGAAACACAGCTTGATTCAGATGCAAAACAAAAACATTTATAAGAAAGCGAAGATCACAAAGTCCACTTTCTTTATTCAGGGAGAGAGACAGCAATGTAATAAGAAACTTAAATGTCTTTGGAAACTTGGAAATATAAATTATGAAACTCACTACAGCAAATTACAACTAGGAGCCAAGGGAGAAAGGACAGAGACACATCTGTAAATCACAAGGTAGTGATGTAAAAAGAGCCCAAGATCATCATTATTAACCAATGACAACAGGGATGAAGCCAAGAGAAAATCTAAGTATTCTTTGTTATTCTTATTTTAAATGATAACTGTGTATTAAATCTTCAGACAAACCTTCATGCAAATGCACCATGTGCTTTTAAAGATATGGAGTTTAAAAGGGAACTCACAAAAGTTAAAAGGGATGATATAAGATTGACCATTTCTCTCACTAAGAATTCTGACAAATCAGTAGTTGTGGTAGCATACAGGGGCAAACATTCATTTTACTTTAAAAACAAAACTAACATCAACTTGTTGTGCAAAGTTATGAAAAGAATGCAGAATTAGTCAACACAGCAGCTTTCTGAGTGTCTTCATTGTCAAAACTCCTTTTAAAATCATTTTCCAACCCAGCAGTCAGAAGAGGTATTTTTAAAAAGATAAATCAGGTTATAGTTTTCTCTACTTGAAATCTCCCAATGTCATCTTATTGCTAAAGAATCACAATAATGTAAAAATTTTCCTCAGTCTATGATTCTCTGTGTGATCTGACCCCAGTCACTTTCCCATCGACACAAATCCACCACTTTGTCCCCTTACTTTTAGCCTATCAAGAACACATTTCTTCCAGCTAGCTTAAGCTAACTCTGTTGCACTAACTCTGTTGGCTTAGAGCTCTCTCCCTCCCACCTTGAAATCCCTTCAGTTCTGATTTGTTGCACATCACTGGGCTCCCCTCATGTCCTTGTCCCATGTGCCTATTCACAGCAATGCCAACCTCCATGCTTTAAAACTCCATTCTTTACACTTTTATTTTTCTAACACTAACTGATACCTATTTTATAATTGATGAGTTATCACTGGCCTCCTTTGACTGAAGCCAAGTCCTCACAATTATCATTCAACAGCTCCCCCTAAACTCTCTGATGGCACTAGCAGCTGACAGGATACCAGTTATGAGACCTGAGTTTAGTGGCTTTAACCTTAAAATCCAAAATAACCTAAAATCTGAATATGTTGAAGACTGATACGTTGTAAGTTAAGAATTACCTACTTTGAACTTTGTTTCATGTGAAATTTAAGAAATATTATATAAAATTATGTTCAACCTATGCATATAAGGTATACATTAAATGCAAATTAATTTGATATTTAGATATTTAGACTTAGGCTTTATACAAGTTTTTATGCTTATGTAAATATTTCTCATAACCCCCCAATTTGAACACATTTGTTCTCAAGCATTCCAGATAAAGGAAACTTAACCTATATAAATGAATTAAATTGATACAGTAATCCTTAATGTCTTAAGCTCTCACCTAACCTATTAGGATGTGGTACAATTCCACCTTCAAACATAATCGAAATCCAATACTACAAACCTCACATGTCTTGTCCTGTCATCATTCTCTCACATAGATTTCTTCCGTAGCTCTCCAGCTGTATCCTTCCATCCCTCTTTTGGCTGTACAGGTTATTCTACATAGAATGTCTGCAGAGATGTTCATGGTGGTACAATGGCCCTCTGTTTCAAGTACTGCAATGAATCTCAAGTCTTTGCTTCCCATAGAAGACTGCATAATTGGCCATTTTAGCATCCCTCTCATTAAATCTCTGCTCCTCAACATTCATCCACCACATTTTAGAGAAGCTGGGCAAACACTGCTTCTCAAATGCTGACCTTATGGTCATGCAAAATAAGGATGTTCTAGGAATTTCCTTTATGACATAGGAAATAGGATTAAAAATGCTATGGCATCTATTTAAAATTTTTGCTAAGAGGGTATATTATATGTTAAAGCTTTAGCCTCCAGATTAAAACTATATATGTATATGTAGTAAAATAGATACATAAATATACATGTATATACATTGTGAAGCAAATACTTGACCATTGAGCAACATTTCTACTACTTATCAAAAAAAAAAAAACACTTTTAAGCCATTTGACATAAAAGTCACTAAAAAAAAATCAGAACTTGCTATTAGAAGCTACTAGCTCTACTATTTATCTGCTCATTTTTAATTTACCTAATCAATTTTTTTCTGACACATAAATTACTAGCGCATCAAAATTTTTTGGTAAGATTTGTTTCTGTAGAGCAATGAATGGATTGCCCGCTTTTCTCACAATGAACATCTCTACAAACTATAAATTCATAATATATTTTGGATCAATAGTGACATGAATGGATTGCCCACTTTTCTCACAATGAACATCTCTACAAACTATAAATTCATAATATATTTTGGATCAATAGTGACAATTAGGTTTGTTTTGACTATGTTTTTCAAGATTTCTGATGACTTTACAGCAAAAATTATTCTAAAATATCTCCTGAATCAAGAACAGTATTTAATATCAAGAAACAACCTACATTTCAGATTTTATTACAACTGCATTTCATATTTGGGGACAAAGAATTACCGTGGCGGTTTGAATGAGATTGGTCCCTGGAGGCCCATGTATTTTAATGCTTGGTATAGCCTTACAGGAGGTAAGTCACTGGGAGTGGGCTTTTTAGCTTTCAAAAGCCCAGGCCATTTCCTATCATTCCTACTTCCCTCCCTCCCCCTTCCTCTTCTTGTGGTTGTTGTCTAAACATGTAAGCTCTCAGCTACTGCTCCAGCACCATGTTTGCTGGCCTGCTGCCATGTTCCTGGCCCTGATGGTCATGGATTCACCCTGTGAAACTCTAAGCAGTCCTGGATAAACTCTTTTCTCCAAGTTGCCTTAGTCTGTGGTGTCTTAGAGAAATGGGAAAGTTTCAACAACTGTAGAATACATGTTAATAATAAATTAAAGTCAACTGAAGTAAAGAAAAATAACCTTATGGGTCTATACTGGTTGATCTACTTCACCCACCAGTGAGTTACAGTTTAAAACAGCTCATTCCTCTGCCTTCAAGCGAAAAGCCATATTCTGATGCATGTTCACTAGGACCCACGCGGATTTCAGAAGGTAAGAGCAATTTCCCTAAGTGAAGACCTTTGAGAGCACCTTTAGTGTGCAGAAGTACCTGCTAAAGCAGTCGACTAACAGTTTTCTCTGCTCCTTCAAACATCTTTCACTGAGAACACTTGTAATCCTTGCGTGCTTGTCATTTCTATTCATACATATTCAGCAAACTAAAATGGGGTTTTGGAAGAATCGCAAAATCAAACTACATTTCTATCAACTAAAAACAGGTAGTTCCAAATATCAATTTAAAAATGTACCTTCATAAATCACAGAGGCTTTAGGGAACTAAAAACCACGTAGAAGTTGCACAAAATTCCCCTGAGAACTGGCTCTGTGCTAGGGAATTGGTAATAATAGGGTCTCTAACACAATAATGAATAATGTTGAAACGATTTCAAGCAAGGAAACATTTTCTCTGACTGGATGTTTGTTTACCCAGAGATCCCCATAGTGACAAACTTTTAACTGACTGCTACAGATCGTACTAGGCAAAGTGCGAATGTAAGCAAGCAAAGATATGAGATGGATGAACTATCTGGGTGATTTCTGACCCTGTACAGTGACACCATACAGAAGGTTCATTATTCATCATGATCTCTGTGCTTCCAAAATGGGTTTACACAGGATAAAATGGGACAAGAAGAATTAAATAAAAGGCCCATATACTTGGGCTGTGTTTTCCTAAGTTACTTTCCCTACTTGTTTTTCACACTTGGTCTCTCATTTTACAGGGAGTATTTGGCTTGGCTATCTGACCAGCAAGCCTGAGGATTCCTCTTGACTTTTCCTCATCAGTGCTAAGATTATGGTTACAACCCACCAGACCTGGCTCCTTTTCTGCATTGAATCTGCGAGTGGAAGTCAGGGCTGCAGGGTTTCTTAGCAAGCACTTACAGCCTCTTCAGTTCTTTATCACTTAATAGATAAGTGATCTGGAGAATGCATCTGAATCCCAGAAACCTTGTTGGATCAACCTTAGGACTGGGCAGTGGAAACTAACTAGTGCCAACGAATGCTATGCCCTGCAGCTCCTACTTGTGAACCTCACATCCACTAAGTAAGTATTAGATAAGTTTTCAGTCTGACATATAATGTAAATTTTAGTGTTTTCACAATATATTACTGTTTTATTGCTTTATAATGTATGCACCAAGTAAAACTAATTCTTAACATGAAAATTAAACTACAAGGCACATCTTTTAAGCGCACATGAAACAAGGATGCTATGACTGAGTCTTTTCTATATAGAATGTCTGAGGACAGTATAGGTTGGCCAGCTTTGAAGATGAAAATGAGGTAGGGTCAGACCAAAGGCTGCTTGGGTGGCCAAGAACCAAATAATAGATAGCCGAGGCACCAAGGGTAAGACCAAACACAACTGGTTTTAAAAGCGAACACTTTCAATAAAATGACTTTGAATGATAGTTTGTTACACCCATAGACCAGCGCCTTATCCAATCACTATTGGAGAGGCTTCCTCTGTCAACGGAAGGGAACAGTTGCAGAGATCATAGCCAGAAATTACTTGGAGAAATTCTAAATGTAAGTGTTCCATCATATCTCTCCCCTTGGATCTTGAAGAATCCAAAGAAGAGTCAAAGGGGTTATGGGATTCAGAGGAAATAGTGGACACTTGGAGGAGAAGAACTTCTGAATCAAATAAGCAAAGTGCATAAGAGCTCACAGAGACTGACACAGCAAGTTCAGGCTCTCTGTAGGTCTGTACCAGGTCCTCTGCAGATATATTATAGCTTTTGGGTTGGTGCTTTTTGAGTCTTCATATTATGAGAACAAGTGGGTCTCTGACTCTTGTGTCTGCTGTTGGGATGATTTTCCTCTTGCTGATTTGTCAAGTCCAACTTCAGTGTCATAGCCTTTGCATTATGCTACTATATTTTAATTTGTCATGTTTGGTTGTTATCTCTTAGAGGCCTAGTCTTTTCTTCTAATGAGAGACAGAAGGGGAGCAGATCAAGAGGGGAAGGGAGGTGGGAAGGAAATTGAAGGAGTGGAGGGAGGGAAACTCTACTCAGGACGTATCATATAAGAGAATAATCTATGTTCAATAAAAGGAAACAATGAAAAATAAGATGAGGTAGGGCATGCAAAGAATTTGTACAATATTATGTCCTTACTAATAACTCAAGAAATGTCAATTAGCTTTAATAAGATACCATGTTACAGAGATACAAGTTTACTTTTCTTACATCAGAAATGCTTTTAAATATAGGAAAGAAAAAAATTCCCTTTGAAAATAACTTTTATATAAGAACATTTATTACCATCATAAATAACTGGAGAAAATTTGTTTAGCTACATAACTAAAAAAGTGTATCTTTATTGTCCATTCATGCATAATTGTGGGGACAACACTTACATAGATGTCATGACTATATAAGCACAAAGAAATATTCAGCTGATTGAACTAATTGTCAGGGCTTTGACTGCTGGCAGGCATTTGAATTTATTTGCCCTTTGTTCTTAATTTTACTTAATCTCTATGAAAGCTATATAAGGTTCCTCTTATCTTTCTGAATTACAGAATGAATGTAGTGCACACATAAAAACAAGGAAGATGCTAGCTTCCTAGCAGTAGAAATAACATTAAAATATGCATGAGAATGTGTGCACACACAGTCTCTAAAGTCAATTCTAAATAGAAACATCAAATTTGAATGGGCTCCTAAAAATTCTAATGCTTTATGATGAGAATATTCACGGGCAAACACAATTTGCTCTCACTTTCTTCTTTCCTCTATCTTTTTAATGTATTTTCCTCCCTAAAAAGAAGCCAGAGACTTCTTCTAATGAAGGTAAGATAATTGAAAGTGTGCGATTGTACTTGCTAATGTCAGTTTATGGGGTACAGAACTTCTCAGGACTCCCACCATTGCCAACTGGGCTCAATGACAGAACTCACAAGGCTGACACTGACACAGCATGCAAAAATTAAAATCAGAGGAGCAATCATGCTTGATATGCAGAGCCACTAAAGGAAGCCAGAAGAGAGACAGAAAGACACTGCCAGGCTGGGAGCACCTGCTGAATTTTGAGTGTGTTACAACCTCAATACAGCCCCAGGAAGAAGGCTGTAAAAGAAAATTGCAAAAAATCAATGCTGGGGGCAAACATAACATGAATAAAAGTTTCAGTGGCTACTTGGTTAGAAACTGATGGATGCAAAATGTTCATTAAGAGGAAGATAAAATGGGATGATTCCAATTTTTTTTCTTTCATTGTAAACATGGAATTTGCTTTTAGACGTGTTTCTTTTATACATTCCAGCAATGGGGTTATATAGGAACAAAAGCAGGCTGTCTTATGGGACTCGTGAAGTCATTCTCAGACACCCCGGTTTTGACAAAATTGTAACCCCCCCCCCCCTTCACAGCCTTGTGCTATCTGTGAAGCTTTACTCACGGGGCAGTTAAGGCTAGGTCTGTGCTCTTCTCACTTGGCTCTTTCCTGGGTACCCAGCACCACTTCTCAGGTGCCATCTTTCATGCCTTCAAGCTGCTGACTCTCTTTTGCACCTTTTCAGAGGAACAGCTGGGCTGCAGACACCAGATGCCTTCTGCTGCCTGAACCTGAGGCTGGGGTTTATCAAAATTATGACTCATGAGCCACGAGTCAGGAAAGAAATGGATTTGTATTTTGATTCACTTTTTAAAGAAAAGTTTTCTCTCTGTTTACCTGGCAAAAATCCTTTCAAATTCCATATGCAGCGTTGTGCTGAGTCTTGAAGGAGTGTTCCAAAGACAGAAAGGTATTGTTTTCTCATTTGCTATCTACTGTGTTAGACGCCAGTCAATTCCTAACAGTACTGAGTTCACAGTAATTCCAATGGAAGTTTCTCCAGTCTCAGAAATCCTGTGGACTCCTTATTGAGTAAGGCTTGCTACAAAAGATCAGTTTGTCCTGCACATGTGATGGAAGAGCTGTCTTTGGCAGGGCTTTCTGTCAAGCCCCAGAAGAATTGGTCAGAATATCTTTGCCCTGTATATTCTTCCAACAAAGAAGGGCAGGAAATTTGCTAAATAATATTCCTTGATAAACACTCTCTAAGTTAATATGTCAGTGTGGCAAACAGAGAAAGTCCACAAAGAAAATTTGAGCTTTAAATCTCAACTGCCTAGATTTAAACCAGGTTTACTTTAACACAGTTATTGGAGGAGACCATAGAACTTCCGTTAATCAGAAATAACCTAAAAATAGGCACACACACACACACACACACACACACACACACACCACACACACACACACACACACACACCTATTTCCCGTGGTTGATGTGGAGATTAAAGGAACACATAGAAAATATACATGTAAGTAAAAATACAATTATAGGCACAGTACTTACTATGTTTATGCAGGTATATAGATATGTAAATCTATATGGCTTGATTTCTAGTTAGTGCAAGAGGATGCAGTCAACAAACAACTGTCACTATTACCTCTCAGCTTCAAATTATTACTTATGATGGTGTCATCTTCACTTAAATGACAATATGGAATCTAGAATTTCTCTTGTAGGTTAATCTTAAATAAATTTCCGCAATTCACACATTATTATTTGAACAGGAAATTGACTTACAAGTAAATTGATGGTTGAAGATTTAGGTTTAATTCAATATGCTCTTCCCTCTTCTTCTTTCTAAGGAGGTAGTTAAAGCAAGATTGTGGCAATGTTCATTTTTAATGTTAAACCTATCTACAGCCAGAAGAATAGTAGTCCCTTTGTTTTTCATTTTGCCCCCATGTAGAGGCAGATGCAAAGGAATATTTTTAATTCATAAAGTTTCGACTTTGGAAATGAAGTCATCCCTATAAACCCCTAGAAAGGGAAAGCCACAACAGCTTCATTTGTTTTGCTCAGTTTTAGTGTAATGCCACCCACATATGGCAGATGATGATAAATAACTCTGAGGGTAATTATAGTGATTCTTCCACTATGAGGAGACTCTGTCTAAAGGTGACCGACTCAGAGAAAATGCAGTGTCTGCCTGTTTGGGATTACGTCAAACTACTGTTGCAGATGAAAGGAGCAGAAGTATGAAAATAATGCTGGGTGCTCATTCTGAGTGACATGAATATGTCTTTCACTAGGACTGGGCCATTCCTGCATTTACCTAATGGAGAGGCAACACTCACATTAATATCAGCATGTGACCAGTGGCCTCCTCCTCCACCCCAGTGATACTATGATATTCTACAGTGTATAAAGGTCTTCAGAAGCCTGGAAACCCATCCTAGAATTTCTTCAAATAGTGTGCTTAGGGTTAAACATTCTAATGATCTGACATGTTAGTGTGTATGGGGGTTGGGCTTTAATATAGACACATACCTATGTTGTGGACCAAAGACAGTCTGACCTGCCACATCCTTAGGTGAGATAGAAGATCATTGAGACCCCCATAGTTTATTATTTGCTACATACTAATGTGTAATTTTCTCAATTAATTTCCTAGTCCAGGATATGTGATATCAAAGAATATATCCTCATATATCAGAAACATCTATGGAATCAGATGGGGATCTAATGGGTATGACAACTATGAAAACCACCTCTTTTTTATCATGATGTGTGTGAGCATGTGTGTGTGAGTGTGTGTCTGTGTGTGTGCTTGTGTGTTTTACATGGTTGTTTGTACATGTGGAGTGCATATATTCATGTGGAGGCTCAAATATTAATATGGGTGTTTTCACAATTTCACTCCACTTTATTTAATATTGAGTAAAGGTCTCTCACTTATCCTGGAAATACCATTTCTAGTCAAATCTAGCAAGCTAGTTTGCTTCAGAGAGCTTCTGTCTCTGTCACCTGGTGCTAAGATTACATGTACCTGGCACACCTTCCAGCTTTTATGTAGGTGTTGGGTATCCAAACTCTGGTCTTTATATTCATGAAAGCGCTTTATTCACTCAGCAATCTTCCCAGTGATGAATAGTATTATCTTTAGTGTACATAAAATAACTATTTAACATAAACTTTACTTGCACTGGGGATAACAGAAAGAAGTATGGAAAATACTTAGTAAGTTGCATAATATGTGCAGTAACAAAAATACATTAAGGCATTTAAAGATTATATTGTTAGGATGAAAGGATGGAGTATTATCACTAATGCACAATCAGTCACATTTGGGTTTTTTTTGTTTCACCTGGCTAAAGGTTGATCACATGTACAATGAGAAAGATAACTCTGAGTAATATGATAAAAACAACTCTTATAAAAAGCTCCGTCCTCTCCAACTATGACCACAACACAATTGCTTGTACAAAAAGATTGATATCATATGAAAAATTACCTAATCTGGAATTAAAAATGAGGAATACACAGTGTAAAGGTATACAGCAACCACTCCCTGCTGACCTACTAAGACAGAATTTTGGGAACCGTTTTATATCCTGGTGACAGATTCCACAGCGAAATGATACTTTACCAGAATACATATCTATTTTTAAAATGAGTTCTAATTCTCAAGTAAGCAGTAGAAGATTTTGTACTGTATGCAAAAAAAGTCCTTAAAGATTATTAACCGTAATGTTTCAAACTGTCAAAAGAAAGCAATTTCTCAGGAACTGTGTTCAAAATTACTCTAAGAAAATACAGCTCTCCAGTAAAATGATAGACCAAGAGCCAAAAACTATGTAAGGAGAATAATGCATTATGTTTTCAAAATCATCTTTTGCCTGTAAATTGATTTTAAACATATGCCAGTTGGGTGGCAGGGAGTCCAATTTAAATGCCATTCCCCAACAACTCAAGGTCCTCAAGGCACTATACTTTTGAAATACACAAATCGTGATACTGGTTGAAAACTACTATTTTTGTAAAACTAATGCAAATTTTTTTCCAGGGTTGCAATGTCTATAGAAATATATGATTCTATGCAAATACAAGTCTATTTGGAACTTCTGCAACATCGCTGGAAATTAACTATATATGACTACTTCAGACAATGACAGAAATATTGACATAATGTTATTTTTTTCTGTTTATGATGAATTATTCGACATTGTTATATACACAGCAAACCAGGTTTTATTCACTCCATCAGGAGCAGATAAAATTTCTACTCAACTAGGTAAGTCTTTAAAATATTTTCAAAATGTCTAGATGACAAAATGAAAGTGGCATTATTGTGGGAACTATACCTGTACAATTGAATTAGGGCTGGTTAAAAAAGTAATTTGCTTAAAAAAATTTCTTACAATCAGACTTCCTTTGTTGACAGTTTCTCTCCTTAATATTCAGTCACTAGACTCTAATTCCTCAATATTATAAATAAGAAATAAATGTGCACAACAGACGTAGTTTGTGGTATACTAGTTATTTAAAAAATTTATACTAACATTTGTGTGTGAATTTTGAAGGCTTTGAACATTTTTAAAATTTCTTTGCTTTAGAGGATGGTCATATTAACTCCATATTGCATTTAGTTTTAGCAAACTTAAAACACATATCTTGACTTACTTCTTT
This sequence comes from Microtus oregoni, assembly GCF_018167655.1. NCBI lineage: Eukaryota > Metazoa > Chordata > Mammalia > Rodentia > Cricetidae > Microtus > Microtus oregoni. The sequence continues at coordinate 47,248,149 of NW_024543061.1, read as the reverse complement.
ATTTTCTTGTTTCTTTTATTAGAAAGGATATCATTGCAGCAAAGATAGCTACAAAAAAAGTTTACTCGGGCTTCCTCATGCTGTCTTATCTGTCAGAGTCATGTTAATCACCATGACAAGAAGCCAGCAAAGCAAAAAGGCAGGACTAGGAAAACCCTTCAGTGATGGCTTCTTAGTCTTGACTGAAATGAAGTTCAGACACCTGACATTCAACATGCATTCTCTGTCATCTGCTTTACATGACAGCCATGATTATCTTGATTTCCTGTGCTCACTCTATTCTTCTTGCTCTGGGTTCAAAAAACTCTTCTTCCTAAACTATCATAAATCTCAAATGACACCTTCCTTGTGTTGTATCATTCAAACCTCCCAGACACTGCTGACATTAAAGTACAAGCTCACTTGTATCTCTTCAAGGTCGATGTTTGTGCTTGGGACAATTAATTGATCATGTATTAAAAATATTTCATTGTACACCTACAAGGTCTCAGGCAATATGATTATAGAGTTTCAGCATGGAATCTACAGACACATTTTCTCTTGACTTGGACTTTCCTCTAGATGGCAAGATCCATATATGATGGACTCATTGATATCAGTGCAATTAAACCTCATTAATTGAATGAAAAACTGAGTTACTCTAGCTAGTGTGTTTGAGCTATTAAAATGGGGAGAATTCTCTTTTCAAATTTACTTTTAAATTAAAATAAAATTCTATGTATTTATTTATTTACTAATTTATTTTGTACAAGTTCAGAATCATATGCATAATTCAAAATGATAAAATCTGACAAAAATGCGTGTGAAATCGTCACAGACTTTTTTTTTCTAGAAAAGAATACCTCTTATCTACTTTGCTAACTTTACCATGAATAAATACATTATCATTAAATAGACTCTTAGGTTATAGTAATGAGAGAATAGGAAGGTTTGGAGATGGTGCTCATTTTGAATGATCCGAAGATATATTTTATAATACATGTTTATTTTTTGATTGTGTGATGATTTCAATGATGTTTAGCATGTGAAATTTTATGAGTGCCTTCAGAAAGTACACAGTGGAAAATATGACTATTGCACATGGTTATATTTTTGAAGAAGATACTGTGCTCCTATACACATAATCATGTACACAAAACATGCACACAACACGTAAAATGTTAAAGAAGTATAACAAAGAATCAATATTCAATGCCAGAAGAGATAAAGCCAACTCACCTACAAAAACAAACAAAGAAACAAAAAAAAAAAAAACTAAGACTAATCCATTTCTATCAACACAGAAAGCTAGGAAAGGGTGGAACAGAATATTTCAAGCCCAGAATAAGTAATTGCCAGCTAAGATCTTTATATGAAAAAAAACTGTCTTTTAGATTTTACAGATAATTTAGGGCATTTTAAGATAAGCAAGCCAGTACTCAAGAAATACTTCATGATACTACATGGAAACAACAAAAACACAATGCCACTTAAAAGTGCACAGGAATGAATAAATTTCATGAAAATAATTAATAATAAAACAGGAGGGAATCAATGATAACCAACACAACAAACCAGCAGAACCCTAATTCTCAAAGGAACATTGGAAAACAGATAATAGTAATTGAACCCACTGGAACAATAAAAAAAATTACAGGAATTAGTGAATTCCTCTCAATAAAAAACTGAGATGCAAGTACATTAAACTTTCCTATTAAAAGATACAGAATATTGCTGGGAAAATAACAAAATTGGTCAGATCGATTGCTTAACATTCAATTAGTACTGGGTTTGATTTCTAGCACAGAATACACTAAGTGTGGTTATGCAGAACTACAAACCCAATGCTTGGGAGGTAGAAAGTAAGTAATTCAATGCCATATCCAGCTGCATAAAAAGTCTCATTCCTGTTCCTATTCAGTCTCAAACTTCACATATATACACACAGAGTATACACTCCCACACACATTCTTGTACACACACAGACACACGCACACACACATCACCAACACCACCAGTAGCAGCAGCAACACTACCACTACCATCACGATCACTACCACACCAACAACAAAACAGGATATAGACTAGTAGACTATAATTAAAAAGCACTATCAAATTATCTGCTATATCTAAGAAAAACATCTTACCAGTGAATATGTCCACAAAATGAAAGTCATCAGATGGATAGAAGTCAACATACAAGCAAATGTGAAACAGAAAACAAGCTTGAATGCCTATTATAATATCTGATAATATTTGACTTCAAGTCAAAACTATGTTAGTTGACAAAAAAAAAAGACATAAAGAGGACTACTACACATAAGTACATGGAGCATCAAGAAGTTACAGCAAATGTAAACATGTATTTATTAAATATTGGGATCATTAAATGCATTAAATCATACTAAAATGCATTAAAATTCTAAAAGGGTCTGAAATAAGAGCAGTGATTTTAATATGTCACTCTCAGCTTTAGGTATTCGAACTTTGCTTACAAAGGAACTTCTAAGCAAAACTAAATACAACATAGATTAGTTATATATAACAAATAGCTACATATTTCATCTATAAGATACAGAATGCTTATTATTTCTAGAAATCTATGAAATACTTTCTATACTCTACCCGCTTACAGATCATAAATCAAATCTTAAGCAATAAAATAGTGTTAGATTAATTCCATATATCTTATCATATCATGGTAGAAAAAATTAGCAATATAAGCAACTGAAAGTATATGGATCCTTAAAGACTGAATTATAATTTTATGAACAAGGAGACATTTAAAAAATAATGAGAAATAATAAAGTTACTAGTTTCAAATGGAAATTGTTGCCCAGTTTTTCAGGATCTTTGGTATACCACTAAATTTGTCTTAAAAGGAAAGTTCACATCTGTAAGCGATTTCCACCAGACTCTGCCAAAGAGAGCTTCACACGGGGATTAGAACCAGCCCAAGAATGAGAGATGTAGGTAGGCAGAGGAACAAGAGAGGCAGAGTCATCTAAATCATTTAACAATGGCCACAGAACTACAGGATCTGCAGCTAATTATCAAGTTCCCATCTTGTTTTGGGCCAGTATTTTCTCACTATGCCCTCATTCCTCTCTACTGGCAAGGTGATGAATATTCTCTATCTTTGTGTTATAAGTATGTAAATAATTGTTGGTTGGTTTCTATCTTCCTTTCAATTTTATAGGGGGATAAAATTAAGAGTTTTCCTGGAATCTAAGAAGAGATTTGGACTTTAGAACAGTTTCAAGGGTGTGAAAAACTGTTTGAATTTTAAATTTGGAATAAATTTATTTTGTAGAGCTTTTATTTTTTAGTAAAAATATGCTTCACAGGTTCGTGTATTTGAATGTGTAGTCCCCCGTTAATGGAACTGTTTGAGGAGAATTAGGATGTACAGTCTTGTTGGAGAAAATGAGGGCCTAGCGGTCACATGTCACATACTTGAAGCATTGCCATTCACTTTCTCTGCTTTGTGTTTGTGTTTCAAGGTGTGAGCTGTCAGATTCTTGTTTCTTCTACCATGCTTTCTTTCTATAACAGGCTCTAATCCTTTGGAATCATAAGCCCAAGTAGATTCTTCAAAAATTCAAAGTGATTTGAAATAAATAATGTAACAATGAACTCACAAGGTCTCAGAAAGCTAAGAATCTGTTAGAGCCCAATGCAGAGGTTAAGAAAAAATAATAGTCATGGCAAAGATTAATGACATGGGGATTATGAATACAACATACAGGTTCAATAAATCTAAGTTGGTTCTCTAAAAAAGACAAATATTATGGACAAACCATAAGCAAATCTAAGGAAAAGAAAGACAAAGACGATTCAGTTGATAATATTTTAAACATAAACTCCACTGAAATTATAAAATTAATTGGGAATATTTTAAAAATGTTTATTAATTATATTGAAAAATCTAGAAGAAATGGATAAATTCCTAAACATTATAACCTACTAAAATCAAATCAAGCAAATATAAAAACTCAAGCAGAATCTTATATTATGGAATTGAAAAACTAATAAAGAATCCTCTAAAGCAAAAGTGCAAGATTCGAAGACTATACTACTGAATTCTAACAAACCTTCACCCACCCACTGAGACAGTGGGGCTGATCTATTGGGAGCTCACTAAGGCCAGCTGGACTATGACTGAAAAAACATGGGATAAAACCGGACTCTCTGAACATAGCGAACAATGAGGGATGATGAGAAGCCAAGGACAATGGCACGGGGTTTTGATCCTACTTTATGTTCTGGCTTTGCGGGAGCCTAGCCAGTTTGGATGTTCACCTTCCTAGACATGGACGGAGGGGGGAGGACCTTGGACTTTCCACAGGGCAGGGAACCCTGACTGCTCTTTGGACTGGAGAGGGAGTGAGAAAGGAGTAGGGGAAGGGGGAGAGGAGTGAGAGGAGGGGGAGGTAAATGGGAGGCTGGGAGGAGGGGGAAACTTTTTTTTCCTTTTCTCAATAAAAAAAAAGAATAGCTCACATAAATATACCTCAAACTCTTCTACAAAAGAGGAAGAAAAGAATGCCAGCAAAATAATTGGACATGTATACAACAAAAAATAGATATAAATTGTCAATCATCATTGCATAAATTTAAAAAACATTTTTACAACAGAGGAAATAATCACCAGAAAGAGAAGGCAGTCTATAAAATGGGAAAAGATCATTGCCAATTATGTATCAGACAGGGGGTGATAGCTATTGTATATTAATCACAACTAAATGCAAATATCAACCATATAAATATTTTTATCAATGATTGTGTTAATTAACTGGAAATATCATTTTTGGAAGTAAGAAACACAGGTAAATAAAAGTTTTAAAGTTGTTCACATCTTTAGCTAACATGAAAAGTAAAATTAAAACTTTGAGATTCTGTCTGACCTCCCTTAGAACGGCTACCATCAAGAAAACAAATGGCAATTTGTTGGGGGCAATGTTGGGAAGGGGAACATTCTTCATTGTTGGAGGTAGTGTTAACTCCACTCTGATAATCAATAAGATTTCCACAATCGACAGAGGCGCAGCGGCGGTGGCGCCAGACGCACAGAGGCTCAGGGGCGGCGGCGCCAGATGCACAGAGGCACAGCGGCGGCGGCGCCAGACGCGGCGCAGCGGCGGCCAGACCCAAGCAGCTGGGACAGGTGTGCAATAAGGAGAGCAGATCGCCCTACTACAAGTGAATCAAAGAGGTAGGCCTTTGGTTGGCCAGGTCACTGGCACAAGGGGAGCCTGGTCCTGTCCTGAAGATCCTTCGGAGGGGTGAGAGGGTTCTTGGCCAGCAGCAGGAACCACGAAAGAGAGTGAGGGCATTTTGTAAGCGGAGCCCTTGGCCAGCAGGGAAACCTGATCCGGTTTCTAAAGGATCCATTGGATAGGATCAATAGGAGGAGATGGGCAGGCGCCAAGGCAAGAACTCACCCAATAATCCGAAAAACAACATGAAAACATCAGAACCCAATGATCTTACAACAGAAGTATTTGAACAACCTAACACAGAAGAAGTGGAAAAAATCGACTTTATGAAGATAATAGAGTCCCTTAAACAACATGTAAAAAATGCCCTTATAGAAATGGATGAGAAGTATAACAAAAAGTTTGAAGAAATGAGTAAATACGTACATGATACCCTGGGAAACCAAGAAAAAACCATCAAACAGGTAATGGAAACAGTTCAAGAATTGAAAACTGAAATGAAGGCAAAGAAGAAAATACAAACTGAGGACCAGCTGGATATGGAAAATCTAGGCCAACGAGCAGAGTCTACAGAAACAAGCATAATCAATAGAATACAAGAGCTAGAAGAAAGACTCTCAGATGCTGAGGACACCATAGAGAAAATAAACGAACAGATCAAAGAAAACAGCAAAGCCAACAAATTCTCAACACAAAACATTCAGGAACTATGGGACACAATAAAAAAACCAAACCTAAGAATAATAGGAATAGAAGAAGGAGAAGAGTCACAGCTCAAAGGCTCAGAAAATATTTTCAACAAAATTATGGAAGAAAACTTTCCCAACTTAAAGAAAGATATTCATTTAAATATTCAAGAAGCATACAGAACACCAAACAGACTGGATCAAAGAAAAACATCTCCTCGCCATATAATAATCAAAACACAAAATATACAGGTTAAAGAAAGAATATTAAGAGCTGCAAAAGAAAAAGGGCAAGTAACTTATAAAGGTAAACCGATCAGACTTACACCTGACTTCTCGATGGAAACTATGAAAGCCAGAAGGTCCTGGATAGAGGTTCTTCAGAAGCTAAGAGACCATGGATGCAAACCCAAACTACTATACCCAGCCAAGCTATCGTTCACTATCAACGGAGAAAACAAGACATTCCAGGATAAGAACAAATTTAAACAATACGTAGCCACAAATCCAGCCCTACAGAAAGTAATAGAAGGAAAATCGCAACCCAAGGAATCCAACACTGCCAACACTGCCTACAATAACCCAGGCATCTAATGACCCTTCACGAGCACATCTCAAAGAAAGGAGACACACAATCTCTACTACCAAAAGCAATACGAATAACCGGAGTAAACAACCACTGGTCATTAATATCACTTAATATTAATGGGCTCAATTCACCTATAAAAAGGCACAGGCTAAAAGATTGGATACGAAAACAGGATCCAACATTCTGCTGTTTGCAAGAAACACATCTCAACCACAAAGACAGGCACCTACTCAGAGTAAAGGGTTGGGAAAAGGTGTTTCAAGCAAATGGTCCTCAGAAAAAAGCAGGTGTGGCCATACTAATTTCTAACAAAACTGACTTCAAACTAAAATCAATCAGAAGAGACCGAGACAGTCACTTTATACTCATAACAGGAACAATTCATCAGGAGGACGTCTCAATCCTGAATATATACGCCCCCAATATAAAAGCACCTACTTATGTAAAAGAAATATTACTAGAACTCAAGGCAGACATCAAACCACACACACTAGTAGTAGGAGACTTCAACACACCTCTCTCTCCAAGGGACAGGTCAATCAGACAGAAACCTAATAGAGAATTAAGAGAATTATTGGAGGTAATGAAGCAAATGGACTTAACAGACATCTATAGAACATTCCACCCAAATAGGAAAGAATATACCTTCTTCTCTGCAGCTCATGGAACCTTCTCAAAAATTGACCACATACTCGGAAACAAAGGAAACCTCCACAGATACAAAAAAATATCAGTGTCCACCTGTGTCTTATCAGATCATCACGGATTAAAGTTAGAAGGCAACAACCACGCTGCCCCCAAAAAACCGACAAACTCATGGAAACTGAACAGTCAACTACTGAACCACACCTGGGTCAAGGAAGAAATCAAGAAAGAAATTAAAGTCTTCCTTGAATTTAATGAAAATAAAGGGACAACATACTCAAACCTATGGGACACAATGAAAGCAGTGCTAAGAGGAAAGTTCATAGCACTAAGTGCCCACTTAAAGAAAACGGAGAATGCATACATTGGGGACTTAAAAACACACCTGAAAGCTCTAGAAAAAAAAGAAGCAGACGCGCCCAGGAGAAGTAGAAGACTGGAAATAATAAAACTGAGGGCTGAAATCAACAAAATAGAAACACAGAAAACAGTCCAAAGAATCAATGAAACAAAAAGCTGGTTCTTGGAGAAAATCAACAAGATCGACAAACCCCTATCAAACTAATTAAACGACAGAGAGAGAACACGCAAATAAATAAGATCAGAAATGAAAAGGGGGACATAACCACAGACACAGAGGAATTTCAGAGAATCATTAGATCTTACTACAAAAGCCTGTATGCCACAAAACTGGAAAATACAAAAGAAATGGACATGTTTTTAAATAAGTATCATATACCAAAGCTAAACCAAGACCAGGTGAATGATCTAAATAGACCAGTTTCTCGCGAAGAATTAGAAATGGTTATCAAAAATCTCCCTTCAAAAAAAAGCCCAGGACCAGATGGTTTCAATGCAGAATTCTACCAGAACTTCCAAGAAGAATTAATACCTATACTCCTTAAGGTATTTCACAATATAGAATCAGAAGAGTCATTGCCAAATTCCTTTTATGAAGCTACAGTTACCCTGATACCAAAACCACAAAAAGACCCAACCAAGAAAGAGAATTACAGACCGATCTCACTCATGAACATCGACGCAAAAATCTTCAATAAAATACTGGCAAACCGAATCCAAGAACACATAAGAAAAATTATCCATTATGATCAAGTAGGCTTCATCCCAGAGATGCAGGGCTGGTTCAACATACGCAAATCTATCAATGTAATCCACCATATAAATAAACTGAAAGAAAAAAACCATATGATCATTTCACTAGATGCGGAAAAAGCATTCGACAAAATTCAACACCCCTTTATGATAAAGGTCTTGGAGAGAATAGGGATACAAGGGTCCTACCTAAATATAATAAAAGCTATTTACAGCAAGCCAACAGCTAACATTAAATTAAACGGAGAAAAACTCAAAGCCATCCCACTAAAATCAGGAACACGACAAGGATGTCCACTCTCGCCATACCTCTTCAATATAGTGCTTGAAATTCTAGCAATAGCAATAAGACAACATAAGGAGATCAAGGGGATTCGTATTGGAAAGGAAGAAGTTAAGCTTTCGTTATTTGCAGATGATATGATAGTGTACATAAGCGACCCCAAAAATTCTACCAAAGAACTCCTACAGCTGATAAACAGCTTTAGTAACGTGGCAGGATACAAGATCAACTCCAAAAAATCAGTTGCCTTCCTATACACCAAGGATAAGGAAGCAGAGAGGGAAATCAGAGAAGCATCACCTTTCACGATAGCCACAAATAGCATAAAATACCTTGGGGTAACCCTGACCAAGGAAGTGAAAGATCTACTTGACAAGAACTATAAGTCTTTGAAGAAAGAAATTGAAGAAGACACCAGAAAATGGAAAGACCTCCCTTGCTCTTGGATTGGGAGGACCAACATAGTAAAAATGGCAATTCTACCAAAAGCAATCTATAGATTCAATGCAATCCCCATCAAAATCCCATCAAAATTCTTCACAGATCTGGAGAAGACAATAATCAACTTTATATGGAAAAACAAAAAACCCAGGATAGCCAAAACAATCTTATACAATAAAGGTTTGTCTGGAGGCATTACCATCCCTGACTTCAAACTCTATTACAGAGCTACAGTATTGAAAACAGCTTGGTATTGGCATAAAAACAGAGAAGTCGACCAATGGAATCGAATAGAAGACCCTGACATTAACCCACAAACCTATGAACACCTGATCTTCGATAAAGGAGCTAAAAGCATACAATGGAAAAAAGAGAGCATCTTCAACAAATGGTGCTGGCAAAACTGGATGTCAATCTGTAGTAGAATGAAAATTGATCCATCTCTATCACCATGCACAAAACTCAAATCCAAATGGATTAAAGACCTCAATATCAGTCCGAACACACTGAACCTGATAGAAGAGAAAGTGGGAAGTACTCTACAGCACATGGGCACAGGAGACCACTTCCTATGTATAACCCCAGCAGCACAGACACTAAGGGCATCATTGAATAAATGGGACTTCCTGAGGCTGAGAAGCTTCTGTAAAGCAAAGGACACTGTCACTAAGACAAAAAGACAACCCACTGACTGGGAGAAGATCTTCACCAACCCTGCAACTGACAAAGGTTTGATCTCCAAAATATATAAAGAACTCAAGAAACTAGACCGTAAAAGGCTAATCAACCCAATTATAAAATGGGGCACTGATCTGAACAGAGAATTCTCAACAGAAGAACTTCAAATGGCCAAAAGACACTTAAGGTCATGCTCAACTTCCTTAGCGATCAGGGAAATGCAAATCAAGACAACTTTAAGATACCACCTTACACCTGTCAGAATGGCTAAAATAAAAAACACCAATGATAGCCTTTGCTGGAGAGGTTGTGGAGAAAGGGGTACACTCACCCATTGCTGGTGGGAATGCAAACTTGTGCAACCACTCTGGAAAGCAGTGTTTCGGTTTCTCAGGAAATTCGGGATCAACCTACCCCTGGATCCAGCAATACCACTCTTGGGAATATACCCAAGAGAGGCCCTATCATACAACAAAAGTATATGCTCAACTATGTTCATGGCAGCATTGTTTGTAATAGCCAGAACCTGGAAACAACCTAGATGCCCTTCAACGGAAGAATGGATGAAGAAAGTATGGAATATATACATATTAGAGTATTACTCAGCAGTAAAAAACAAGGACTTCTTGAATTTTGCATACAAATGGATGGAAATAGAAAACACTATCCTGAGTGAGGTAAGCCAGACCCAAAAAGAGGAACATGGGATGTACTCACTCATATTTGGTTTCTAGCCATAAATAAAGGACATTGAGCCTATAATTCATGTTCCTAGAGAAGCTAAATAAGGTGAATCCAAAGACAAACACATAGGCATCCTCAGGAATATTAACCTTCATCAGGCGATGAAAGGAGACAGAGACAGAGACCCACACGGGAGCACCGGACAGAAATCTCAAGGTCCAAATCAGGAGCAGAAGGAGACTGAGCACGAGCAAGGAACTCAGGACCACGAGGGGTGCACCCACACACTAAGACAATGGGGATGTTCTATTGGGATCTCACCAAGGCCAGCTGGCCTAGGTCTGAAAAAGCATGGGATAAATCCGGACTAGCTGAACATAGCGGACAATGAGGAATACTGAGAATTCAAGAACAATTGCAGTGGGTTTTTGATCCTACTGCACGTACTGGCTTTGTGGGAGCCTAGGCAGTTTGAATGCTCACCTTAGGAGACCTGGATAGAGGTGGGCAGTCCTTGGGCTTCCCACAGGTCAGGGAACCCTGATTGCTCTTCGAGCAGATGGGGGGGGGGACTTGATCGGGGGAGGGGGAGGGAAATGGGAAGCGGTTGTGGGGACGAGGCAGAAATCCTTAATAAATAAATAACAAAAAAAAAAAAGATTATTCTGTGTTCCTATGTATCTCCCGGAACACTATGAACATACACTGAGGGACACCCGCAACCAGCCTGCCTACAAAGTGATATATTTCTGCATGTTCGACCCCCCACGGGGTCTCTAGCTGCCTGCATCACTGAGAGACTGTAGCAGAGGCTGCACCGCTCAGTAAATGTCAATTTGAGGAGATTCATCCTAGACTACATTTTGCTGAAACACAGTCTTGTGCTATTTTGACAAACTGATGGTGGGGTAAGCATGCGTGTTCTTCATAAAAATTGGACACCAGATCTCAATTTCTCCCCACCTGAGTTCCAGCCAAGAATGCTGTTAAAGGGCTGGAAAGCCCAGTAGAGCCCTCTGGCAAGGAACTGTCTGTCTAAACTTCCACTTGGGAAAGAACTCAGATGTCTTCAGAGATTACATTGTATATAACCTCAGAACTAGAACATCTTCAGAGGTTACAAATGGGAACTAGGTAATGCTTGTTTTTGCTTATTTGTTTGTTTTTTTTATATCAAGTTTATGCTTTGCTCAAAAGAAAAAATATTTTGGTAAGACTGAGTTGTATGGTAGCTTGTAGTGTATTTTCAAATTTCATTATTGCCCTGAGGTTTTTGTTATTTGTTGTTTTTTGTTGTTCTTTTGTTTTTCTCTCACCTGACTGACATTTAAAGATTAGTAAAATTTAGAATACTGTCCTGGCAAAAAAAAAAAAAAAAAAAAAAGATTTCCACAATCTTCGAAAGGTTGACATCTTTTGACAGCAACTTCCTGAGCTAAATCTGAATAAAAATATCTGGTAAATTTTCTCAAAAATTCTTATCTAAAAACCTATATAGAATTGGAAAATTTGTATTACTGTTCTATAATGGAAAAAGTACTATTGGACCACTGGCATGATCCTCACATTCTTGTAAAGATTCCATAATTCTGATATTTCATGTTGTAACATTGGATTTATTTTACAACAGAAATAGATAGTCAAACACAGAGATTAGCTAGTGTTTTAGCCGCTTTGTGAACAAATAAACACTTGAAGGGACATTAAAATCAGTCAAAGAAACTCACAAATTGTTTGATTAAAAGCCAATAGGGGTCCTGAAAATTTGAGAACGGTTTTGTGTTGAATTGCATAAAACTACTGACAAAAATTCTCAGCACTATGTCAAAACATTGTATGCTTTAAAGGCCTCTAGTCATAACATTGTTACATGCCAGACCTTTACTTTTCCAGGGTTTAATTTACAGTTTATATCAAGCCTTTTGAAGTTGTCCGTATGGTATTCTGGGTGAGGGGAGAAGAAAGGTAAGAAAAGCCACATCCTTACTTCTCAGGAAGTTTTCCAATATCAATATCAAATATCTAATATTAAATTCTCTGAATTTTCCAAATATAAATGGACTGAATATTGTGAACGTAATTCTTAGCTGATAATTGTTTTTATTGTGTATAATTTTACTATGATAGAGTTAAAATCTTCCCTTTTTATTTAGACAAAAAGGGGGAAATGTTTTGGAATATTTGTACACTGAAGATGTATTGCTATTATTGGGATAATAAAAAGAAACAGGAGGATAAATATGAACAAATACCTTTAAGTTGTTGGTTGGGGGTGTTTTAGGCAATTAGTCAAAACAATGTAAGCTACTACCATTACCTTGATTGCCTCCCAGACCTGGAAAATATTGCTGATGACACCATGCCTATTGGGCATTTTCTCAGTTAGTGATTGATGTGGAAAGGCTAAGTTCATTGTGTGTGTGTGTGGGGGGGGGCAACCTTTTGGCAGGTGATCCTGAGCAAGTTGAGCAAGCCATGGGAAGCAAGGCAGTAAGTAGTGCTGTTCCATGGTATCTGTATCAGCTCCTGCTTCTAGAACCTGCCCTGTTTGAGTTCTAGCCCTAACTTCCCTTCTATGAGGAACAGTGGTGTGGAAGAATAGGCCAAAGAAACTCTTTCCTTCCAAGTTGCTTTGGTCATGGTATTTCATTATGGCAACAGAAATGCTAAGACAATCTAATTGGAAAAACATTACATCACAATGCAAGTGTAAATATCACAGTGTGGGAAGGAATTCTTTGGGATGGGGCCTACAGAACTCTACTGAAGAGAGAAAAAGGGACAGGGAAAGAGCACTGAGCTTCACTGGACGTTTCTGTTTTACAGAGATCTCTTGTGCCCCTGTCATAGTCACCTCCTGTCACCTGTCTCCTCTGTAAGTCATAACAGTGCAGCAGAATTCTTCAGAGAGGATCACAGCCAAGGTTCACTAAGGCGGGAAATGGTTAACCCTGACAAATACTGCGGCATTTTTAATATTTACCCTTTTGCTCAGAGAAGAGAGGGAATTTAGTTTGGATTCGCTCGCTTCTTTGAATGTTCATAATTTCCATAACTGTGAGGAGGGCAATATCCTTTTCTGGAGACAAGAATGTAGTAGAGTTGCTTCACATGTTTTCTCAGCGGAGCATAGAAAACAATACATATGAAACATTTTGCCATATATGAACATATTACTCTAGTGAATTTTAAGCAAATAAATTGAAACTTTACTCATTTCATCTCAGAGGGAGGTGAACAGTTGGAGTTCCAAGGTGTGTTTAAATACAATTTCATTACCTTTAAATCTGTATTCTAAGGCAGGATATAATTAGAGTGAGAAAGGAAAGGGGTACAGGAAGGAGGGAGAAAATCTTAGCTGTGTAGGTCAGGGGGAGTGATAATGAATATTGCAGCAGGGGGTGGAAAGAAAAACAAGGCAACAACTCGGAGGGAAATAAAATGCTGGGGAGTCAAGGGAGGAATGTCTCCCTGGAGAAAAGCTGAAACCACCATGCTGTAGTTAGCTATGTATAACAAATAAAGCAAGGGAAACGGGTAACATCTACACAGCTTCATCATTCTTTTTTTCTTTTTTAGTTAATAAGCAGCAGATCACTGACTGAGGAGGAAACAGGCAAATAGCAGAGCTGAGCAGACATTAAGTACACGGAGGTTAAGTCTATGTTATAGAGACAAATCAAGGTTTTGATGCTATAGAAGGACCTTGGTAAACTGAGGCTGCCGTCCTCTAGGATAAATTTGGTCAATTGCTGAGGGACAATGGTCTTTTATACTGTCACTTGTATTATTTTTAATAAAATGTAGATTGGCCATTAGCCAGTCAGAAAGTATAGGTGGGGCGACAGCAACAAGGCAAGAAACAGAGGCGTGTCAATGAGAATTATGGGAAGAGGGAAGTTTCAGTCTGCAACCACCACCCAGACACAGAGAAAGCAAGATGCGACTGCCTTGCTGAAAAAGGTACCAAGCCACGTGGCTAACACAGACAAAAATTACAGGCTAATATAAGTTATAAGAGTTAATAAGAAGCCTGAGCTAACAGGCTAAGCAATTTATAAATATATATAAAGAGAGATCTCTGCGCGATTGTTTGGGATTGAACAGCTGTAGGACCGAATGGGACAGAAACCTCTGTCAACAGTCAATGATACCTGAGGTGTTGGTATTTATGTCCCTGTGAGGAGATAGCTGAGAAGGGCAGCTTATCTTGCCTTGTGGTTTCGGGGTGCAATGTATTATTGTAGAGAAGCTGTGGCAGTAAGTGGGGCAAGCTGCAGTGACAGCAAGCTAAGCACACTGCAACTGTGGTTGGGAAGTAGATGCCAATGGAGCTGATTCTCAGGTCACTTTTATCCTTTTCTTTCAGCCTGAGTCCCAGATGCACAGAATTGTGCTGCCCATTTTAGAGAATGCCTTTCTGCTTCAATTAAACCCCTAGAAACTCCACCATAAACATGCCCAGAGGCTTGCCACATAGGTAATTCTAAATTCAGTAATTTTGCAATAAATAACTTAGTAATTAAAAATTTAGTAATAAATAATAGATACAGTTAATATCTGATTATTGACCACTGAATTGTACGTGTGCACATATATCAACATATATCATGTATACATATATATGTATATATATATATTTGTGTGTATACATAAAATATATATTTTAGAAAACTTCTGTCAAGGAGCGGCATCAACAAAAATACTGCATTTTTGGTCTCCACACTTCCAAAAAGATGTGTACTGAACAATTAATTATTCCTAGAGGTAAGTTTTGAAGGCAGATTAATCTCAGTCTCAGAACTACTATTTTGTCTATTAAAGTTAAACCTAAGCAAAAACTTTTAACACAGTAACAATATAGGTCAACGACAAGCACATCATTATTAGCAGTTTGGATTTTTCATTTAAATGTTACCTAATATATGAGTTTGAGAAAATTGTTTTGTCTCACAAGTTTATAAATTCCTAAGTATATAAAGTGGTATACCTGACATGTTAATGTGCAGATGGAAGTTAACACTTAGTAAAATATTAGCTGGTAGATATATACATTGACAAATGAATGTGCTAGTATAGTCATACTAAACCTTTCTAAACATGAGAAAGAAAACCTGCATTAGAATATAACTGTCACTGCAGTAAAAGAAGATAAAATATTTTAGCCAATCTTTCTAACACCATTATCTGAGAGATGCTCATAAAGATAGCCAATGGTTTGCCTACAACACCCTTAAGATAATAAAGTCGTGCCTGTAACATAAAGGTTTATTACATAAATATTTATCTGTGGTGTGTAGCAACAAGAAAGCACTCAAAATCCAAATCATGGGAAATTATTGATGCACTGATAAAACTAAATTAAATATTTCCAATATTATTGTCTAGGTATGAAAGCAGTTAGCCATGCAAACTTGGGAGAATAAGCAATATTCTTTTCTGTTTTGCAGATTTTTCATCTTCATAAGGGGAGAGCAGAACTATGTGAGCCCAAATCTTTGACAATCTGTCAATTTCTAATGCTGAGGCATCACGTTGAAATTGCTATGTCAAGCATTGACCGGACTTTCAAAATGCCTTGGACACATAGTAGAGAGTAAGGTTTTCTTCTATGTTTCATTTACCTTAACTTGCTTGACATTTAGTTCTACTCTAACAAAAGCAGAATGCTTTCAGTTGTGAATCTTACTCTGTGGTACAAAAGTGGGAACAAAATGGTTGAAACTAGGGAGCTTAATTGTGTTTTACATTAATTGTAATAGTGTGCATATGGTGAATCTTAAGAGATCAAACCAGAAAGATGCGTGATGGAATACTGGAAAGCACACTGAGTTGTGGAAAGTGCATTCCCGCTTTCTCACTCATCCTCTATAAGACTTTGAATGCATCAGTGAAATGAACTACGATGTAAGAGCCCTGGCATAGGTACATGACTTCACAATTCTGAAGCTGATCATGAGAATGACTGAGAACAGAGACTCTGAAAAGACAGTGACACCTTTGTTACTTTTCTCTCAGAACGTTACTTTTAATTTATATATTAATGTATTGTATTATATGTACATAGTGTCATGCATGTATGTATGTGCGCCATGTATGTGCCCAGTACCTGCAGAGGTCAGGAAAGGGCATAAATTCTCTGGAACTGGAGCTAGAGATGGTTATGAGCCACCTCAGGGGTGCTGAAACAGAACTGGGAACTCTGCACGAGCAATAGGTACTCTTAACCACTTAGCAATCTCCAATCCCACAGCATTTACTTTATTCATAAAAGGAAAAAAGTAAATGATTCATCCATCTTCATTCTACACTCAAGTATGACTTCTCAAACAACAGTCAAGGAGAAAAGCAACTGTCTCTTTGATAATGAACTGTCTGAGGAGCCCTCTGGGATTCCTCCTTAAGAATAAGAGCAGGGAGACTTCCACTAGAGAGAAAGGGGGAATGTGAGGCTGATTTTAGAATGGAGAGCAGGCAAAAACCCTCATCTCTTTTCAGTGACTTTTCCCTGGGAAGCATAGCATCTTTTCTTGACAATTATAGCCTTCTAGTAGGCAAAATTAAAATTTATATTGCATGTTAATAACTCAATATGGATTTTAAGAGTTA
Organism: Microtus oregoni; assembly: GCF_018167655.1. Taxonomy (NCBI): domain Eukaryota; kingdom Metazoa; phylum Chordata; class Mammalia; order Rodentia; family Cricetidae; genus Microtus; species Microtus oregoni. The sequence goes on along the minus strand of NW_024543061.1, from coordinate 47,231,223 downwards.
TTACAACTCTTTAAAAATATTTTCATTTTATTAGCATTTATTAATTGGATAAAATAACAGATTTCTTTATGGTATTTTTTATATGTATATGATAGAATTTTATTATCTTTAATTCCATGTTATCACATTCTCCTCTGCTCTTCCACTGTACCCTTTCTAAGCCACCAAGTCCTCCCTCCACTTTCATGTATTATCTGACTTATTTTCTTTAATTATTGTTGCTACATGTATGTATACATGTGAAGGTACAACTGACAAATTCTGAGTCCATATAGTGTTTTCATATGAATAGTTTATTAGCACTGGCCATTGATATTGGATAATCAAACAGAGCGCTAATCCCTGGGTAAGACTAATTTTTGATCTCTCAGCAGTCATCAGTTGCCTTTAGCACTTCATCAAGTGGTAGGGACTTGGGAGATTTCTTCCATCCACAATCACATACACAAAGGAAGGGCAATTTTATGGAGAAAGAGTAACAGAAGACAGCTTGAGGTCAGCTATCTTTAAATGACAAATTTATTGATACTACTAACAACATTCAATTCAGTTTTATGAAATGCACAGTTAAGTCATGGGTTGTATCTCCCCAACTACTCTCTAACCCTTGATTAATCCCATCATCCTAAGAAGAAATCACATAGACAGTATCAGTCTTTTAAATCTGTCCCAGTCTTATCCTAAGTAAGTACATACTTACTTTCTCTGTTGATTGATATATCTAGGGATTCAAGTAAATGGAATATTATTATATAAAATCCTTGGGTATGATTTTATCCATTAAGAATAATGCTTACTGTGTTGTTCCAAGAAGTTACATGTATGACACTATTTTTTTACTTTTCATCAATAAACAATGTTTTATTGTATAGGCCTACTGTGATGTGGGAGTGTCATATATCAATCTGTTGATTTCATTGATTAAGCAATAAAGAAACTGCTTGGCTGGCCCTCATAGGTTAAAACATAGGTGGGAGGAGTAAACAGAGCAGAATGCTGGGAGGAAGAGGAAGTGAGCTCAGACTCTACAGCTCTCGTCTCGGGGGCAGACGCCTTAGAGAGACGCCATGCTCCCAGCTCCCGGGAAGATGCACACGATGAAGCTCCAACCCAGGATGGACGTAGGCTAGAATCTTCCCGGTAAGACTGGTGCTACACAGATGTTTAGAAATGGGCTAAATTAATATGTGAGAATTAGCCTAGAAGAGGCTAGATAGAAATGGGCCAAGCAGTGTTTAAATGAATTCAGTTTGTGTGTTGTTATTTCGGGGCATAAGCTAGCCAGGCTGCCGGGGTGCTGGGGACGCAGCCCCGCCCTCCTATTACAACACCACTGTATATTATTTGTTCTTTAGCCAGATGATAAGTATCTGAGTTCCTCCCTCTCTAGGGAGCTTATTAAATGATACTGCTCTGAACTTTGAGTAGGGTGCTATGAGACAATGGTCTTTTATCCTGTCACTTGTATTATTTTTAATAAAATGCTAATTGGCCAGTAGCCAGGCAGGAAGTATAGGTGGGGCAACAAGAATTCTGGAAAGAGGGAAGTTTAAGTCCGAAGTTGTGACCCAGCCTCAGAGGAAGCACTATGTGACTTCCTTGCCAAAAAAGGTACCAAGCCACGAAGCTAACTCAGACAAAAATTATGGGTTAATGTAAGTTATAAGAATTAGTAAATAAGAAGCCTGAGCTAATGGGTCAATCAGTTTATAACTAATGTAGACCTCTGTGTGATTGTTTGGGACTTAATGACTGCAGGACACGGTGAGACCGAAAACCTTGGTCAACAGTAGGGATTAATTTTTTTCTCAGTGCTATTCACATGTCTCTGGAAAGGGCCTGAAAACTCATGTTTTTCACCATTTTACAATTTTGCTATACAGAGACAGATATTCTTTACTTTATGAAGGTGCTCCACGAAGCTGTGATTAAAATCCTCTCTCCATTTATAGATGCATATACATGTACCACAGTCTACAATATTTTCATGTGTTTTTTTATTTTTAAATGAATATTCATTTTTAGTTTTTATGTATGACCATGTCTATGCATCTTTATGAGAGTTTTTCATGTGTGTGCAAATACGCAGAGAATTCAGAAGTCAGTGTCATATTTCCTGGGGCTGGAGTTACAGGTAATTTTGAGTCACCTGACATGTATGCTGGGAACCAAATTGAGTACCTCTAGAAGAACAAACAGTCAATGCTCTTAACCACTGAGCCATCTCTCTAACCACTTTATGGTTTTCTCAATGTCTTTATCTTCAAAGTCCCTGCTGTTCAGTACAAATTCAAGACAAGTCATGTTTGCACTTGTAAGTTTCCCAAGTTCCCACATTAAAGCAAAAGAAAAATGAAAGAGGCAAAGCTTTATTTTACATAAACCAAAAAATCAATTCCAGTACATGATCATATAAAACTTACTAATGAGGTGCTCTGCATTCAACATCCTAAGCAGAGAGAGAGAGAGAAAGAGAGAGACAGAGAGACAGAGAGAGAGAGATACAAATGGGGCCAGATACTACCAGCAATGTATTCCTAAGTCACAAATTATTTAGGATCATTGTCACACCCAGATACCAGGAAGGGGAAGACAGGGTCTACTATTCTCAGAATGGACGTAGTCGTGTTGTATGAACCAAATTCCTAGAAGGAGGGAATCATAGATTCAAGAAGCTAAGGAAACATAAAATCAGGGAACAAAGTTACCAAGATCACAAGTCCTCATGGATATGAACATAAAAGTGATTGCTGGGACAGAGGAGCCTCTGGGAAGCTGCCTCTGTACAAGGGAGCTCCATGATGCAGCTGATGTGGGCCTTTCCCCATGCTGCAGCAAATTTTTTCACGGAAACAGGTACTTGGAGTCTTTAACTCACCCATGGTCCTGCAAGTGATCCCTTTAACCTATCATTTCTATGAACTAGACCTGGGTGGAATTATATCAGAGATCTTTTGTTGGTGTCATACCTGGGGCCATTGTCTAGGAAAATACAACTTCCAGGCACTTTGAGCTCCAATTTTCAACCTTAAGAAACAGAAAACAGCATTTTCCTCTTGTTTCAGGCCCCACAGTTGACAGAAATCCCTGAGGGCAGTTCTGAGGTGTCATGTGCTTTTTGGTGGATCAGTTTGTACTGGTCATATTTCATATGTTAGGGAGCCCCTAGATCATGTGAAAACATAACTTAAGAAATTTTAGAGAACGTTTCTTTTATGACACTTTACAAACTGCTTTAGAAATGAAAACATTTGAAGTAAGTTAATTTGGATCTGAGGTAGTGAGCTCTCGCCCTCAGAGTCAGTTAGTTACAAAACAAAATAATGCCATCTTCCTTAAGGGAAAGTAAGCTTGATTACACTGAGAAAACATGTAACAATCTGGCAATCCACTAGGGGTTTTGTAAACTATGAAAACTTATTTCATCTCCCAAAGTACAGAATTTATACCAAATAACATATATTATCATCCACTAAAATGATGTGCAATTACTTTCAATGTGTATGCTCAAGGGATCCATCTAAATATTCTACAACACATGTCTATTTCCATTTAAAATTAAGAAATAATATTCTGTATTTCATAACAACTTGACATCACAGGGCTGTATGGTACCCATTTTTGGGTCAGAAACAGTGAAAAAGGTTAGCAAGGGTGATACTGATATTCATGGCATGCTTCCATATAAAAATCTTTCATCATTATGGAATTTATACCATTTTGGTTGAATTTCTGTACTCTTGAAACCTAACTAATTTATGGAATCCAATGATAAAATTTATCATTAGCTTATCCCTAGTGCCAACCCTAGGTGAATGTCTCCAACTGGTACTTGTCCTAAATGGTAAAAGGGTAACTCAAAATGTTTCTTCACCTACATAAAAACATTTGATGCCCACTGATATGCTGCTGCTTCTACTGCTTCTGATGCTTATACTTATGATGAGGGTGTTCACAGCTGCATCAGATACTTGTTATCTGTATGAAGGTGGTCACTGTTCTGAGTCTCTACACCCCACACTCCCCACACCCCCCCACACTAATACAACCTTAGTATTTAATACTCATATATATTTACCATGTTTTCACTATGCAAAGTCACATTGTAAACATTTGGAGAAACAGATGTGCTATAAATCCTGGGTACTTAATCTCGCAACTTTTTAAGAAGGACCAGAAACCTGTATTCCACGAGACTGATCACTAGACTCAATGATCTCATCATCTTATCACCACCAGGGCTACCACCAACATTATCATCATTACCATCATCATCATCATTTACATAGTAAGAATGGTTTAATTTATAACCAAGCTACTTTCCTAGAGTTCAGCACTAGTAAGGTCACTGAACATATGTTGGATGAAGCTATGTATACTAAATGCCACTAGCAATGTAATAAACTCAAACTGTATCAAAGACAAAGTAAATAAACATGAGACCAGTCATCACAAACAGAGGGAATGTTAATAGTTTTGCTCACTTTATAAATTATATAAAATAATAATAATAGTACCACCCATGACCTAGGGAATGGATACCCTTGATAGCATATCTAAGAAACGTTAAAAGTTAAGTAATTGCAGAGTCAATGCTCTTAACTGTCAGCTCTATCAAGGTGGCTGGGTTTTTTGTTGTTATTGTTGTTGAGGTTTTTTTTGTTTTGTTTTGTTTTGTTTTTTTGGAATGAAATTCACTGTTAGGGACTATTAAAGTTTTTGTATCTTGAATGAGCAGCATTATTGATTCACATTTCAACAAGAAGCATTGGTCAACTGATATTAACTGCATATTATTCAATATTATCATTTAATATTTTTGTTAATGTTGATATTTTTAGTTGTCTCTTTTTCTTCCAGTTTTATTTTTTTATACTTATTACTCTTCTATCACCTTTTTTGTTAACTCATGAATATCATAGACATTCTCAGTAAATTTTCATATATAAGGTGTCTAGTCCGGATCAGCATACCTAATGAAGTCATTAAGGACTTTGCTTTATGAAAGGTTTAATATTGATTGTTCTAACAATTTTTTATATGACTACTGCTATATATTGATGCCTAGGGACAAAAAATGTCACTGCTCGTTCATCTATTTACCTCATCTTTACTAATAATTAATATTTTTCATTGTGAAATTATTTAAATATAAAACTCATCATTCAATTTTTTTTCTTTTTAGTATTCTATTTTCTTGGTTGGGAGGTATATTTTCTTTGTGTATTAAATTCTTTATCACTGGAGCTATTGTTTTCTTTTAATATAATCATTAGTGTTCTTCTGGGCTTGGTCTTTGTGCTAACTGTGCTTTATGTCACGGTCAATTATGAAAGAGTACAGAGGAATCAGGAATCTCAGCTTAGAATTCTATCTACATGATTGTAAACATACTTTCTTAGAGAAAAAAATTAATTAAGATGCCACTGCAGGACTCTGTTTGAAGTTACTAAATTACACCCAATTTGCTCTCTTTTGATCTTAATTAAATATATATTTCTATGAGACCACAAGTAACAGTAGATTTATCATCTAGATTAATTATTTGTCTATTACTGTGATAAAACAACATGAACAATACAACCTACAGAAAAGAGAGTTTATTTGCACTGATAGATCTAAACGGCCAAGATTTTATCATTATTGCAGTACAGAGGCATGACAGCTAGAATCAGGCACAGAAACTGCTGCAGGAGTTGACAACTACATCTTGGATCTTGGACCACAAGCAAAAAGCAGGGAGAGTAGGCTGGATGTGGTTCAGCTCTCAAAGTCCACCCCGAGGGAAATCCTTCCTCAGTATGGCCACACCTCCTAAACCTCCTCAAACAGTGTCAATATTGGGACTCCAGTGTTCAGATGGCTAGGACTATAGAGGCCATTTCTAATTCAAACCACCCAGTATCTGTTTAGAACTGGAATTATTTGGTTATTGCTTCTTTTTCTGTCTTATTTCTGAGAAAACTGGAAAGTCTTTTAGAGTAAAATAGACCTGGCTGTCTTGTTAGATCAAGCCTTACCACTCATGCCTGTGTATAATCTCTTCCTATTGAGACTGTAGAGATATAATAAATCAAGAATGAGGTATGAATATGCTTTATTATTTGGTGCTCTTCTGTAACATGTTGATAAAGTGGCAAAAAGTGTGACCATCAGATTCTATGTACAAATATGGATAACCTTATTTGAGTATTTTTACATTCAGGTGATGTGGGTTTCCCTCTGTATGTTGTGAAATACCATTGGTGAATAAAGAAACTGCCGTGGACTATTGATAAGGCAAACTTAGGTAGGCAGGGAAAACTAAACTGAATGCTAGGAGAAAGGAGGTGGAGTTAGGGAGAAGCCATGGAGCTGCCAGTGGAGACAAATGCACTAAAACTTTGCTGGTAGGCCACAACCCTGTGGTGATTCACAGATTAATTGATATGTATTAAATTATGATGTAAGAGTTGGCAAATAAGAAGCTAGAGCTAATGGACCAAGCAGTGATTTAATTAATACAGTATCTGTGTGATTATTTCAGGGCTAAGCAGCCAGAACAAAATAGGTGGGCTCCTTGTAACAAATAGGGTCTATAAGGAGCCCAAACCATAGACAATTCCCTGCCACTGCACACACCTGGGGCTTCTTTTTGTGTGTTTGTATTCAGTTGTTGACCTTTTGTTATCATTTTTACTATCACATATTTGAACTGCATCCCTATAATTCACTATTCTACTGGGGACTCTTTTCTCCAATTTTATGAATACCTACCAATCTGCGTCTAACCATAAGAGTATTTCTCCTATAAACTATCCAGGATATTTCTCAATCACTTACAGTCAGATGTAACAGCAGCATAGGTGTGTGTATGTGTGTGTACAAATCAACAAAATTCTCAAAAGAGACAATTGCTGAAGTTGGTAAATGGCAAACCGAGAAGAAAATAAATTTAGCCTCCCTGAAATCAAGATGATCTGAGACTGTACCATGCTTACATTTTTTACACACATTCACAGAGGGTTTTCTTTTTTTGTTTTTTAAGTGTTCACACCTCTTGCTGCACGTCACATATGGGCCAGTCATTTTATTCTTTCTTTCAAACCCTGCCAACATGAACAGAATTAGGAACACATTGTAAAGCACATGACCTGTGTGAAATTTCATTTTAGTTGAAATCCTAGACTTGGTTCTAACCAAATCACCATACGTTTTTATATCTCAAATCATGAGCATGGAGGAAATCATAAATATTTGGAGTTGAAACATGTTCTTTAGAGACCATGTGTTCCAGCCTCTCATTACACAGAGGTGTAAACTGAATCCATGAGAGGCAAAATGGCTTGTCAAACATCTGGTAAACAATGACACTAGTAAACAACAAAAAGACTGGCACAATCCAGTTGCACAACCTAGATGCTTATAGATTTAACTCTATGATGTTATATGTGCATGAATTTCTTGACGTATAAGCATGCTTGGGCATATATGTATAAACATATGATGTCAGCTCTTCTGCCAGTTGTCAAGGTTGTGCTTCTGCTTCTTGTCTGGGTCTTCCTAATCACTGATATGGACAACATTAAGTATCTGTCTCTATTGATTGTTGTGCATATACTATTGGCTTACAGCCTCCCAAAGCTGAGTCTGAGCGAAGAATATCTAAACAATTAGTTTTTCTGGAGGCAATTCCAAAATCCAAGAGTAAATAATGAAGGTAGAAGTTGCTACTGTGGGCATTTGGGGTTTTTCCTGTTGGGGATCCCTAAGGTACTGGAAGAAAAGACTGCCTAAGAATCAACTCTCCAAATAACAGAAGACTTAGTCATTTATCTGTGGACTGTCATGCTCCATTGGCTGAGGACTGCCCCCAAGGAGAGGGTTAGTTTCATGGTTCTCAAGGCTTTTGATGTACGAGAATGTCTTGAGGCAGAGAACTATAGAAAAATACCACCACAGCTATAGTTGAAGCCAGAATGGGTAAAGGGCTATTGGACCAAACAATCCCTAGAAATTTTAATATTTTGTACATTCATTTCTAATTTAAAAAGACATGTAGGGGTTAGCCTCATAGGTTATTCATTCATTGAGCTATAATAAAGACAATTTCAGAGCCCCCCACGGTATCCCATAACTACAAAAGATCCTGGAATTGGAGATACGTGCTTTGGTCTCTCTCTCTCTCTCTCTCTCTCTCTCTCTCTCTCTCTCCTCCATCTCTCTCTCAGTCTTTTTTATGTGACTTGTCAGTATGGACCACTCATTGAATTAATACTAGCCATATATGCTATGCCTCCAGATGCTGGGTATAAAGCAATGAACTAAAAGGAAAAATTCTTATACCAATACAGATAATATTTGCCTCTAAAACAACACACTTCTAAAATAATATTCTGCAGATGCTGATAAGTGATCTGAAGAAAACTGAGGTAATTGGGGAAGTAAAAGTTTTGAGCAAAAAGGAGCAATGCCATTTTAATTCATCTATAGTTGCCATGAAAATATCATGGATTATATAACATTGTAGGACATATCTAAATAATAATAGAGACCAAATCTTAGGTATGTTAAAAGTATTTTCTTGACAAAAGGACGTCCTAAAGTCCAATTATAAATGGTATTATTTTGTATGACAAGAAAACTGAATGTTAGGGGAACAGTTTGTGGTTCCATGCATGAATCTGTATCTTTAAAACATGATCCTAAAACTCCATGAAATTATATACAAAATGTGAAACACTCTGGGTTCAGGTATATATGCACATACACACAGAGAACAAGCTAGTTCTTTCATAGTTACTACTATTCTTGATTATGTGGTGACAATCTGACAGTTTCCTTGCTCCTTTAGAAAATATAATATTGTCACCCCAGGATTGAGTGGCTTTAGAGGTACATAAGTAAAGGTCAATTACTTTTTCATTTAACTTTTAGGTGATTGATACAGGTATTCTTCTTTTTCTTCTTTTTTTTTTTGCATTTTTGAGTTACCAAATTATCACCAGAGAGTGAAACTATTATTTGATATAAAAACAAAGAAAGAAAACACACTGAACTAAAAATCACCAATCAGTGTCCCTGAACAATTATTGAGTCTTAAATGATTCCTCCTAGGCACAGTTAGCCTGGTGATATATTTGGAACAGAAAATGGTCAGGAAAGGAGATATTTGAGAGGTGATAATTATAGTAAACATAAGCATACATACTGTTCTTGCCAAATTTATTCTGAAACTTAAGGCTAAAGAAGCATAAAAAATATGGAATATATATATATATATAGACAAAAATGAGCAGTTAAAGAAATCTGTTCAGCATTGAGAGTGTTGAGTGCTATAGAAATTAATGAAGTCAAGGCAAATAGCAAGAAAACAAAAACATTAATCATAGCTTGATTTTATATACCCCAAAAGAGGTATATGGGAAGAGAATATTAATATATTCATTATTGGATTGGGACTTCAAGCCTTTCAAAACACAAATGAAAAGGTATGTAGCTTTCTGATTTTACAGCCTTTAATTTCCTGATATCACCTCAAGAACACTAGGCTAAATGTATACATTTCTGCTTTTAAAACTGGGAAATCTATTCACTCCTACATAGCTTAGAAGTTATCTGTGCAGAGTTACTATAATAAACAAAAGTTTCAAGACCTCTATCAAGGTCTTTAGGGAATTAGATACCAGAGAAAACCAGCTGATGTGTACAGTTTGTGTTATAATGTTGAGATTGTTGAAGATTTAGGCTCTGAACATACAGGTGAGATAAATATAATCTCTAAAAAAAGATTACAAAATGTTCATGAGTCATGGAAGTGTGAACATGTTGTGTATTCAACCCAAGTAAGAATGTTAAAATTGGATTTGAAGAAAATTGTATCCAAATAATATAAATAAACCACAACAAATTAAAACAACCAATATGCTAGTAAAATGATAAACTAAACAATTCATAAATGATTGATAGTTTGAAGTTCTAAAACAAATAAGAATGAGAAGCACAATTTCAAGGGTGAATTTTAATCATGAACTGGCCAAGCTGACAATGCCACTAAGATAATGTAATTCATGATGCTCAAGACAAGTCTGGATTTTGAGATATAGAAGTTTCAAGTACAGGATTTATGAATTTCAGTGACTTTTCCCTCTTCTTGATTGATCGACAATATCCTCCACTATTGTAATAAAAATACCCCTCAAAATACTTACCACCTAGGATTAATGCAAGAATGAAATAAGATTAAACACAAATACTTAGTAGAGTACCTGCCATGAAGGGAGAGACCCACACATGCCAGAGTTGTATTTGCTCGTATTGGCAAACTGTCTACTTGTAAATTAAGACAAACACAAGAACATGGTAGTTGTATATGTTCTGCCTGGGATTATAGTCCTGGGCCTCCCCAATGCAAGTTACCCACTAGTATCTAAACGTATAAATTGTTCAAAGAATTGGAATTCAAAAGTTCTATTTGTTTCAGGACTTCATGTCACAAAAAAACAAAACAACAAACAACAAACAAACAAACAAAAACTCTTTAAGTATATTCACATGTCCTAGGAATTAACACTATGGCCAACAGATCAGGTCAATCTAAATCATTTAAAAAGACTCTGAAAGATGCATACCAATCTAAGCCAGGAAACAATTCCCATGGACTTACAATGCATCACTCCTGAATCACACATGTCAGGTACTCAAATCACCCAGACAACTGAAAAAGTCCTAGACAACACGTTTGAATGTTTAAAGTCCCTTTTCTAGTGCTTGCCCATGAGTATTACCCTCTGTATTTTATTTTCTGGTTATTAGAGGCTATAGGTGCACTGAAACAAAAAGCATAGAGTAATAAGATGGAGTGAATTGAAAGAACTACTCAGATAAGATCCCATCCACTGACAGCAAACAGGCAACACTTCTGACTATATCATTAGATTTACTGCCTAACATCTCCGTGCAATTGAGACCCAGGATGAGCAAAGAAAGCAATGTTCAAACTAAATGATGACTTAAAAAGCTGTAAAAGGAAAGTTCAACAGATGAAACATCATTGTGATGTCTGGACAGAGCACCATGAAAAGAGCCAGTAAAAGACTGGCAAGAAGGTGTATTCACCACTGTCAGCAAACGCTAGCCACAGTAACCTGCACAATTAGGATTTTACCATCGCTGTCTAAAGCAAAGGCCCACTTTTGAATTAGTGTGAAATACAGTGGCACTTTTAAATCAAAAACTTTTGAAATGACACTCTACCTGCAAGGCACAACATGAATGATTGCAGCACTAGCAGTTCCCATGGCAACCTCATCTTCAGTTTCCGAGGTCAAAGGAGTTTCGAGTCCAATAACAAGTGAATAGAACCGCTGCTTCTGCTCCTTTTAAGTTTTGTGCAACCTTTAATCTGTGGACAAGAAGAGACATTACAGTGAGATTTGGATCCGTGTCTCCTTACAGTCTCTGAATATCTGCCTTTAATTGAATAAGTATAAAATCCGCTTGTGGAAAATATTGAAGAAAACGAAAGAACACTGAATTATAAATATGAAGACAGTAAAAGCATCCTACTATTTTATTTTGAGATAGGGTTTTTCTATAAAGCCTATGCTGGTTCTCAGCTTCAAATTCTCCTGGGTCAGCCCCCTCAGTGTTGGGATTGCAAATGTAGATGAACATGCTTAACCCACTTCATATTCCTTTCTTTCAAACAATGCAAAGGTAAGGGCCAGGACTAGTATGCCTCTGTATAGACCTGGTACTAAATAAGAAACTCTCTTGATTAGGAAGGAATTAACTTGAAGGCAGTAGAAGAGATCTTGATTTGACAGATTGTTCTCTGTCCTTTCAAATCTTGTTTTGCTATTTTTCCTCGGAAAAATAGTAAATTCAAAAAAATTAAATAGCAAGATAGCCAAAGAATGAGATAAAAAAATGTAAGTTTTTACAGGTCTCAATTTGAACTCTGAATTTCTAGAATGGAAGTGTGTGTGAAAACTCTAATTACTCTGCCAATTCATGTATTCATTCTGTGTTCCACATTCTTTTTTAAAATTGTGCTACAATATGAATATGGCTTTTTGAATATGCTATTGGAAGGTTCACGTACAAGAGGCTTGGCATAGGGTGTTATAAAGTAAGATAATGAGGTCTGAGAAAGGCTGGACTCAGTGGTATCTGATTATGCCTTTGAAGGAGATGTCCTCGAAAGGGATTAAAGTAAACTCTCAAGGGACCCATGAATCCTTGCAAGAGTGATTTATGACAGAAAGCCCTGACTCACTCATTCCTTGGCTCCTGTTAGCTACTGTCTTCTCTTTCTCTTGCATGTATTCCTTCCTTCCAGTGACCCCAGAGTTATTGCCAGAGTCTGTACAAATCTGCTTAGACTTCAAGTTTCCAAAACTAAAAGTTACAACAAACCTCCTTTTCTACACTGAGTAGCTGCCTTGGGTGATTCATTAAACTGAAGAAAAATGGGGCAAAACTAAAGACAACCAAGGTACACAGCTCCAGTGTCGATTGAAATACATCTTCCCAATTATGAATTGCTGTCAACTGGATGGGAATGGAAAAACCAAGACAAAATTTAAAAAAGAAGGAAGAATCTATACTGTTCACAGGAAAATAGATACAGCAGGAGACAACCTTAAGTAAATTAACTCAGTCTCAGAAAGATAAATATCATTTGTTTCTTTTATGCATGGATCCTGTCTCACTGAGATTTAAAATCACATATGTACAGATAACATGGAAGTAGAAACAAAGCTTCCTAGAAAGACAAAGGGAACCAATGTGAGGGAAACAGGGAGAAGGAGTAGTATTGACGGGTGATGGGGGATAGGCTCACTGTGTGTTATGTAATTGTAGGAACGTAGCTTTATCTAACACTGTAAAATAAATTAACTAAATACAAAGTATGGAGAGATTTTTTAAAAAGGAATTTACTCTTAAATAATCTGCTGATAAACATCTCCCTTAAATAAACAATAACAATATTTTTTTTTCACTGGCTAGAAATCTTAAACTAGAATTCTGGAGTAAAGATAGGCATTTTATTCTGTGAACCTTTCAAAAGCTACATAAACAAATGCATGAGTCAAGTTAAGATACCATTGGCATTATGGAGAGCCCTGACACCTCCTGGCAGAAAGGGGCAGATCTGTTCAATAAGAGCAAGGACATGTGGGGCCCAGGCCCAGATTTATAGAAGTACATACAACTTTTCAAGGAAAAACATTGCTTTTTGAAAACTGATCAAGTTTTAATGATTGGCATTCAGTTTAAAATATTTTAAGATAAGATCAGACATATTCAGTAAACAAAACATTTACATTTCTTCTAAGGTTTAGAGTACTTTACAAAATATAGGATGTAAAAGACACAAGAGCAAGAAGTTAGTGGGATGAACTGTAAAATTCCATCTAGGCAAGATACACTCGTGAACTCAGGAACCCCCAGCAGCTGCTAATATTCGTACTGGCTCTGCATTGAAACTCAGGCACACACGGATGAAGGACTGACTTATTGGTACTGAGCTACTAAGGGACAGGAGAGTCACTGCCTTCTAATTTGTCCCCATCAATGGCCCCGCTAGGTAATTCAACCAATGCTCACACAAATGGCTCTAAATAAGTGGGCCAAAAGTCAACTCAAATGTCATGAATCTTGGAATGGGACTGGTATGAATGATAGAGTCAGGGGCTGGGTGAGAGAGGATGGGGTGGGGAATAAGACTAATAAGAATATATTATAGTTGTATGTGTATAAAATGCTAAAAATATGAATAAATTAATTTACAAATGCACAATAAGTGAAATTTTCTTTTCTATTGGACCAAATGAACACTTATGGAGTTAACTTTCTAACTGTAGTTAGTGTCCTAGGCCGTCAGTAAAAACTGCTGAGTCAGAACCTACAGATGATGATTATAGAAACGTAAACATTACCTGTATTTGAACCTGTCTACTAAAGGCTACAGACAGTGACTTTGCAAAAGACTCTATGCATTATGATTTCATAATCTCAAAATTTCTATTCTATATCCACTGTGATAGTTAGTTTTATGTCAGTTTGACACTAGCTAGAGTTATTTTGGAAGAAGAAATCTCAAGGGAGAAAACGTGCCTACCAGAGTTGCCTATGGTACATTTTCTTCATTGGTGATTGATACATAAGGGCCCAGACTATGATGGGTGATTCCAGCCCTAGACAGACGGTCTTTGGGTTCTGTAAAATGCAGCTTGAGCAAGCCGTGAGGAGCAAGTCAGTAAAAAGCACCTCTCTATGGCCTCTGCAATAGTCCCTGCCTCCACGTCCTGGCCCAGTTCGAGTTATTGTCCTGATTTCATTCAACGACAGACTGTGATTTGGAACTGTATTCTGAAACACTTTTCTCCCAAGGTTATGGTATTTTATATCAGCAATCCAAAATCTGACTAAGACATTTACTTAGGTTATGTTATTTTTCAATAAATCTGAGAGAAAAAAAATAAACAAATTTTACTCTGTTACCAGAAGATCACTACATGCTCTTAGTGTTTCTCTCACCCATACATTCTCCAATACATTATGCAGGCAGTCATGCATGATACTTCTATGGAGTATCATCTGCTTTCCAGATACAAGGGGCCTGTTTAAATAAACAACATGCTGTCTCTAGCCTTTAGCAGCTTGCGCTCCAGTGGAGACAGCTACTCACATCTTCATCGACCGTACAGTATGCCTTTCTTGTGGAAGGATGAAACTATCTGGCTTAGAAAATCCTTAGCAAGGTGAGGAGTCCCCCAACTCCCGTTTCTGAAGGCTGAGTATGACTCTTAGTATACATCTGACAACCACATAACAAAAACAACAAACTCCAGAGTCAGGAAACTGGCACTCTGGCAGCAACTAACTATGTTGTCCTAAGTATTTCTTGGCTTTCTTGTGAAGGTAGCTTTGGAAAAAAACTGTCCTGGTTAAGACTAAGAAACCACTTTGAAAACTATCAAGTACCTCCAGTTATCAGATATGATGACTACTGCAGCCTCAATCCATATATATGTGTAAATGTAATGCATATACGCATCATGGAAACCCTGAGTATATTTTTTATTGACATTAACCTGAGGCTTTTCATCTCATTCTCGTGTATGACATACACACTATGTGCAAATACAGGCTTCTGTGTAAAGGTGCTCTTCGGATTAATTTACTATACCTGGTCACTGAACAACCTTAATGTCTGCCAGAAAGACAAAAGACAAGAAGCTCCAGTCCCTAGAGAACTGATCCCTTTTGCAGCCTGAAATAGCTCCTGCTGTGATAGAACCAGACATAATACATTGTGACGACAAGAGAGACCTTTGACCTGTTATCTGCTGATGTGGCTGAAAGGGAGTTGTGTCTCTAATTGGTTATGTTCAGATACTCTTATAACATGAATGGCGATTAGGGCATTTTGGATAAACAGGATGTGCTGATCAATGAAAACTATTAATGTCTAAATAGAGTGATCAGAGTATTAATAATTAATTTGCCACGGTAATGTCATCTCAGATCTAGAGATTGATCTACAATGTTAAGCAGTTTCTAGGAGCAATTAAAACCAGCTTAGGAAATGTATCCAGTTACAAGACCGAGATTTAGCTCCTGATAACGATACTATTTACGGGGCATCTTCTTTGAAGAGTTGGAGAAATTCAAGAACCGTATAGACATATTTACATTCCGGTGATAAGGTTCACTCTTAATAATCAGAAATAATGGTGTCCTTGATGGTCATTTTTCTAGTGGGCAGGATTATCAGAAGCAGTAGGTTTTCTGAGGGCGGGGGGGAGGGGCTGGATATTCACGGCCCTCATGTGGAACCGTGCTGCAGGATAGAAAGTTTCATATTTTCGGTTTTCTGGTCAGCGCCAAAAAGAAAGGTGCAGGATAAGCTGAGAGTTATGGAAGCAATAGATCTCCTGTGCAGCTTGGAGCTCTCTCTGCTTTATTGGAAGATAGCTGCAACAGAGGTAGTATAATACGCACTAACTCCGAGATCTTCTCCAGGACTGACACATAAATCCTGGAGAGGATGCTGCACAATGAAACAGAACTTGGTTATTTTTCTCTGAGGAAGAAGGAGATAGATAACTGAGAATTCTACTTTTTAAAAAAAAAATATTCTCATACTAAGCAAAAATTCCCCCGATCCTTCAAGCAATGGCTACACTAGTAATTGAACAAAAGAATAAATCACCAATGAAACTACAGAAGAATGATTTAGCCCACCATTGACAGCCTTGATTTCCAGGATTGTACGCAACAGCCATGCCATGGCCTAAAATATATCCTGACACTTTGTTAGATTAAAATTGTGGTGGCATTCATGTGGTAGGGACAATATTAAGTGGTGGGTGTGCAGAGACAAACAAGGCAAGACTTTGTCTTTAGTGAGCATACAGTTTATTTGTGAAGGGCAAATAAGCCAGTAATTATAATTCAACACAAAGCACCGGGTGGATGTGTTAAGGAAAGTTGCGAAGGCAGAAAAAAAAGGGGAAGGCATCCAGAAATGGGTGGGGCAAGGTCTTCAAATATGTACTTCAAAGGGGCTGCATTAATCAATCTTAATGACCAAATAATGGAGAAAAAGCTTCCTAATGCCATCTACTGGAAAAATCAACAGTCAAGAAATGGATCTCAGATAGTGTCAGGTTATAAAGACACAGAAGAGTAAAATGTGCACACCGCCACACTGGCTGTGGTTTCATCTTGAACCTACCACTCTCCAGCATGTGGTTCATGTGCAAAATAATTGAAAAAATATGCAAATTATGTGCTTCTTGGACAGATTAAGGAGAAAATCCATGAACCTCTTAGCGTGGGTACTGTCCTAGAGTTGGCTCAGAAGCTATCCTTGTTAAAGATAGCTGGGAACAGGTGTAGTTTGGGGTTCTGAAACAAAAAAGTTATTGAAAATAAGTTCAGTGCTAATTTCCAACGAGTCTTCATGGTGTATTTAAAGGTTTTGAACCTGGGCTGGAGACAGTTCAGTCAGCAAAGCACTTATCTCCCAAGAATGAGGACCTGAATTTGGATCCACAAAAGCAACATAAAACACTGGGTTTGGTGGCACGTTGTCACAGGAACAATGACTTCTCCATGGGCAGACTTTCAGACTTGCTTTGGAAGGGCAAGGGCAGACCTAGAATAGCTTTCAAGAGGGACAGGATCCCAAGTAGCTGACATCTCTGTGCAAGGACCTACTTTCCAATCCAGCTCTCATAGCAATAAATATTTAACTTATTTCTTGTCTTTTTCTCCCATGGTCAACAAGGTAATTATATCTTCAATTACTAAATATGTTTTAAATCTATAATGCATTTTTCAAGGCCTCTAATCATGAAGACCAAGCAGTAAAAGGCTGGATTTAAAATGAAGCACATTGAATTCTTTCTGGTTTTGTCATGAACCATGTGGTTTGGGGAGCCGTGTAATCTCGAATTGTGTTGGATATTCTGTAGGTTGGAAATCACACATGAACCTTTCTCTGCTACCAGAGAACATTCTACAGGTAAACCAAAATGCTTTGTGCATCCTTATTCATGATTAGTTAAAGTTCAAAGTTAACTTTTTCCACTCTCTCGTACCTTATCAAACCGAGTTTTTAAATTTATAAAGAAACGTCTCTGCTTTCTCCTTTGACATTTAATAGGTACATAGAACAATAGTGACTTGTCAGCAAAGGGAGTCATGAAAGAGCTGGAATGCAAATGGAAGAATAAATGTACCTAACATCTTTTATGGGTGCACAGTGTTTTTACATTCACTTCTCATTTAGACTTTCACAACCACGCTGGGGTCAGGTAGAACTGTCCTTTCTAAAATAACAGCCTTGAAAATTAGAATATGAGAGCCTATGGAACTTTTCAAAAAACCAAATATTCAGATATCAATACAGGCTCTATTCAAATCCATTTCTTCATACTAAAGTAGTTGACTTTCTGCTATAAGCAATGAATTGTTTTTTTGAAAAGTAAAATGTCTCCCAAAGTCTGATCTCATGTTTTGATTGTGATGTTCTATTCCAATTCTACTTTTCATTTTGTTCTCTGCCAAAGCCAACCAGGATTATCAGCAAGCAAAAGTACAGAATGCATATAACATTCAAATAATATGGATTTTAGGGCTGAATCTTTGTCAGAAGGCCACATTTCTCAATAATTAATTCAGAATGCCTCTCCCCCATATGTAAGTACAACAGGAAGTTTGGTTTTCTTGCTAATTATTATTTACTGACAGCATTGACATTCTTAGTTGAGGAATTGAAAAGAAGATCATTTGAAGTTTCATTGTATGGCTGATAACATTCTACCTCTACAACTGGCTATTGGGGGGTCCTGTCAATCACAATGGTGGAAAAGCAATGAACATAAATGAAACCATGAAGAAAAGTGAGATTCCACAGAAAGTAGCGTGCCTGATATACAGATGAGAAAATGGACTGTAATCAGATTTTAATATTCGCTCCATCAACAGATTTTTTTAAAAAAATAAAACCAGTTATACAAATGGTAATATACAAATTACAAAGGTCAAGGCCACGACTCACAAAAAATTTTAAACTCACCTGGGAAGACACGGTAAGTGAGGGTGCAAGTTACCTTATAATCAAATAAGAACTACAGACAATCTACCTGTTTTATGGTATACTATCTGGTTTAAAGATTCTTGACTACTGAAAACTCACATGTTTCTTAAGGTAGATCATTTAACTTTGTCTTTTGTGTTAGCATTGTTCTCTAACAACTCTTTTATTCCTATGTGGTACCCATCCCTTGTGATTTGCTGGAGATTGTAATGGCCAGACTGCTAGCAATGGTGGGGAAAAGATCACTGTTTGCTTTAATTGTCTGCCTTGCTTAGGGCAGAATGTGAGAAATACTGGTAATGCATTTGAGATGTCACAACTAATAACCAAGTGGTTGACATAAGTGAGATAGGATTCCTTACAGACATCCTACAAACTCTCCCAGAAGCTGATTTTGATGCTATCTACCATGACCACATCAGAGAGGACCTCAAGAAATGGTGACCCCCACTCTCTGTGTAATTAAAAGATTTATACCAAAACAGTACTTTTTACTTTGTTGATTCTACATAATGATTATGTCAAGCAGATATGTTCTATGGTAGAAGGCAGTTATGCCATATTAATTTCAAACTCAATTGAAGGTATCAGAATTTCAGGAGTTATAGGTAGTTGCGAGCAACCCACTAGAGGTACAGGAAACTAAATTCAAGTCTCCTGAAAGAGTAACATGGGCTCTGAGCTGCTAATTCATCTTTTCTGCCCACATGCCAATTCTCAAAAAACCTCCTTCATCGAAAAGTGCTGCCAGTTTCTCCATGTGGTCTTTCCTCTTAAAAGTTTCCTTGACATTGCCCTTCTATACATGGCTACTAAGAGTACACCTGCAAAAATCAAAGTATTTCTAATAATCATAATATGGTATTACAAATACACCACTGATCTAAACTTCAGAATAACTGGGGTCCTGGCTCACTGGTAATACTGTCTCATTGCACAATTTCCTTCAATGTTAGAGAGGGCTGAACCAGAGTGTGAAGTTTACTAAAACATTGAATTGCACTCCTATCTCAGAAAAGAGCTGTCTCTTCATATTTAGTTAAAGAAAAAGCAATCACCAAGCTTTTGTCATCAATGGGTTTCCCCTTATATTCTCCATTCCCCATCTCAAAAATAGTTTGAGATATTTTGCTTTTGAAATCTGTGCACTGGGTTGTTACAGGAAATTGAATCCCTAGCTACAAACACATAATCATGATCAATATCTTCCATAAGGAGTATCTAATTGTAATGGTCTGTCCTATCCCTTTAAAAGACAAGCCCTGCCCACACCCACCCCATTAACTGCTGTGGCAGGCAGATTTTCCTTTTTGCCAGCACCCCAAGTCCTTCCCTTTCCATCTCTCTTTCAAAGAGGCAGCTCTGTCTCTCCCTTCTACCCACTTCTCCTCTTCCTCCGTCTCTGTCTCTCTTTCTGCCTCTCTCTCTGCTCTTCCCCCATCTCTCCTTCCCTTTCATAACCCACCAAATAAATATCCAACTTCACTTTGCATGGGGTGCTTATCCCTCTTGGTTTCTCACCCACCATGTAGCTTCCTGCCTGGGACCTGGTTGCCTTTGTGGTCTGATGTGGTCTCAGGACCCGCTGCCAGCTGCCTGCCACAGCTCAGGGACCTGTAGTGTGGTCTCATGGCCCACTGCCCACTGCCGCCATTCGAGGCCTGCAGCCTTTCTGCCACTATGCCCTTCAGGGAATCCGCAGCATTTTATTTTTACCATTACACTTACTGTATTGACTCTTGGACTTTTATTTAACTTTTATATATATTAAATGAATAAATAAACATAGCTTTCTCACTCTCATTTAGGAAGTAGCTTTCCATTCTAGGCTCTTTCTATTGTTTCTAAAATTGATAATCAAGTTTACCTTATGTGCTATTCATTTAATTTTTCTCTTCTGTTAATGAATTTACCTTACGGATAATAGTTCTTTTCCCTTACACAGTGATTTTCAATGACAATAATATCTTGTTCTACTGTTTTTCAAATTTAGTTATATCATATATTTCAGATAATACATTTTCATCTGAACGTCATCAATTGCATTTCTTTCCTCCCTCCTTTCTTCCATCTCTCTTTCAACATTTTTTAACATTAGTGATTTCTTTATCCGGTTTCATTTTTAACTGTGAATCACAAATTTACCTTGTTCTCTTTATGATAGTGAATTCATTCAATAAGCTCAAATATACCCTCTAGCACATCAGCTTTAACAAGTGCAATGAAATCAGGACAAAGAGATACTGAGTATTTAAATAAAGACTCCTTTTCAGTTTATGCGTATGAACATTTTGCATGCATGTCTGTATGTGTACCATGTGCTTTCCTGGTACCTACAGAGGGAAGAAGGAGGAGGCCTTATAACCAAAGTTGGAGATGATTGTGAGCTACCATGTAGGTACTGAGAAATGGACCCAGGTTTTCTGCCAGAGCACAAGTGTCTTTCAACTCCTGAGTCATTTCCCCAGCATAAGCACTGAACATTTGAACAAACCTGTTTAAAGAAAGCAAACAGAAAGAGCTCAAAACTTCTATTAAAATTCAGTTGAAAACACAAATTTTGCCTATTTCCCCTGAAATGTTATTCATAATTCTCCACAGAGATGATACTTGCATGTATGGAAAACACACATCAAAATGTAATAGGAAATAATCACCATGAAAGACGCTGTGATTAAATCCTTCAATCATGGTGGTAATACAATGAAGGAACATAATACAAAATTACTATGGAAATGATAAATAATAGACATCACTTACAGAATTTTTATGGAGAAGTAGTTACCTGTGAATTAACTTTAAGTAATATAATCTTTAAAATAACACTTAAGGTAGAAAGAAACATAGTTTTCATTTTATAGGTTAAGTAAATTGCTCCTTGTCAGTCTTAGGAGAAAAAAAGACTAATTTCAAGGTTAAATATTTCCTTCCTAAGACTATTGAAGAATATTTTACATTGAGACAGGCTGTTTTGTTATAGTTTGATGAGATCAAAATATATATATAAAAGCATACAACACTACCACCAGACAAACAAAATAATTCTATCCTGCCCTGTAGTGAATTGTAAAGTGTTACTTCATGGTCATTTAAGTACTCTTGAATTTACCAAAGTAGATGCGTGGGGCCAATGTTCAGCTTTAAAAGCAGAGCTTTTGTTTTGCATTCTGATGACTCTGACGCTTTATCTTTCCATTAGAATGCCATTCCTATAGCATCGTGTTTCATTACAATAAAAACAAGAACAAGAGTAAATCATTGCTCAGGAAAGACACATGCCTGGCGCCTCTCCCTTTTCCTCTCCCTCAGAAAGTAATGTTAATTGATTGGCACTCATTCCTGCTTAGCCTGAGGGCAGCCCCAGAATCTTCTCAACAGAGCATTTCAAATAGACACGACAAAATCAATATATGTTGCAAAGAAAATAAAAACATCATGCTCCCCTTTGTAAGTTCAGCATTTTGGCTGTAGCATCACACCAGGCAGGTCTAAATCCCAGCTTTACCACTTAGCTGTTGACCTTAGGCAAGTCATTTAACCTCTCCTGACCTCACTTTCTTCTTTGGTAAAATGACAGTAAAGATGCAGAGTTGTTGAAAAGAATATGAGAGAAAAATATTTATAATTGGAGTCTTCGAGGAAAAGCTGAGCATGGTTTTGAGGAGGAAGATTTGTTGAAGGAAGATAGGAAAGCCCTGAAATCATCAGGCATTGGGAAGAAACCTAGGCAGAGAGGAGTGCCTAATGTCACAAAGGAAATCCTCGGTTACCCTTCCAAGTGAGCGTGACAGGAGAGAGAGTCGGGAACTAAAGACCAAGGGCGGGGACCAGAAGGTACATTCTTATTCAGGCTTTCTGGGTAGAAGAAAGCAAACTCCACAAGCTTTTGGGCTCCTACCACAAGCAGAGGAAATAACATTTCTTAAGCAACCATCTCACGTTTGTTTTCTTCCTGCCCACTGGTGTGCTGCACAGTGCCAATTCTGTTAAACTCCCAAATAAATCACTGTTAATGAAGCGTGTTGCAATACAGACAGCAACAGGCATTTTTTAATCACCTAAACTAAAGAAGAGCTAAAGGTAAGCACAAAACACTCTAATACCTAATACATTAGGTGTCAGATTTAAAGAGGCAAGAGGCATGCAACATTCAGGGCTTTTACTTGCATGCACTTAGTGGGGAAGCAAAGCTTACTAGTATATTTATCATTATGCACAGCTTGCCGATTGCTCAGACAGCCAAATCAGATATCTGGGAGCTTAAAAAGAGTCTGTACTTATTTCATCAAAACCAGAAGATTTCCAACAAAAACAGTTCCCAAAGACTTCTGTGATGGTCTCTACCAATAAAGGGGGTAAATAAAATCTTACTCACAAATTATTCAGTGAATGCTAGCAGCAGGTTTGAGGTTAACGGAGCAAGGAACCAAAAAGTTCTACTCATGGAAATCATTTTATTTTGCCATGAAACAAATAATCAAACACTTTGTTAACACAGTAGAGCTGTAACATAAAAGCATAGGCACTAGAAAATATATTGTCTTTGTTGATAGACCCAATATTCATTCTTGCTTTTTAAGACTTTGAAGCTGCTTCCCATCTTCTACTTTTTCATATTTAAAATGGAAATATAACCACAATTTTCAGAAGTTTTTAAAGAAACTCATGAGATACTGCAAACAAGATTATGTTGCCATAATACAAGCAGAAATGAATCTATCACCAGCACTTTGCTAGGTCAGCATAATTCGTTTTTACATTCTAAATCTCTTCCTGATCCTCACAGATAACTGTAGCTATCACCCATCATCAAAGAAGCTTCTCATACCAACAAATTGAGACCATTGGAGAAAATCATCCTGGACACATTGCAGAGATCAATATATCAGAAGGACCCATTTTCAACCGATACATCTAAATCACGGTTACTGCATCAATAGCTCAGGGATCATCACAGAAGAGGAGACAGGAAAGATTATCAAGAGTCAGAATACTAGGTAGCTTACTGCGAAACAATGTTTCTCAGAAATGTCTACCTAGAAAAAAAACTGCCTAAAAAAGATGCACAGGATAAACTCATTTTGGCTGAAAAGAATACTGACCAAATCCATCATCAGAAGCCTTTTAAAATTTTTTTTCAATATAAAGGCTTTTGTCCATTTTACATACCAACTATAGTTCCCGCTCCGTCCTCTCCTCCCACACATCCTCCACCTTAGCTTCATCTAACTCCCGATCCACTTCTCAAAAAGGACTCCATGGGAAATCAACAAATTCTGGTGTATCAAATTGAGTCAGGACCAAGCCCTCCTCTCCCCCATAACTTGGCTGAGCAAAGTATCCTTTGACAGGGAATGGGCTCCAAATATCCAGTTCATGAACTCAGTAGTTTAGAATAGAAAAGAGATTATTGGGTATTGGAGGCAATCAAGAAAGTATAATGGAGGCAGGTAAACATGATAGAAATATATTACATACATATATGAAAATGTCAAGATATCTATGATTATACATAACTACTATATATCAATAAAAATTAAAAAAAATCTTTTGAATATTGGTATCCAAATAGGCATTGGGAATTTTAGTGAATTAGACCATTTCTTTCCTCATGGAGTTTACATTCCAGCACATATTTTAGCTTATTTTCTGGAACACTTTTTCTTGCATGTTCTACTTTCTTTTAAAACATACTTCTTCATAATTCTGTTTTATTGTCTATGATTCTATATAGGTGGTGCTAAATTTCTCTATCATCTGAGCAATTCTTAATGAATTTTTCTTTAGTTTAGGCATCTTATAAACACACGAAAAAAGAACTTAAATAACCTGTTGCCTCCATTTCCTTGTTGTGTTTTGATTGTTTGTTTTGTTTTCCCCAAATCTGATTCTTGGGTAAGAAGTAGGGGGGAACAACAATAAATTCACCAGCTGTGTTGGTTTTCTTTCTTAAGCATGTGTCATGTACCAGTTGTTGCCTCAAGGGTTATACAGACTACCAGACAATCACAATAATTTCAAGTACATTTGTCCAAGAGACCAGTGGGCATGAAAGTGAATGGGAGCAACCTATTTCTCCAACATAACTCTGCTGCTTCCTTTTGGTCCTGTAAATGGCCAATGTTACTTTGTGATGTATCAGGGCACATATTGGTGACAAAGAGACAGAGAGAGCAAGAATCTTATAAACCTCCCAGAAAAATGCTGCCTTGCTCGGCATTGGTGTGTAGACTTTCTCATTAGTACAGAGGCCAACCCATGAGACTAAATCACAGCATCTAAATTAAAAATGATTGCCATGCTAAAGGATTTGCTTCTGCCTTATAGCAACAGAAGAAATTATACCTGTGACCATTTTGAAGGAGCTATATATGCTCTTATCTCTGGGTGGTTGTCTATCTATTTAGTCTAATTATCCAAAATAGGTACCAAGTAATAAATATATTCTTTATTTAATCAGGATGACTTAGTCTAAATTGGGCAAATGATATAGGCTCCGAGAAAACCAGGTTTCAGGGCTGGACTGCCACTTATATAACAGATGTCTCTGTAGCTCTGGGAATGAAATGAACACATTGCCAATTTACTATGAACTATTCTATTTATGATCTTATTTAAAATGCCATGGGTGATCATTTCTACTTATAAAATGATTTTTTACCTAAAAATGTCTAAATGATTGTAATAATTCTTAGCAAGCATATTGGGATAACAACTAGTTGGAAATACAACGTTTGTTAAGGAAAATAGGCATAAATGAGCACAGTGATTGCCTACCATGTAATAAGTTAAGATTGAATACACAGACATTTGTATGAAGTTAATTTCAACGTGGAGGTGATAGCTACAGTGACAAAGTCAGTGACCATATTAACCTAATTATCAAGCTCACACTCAGCAGTGATGAGAAATCTTGCTTCATGAGTTGATATTTTACTTGGTGGGGACACAATACTTTTTGTCATAACCTTTCAATTCCTAACCACAACTTGATCATAAGAAATGTCAGGAAATCATGATATTATACAAAATAACGAACCAATGATTTCCCAATGCTCAAAGGCAGAAAAAGGCATGGAAAGTCTCAGGAACTGCCAAGCAGTGATGGGAAGTAAAAAGAAAGCGAATGTATAAATGATGACATTTCGGGTTGGATCTTGGAATCTAAACCTGTGACTTCAAATAAGATAACTTACTTAATTAACAGTACTATAGCAATAACAATTTCTTCGTTTTGTCAATTATACTTATGTATAATATTAACTTAGAAGTAGGGCAAACGATTTATGAAAAAAATTTAATACTACTTTAAAATTTTTATGGTGTTTGTGAATGTATGTGTATCCATGTGCACACATGCATGCTCATAAGGAAACATGTAGAGACATGCATGAGGTACTTGCCACTAAGCTTGATGATCTGAGTTTGATCTCTAGGATACACATAGTGTGAGAAGACTCCTTTTGTTATTTTCTGTAAGTCTGTAATTATTTCAAAATAACATTAAAGAGGCATAAATACTTCCCCAGCCTAGGAATTTTACTCTCACTACTTGTATTTCTATTGGTTCTTCTAAATCAGTGATTTCCTCCATACATACGCAGTATCACAGTAGAATATCTACTTATTCTGTCTAATATCTAATTATTTTGTGGCTGATAGTATTATTTGCCCGAAAAGCAAAGGTATATTATATCTTGGCCTATAGAAAATAAGTTCATCATTAAAAAGCTTTTGGGAAATCAGAAATGCCTGGCATTTCAAAAAAAACTGTCATTATTATCAATGTTAAACTTTGCCATGGACCTAAGTTAAACTATTGGGTAATCAAACCAAGGTGTGCAAAGGATCAAAATTATCCTTCTAATCATAGTACATAAAACAAAATAGGAAGAATTGTGTATGCACAAGAACAGACAGATCTTCCCTAAATTTATCATTTACTACTACTGCAATAATTGACAATTAAAAGTGACTTTCATGTAAAGAACAAACATAAAGAACAAAAATAGCTCTAGTAGCTATGGCAGATTGAAAGGAAAATACCTCCCTTAGGTATAGTTATTTGAATACTTGGTCTCTAGTTGGTGGTCCTGTATCATCACCCTGCTTCCGATCTGCCTTCTGCTCTGTGTTTACAGCTGAAAGGATAATCTCACAGCTTTTTGTTCCTGCTGTCATGTCTACCAATCGCTATGATTCCTCCTGCCATGGTAGAATCTTATCCTTCTGGATCATAAGCCCAAATGGAAGTTTTCTTGTATAAGTTACTTTTGGCTATAGTGTTTTATCAAAGCAATATGAAAGTATCGAAGGCTGCAGAATAATACAGTTATATGACAAAACTTTTCTGACATCAAACTTTGTCAAATTAGCAGCACAAAGATGTTGCTCACAGAAGATACTTCAGTAGTTTTATTTACAGAAATTAAAAATAATTTACATGTCTAAAACATATTTGATTGAGAATGAAGTTGTAATTTGTAAGACATAAAGTTTGAAACTCATGCTATTTCAGAAATATGACAAACAAAAAAAATCCAACTACTTGAAGTTATATCAGGAAAATTGAACTGCATAGTATTTTTCAAGCATATGCCTGCTCACAGTTCAAATTTTTATTTTATTATCTGCTACTCTCTCATTTACTATACTCCAGCTGCAAGTTTTAGAACAGAATGTATTCTTTTGGTGCTGAGCTATTTTCAGCTGTCAATATTGCTAAGCTTTCATTGGTCTCTCATTTCATGTTCAGATTGCTTCTTGGGTACCCGAAGGAACCTCTGTTACAAAGAAGGCAACAACAAAAATGTCTCCTGGGGAGGAGTAACCTTGTTAGAAAAAATAATAACCTGCATAAACACAATGAAACAATCTTCCAAGACATAACCAAGTGTAAGAAAGACAACTTTAACTCCAAAAATGCCTTGTATTTTCACAATGCTCCTGAATCACTGTAAGCCCTCATGTCACTTTGCATGCTGATGTGAACACGTTATCATTGTCATGACAGAGTGGTGTCACTTCTGAACGCTGGCATAAAATCCTCCCATGAGATTTTATGCTTTCTTAAATTCACACAAGGATAGAGGAGTCTGTGAACCACGATGAACATGTTTACAGAGATCAGGAAAATAGATGGAGAAAGAAATATATTCTCTTTGGTTGATGTTAACATGGACTGGTGTTAATAGTGCCTCTTTGAATCAAATCCCCAAACCTTACCTATGGTCTGGTTCTGTATCTTTTAATATCCAATCTACAACCACATTATCTAGTAGTTAATAAAACCTATACACCCTTAAATTTAGACCTTAGAAGTTGGATTCTTAGCATTGTTGAGTAAACATTCTTTCTGTTATAGGCAGAGTTCAAGCCCATTCTCATCCCCCCTTTTTTTATTCATCTGTCTTTCTTTCCCCCAAAAAATTATTTCCTAAAAATAACCCCACAAAATCCATGGAACATACCATCAATCCATTAATTCAGTCACATTCTATGTATTATATTATTTGTAATATATTATAAATACAAGAATTACAACTATATTGCCTAGCTAATATAATTCTGTGTACATATTTGCTTCTTAGCATGTCTTTTAACTTGGGTACCTGTTTTTAACATACCATAATTTCTACCACGGAAGAACAAAAATTAAATTTTAAGATCCTTTTGTATACCAGTGCTATAGCTTGCTTAACATAGATATCTTTCACATGCTGTTATTACAACTGTGAATAACTTGCAGAAATATCTCATACAATTAGAAGTAAATAGGTAAGTACCTAACAGCAACAGACTATATAATCAGACATGCATATTCTTCCATTCCTGCTACTTCTGAATGCTTAAAACAGATCTAAGGCAAGTAAGTCTCTTCTAGGTTAATTAATGTTACCAAGAAAATTCCCAGGTTTGCTTCCGTGGTCAAGTATGTCCTTCACTTAAGCAATTAGTTTGGCCTCTTGTGCCAATCTCTGTCATATTATAAATACATAATAAAGCTTCCTTTGAATTTTAAGAAATGGTTTTCAGTATTTATTCTTGATAATGTTCCTAGTATCCTCAAATGAAGTTTCATATTTATGATCACAAACAGATGGCTATGGAAAAAATAATACTGGTTTCCCATCATAACCCAGAAGGTATGCAGAATACTGCTGTCTATAGGAGGAACTTGTGTTGGAGGAAGGTCATTGGTTAAAAAATAAAGAAACTGTCTTGGCCCATTTTATTGGTTAGAACATAGGTGGGTGGAGTAAACAGAACAGAATGCTGGGAGGAAGAGGAAGTGAGCTCAGAGACACCATGCTTTCCTCTCCCGGGCAGACTCGACAGCTCTGCTCTCTGGAGCAGAGGCCATCCTCCCCTCTCCCAGGCAGACACACGCGATGAAGCTCTGACCCAGGATGGACGCAGGCTAGAATCTTCCTGGTATGCGCACCTTGGGATGATACACACATTATTAGAAATGGGATAGTCCAGGTGCGAGAGTTAGCCAAGAAGAGGCTAGATATAATGGGCCAAGTAGTGTTTAAAAGAATACAGTGTCCATGTAATTATTTCAGGGCATAAGCTAGCAGGTGGCCGGGGTGCTGGGGACGCAGCCCTGCCGCTTTTATTACAACAAACTTGGAACTATGGATCCCCCTGGTAGATTCCCTAGAGTAACTTCATTATAGTTAAAAAAAAAATGAAAAAAAAATCCAGTCTATGCAGCCTGGCTCCTACTAGTCAATTGTCTATACTCCAGCCACAGCTACAGGTCTTTATGCTAAATCTTGTTAAGCCACTTTTAACTCCTAACACCTGGCACCCTCTAAAAACGGCATGTCTCCACACGTCCCTCATGTCTCCACAATCTCTAACAGTATTAATCTAGACAGTACTGATACTACAGGCTATTTGTGTGCATTTCCTCATCATCTCTCCCATACCTACTGGGCTATAGTCTGGTCCTTCAAATTTATATCTTAGATGATCTTTGGTGGGAAGCTTTCTCTAACTTCCTACAAATAATATTTTCTCACAGCTACTCTATCATAATTCAAAATTAATTTTATTAGGTGACTTACCAAATAATATTGGCACCATACTTTAATTTCTCTGTTATTCTATAGTCTTGAAGAGAAAGACAAAGTATGTTTCATTCACCAGTGTTTTTCAGTATGAATCTAGGCTGAACTGCTTTCAACTCTGATATAGGAGACACCAGCCAATCATCTTATTTATAGGGCGAGGTCCCCCAAGAATATTTTTTATTTATAAAGATTGTGGGAGCACTCCCAGGGCCCCTTCTGCTTTCCTGTTCTCCACTGGACCTCTGGTTCTATAAGTCTATCTCCCAATTAAACATATATATATATATATATATATATATATATATATATATATATTACAATTTCTATCTGTATTCATTTACGCTGATACACTGTGATACATGGAATTATTGGGCAAAAACCCGAGTAAATCTTACAGTTCAAATTGTCAACAGGATTAAATTCAGGGGAGCATAAGAAAGGATTTATGACAACATTGCCCTATGAACTGATCAGGAATTCTCTGCCTTTCTATGTCAATGAGGTTTGTGAGGTTACTTGAAGATCTAGAGTTCAATGATAAAATGTCTAATATAATCTTATAGCCTTTAATAAGATGGCACACATTTTCAAATTAAAAAGAGAAAGATTTTATGTGGTCTTCACCAAATTTAACTGACAAGAGGGGTATTTCAGAAGCTCCACAGGACCCACTTAGTACTATTGCCAATATAATCAGGACTGAAGACAAAATTTCCTTCTTATTAGGGATCTGTACCAAATCCTACTAAATCATGGGTCAAACTCAAAAGCATAAATACCTGCTTATTTAGAAAGTGACTATGATTAGTCTTATGTGCAATGACTAAAAGAGCAGTGTAACTAAGACCATGAGACCTGTAAAATATTATTTAAAAATACCTGTAGAAAAAGTTGTATGAAAACTAATTAGCACAAATTCATTCTTTCAAAATTCAAGTCTATTTTAACCAATAAAATCAGTTGATCACCTGCTAGTGTGACATAAATATATGTATCTATCTCTCATCTATTTCTCTCTCTCTCTCTCTCTCTCTCTCTCTCTACACACACACACACACACACACACACACACACACACACACACACACACATATGTATGATGGAGGAGGGTCATCTGTCTATGTGTTACTTTCATTGGTTAATAAAGAAACTGCCTTGGCTTTTTGATAGGGCAGGATTTAAGTGGAGTAGACAGAACAGAATACTGGGAGAAAGAAAGCATAGTTGGTCAGATGCCATGGAGCCAGCCACCAGGTCAGAAATGCTGAATCTTTCCAGGTAAGGCATCACTTCGTGGTGCTACACAGATTATTAGAAATGGGTCAGTCAAGATGTGAGTGTTAGCCAATAAGAGGCTAGAAATAATGGTCCCAGCAGTGTTTAAAAGAATACAGTTTGTGTTGTTATTTCAGGGCATACGCTAGCCAGGCGCCCGGTAGCCAGGGTGCAGGAATGCAGCCCGCTGTTCTTTCTACATATGTACTCTTATGTATATGTGTGAATGTCAATGATATTGTCATATCTTCTTTCATCTCTTACCACTGGGTCAGAAGTAGACCTGAAGACCTTGAGTTCTTGAGTATTACCTGCCATGCCCATACTCTCATTTCCTAAATGTCTTGTATCTATATCCAGTCCAGGACGAATTTCATCCACTGACAAGTCATAAATTTATCTCAGAAGTTTAATGAATATAAATCAACTTTACATGAACATACTAAGAACTTAATAAAGGTTAACTACTATCTTCATCATAGTCAGGAGTATTATATTTCTTTTCTTTTACTTTTACCCTTGCTAGGACATTCATTCTGCTTTGACCAAAATGTGCTAATCTTACAAATGCTTCAAGATTCTGCTCAGATACCCTCTATTGACCTTGGAGGATGGGCTTAGCTTTTGGTCATTTGTCTAATTTCTTCTGTATTGGACCATTTACCTTTTAATTATTAAATCAAGTACCTTCATTTTAATTTGTCTCTGTATTGACACTGTTTGTGTGTGTGTGTGTGTGTGTGTGTGTGTGTGTGTGTGTGTGTATGTGTCTGCCAACTGTACAGATTCTTGAAAAGTGCAGCCCGTTCCTCATTTTCACTACCATTGCTATTACATTGCCTTTAAAGGGTGTTTAAAAACTTAGTTGGATTCACCTTCTTATTTAGCTTCTCTAGGAACATGAATTATAAGCTCAATGACCTTTATTTATGGCTAGAAACCAAATATGAGTGAGTACATCCCATGTTCCTCTTTTTGGGTCTGGCTTACCTCACTCAGGATAGTGTTTTCTATTTCCATCCATTTGTATGCAAAATTCAAGAAGTCCTTGTTTTTTACTGCTTAGTAATACTCTAATATGTATATATTCCATACTTTCTGCATCCATTCTTCCGTTGAAGGGCATCTAGGTTGTTTCCAGGTTATATAAGAAGGTGAATCCAAAGATAAACACATAGGCATCCTCATGAATATTAACCTTCATCAGGCGATGAAAGGAGACAGAGACAGAGACCCACATGGGAGCACCGGACAGAAATCTCAAGGTCCAAATCAGGAGCAGAAGGAGACGGAGCACGAGCAAGGAACTCAGGACCACGAGGGGTGCACCCACACACTGAGACAATGGGGATGTTCTATTGGGAACTCACCAAGGCCAGCTGGCCTAGGTCTGAAAAAGCATGGGATAAATCCGGACTAGCTGAACATAGCGAACAACGAGGAATACTGAGAACTCAAGAACAATCGCAGTGGGTTTTTAATCCTACTGCACATACTGGCTTTGGGGGAGCCTAGGCAGTTTGGATGCTCACCTTAGGAGACCTGGATAGAGGTGGGCGGTCCTCGGGCTTCCCACAGGTCAGGGAACCCTGATTGCTTTTCGAGCAGATGAGGGAGGGGGACTTGATAGGGGGAGGGGGAGGGAAATGGGAAGCGGTTGCGGGGAGGAGGCAGAAATACTTAATAAATAAATAAATAAAAAGAAAGTGGCAAAAAAAACTTCGTTGGTTTTTATTTGCTTAACAATATTCTATTCAACTTTTTTTTTTCTGGTGTACTTAGTTTCAATCAGTTTCAAACTGAATAAATTATTTTTTATCCCCTCTTCTGCAAGGATAACTCATGTGCCAGAGTATGATAGGCATGGTATTAGCATATTGAATGCAGTTCTTAGGAGGGACTGGGAGATATGGACTTGCTGGAGGAAGTGTGTCACTGGGAGTGGTCTCTGAGATTTCTGACTAAACTTCTAAAACTATAAGCAAGCCCTAGTTAAATGCTTTCTTTGATAAGAGTTGCCTTGATCATGGTATCTCCTCACAGCAGGGACTAAAACATTAGCAAAATAATGATAATGATGATGATGATGATGATGATGATGATGATGATGATAATAAATGTCAAAGCAGAAATGTGGAGAAAAGGAACCAAGCATTATAGACTTACTGAATGGGGCACAATAATGGAAAACAGTAAAAAAAAAAAATCACTTAAATAATTTTAAAAAATTTAACAACTGTATGAACCAAGTATGTTACTCCTGGGTATAGAGCCAAAGGAAATAAAGTCATCAATTAAAACAGATACTTAGAAATTTATGTCCCTTCTGGAAGTCTTCAAAATAACTGTGGTATGGAATTAGCCTAGGTCCAATCAATATATGGATAAAGACATTGATCAAGAAAATATCACACACACACACAGGTGTCATTCAGTCACACACATACCATATATGCACACACAGGAGAAAACAGATGTAACTAGTTAAGGATATTATATTAAGCAAAAGCAGCCCAATACAGAGAACCAAGTATGAATTTGATCTCACATGTGGGGACTAAAAGGACATGAAGATAAAAGTGAGACTCTCAGGTGCTAGGAATGAGGTATTCAGGAGTATGGGGTTGGGGGAAGAGTATAATAATGATGAAAAATATAATAATGATAATAATAATAATAATAATAATAAATATAATAATAGGTGCAATGTAGGATATATGCAGGCATAGAAATGCCACATTGAATCCTGGAGTAGTTCTGGAGAAAATAGAGGTGGGAGGGATCTGGGAGGAGTGAACAGAGGGAAAACTGTGGCTGGCTTGTATTGAATGAGAGAAGAATTTATTTTCAGTAAGAAATATGTATAACTTAAGCACTGATAGTCAGAAAAATTTTCAAAACTCATTAAGCACATCTCATTAATAATTGATAAAAATAAAATATCAATAGTATTTACAGAATTGCCATAAGCATTGGCAAGTGAGGTTTGAGTAAGATTAATAACATTTATTACTATGGGTACCAGGTTCTCAACAGGTGAACACAAACAGAACTAACTACTACTTTGAGAAAACTTTGAATTAATAAGTTCATTATAGGGGCTGTGCAGTGTGTCCCTGGAAGAGAAGTGAAATTAGAAATATCTGAGATATGCAAAGTTAGTGTCAGGAGAAAGGGTGCTTTGTGATTTCCCTCCATGGCAAAGTAACTCTTTATTAGACAAACAAACAAGTAAAGAATACCATCATGTGTAGATACCATGATCTTTCTTTCTTTCTTTCTTTCCTTTCTTCCTTAGTATTTGTAGGTGAATAAACATTGAAGGTTAAATGACTACTTAAATTCTCAGTATAAACAAGTAGAGGATGTGTGGTGTCCTTTTAGAAAAAACAAAAATCTAACTCTTTTTTTTTTCAATTGAGGAAAGGAAAAAAAAAGTTTCTGCCTCCTCCCAGCCTCCCATTTCCCTCCCTCTCCTCCCACCCTTCTCTCCTTCCCCCCACTCCTCTTCCCCTCCCTCTCCAGTCCAAAGAGCAGTCAGGTTTCCCTGCCCTGTGGAAAGTCCAACATCCTCCCCCCTCCGTCCATGTCTAGGAAGGTGAATCTAACTCTTAATGCAGCCTCACATCTTTGCTGAAGACAGGAAAGAAAGAGTTTGGTTGATTGATTGATTGATTTAATTCTGTATTCTCAAGTACTCTCTGCAGCTGCTAAATTTATATCAGCGAAGGGAATGCAGAGGAAGAATTGGGAACAGTGGAATTTTTTTTTTAGTTCTCTGTTATTATCTTGAAGATAAAGGTTCATGAAGCTGTGAGACTGAAGTTTGCCAATTGTCTCCTGTTTTCTCCAAATATGAGACACAATAGATTCCACAGCTCAGCCCTTAGGGTGATCCAGGCTCCTGCTAAATGAGACAGTCATAGCATGACAATTATTAATTATACATTAATCATGCAATTGCCTCTTTTATAAAGATTATTTTACATATATTTATTCATTCCATAATTCACTCACTAGTGTATGCACATGTGTTTATGAATCTGTGCCACAGCATATTGTCGATGTCATGGAACAACCTCTAGAAATCAGTTTTCTCTTCCCACCATGTATGTTTCAGGGGATTGACCTCAGGTTGCCATACTTAATTCAGCAAATTCCTTTACCCACTGAGCCATTTTGGCAGCCCACAACTGCTTCTACCGCATTCCTTATTATTAGCTAGTTAAATAAACTTCCTTTGAGTTTATTTTAAAGATTACTTCTCACTCTGGGAGCATTAACTGGGCAGCTGTCTTCATCAAGTGACTTTTAAAATACATATGATTAGATGAGCCGCTCTTTAGAGCAATAAAATTACATTAAACCCCATTCCTTTCAAGTTAAAAAATATACTTTTTACTTCAAATTAATAGTATTCTGTGAGATGTATGTTTACTGAAAGTGATAAAAGTGGGTCTCCAAGAGTGACTGGAGTTGAAAATAACTGACTATAAAGGGTTCCTCTGGGTGCATCCTACAGCATGTTACATGTATGTATACAGTACAAGCGCGACCTCTCCTAAAGTCATTTTGTATCAGTGTGGATATCCTCTACTCCAGCTTTCTCAACACATGACTGTTTTAGTAATGGCAGAGTACATGGGGATATCCTTTTTCAGGGTTATTCAGGGTACAAGAGGAGTGTGGTCAGATATTTTCTAATATTCTAGTTCCACAGAGAACATGTAGTGTTCTTTTTGCATCCTGACCTCTTATCCAGCCCAGGCGATATGCCACTCACTCCCCAGGACACCTAACAGAGCAGCATTCTGACTTCTTCCATTTGACATAAGAGGCAATTTTGTCACTTCATTTGGGAAGGTAGAAAAAGTGAGGCCAGGATGCATCTCTGCCACGGCAGAAACACCATGCTGTGAGTTGATCTTGCTGCCCTGAAACTAATCTGGAAATATTTTTACCTTAATCTCCTACAGAAATAAACCCTCTGGAGGTCACAATCTCACACCCATCAAAACTGCTCTGTCAGCTGCTGTTAGCACACTGCTAGCAAGAGGATGAAAATGCAGAAGCCAAGCTCCGTGACTGGGAGATTCTTGCTGGTTTATTGTTATTTCTTTGTAGAAGATTTTCTGATACAAATTTAACCCTGATCCTTTCCCCCATATTTGACTATTCTGTCTTTGCTCCTTCTCTTCCTCAGACTTTAAATCATACCTCTTGATCAAGCCTTTTAGCCTGGACCCTTGGAAGACCTGTTTTGTTTCTCTAGCCATTAGCAGGGGTCTTGTTCATTCGGAAAATAAGACAGGAGGTAGACATAGATACCCAGAGGGAGGAATTTTTCAGTTAGTCTGCTTCTAACTCCCTTTTTGGTCTTATGAAGAAGACTTTTTCTCACATAACATAAATGGCAGTTAAGTTCAGGGCGAAAATATAAATGACACCATTCAAGTGGCATTATAAGTCAATGGCTATTTGCCACTGACCCAACACAAGGCTGGTACCCTGCCTTCCTTTACAGTATATATACAGCAATGATTAGTTTTAATGACCTGCTGGTAGATTCTACTATGTTTATGGTCAATAATACTTAGAAGAATTTCAAAAGCACCTTTCAGTTCCACATCTCACTTCTACAGAGATGAATATGAGAATTGCCAAGGTCAGTGTTCCTGCCTCCTGGTATCTTGGCAGCCAGTCAAGGTGGTAGCTCTATTCATTGCCTACTAATCAAGGACTGAATCCTCACCATATTGCCACCAGCAGAGGCTCCCTCAGCTCCTATTTTGCCCTTGGCGGTCTGAGAACAGTCTGACAGGCACTCCGGTACATGCCACTATGCTTGCTACATCAAATTTAAGTGACTCTACCCTTTGCCATTGACTGCCAATTAATTTTAAACCAAATGTCTGGGAGAGGTGATGTCAGGGATCTTGAGAAAATTGTATGTGACAAATGCTGGAGACACAGTGTCACAAACAGTGAAGAGCCTCAAATTTCAGAGTTTACCTTCTGTTGGGCCTATTTTAGGGAGAAGGAGGTCTTATTAAATGCTCCAATACTTCCATACCACCCACGTTTAAATTGTCTAAATCGTTTTTGGAAACTCAATATTTTTCTTTGACACAGACACAGACACACACACACACACACGCATATATATATATATATATGTATATATATATATACATATATATATATATATATCGAAGTTACAGAGACTACAATCAGTGGCAAAAGTCTATAATTCTAACACTTGGGAGGCAGAGGTAAGTGTACTGTGACCTCCAGGACAGCTTTAGATATAAAGGAAGATGCTGTCTCAAAAAAAAAAAAAATATGTTAAGAAGTTTGGTAGGCACAGGGAAGTGAATGCATACGTGCGCATATGCCTGGATGTTATCTATTTATCATACCCTCACTGTACTCTAGGAATAAAACACTGAAACTAAGGAAAGTGTCCCATCCCAGATCCCTAAAGCCATTAGCCAATATTGCCACAGGCAAAGTGTGAAAGTAAGCATGGTGACCCCACTAGAGGGTTTTTAAAATTCAAATGAGTTGAGGCATTCAAACAATTCCCCAGACTTCCCCTATCTGGCCCTGAGCAGGTCGCAACAGAATGCTCAGAGACTAGGCAGGAAGCAGGAATTTAGACTAGTGTGAACCAATGGATCTGAGAATCAGGGTTTCTTCATTTGCAAAGCAGATGCTATGCAATTGTAACTTCTTTTGTCAGGATAGCTGCACTCCAATATATATGGAAGGAAGGGAAAGCATTAATTTGCAGTCTATCATCCATTTCCCCTCCTCCTCTTTTATCCTTTTAGTCTGTTACCTTTTTTTTTTTCTTTTTTTCTTTTTTTTGCAATTTATCTTTTTTTAATTTATTCATTTATTAAAGATTTCTGTCTCTTCCCCGCCACCGCCTCCCATTTCCCTCCCCCTCCCCTAATTAAGTCCCCCCCCCCCTCAGCCCGAAAAGCAATCAGGGTTCCCTGTCCTGTGGGAAGTCCAAGGAACCCCCACCTCCATCCAGCAACTTACTAGTCTGTTACCTTTTTTAGTGTAAAAATAAACAACAACAACAAAAAACCTAACAAGCACGGAACACAAGTGACTTACATATTACTCTAAACCACTTGCTTTTGTTGTATTTGTTGCTTGCTTGTTTTATAAGGCATGATCTGAAAGTATAATAAGTAACAAATGATACTAAACACATACATGGTATTTTATATATTCCACAGTCTTTGATCCAATGAATTTTTTACAGTGTAATAGTTATTAACTATTCTATTAGCTTAGAGAAAACTATTTTTCTTTTCCATTGAAGAAAGTGGATAGAATCTATGAAGCCCTAAACATGACTTCTTTCTACCTAAAACAGGTCAAATGGAAGGTAAGCTTTACATAAAGAGAACAAAACAAATACAACTTTATTCCAAAATACAATATCTTGAACAAT
Organism: Microtus oregoni; assembly: GCF_018167655.1. NCBI lineage: Eukaryota > Metazoa > Chordata > Mammalia > Rodentia > Cricetidae > Microtus > Microtus oregoni. The sequence goes on along the minus strand of NW_024543061.1, from coordinate 47,192,798 downwards.
ATTTGACAAGCAATTGGTTACTACATTATATTTACAATATTAACTATTAGATATACTTTTAGATAATGTTTAAAATTTGTCCATGCTATGAATTCCTTTCATGTTTGTGAAAAAAAATTCTTTCATTTTTATTCCTTTGTTCCTTTTTTTGTTTTATTGAGACAAAAATCTCATTATTTACTTCATGTTTCCTGAATCTTAGTATTTGCTAGACAAGCTTGGCTTCAAACATGGCATTTTCTCATTCACCCTCCCAAGTATCAGGATTACAGATATCCCCACCACTACCATCCTCCACTCTCACTCACAGTTTGGATTTCTATGAACAAAGGAAATTTGGTACCCAGCATGAAAGCAGTCACAAATAAAAATCTATTCCCCAACCCCCATAGCTTCTGCTTTACAGCCAAACACATCCTTCTTCTTAGTTCATTGAACTTTATTTTGTTGTAAAAGGATTAATACTCAGTGCCCATGGGAATGATGATGCAAATCAAACTGTCTGGAGACTCAGCCAAAGTACCAGGGAAGATGATGCAATTCTGTGTAATCAAACTTCGATGTGTGTGTAGGGCGGGTGTTAAAAATGCAACTGTACCCAACTTCAATTTTCTTACTAAACAGAACAGAAGATAAACCCTTAAAAGAGGGAAAAAATGTGTATGGCTAGTCATTTATGTTGAGTTTTTTAGTGAGTCTTGGAATTTTCACACTTTGTAAGTATCTATCATTTCAAAATGTCCTCACTGGTAACACATATTGAAAATTCTGATTCAGGCACATCTTCTCTTCCTTTGCCACTTTCTTTGCAAAAGGTATTTGTTTAAAGACATTTCTTCCAAATTATTACTTGAATGTACAAGAAGAAAAAAAGGAGCATCTTTAAGTTTTCTCAAAGCTCTAAAGCAGGGAGTGGTAAGTGATCAGTTTACTTTATCATGCAGGTTGAGAATCCTTGATCAATCCACCAAAACTTAAGTATAAAGCACCTTTTCTTTCTTTCCGTTTTTTTTTTTTTGCATGCTGACATGAGATGAGAAGGAAAAAATAAAAAATGTCACATATGACTTTATACAACTGGGCAAGCATTGAACACTGGAGCAGAAACAGGTGTACCAAAATTACTTTCAGGTTCTAAATGTGAGGTTTGCACTGAACCTAAGAAAATTTCATGTTTATACTTGAGCTTCATTGCTACATATCTCATTCTCTGTATGCAAATATTTCAGACTCCAAGACAAGACTGAAATACTAAAACCTTTCTTGTCAAAAACATTTAGGGTAACAAACACCCGATGTTATGCAAAGCAGTGTTTATAGATGCAAACTGTGTCCTATTATGGTATATCAATTACTAGAAGGCAAAAAAAAACAAAACCAAACAATACTTTATCTTAGGCTTCTCCATGATCTATGAAGTATGTAGATGTTCAGCATCAAGAAGAAAAGTTGGATTCTAATTAGTTATAACATTAATTTCATATGTTTTTCTTTATTGTGATAAAGATAAAAAGAAATCAAGTTCAGGAAACTGGAACGCTTCATTGATTTTTCCACGAGGAGCATGTGGTGAAGGACAAAACGTCAAAGTTAGTTTTCTAAGTGGACAGGGAATAGGTTTCATACCTTGAATCTTTTCTGGGATTGTTACCTAAGTCATTTTCAGGTAAATTTGTTGTCAAGATTATTATCTGAGGTGGAGATTAAAGGGGAGAAATAATGATGTTGACAAAATAAAGAAGCAGTTTTTTTTTTTTTCAAAGACTTAGATAAGAAAGCAAGTTAGTGTTAAGGAGCAGGGATTCTAAGCAAGATGTTTTAGGTAGAAGGAGTGGAGAGATCTGAGATTCATGTGAAAGGTTTCAACCTTCTCTGAGAAATTCCCAGCACTCTCAGATAGCATAAGAATCTTATTTCATAACACCGTTCTGTTCTCCTGTTTATGCAAATTTTAAGAAAACATAGCCATCTTAAATTAGGCAATTCTACTATTCTTGTACTTATAATGAACTGATAAGGAAGTTATTACAAAAAAATCAATACAATTCTGTAACCTTTGACATTTTCCTCTTATTGTTTGAGTAGTCACAGGCACTGAAACAAACAGTAAAAGTTACAAATATAATAACTGTTTAATAATGGAGAGTGATCACATGAATGATGTGTTAGATATACAGAGTTGTTACCTCAAAATATTCTATAAGAGTAGTATGAAAGTATAGTATGTTATAATAGTAAGTAATGAAATAAATTTAGAAGCCATGTATGATAGCACAACCTGTAATTCAATAAAAGTTTGAGAATATATATATATATATATATATATATGTATGTATATTTATCCTCAGCACCAGCTGAGACTATAGAGTGAGAGTTCAATATTAAAACACACAAACAAAACTGGCAAAATGACTTAACTAGTAATGCGTATGCTGTGTAAGCGTGAGGAACTAAGCTTAGACCACTAGCACCCATGTAAAATTCAGATAGCATAAGGTACATCTGTAACGCCAGCACTGGTGGAGCAGAGGTAGGGCAGGCAGATCACAAGATTAACTGGGAAGCTAACACATCCACAAAGACAAACTCCAGGCTCAAGGAGAGACCTTAATCTCACAATATAAGGTAGAGACCAAAAAAAAAAATCAATCTAAAAATAAAACTTATCAGTGATAATAATGATGATGATGATGTGGAGAGTAACTGAGGAAGGCACGTGCTGTGGGATAATGGTCTTGTACTGTTTTAATAAAATGCTGATGGGCCAGTAGCCAGGCAGGAAGTATAGGTGGGGTGATCAGGTAGGAACAAGAGGCAGGGCGATGAGAACAGGAGAATTTTGGGAAGAGGAAAGTCTTAGTCTGCAGTCGTCATCCAGGCACAGAGGAAGCAAGATAAGAATACCTCACTGATAAAAGGTACCAAACCATGTGGCTAATACAGACAAGAATTATGGACTAATATAAGTTATAAGAGTTAATAAAAAGCCTGTGCTAATAGGCCAGCCAGTTTAAGATTAATGTAGACCTCTGTGTTTCTTTGGGTCTGAACTGCTTTGGGACCGGGAAGGATAGAAACCTCTGTCAACAAATGGGTCTGTGTGGACAACTGCATCCACATAAAACCTGAGAGAGCTTGGGAAGTAATTCTAGACATAAAAGAACAGAGCTAAGCATGGGTTCTTAGTAGACACAAAAGAACAGAGCTAAGCATGGGTTCTTAGTAGCAGCATTTTCTCAAGTGGGCTCTGTTTGCTAGAGGCAAGCACATCTCATTTAAGAGAAGCTTCCTGATTCAACTTTAGCTGCAAAAACTTTGCAGCTCTTTTAAGAGATTCTTCCAAAGACACTTAAGTGGTATTTGTGAATAGCCAACATCATGCTTCTTGGTGGTGGCAGGGACCTTGAAAATCCCGAGAGTTATGGCAATAAATAAGACTCTGGTGGATACCTTGGCCATGAGGCTAGACTCTCAGAATGCTGAGGAATGGGCTGGGTCAGCCATCAAAGCCACAGCTTTAATTCTAGTCATATCACTTGGCAAATTAAAAACTCATGTGGTCAGAAAAGGGGAGTTATAAAGTAAAGATAAATTCAGATGACGAAAACTTCTAAGTGGTTTACAGTGTGTTTAAAAATATATGTAGGCTTGGAAGAGAAAAGAAAAAGGATTAAGTCCTTAAAATAAAAAAGAAAGAAAAAGAGTAGTTGAGTATAGTAGTACATACCTTTAATCCCAGCACTTGGGAGGCAGGGGCTGGCAGATCTCTGTGAGTTCAAGAACAGCCTGGTCTACAAAATATGATCCAGGACAGCCAAAGATACACAGAGAAACCAAGTCTCAAAAAGCAAAATTAAGTCTCAAAAAAACAAAAATTAAAAGGAAAAATAAAAGAAATAGAGTTTAAAATAAAGTCATGTAAAGTTGGAAAATACTCAGAGAATCTGGATACTATATGTTATTGTATTGTCTTTGTATTCCTTGACAGCTGAGTCAGGAGCAACAGCTGCTATAAGACATTTGATTATAAATACTACTGGATTAATCCAACATATATATTTTGAAAATGCCTTGTCTTCAAAATTTAAGTCAAAAGGTATGTTACTTTGGAGAAGAGGTTTTTCTTTTGTTCCACAGGAAGTGAGAGGTTATGGATTCATTCTGGGCTAAGAAAAATTAGGGTTGATCGAGGAAGAACCCCTGAGAAATTTCTAATAAGAACAGATGGCCCAGATGTCCGAGTTCTATAGCCAGTAGCCTAAAGACTACTGGCTAAGATAATCAAGCCTCACAGAATATTTCAGTTAGCACTTGACCATAATTCAAAATTTTCTTTTGGCCCCTGTAAGATTATCAACACCCCCAACCAGCAGGAAGTTGCCAGGGAAAACTATGCCCACATTTGCCAAAAATGGATTATGGTAGCTTTTCTTTGTTTAGAGTGTTGGTTGCAAGTTGTTATGTATAATGGTCAGAAAGAAAGCTAAACAAAGGAGATTAAATTCAGTGTTATGGTTTTGAAAAAAAAGGAGAGGGGGAATTGCTGTGGGATAATGGTCTTGTATTGTTTTAATAAAATGCTGATGGGCCAGTAGTCAGACAGGAAGTAGAAGCAGGGTGATGAGAACAGGAGAATTCTGGGAAGAGGAAAGGCTCAGTCTGCAGTTGACACAGAGGAAGCCAGAAACAGAGGAAACAATATGAAACTGCCTTACTGATAAAAGGTACCAAGCTATGTGGTCAATACAGACAAGCATTATGGACTAATATAAGTTATAAGATTTTACAAAAAGCCTGAACTAATAGGGCAACTAGTTTACCATTAATGTGTGCTTCTTTGGGACTGAATGGCTATAGGACCTGGTGGGACAAAAATCTCTGTTAACAGATACTCAACGTCAACTTTGAGCTTCCACCTGTACACAGACATGCATGCTTACACACACACACACACACACACACACACACACACACACACTGAATTATTACGTATAGAGACTAGTTTATATCTATTAATTTTAGACTATGAGATATATAAGGTAAATATTCACATAAGTTAGATATATTACTTCAATTCTAGACCAAATGATATCCCTAAATTGCAGAAATTTAAATGGAGGTACATCAATACACAAATAAAAAAAATTTGTGAACATATTAGCATGTTTTATTGTAAGTTTGAAAGTTATCATATGCTCAAATTGTTAAGAATAATACAGAGACATATTTATCCACACAAAGATCTAAACTATATTGCTAGATAGATACATAATAATTTGCACAAATAATAGGAGGATTAAAATGCATAGTTTGTTTCTTTGATTTGCTAGAGCCTGTATAGTACAGTACTACAAATTGAATGCTAAAAACAAGAGAAATTTACAGTATAGAAGCTCTGGAGGATGGAAGGCTCTCATGAAGTTTAAGTGGGACCATGCACAATTGAAAATCACTAGGAAAAATCTTTTTTACAGACAAAGTTACTCTAATCTTTATATGGAATCTATGATATATGTCTTTTTGTCCCCAATATTTATAGTTTTCTTAAGATTAAAAGAAATAGGAGCATAATTGTTAAAGGATACCAGATGAAAGTATAAGATTTCTTAGCTTTACAAGCAATTGTAAGCCCACAAACATGGGTGTTGGGGATGGTTCTCTGGTTTTCTGGAAGAACAGCATACACTCTTACAACTTCAGTCTTATTTCCTTTGTTATTGTTGTTGTTTTTTATTTGTCTTGTTGTTCTCATCACATCTGTAAGAGTATCAAAGGTACCAAATTATGGCCACCCTCCTTCTATATGACATCATATTAACTACATCTGAAACAGTTCTACTTCAACTTAAGGTCATATTACAATTCATGAATCTGGAAAGGGTCACTTTATTTACTGAGTATTAGGAAGAAGAAGGGGGCTCTCATTCCAAGAGAAGTGCTATTGGAAGTCTGCTCTCAAGCCCATTCTGATCAGTTTGTTCATGTTTATACAGATATGTGAGAATAGAATGTGTGAAGTCTCAATGTGTGGATGGATGTATATATGATGGATAAATGCTAATTAGAACACATGTTTCAAAGCATTTTCAAGATCTTTTCCCCAGAGAGCAAATTCAGGGAGTAGTCAGTGATGGAAAACAAAATGGCAAGTTGGATAACATTCCATTAAATTTGTTAAATATTTTACACCAATTTATTTTTATCAGACCTATGCAACATACAGCTATTGAGACAGAAGGAAGGTGAGGTGGTTAGCAGCAAGCAGATGTGACAAGTTACTGCTCTGAAAGCATCAAACACCTCGGTGACAAATGGATGAGTTAGGCATGGTTCACCACAAAATGCAGGAACCCTGAAAAGTATGTGTCCTTAAATTTCATCCTTATGTCTTGCTTTAGACACCATCTAAAGACAATGTCTCAGAACTTCCATTTCTGTTCTGTAGGTTATATACAAATGGGTTCACTTCTGTTACTCTGGTAAGTCAAAGTCTCGCAGTGTTCCAAGAATCTGTGTCCATTAATAACGAGACCAGTATAGCATATTGTAGCAAAAAGACATGGTTCTGTAGGTTATTCTCTATAGAATATATGTATATAGGAATTTTTTTTCCAAAATTTAGAAACACATTGCCTATTTTCATATAGTACCATAGCATATAGCACAGGTACCTGTTGCTTAGGAAGACTTAATTCTTATTTAATTAGTTCTACTTTACTAAACTGAATATTAGCTCTCACCACACTCAATAGATATTAAGATCATTGTGGATAATGTCATGATTTGCTTTATTTTTATAGATGAGAAAACAGAGGAAAATGTTGAATGGTGTTCTTAGGGTCACTTTATTGAAGTATAAGATTCAGAATCTAAACTATATATATGTATTCTAAAACCTGGGCTGCTCAATCCTATATTTTAATATATTAACTTGCTATCAAATATCTTTCTGGGACAGAGAAATAGGAAAGATATTTTTGCTGACCTAGAACAATGACTTTGATATTTTAAAATAGATTTGTTTGCTTTTTTTTAAGAACTCAAATTCTGTGTACTACTTTGATACAACCTTACCTGCACAGATCAAAAGTTAATATATTGTTTTCAACATGTATAAGGTTAGGCTTTAAAAAAATAGAAGCAGCAAATTAAAGGATATTTATCTCATCTTAAGAAATTAAATATTGCCTCTAGGTTATGGGGAGTTATACTAGTAATTTGACCTCTGCAAATCTGAGTCAGTCTACAGGCAATAGCCTTAGGCTTAAAAACAGGGATGTGTGGGTACATTTGGGTAAACCATTCCTCCCAGTTTAACTTAGTAGATCTGAAAATTACCCAAAGATATAGCAGGGTTTTAAATGATTCCTTGGCATATAAATGTCAGCTCTGAGTAATATGGTGGGAGCTGTGGATCTAAACAGCTGTCTTTTTATATCTCTGCCTGAAAAACTTCTAGGTGGTTCCCAAGAGGAAGGGAGGCTTCAAGTTCAAGATGCTCGCAATGAGGTCTTCCATGTCTATCTTTTCCTCATGACAAAGAAAATCTACTTATTGCCCTTGTTCTGCACTAACAGCAAAATACTTGGCTTGCACTTTGAAGAATAGTCTTTAAACGCACTGCATCAGGAAGGTGGAGCATCTTCTCGGAGTACCAAGCTGTCAGTGAGTTCGAGATCAGCCTATCCTTGGATTAGTCTCAAACATGGTAAAACTATGCCAACGAAAAGAAATGTTTTTTCACTAAATCTACTTTGAGAGGGTCTCCTACAGTTACTTGAACAAAGATTTGTATTTCTCATTTAAATGTTCAAAATCATGATAGAAATAATGATGTCACATTATAAAATTATAAGGGTTGGGTACATGGTTTAGGCAGTGAAATGCTTGATGTACAAACATGAGAACTTTAGTTCATTCTCCAGCACCCCTGTTAAAACCTAGTATAGAGGAGGCAGAGAAAGACTCATTCCTGGAGGTTGTTGGCATTCAGTCTAACCTATTTGGAGAGGTTCTGAATTTGTATGACCAATTCATAATGCTGTGTCTGAATGGCTTTGGGACTGAATGGCTACAGGACCTGGTGGGACAAAAATCTCTGTTAACAGACACTCAACATCAACTTTGAGCTTCCACCTGTACACAGACATTCATGCTTACACACACACACACACACACACACACACACACACACACACACACTGAATTATTAAGTCCTAGGAAGGTGTAAGGTTGGTCTGCCAGATATAGGGACATATTTGCTATTTTTTACAAGTTTGGGGCTGGTTTACTCACACCTGCACTAATATGGTTGGTTCTCCTGCTATTATGACCAAAGGGCCAGTCCTCCCACCTACTCCAGGCATTGATGGGTGGGGATGAGGTAGGGTGGGCAGCTCTCCCTAGTCCATGCCACCACAAGAAATGTTGGCCTGCCACAAAATTCACCCCATCTAACACCTGCTGTAGGATGTAAAGGAACCTGATCTGCAGATTCAAATATGCAAGAGATCTTCAACACAGAGCGACAACAGGATATCCAGGAAGAGTCCTAGAGGGGACCCAGCAACAATAGTGTAGTAGAAACCAGAAGTCTCAAACCAGACCAATGAACACTTGCAAGTGAAGATATAGGGACAAAGGAGTTTATAGCATGACTCACTGTGTTACAATGAAGCTTCCATGACAAGACTTTTAAATTTTTTTTCCTTTTAAATTTTATTTTTATTAGGTGGGTGGTGCAGGGGCCAAGGGAGGTTGTGAATGGATGGGAAAATGAATGGAATCAAGATACATGATATACAAGACACATAGAGTAAATTAAAAATAAAGTTGTATGGTTTCTGAGGAATGACATCCATGGTTGACCACTGGCTTCTGTATGCACATACCCAAATACATACTCTCTCTGTGTCTGTGTGTATCTGTTCCTCTAAATCTGTCTCTGTCCCCTCTCCTTCTCTTCTCTTCTCTTGTTTTGCCCTCTCCTCCCTACAAAGCAACCACTCTCATCCAAGTCTAACTGAGGGAATCAGGGATCTTCTTGTGCACACCACTGATGTCTCTATGGTAGAAAGAGATGGATTAATCAACCTGCCAGTGTATATGCAAGATGATTTCTAAATATAATTAATAAAGAGTAAACAACTTTCTAGAGAAATAAGGAGCGTCCTCACTTCTGTGAAAGTCTAAAATCCACAAAATTTGTTGGGTAGAAAGGAAAACTTTAAAAGTATTCTGATTATCTTGCAAAGAACACAAAAAGAAGAATGATCCAGTAAAAGATCATTCATAATTGAAGCTTAGACATGTGGGGAAGGTACCCGTATTTGGAAAAAGAAAAAGCAGGAAGTTTAGTTTGAAACAGCCATAACAGACCTGGGAAGATTTTAAAAGGAGAGACAGTTAAGCAGCAGTAGTGGCTACCTGCTGTCAGTAATAGTAAGGTTGGCTTATGTTCAGTTTTACTTTATTGTACTTATATAAATAATTCTAAAATGTTATCAGATAGAATAACAACTCATACAAAGTTCAAGTAGCACTCATCTTAGCTGGGAACAATCAATACCAACCCATTGAGGTATTTGGTAATCTGTTTTATCTATTTTTTTGCAAGTTCATGGTGCAATGGCATCTTTTGGATACACACATTTCAGGAGATACACTGATGAAATTATCTATAAAAACAGAGAGTGGCAGTAGATAATCTTACAAAAACAATCCCCAACAAAGGGGTAGGGGCATGAGTGCCACTCAGATCTAATCCCTGTCACAGTAACAAAGTGCTTTACAGATGTGACAAGACCTTCAGATTATACACAGTTCTCAAAGAGAATGAGCAGAATGACAGCCCTATCTCTCCAACACTATTTCTTATTTAAGGAAATGGAATCTTTAAGAAAAACCTTTTAGATTTATTTATTATTAGTTTCTGTGTATGAGTATTTGGCCTGCATGCATGTCTATGCGCTATGTTCATGCAGTGCAGTTGGGTCCAGAAGAAGGTGATACATTTTCTGTAGCTGGTGTTACAGACAGTTCTGTATCACATAGGTGGTTTCTGGGAATCAAACCAAGGTTCTCTATAAAAGCAACAACTGCTCTTAACTGCTGAGACATCGTTCCAGCCCAAGACAAATCTTTAAAAGCAATTCTGTATAGGACCTAAACTTACCTTCATCAAATTCTAAATATGTATTGAAGAAAAGAAAACAACAGGCAATTTAATACCAAGCCTGAGGACTAAAACGGCTTTAACAAAACTTCTAAGCTGACAGGGCAGGGAATGAAAGGGAGTAGAGTAGAACCAAGTAAGACTGAGAGGGCTGTTATCTGAAACCATGAATCAGGGTCAATGAGATTAGGTCAAAGCTCAAGGGATTTGTACCCAGAGTTTCTATCAGCAATGCGTGACCAAGATGTCTGTTCCATCATCTCAGGCAAGGTATCTGAGAAAAGGCAATAACCTCACACACCTACAGATGCTGGAACCAACCTGACCTTGAAAGAATGTCAGAATTCAGTCATGCTACATCAAAACAATCTGTCTGCTTCATTTTCCTAGAGAGCAGCAGACAGAGAAGTTCAAGTGTCAGCTCTGAGTTCACAAGAAAGTCAGCATTCGAATCTTCAAGAGAGTACATATTATTCTACACGGGATAGTAATAAGATGAAACTGAAGATACAGAGCAGCATGCAGTAGCCATACAAAACATCTCTAGAACATAGTTGCTTTTCATAGTCTAGAATTGGCACCGTCAGAGAACTGTCAATACTATGAGCCACACTATTTCTTACCTTTTCCAACTTCCTCAAAACTTGTATATCTATAATCACAAAAATATTAAGGAGACAATCCTAGTTAAATATGCATTTTTTTTCCTGATACAAAAATGAGCATCTATCATGAATGTACTGTGGTGAGATCACTGCAGTAACAACTTTGAAAGAGTAAACATCTATTTTTAAATAAATATTTACCGTGATTTTTTGCTCTAGTTGGTAAATGTTTTAGAAAATGAAATGTATCTGTTATTTTCAATTTTTGTTACTTATTTATAAACAAAAAATATACTGAAAAAGTACATTGTGTTCTTAGAGCTGTGTTTTCTCATTTAGTTAATATTTTATAAACATTATTATTATTATTTTTGTTGTTGTTGTTGTTAGAAACCTGAACCCAAAACCTTCAATGTACAACCAGTCTTGCCTGCAAGATGAGCTGAGGCAATGGTCACATAGAACTTATGGGAGAGGTCAACCAAAGTCTAGTTTAATTAGACAGTATCTGTATGGCCAGTTATTAGATACTGGATAGCCCAGAGTCCTTGTATAGAACCAAATATGACTGGCCAACATTTAAGTAACTAAATATCAATAAAATGATTCCTATTGATACTCTGTTACATTCACAGATCAGTGTCTTGTACGTTGTCATCAGAGAGGCTTCCTTCTACAGCAGATGGGGGAGCAGGAGAAGAAACCCACAGTCAGATATTATGTGGAGAAAGAGTCTAAATTGAACATTTCTATCTGGTTCCTCCACTTCAATCTTAGGGAACCCTATAGGAGATGGGGAGGAAGTAGGAGTCAGAGGAAAAGGAAGATACCAGGAGAACATGGCCAAGTAAGTCAACTAAGCAGGGTTCTTATGGGTTCACAGAGACTGAAGTGGCAAGCACAGGACCCACATGAGTCTACATTAGGTCCTCTACATATATGTGTGGCTGTTAGCTTTGTGTTTTTCTGGATCTACTAACAGTAGGATTTGGTATCTGACTCTTGTTGCCTGTTCTTGAGACACTTTCCCTTCTATTGGCTTGCTTTGTCCAGCCTCAATATGAAGACTTTTGCTGTGTCTTTTATATCTTTATTTGTTCTGTTTCTTTGCTGTCTTTTGGAAGCCTGCTCTTTTCTGAAGAAAAATGGAGGGGGAGTGGATATTGAAGAGAGAGGAGCTGAGAGGACTAGAAGGAGGGGAAATTGTGGTCATGATGTATTATATGAGAGAAGAATCTATTTTCAATTAAAAAATTACTGAGATAAACCACCATGAAACAAGAGAACAACAACAAAAAGAATGGCTGACATTTTGATTTTTCCTTAATATGAATATTATAGCCTAAAGAAAAGGACATTTCCTTTGACTTGTCATAAAATTCTGGGAAGGCTATTTTACAAAATAGAGAAATAGGATCACCTTTTACTTTTCATCATTCTAAATTTCAACATAATAAGAAGGACATTTAAAGGGTACGTAGAGAATTCATTTATCAATCAGTCAAACATATTACAAAAGGAGGACATGAAGTTATAAGGATGATGTGACTAAAATGCTCTTGGGAGAACTGGACAGGAGAGTAATGGTGGGATATGATCCAAATACACTGCATATATCTATTAAACTTGCAAGAACAAAATGTGTGTAAATTTGTGTGCATATATGTGTTTGAAACTGAAGGTGGCAAAAGGTTGATTGTTCTTAAGTCAGTCAGCCTCAAGATAAGCACATTCAGAACCAGTGTCATTCCAGTCTGTTCCTCTCTATTCCTTCTCATGTCCCACTTTCTATAAGGTTGAAATTGTGTATTACAAGGCCGGGTCTCAAAGCTAACATTGCAAGGTACTTATTTTTCTACTTCATGTCGGTGGCATCACTTGAGTCCTTACTATGACTATCAAGACAGAGCTATACTTGAATCTGATTTTGTTAAATTGCACACATAAAACTCTCTGGGCATCCTCGGCTGTTAAAATACAGGCACAAATTCCAGGCTTCTGATTGAATCTTTGCTTTTGGGCACAATACAAAGGAAATTAGAAAATGTCAGAAAGCTCATCACAAAATTTAGAAAAGCATCATTCTATTTTCTTTAATAGACTAAAGCTCCGAATGGCTAAAAATGCAAATAGATTTCCATGGTTAGCATTCTTGCGTCTGCGGCTGCTGATAGTGCAGATACAAGACATCCATTTTCTAGGTGCTGTCGAAATTAAATGAAAAGAAGCTACAGGTAGCAGTTTGGAGTTAAGGCTTTCTTGCAACTTGTGTTGGAAGGATGGGGCATGACGTTAACACAGATAGAGAATGTCCTCCATCTGTTGAACGAATCTTTTTTTCTGACATGTCTGCTAATTATGGATTCCTGACTATCTATGAGCAAAATGAAACCTCCACTAACATGGTCTTTCTGCTCTGTGCCAATCCTTCTTCCCCTTTTCACTATTTCACTGATCTGGAATGGTTTATAGTGATGAGAACACCTGACAGCATGAAGGTAACAATTTGTTTCCCTTATTCTAGCACAGGGAAAGTCAGAGTCTTAAACTCTGTTACTGTTTTCTGATTGGAAGATGAAAACACCCAGAGAAGGTAAGTAGTTGAATATCATTAACTGTATTTCCTCTTCCTTGGGTGATTCTTTTCCTACATTGATTCTGCAGCTGTTTCTTCCATTTCACTAACTTCTGATATAAAGCAAACACCCACTTCTAGGTGGACTTCTTCAAAAAAAAATGGCACACACTTTAAAATGATGATACTAAGATAGCTTAAGTAAAACACTTCAAACACAAAAGACCACCTCAAAACATGGTTAGACACAACCAAAGGATGGAATCATTTGCTTCTTTTTAGTCCCAGATAATTCTTTTCTGTGGTAAAGTGTAGAGTAACTCATACTTCAAGAACTTGTGATTTAAGAATATCATCTCAAGGAACCAAATCTGTTTTGTTTAATGTTTTCTAAACAACATAAAGCAAATTCAAGTAGCCTATAGGGAATAGTGCAGATATACAAGAACTAACGCATAGGCTAGAATGAGGCCATCAAAGAAGGAAATGTGGCAGAGCAACAAAATAAAGAAGGATGCTGACTGCATGCAGCATACTGTACTTAGTCATGAGGGAATTGGTTTTATTTTGTGTGAACTCTAAGCTAATGCAGAAGGTAATGATCCTGCTGTCAACATAGAGTGTCACAATACAGCTCAAACCTCCCAAGAAGGAAATTTGAATGCACAGTATGTCACTGTTCACTATGGAAATTCATCAACTGCCACTAGTTCATCTGCAGTATCTGGACCAAGCAGGGGGGTGGGGTGGGGAATCATCTTAACTGGAATCATAGAAGCATATTAAGTTACCAGTGTTCAAAATATTCTACAAACTGTGCTGCTTGTGATGCCTCATTGTGCCTGAGATCATCACAATTACGCGGTAGTTACTATGAGGAACTTACTCAAGAGTCAAGACAGCACAGCTAGCTGAGCAGAGTATAAAAAAATTTAGCCAGTGCAATGATCAACTTGTGTGCTCAATGAGCTATATCTCTTAATGCCAATAATGCTTCCTCTCCTGTTGATTTCTTAAGAGCATATCTTGCTATCAAAGGGGTTGTTTGTATAGACAAAGTAATGTTCAGATTATAAATGAGCACAAATACTATTCTAAAATTTCTATTTTATATAAATATGACTGTCAATAGAAAGTTAGACCCAATGGGAGGAAAACTTATACTGTAATTTAAACTGTAGTTCAAGTGTTTTTAAATGTTCAGTAAATTCTTGTTCAAATTCTATGGAAGAAGCAACAAGGCCTGTTCTGTTAAATAATTAAAGAGATTTAACCATCAGGTAGGTCGCAAAGACTCACCATACTAATGAAAGTGTTTGGGGAAATTATAGTTGAGGCAACAGGGTGGTAAGTTATAAAATATTGAAAAAACATGGTTTGGGTGTGTTAAGATCAGGTTGCATGATGTCATAACAGGGTTTTATTAGTATTGGTGCTGTATACTGTTAATTTCAACGGGAATGACCTGATCTCTGATGTGTATTATGTCCAATTTATGGTACAAAGTACTGAGAGACCCTCTGTGTGGTATAAATAAGGGTATAATCTTATTTTATTGACATTTCCAAGGACTCACAGTCAAAATTTAATTCTTGTAAAAAATAGTGGCTTAAAGCCTAAAAGAATCATATTTAATAGGTTTTGTTTTTCAGATCCAAAATGAAGAAGTGGATTGCCTGTCTGATCAACAAGTGGAATGCTATACTAAGGGCCATGAAGGAGAAGCCAGCAACTGTGTTGAGACAAAGGAATGTCCATGGATTTACTATAAGTTTAAAATTTCTGAGTTCAGATGTTAGTTAAAAGAAGTCAAAATACAAACTTGAAGCACACTGAGCTTTCTAGAAATAACACAAGGAAAACCCATGGTTAATTAACAGAGAGTTCAGAACTAAAGCTTGCAGGTGAAGGAAGACCCCAGGAAAAGATGTATATACATAGCAAGAGAGAAAAAAGCAGAAACTCCTGGATCAGAAAGAGAGCATTAAGAAGAGTTGAAGATGGATATACAAGCAGAGGAAGAAGTGTTTGGCTTCGGGAAAACTGTGCCATGAGGCATGCCAGCAAACTCCATCTCTTTTCTTTGGGAAGGCAACTTTTGCACAACTAGTTTGCTGAGATAAAATAACATCTTCAAAATAGTGGCAGATTGAGGATGGAGAAATAGCTAAGCTGTTAGGAGTGCAGGCCAGCACCCTCTCGGGAGGCTCACAATTATCTGTAACTCCACCTCTAGGAGGCTCAACAGTCACTTTGCCCTCTGTATGCACTTGCATACAAGTACATACATGCATATGCAGACACACATGACACACACATACGCGCGCGCGCGCGCGCGAGAGAGAGAGAGAGAGAGAGAGAGAGAAAGAGAGAGAGAGAGAGAATCCTACTTGAAGCAGCCCTCAAAAACAGAGTGGGAAAGGGTACACATAATAATAGAAACCAATTATTAGGATCAGGTATTGAGTCTTTAGATGAAGCAAGACTTAAAAGACAAAATAAATGTTATAAAATTCCATCTCCAAAGAACCCCCTCTCATTTCAGATAGAGCTATCTATAAAGACACTTCGAACACACTCACAGCAAATTGTAGTTAAGTTTTCTAGACAGAGACAATAATAATATAAGTTTTGAGTTGTGTTTCTTGAGTTTCCATTTATAGCCAGTCTTCAAGAACAAAATGACAGCTTCTAAATGAGTATCTAAAGTGACAGAACAGAGAGGAGGACAATAGAACCACATTAAATTTTCAGAGGAAATGCAGATAAAGGTAAAATGGCCAAGGCTCTTAAGTCAAGATTCTCTGCTACAATACTGTTCCAGGAAATTTGTACTGATCTCAGAGAGTCTGATGGTCACATCAGCAATGAATGCCCAAGGTGTCTCTTTCACATAACATCTGAGAAAAGCAACATATTTAGGGCACTTGCTATCTGAAAGAGGCCCCACTCTGAAGAAAGGCCAGAATTGGAAGCAGGGGAGCCACTGTACCTTCTACACTTTCCCAGAAAGTACCCCCAATTCTATCATATTCCTAAGTTAACAAAGACTGTCAGTACTTGAAGTGATCCACATTCTAGAGCAGTGTGCTATGACTACACAAACCAAGATTCCAGAAAATGTGTGCTTTTCTTCCTGTGATCTGTAAATATTTGCATTATACATTTTGAACAGACAATGTCCTGATATCTTCAACTCTTTTCAACCATGAATATATGCATATTTATATAGATATTAAAAAACTCCAGCAGGAATTACATTTTTCTCTATCCAAATATAAATGTATCAGAATTAGGTGTAAAAGAGTAGACCCATAGTTACAGTTACTACTAAGATTTGAAGCAGTAGGATTGCCTTGAGCCTGTCAGAGTAACAATGTGAGATTTTTATGAATTCAGCATTTTGAAAGTTCTTATTTCTGTTCTTATATTCAATTTCTTCTAACTACAATAGTTTACAGCAAGTGTTTACTTCTTACACTATAAAGCTGTTTTCTTACTGACTTGTTTAGTTGCTTGTTTGACATGGACCGACTCTGCAGCTTAGGTTGACCTTGAATTTGTAATCCTCCTGTTTTAACCTTCTGATTGCTAGGATTACAGATTCTAGCTTCCATTAGTGTTTCTGTATTAATGACCTCTTATGGAGACTGATTTTTAACAATTACAAAAGAAAGGAATAGCTTCAATTTGATAGTTATTTTAGGAAAAGGTGGTCGACAATATCACATAGACTATGTGCAGTGTAAGGTACCAACTATCTGATCTACTGCAGAAACTTCTGTTTCCTCTATTTCCATTTGCTCTGCACTACTTGGTCGGAGGATCTGTGGTGATGAGAGTGTGCTTAAACTCTGGGCTAAGAAAGCAAATAGTGGAAAGTTAGACAGGAAAGAGGGGAGCAGGATTTAGGCAGTGCCTTGAGTCATGGGTTCTAGGAAAGAATTATTTTTTTAAAGCAGGGGGATTATGAATGTAAAAGTTCACAAATTCTCTCTCTCTCTCTCTCTCTCTCTCTCTCTCTCTCTCTCTGTGTGTGTGTGTGTGTGTGTGTGTGTGTGTGTGTGAG
Organism: Microtus oregoni; assembly: GCF_018167655.1. NCBI lineage: Eukaryota > Metazoa > Chordata > Mammalia > Rodentia > Cricetidae > Microtus > Microtus oregoni. The sequence continues at coordinate 47,175,375 of NW_024543061.1, read as the reverse complement.
TGTGTGCATGTGTGTGTATGTGTGTGTGTCTGGTTGGTCTCTAATTCAATCTTTAATAATATACTAAGTAATACACAATAATATATTTGTCTCATGAAGGTTTACTTGTAGTTTAGTATGAGTGGTGGTATTAAATTCTCTTTCCAGATAGCACTATGTACATCTATGGGTTTATGTAATATGATATCTCATTAACTCCTCATTACTCGCTTTTCCTAAATTATTTACATATATATATATATGTATGTATTGAATATATACATATATATGTATATATTCAAAAGGCTTAGAAGGTCAATATTTGATACTGTGTTCAGTTCATGTCTTTGCTGGTAATAAAAATTAGTAAAATGAGAATCTTGTACCCTGAAAATGAAAAGTCAAACATAAAAAGACAGAAAAATAAAAACTGGTGTATCATTGTGCTTGATGTCATAGAGTAATTTCATGCTATGCAGTGTATAACAAATGTCTGTCAATAACTTGCATTTAGATGAAATAAATGTTTGCTAGGTTTTGGATAGTATTAGATGAAATTCATTTTATTTAATTTTGAGACATTAAAATTGACAGTGCCTACAACTTGCTATATTTTACTGACGATATAAACAATAGCCAGTCAGTTCTTATCTTATTTTTGAGGAATGAGGTCAAGAAGGACATTTTATGAAAGTATCTCACTCTGTGCTTCCTCACAGCAGGTTAACATGTTTACAACCTTCCTCTAACTTATTTTCAATTGGAAATAAATGGAAGGCAGTCCCCACGGAATACTTACGAAGCAGCAAATACACAGGAGTGGTAATCATGTGCAATCCACACAGCCTTCCGAGGTGCAGATTGCATGGATAACATCACTGTCCCCAGTGCATTTGGCAGTTGACTCCCTAACAGGTGTTCTGAACCGAGTCATATCCAGACATGCACTGTAAAGAACTAATTCCAATATGGACACACTCTAAATTTTTATTATGTCAATTGGCACTACTAGGAGCATAAAAACACAAACCTGATGTCGTTTTACATCTGCAGCCTTAGATTTTTCAGACAGCGTGACAAAGTTTACCCATAATTTTCCATCTTGCTATGCAAATATTAAGAAAAAAAACATAGTGGAGCTAGAATAAATTGGAGGTTTGTTTTTTCTGAAACTAGTCCGTAAAAACACATAATTTAAGATGAATATAGCTTGATGCTAATAAGTAGAAAAGTCAATTATTTGCTTCATGTTTTATATGACACACTCTTTAATCTTCTGCTGACTACCACATCCCTCACTGTAGGAGAATGAGGTATCACTGAATTGATGGGACTGACTAGAGTTAGGAAACATTTAAAGCCACTAACAGGCTTTGGACAACATAATTTTTGCTTCAGTGAAACAAAATATTCAATGTCAAACCTTTTCTTTTAGAGATCTTTTTGTATATTATTATATTTTAAAATGTAGTGCTTTGGAGTTGCTGAAACTTAAACATATGTTGTTTAATTATGATATATCTAGATCTAGGAAGTTTACCCCTACATATGTGTCCACACACACATACAAAAAACCCACAGCACAAGTCTACTTATATGCACATAATTTATAACCCCAAGTGCTTTAAGCAACTTGAATGCCATCAAATTAAGAATAGATAAACAGGAAACTAAATTAAAGAATCCAGAGATAGACTACTATATTATGAGTATATACAAATGATATCCACAATATACAAATCTAGAAAGTAATTAATGTATATCTCATGTCTAAAAAGAAGGATGAATGAGTGTTAACAGGTTTATGGCTATGTGTATATCTGTACTTGAGGTATATGTACAGGTGTGTGTGTGTGTGTGTGTGTGTGTGTGTGTGTGTGTGTGTGTGTGAATGTAAAATACTTGCTTGGGTATCCATCATTATTGCTCTCCATCTTATTTTTAGAGATATTGAGACATTTCTCAATATACAGAAGTGATCAATTTCACAAGACTAGGTGGCCAACAAACACCTGGGATTCCTCTGTCCCCTGCAGCCACATTCATGCTGGGTGATAGGCACATATCAGCACACTTGGCTTTTTAAGAGGTGAACTCACATTCTTACATTTGCAGAGCAAGCACTTTCTAACAGAACTATCTCTCCAATCTAGCTTAAGCTTTTCTTAATTGATTTTTATTGAGGTCTCCATTTTTCTCTGCTCCCCTCCCTGCCTCTCCCCTCCCCTTCAACCCTCTCCCAAGGTCTCCATGCTCTCATGTTACTCAGGAGATCTTTTCTTTTTCTACTTCCCATGTAGATTAGATCTATGTATGTCTCTCTTAAGCTTCTTTTTAGGGTCATAAACTAAGTTTGAAATTTATTGTTGTAACAGCCATATATTTTTCAAAATACACTAAACACACTGAATTGGTCATTGAATGCATTGCAGTAGTTATAATGATAATTCAATAAAGCTGTTTAGAAAAAATTTAGTTAAAGATTTTCTTAATTTTGCTCAATATCTGTAAAATTAAGTTTATATTAAAACCGGTAGACAAAAATAAAAAAAAGTACAGAGTAGTGAGTTGCTTGTAATGTTTTGTGTTTATATGTATTGTATGATGCTTAAATTGTTTTAAAGCGGTATATGTCCTCATGTTTGTCATTGATTTAAAAACTCCTTTTGTCTAGGTACTGAAGGATGTTATTATAATTACAAACAAACCACTGTGAAATAGCACACCATACCTCCTTACAGATGTTACATAGAATCCCATGATCAACCTTTTCCCATCCTCCCTCACTGGTTCTCTCCCCAGACTCTGGTAACTGTGCAAACATTCACGATGGAAGTTGCAGTGGGAATTTAAATAAAGAGGAATAATTTTTTTGTGTGTATGTGTGTGTGTGCTTATACATTTGCTTTTAAAAAGGTCATTTTGATGAAGACTGAAAAGGTCATGCATTTTTATTCCTAGATACCCAGGGGTGACCTCCTAAATAGCCACCTCGTAGCTGAGGATGCAGGGTAAAATGCAAGTAAGAAGAGCTATGCTGGTCTGACATTTGCTCCTTTCTGACTCTCTCTGCTGCTGTTTACTTTTCAACTGCCTTCCGGATCTGAAAAACTCTTCATCCTGTCTTTGGATTTTATTACAGGGAGTGACCTTTGTAAGTTCAAACCCGAGGTCATGTCCCTCTAGCTCAGATCTAGACTGGAGGCATAAATCTTTCAGAAAAGATCCTTCTGCACTTGCATCACCAAAGGCTCTGACACATGTCACAATGAAGCAGCTTTCATTATGTTACAGCACTGAACACACCTTCATTTCATGGACTCTGAAAAATTGCTCTATCTTTTCCCATTCCCATGGCAGCTGTCATCATGTCACAAATGGAGTAAAGTTTAAAACAAAAAACCAAAAAACAGAGCACAAAAGAAAAAGCCTTCTCTGCATTCCCACACGTGGTCACTACTAGTTACAGGACAATATGTAATGTTACTAAGGGAAACCAGTAATGTGCCACCATGGATGGTGCACAGAACAGAAATGCTAGCACTTTCTTTTCATTATCTAGAGGACAAAACAGAACAAACAATAGTAGCTTTCATAATGTTCCAGAATATTCCATATGAAGTCTATCTCATTTGTCTTCAGTACACACACACACACACACACACACACACATACACACACACACACACATTACTTTCTAATATTCTAGAGATAGCATGCATCTTAGCTGGAACACTAAATCTTTTATTTCATGAGCCATTAAATAACTGGCTTGGATATTTGGTCAAGATGCATCAGATCATAGTGTTACAGAAAGAAGAAATTCCACATAGGCCATAGTGTATGCAAATTTAAATGTTAAGCTTTGTCTTGACAGGTGGATGGAACTCATAATCTAAAACATTTCACATTAGAATGTCAAACACCACATATTGTCCTGTAACTGGCCATTGTACTGGCATATCCCAACACTCAGGTGCCAGAGGCAGGGGGGATCAATGTGAGTTCAAGGCCAGTGTGGTTTAAATATTAAGTTCCAGGAGAGCCAGAGCTACAATGTAAGACCCTGTCTTGAAATCAAAGAAACAAACAAACACAACAATGAACTCAAACAAACCAAAGAACAATACTGAGAGGTGAGATAAGGATGAGAACAGATGAACAAGGAAGAATCAGTTACAAAGCTCACTGAGGGGTGAGGAGGAAGCCCGGGCTGTCTTGTTATGATCACAACTCAAACGTTATCTGTATGCTATCAAGGCTAACATATTGGGATCTGGAGCCTTCCACTAGTAACACTGAATCAGAACCACATTTTTATATGCATGTACACATAATTTTGCTATTAGTGCTACTATATACTGTTTGGAAACTTGGGCCATGGAGGTTATGCATCTCTTATTACTAACAGCCATAAAGTCACACTGAGAGGAGAAAAAATGTAATATGAGACAAACATACTGTATTAAAGAATTAGAAGCAATCCAAGATCATCATGAAGATTTCTCATATACAGTTATACAAAAGCCTTAATGCTGATGCCAGGGTGAGCTATTTTAAACATTTGATATTTAAACCTACATCATTTCTTAGAGTCCTCATGGAAAGGTAACCACCTTGTTAATACTGAATAAAAGTCTTTTGACTTTAAAATACTACCTTCAAAGTGAATTGCTGGATGGAAAATGATTACCTATGACCTTGATGCTATATTATATACTTTAAAATAAATTTGAGTGATGGATTTGCAAGGAATTTTCATTACCATAATTTAAGAAGGAAGCAGTGTGTTATATCAGTGGAACCTAAATATTAATGCAAATCAGAAGAAATAATTTGATTAATGCTTATGATGTCCATGCCTTCTAAAATATTTGTAATGAATTGTGTTTTCTTTTAATGTGGTAGTAGGTTCTGTATTTGCTATTAAACAAATGTTAAAAGCTGAAATAAAATGCATCTTCTTTTAAAACCATTAAGTAAAGTAATATGCTACCTTAATTTGACACATGTTTGAATGTCTAGAATGTGAAAGATATAAACTTATAGGTGACAAAACACTATATAATAAAATATAATATGTGCCATATTAGCAAATATCTTTATATATGTGTATTACCATCTATGTATGTATGTATGTATGTATGTATGTATCTATCTATCATCTATCTAACAATATTTATTCATCTAATCTCTCTTTCCCTCCGTTCCTCCCTCTTTTTCTCTCATCCCTTTCTTGTTTCCTTCTTATCTCTTTCTAAACACAACCATATTATCATGAACTATGGAACAATTCTTCAATTGCTAAGAATATGTGTGTATGTGTACAGTTACAACAAGTTTTGTAGCTACATTATATAATGTTTGCACAAAGACTCTCGTAATGTATGCACATATGTAAGCAATTTATATATATACATACATAGAGGGACATTAGATATTATATATATTGAATTATATATAATATGTATACATATTTAAATATAATTAATTTCTCAGGAATGTTTCAATCAGACCAAATCCAATCATGTCAGTAGGTTATTTGATCTCCTAATAATGGTGAAACGTGTTCCTGAATACTTTGCGTTTAATTAGAGAACAAGAAGAAAGATTATTGGACTTGTAGGCTCCAAAAGATAATCGTCATCCTCTCTGTCATTTCCTAGAATAACACAGGGTCAAGAATACTTTGCCAAAGGTCAAACCCAACTGCTCTTAGTGATAAGCATGCCGGCTTTGATGGTTCTGAAAAATGACATCAGTCACTAACACAGTAGTCATTGCACAGGGCTCAGGAGCCAGATATTAGCAAGGAAAATGCAAAGCTGTCACCTGCTTGGTACATCCATCTAACTGGCCACTTTAAAGCTCATGTCAGCTCCGGCATAGCCAAAAGGAAGTTGGAAGAGAGAAAAGTCAATAGACTTAGGGAATCAAAATTACATGCCGGAGACACACTGTATTTTAGTACCAGCGTTCTTTTTGCACATTGAAATGGAAATAGTTCACTAAAAGCTCCTTCGAGCTTAGTTACTAATATTTACTTCAAAATTATTACCTTTAATAGTAATAGTCCCTTTCAGTTACACAACATCTTGTTCAAAAACAGCTGAAAATATTTTCCTACATATTAATTCAACTTTACTTAAAATCTTATCCTAGGAGGGGCTATTGTTCTCCGATCTAGAGAGTTCTAAAGGGTTTTAAGAGTACTGTTTGGTCAGCTGGATCATTTAAAGCAGGTGGACAGGAAAACACCTAAAATATGAGTGAATTGTTGTGTTTGCAGTGTCAATCTTGGTTCACCGAAACAAAACAGCAGTGGTTTAAACATTTGCCTTGGTAGCTACATGACCTAGTTACAAAAACCTTTAAATACACAATGCTTCAACTGACCATTTCTGTCCATTTGGGGTTCACAAAAATATCTGGAAAACAGCCTTGCACTTCATATGAACCCTATGGAATTGACTTAGCACAGATGTGTAGTCATCTGAAAGGAAGTGGTCAGAGTAAAGGGAAGTGATAGAAAGAGAGAAAAGCAGTCCCAGAACAACTATTGATATCTTAAGAAGGCATCCTTGCCTTTCCCACGCAGATGCATATCTCATTAGAATATGCAAATTCTCATCAGGAAATTCAAATGATATCTTTTTGATTTTGGTCATTTATATCATTAGACCCAGCACAAAGTTAACAAATACATAGTAATGTTTTGTTAATTAATAAATGTGGAACAGTGATCTATTTACTACAGAGCATGACAAAACTATCTTTCTTAAACACGATAACACTGGTTAATGCCCCTTCAGGAGATAAACCTTCAAAATGTATATTGTAATGAAATAGAATATACACTTTGTCCAAAAGCATGTGAAAATTAAACCATCTTTCTCTTGCAAGTGTGATGAATCAAGTGATTAAGTAAACATATGTATTTTTTTCTTGTTTGCTTTATAATTCCCTGGGTTTTATAAGAGAAGAAAGATATATAGATATATAAGGAAAAATGTTATCATTAGTAGAGTTCATGATTGCTCATATTCAGACCTGAGTTAAAATTAAAGTCTTAAATATGCTAATAATATCAATAACTGCAATTATAGTTATATAACTATATATCAATAACTGCAATATATCATTAACTGCAATATATAATTATATTCAGGTATACCACCACATATAATCATTATATAGTGTCATTAGCTTCACACTAGTATTATAAAATGTGACTTTGGAATTTCACTACTGTAAAATGACAATTATTAGGATATATTAGGGTATAAAATAGTTTTATATATAACATATGCTTTCTTTCATCCTCTTTTATTCTATAAAAGTCTACATACACAGTGATTGCAATATTTTTCCTCTCTTAGGTGAGGTTCATGTCACTTTATCTTGTGAACTTTCACGTTTCCTATATAAGCCCTGAGACAGCATGCCAAAATTTTATGAGAATTTAAAGACTAGAGCTATATGGAGTCAAAAGATAAGTTTACCTCTAAAATAATTAAAAATGTATGGCAATATTTACCTCTGTACAATGTGCTCAACTGGCCCCATGATTTTATGTGGCAACAGAATTTTGCATGGTCATTTATTCAGGGTCATAAACAGTGCATGTAACCTGCCTATAATGGCACTACTTCATGATATTCTTGTTTTTAGTCTTGTTTCTACAGGCCTCAGATATGGGCTCCCTGACTCTCAGGAGAATCTGAGTTATAAAGCATGTACATAGGCTCTGACAGAATCTAAAAGTGACTCTCTTGCCAAGGCAGAGTGTATGGAGCAAGAAAGGATTTTTATTCTGTCATGGATTGACTGCCCATCAGAATAAGCTCTTATGAAACAATTTATACATCCTGTCCAGTCAGACCTAGGATTTCATGACTGCCCCATCAGTTAGGATGTTATCCTTCAATGCAAACACAGAAAATCAGGCTAATTTTGAAGATTTCTGTAATAAAGCATCCATGAATGTATCATCTGAGTATATGCCACAAAATTAATAGAAGCCTTTTGTATCTAAATTAGCCCCTACTCCAGACCCGCAGACCAGATTAAGAAAATGGAGTCAGCTATGTAAATGCTGCATCACCAGACTGCAATTTCAAAGAAGCAGAGTCTTCAAACCAAATTTTCCTGACAAGAGAGTCCAGTCTACCTGAGTCAGCAAATCCCTCATCCTTTCTGCTTTGGTACTTAAAAAGTGTACTTGATTTAAAAAAAATAAAACAATTCTGTTTTTATTCCTGCTCGTTTCAATCTTAGAAGACACACGGTTCGTTCCCTGCCATGCAGAAACTTTCATTCCATTGTGCAGAATAGAGTGAGGGATAATTCTTAAGTTGCAAATAAAAATCAATAAGATCTATTGCTAAATTGGTTGTCATTTGTCTTTTGACAACCATAATGATTATTTTGAGTCAGGGACATTTGAAAATCAATGGTGAAAGAAGGACACTATGTCTTTCCCTTGGCTTTACAAAAGTAGATCCAACTACAGGCATCCTCCCTCAACTCTAAACACAGAGAAAGAAGGCCACATAGAAATAGGGACAGTATGCCAGGGCTGGAAATTCTGTATATGAGACTACGATAAACTAGCCCTTATGTGCCTTCTGTTTCTCAAATAGTTTAGCTACTTTTCTATGAACATCTTTATGTCAGCTCAGTAGATAAATACTAGGTTGTGCCAGTTCTTTGAAACTTCATTTTCTTATGGAGGAAGGCACATTCAAGGGAATAAAAAAGTAAAAACAAAAGATACATATAGAAGAAGGCTGCTTCTTACCATTTAATTCTCAGGTCCAGTCTGAGTTCCTGAGAAGGCAAGATTATTTTAAAACTGGCTAATGAAAAAGTTAAAATTTGCAATCTAAATCAGAACTTATCTCTGCACCGAGGAATTATATTTGTAAGGACATTGCTTAGTTTATATGTATGTGTGTATATATATACCTATATGTATATATGTAATTTCTCTGAACATAGTCAATAAAAGTATCTAACTCGATAAACTAACTTCAGGTTTTTGCAAACTAAAGCCTGAAGTTACCAGATATATACTTCAAAGGACTTTTCAGGGCTTTAATCTGGTTTTCAATGTGTTCCTCTCTTTTTCAAGTTGAGTTTCAAGACTGAGGTATGCAAATTACGAGTGTTCCTCAAGTGAAATACACTTCCGCTTATTATTTTTATGAGTATGTGAAACAAGATTCCTACAAAGTAAAAATTATTTGTTAAAATAAATTATAACAAATCTATTCTTTAGACTACTACAAGAGAGGTTAACTACAACCATCAACTGAATACTCATGTGTATTCTCTGGAGAGAGGGACAGGAGGGGGGACACAAGGGAATGGCCAAGTCAGTTTAAATCTGTTGCTGTTCTTTCTAAACACGTTCCTTGCAGCTGTAAGAGTCAAGAGTCGCACACCTTAAATGACCAGATTCACACTCTACACTCATACAATAAGATGTCAGACACAATATTTGAACACATGGTTTCTTCTCTTCTGGGAGATGGGGGTTGCTTTCAGGCCTGGTGGCACACATTTTGTCTGCGTCTGAGCAACTTTTCCAATCGAAAAAGCACAGAAATATTCATCGAATCCTAATCAGCCTGGAGAATATATTCTTGCAAATGACTGTGTCCAGAGGTCCATGTCCAGTAGTTAATGTTACTTATCTAATTCCCAGCAGATATGTATTAATCTTAGTAAGACACTTGGTGGAAGAAAAAATGAATTGGAATGACTGCAATATGCCATTCAGTGGAGTGGTGTTATAATCCCACCCCACACTCGGAACTGTAAATTTGCTTCCTGGGCAGTTAAAGTGATTCAATAAAATCACCCTCCTGGGAATCAGTTTCCCCACCCAATCTCCTAGAACCATTTCAGATAACATTCATAGAGAGTAGGGCAGTGGATTAGAAACAGCAATATTGCAAGATGCATCAAGACTAGCAATCTTTAAAAAATAACTACACAATTCGCAGATAAACTTGTTTACCAATATCCATCCAACTAAACCGGATATACCCACATATTTGTCTGTAAATTCTCATTAAATTTACAGTCTTGTAATACCAATTTTATTTACAATCATTGTATTTTTAAAGATTGCCGGCTAGCATCGCCAAGAGGCAAAAGCACTCCCTTTTCTCAGCATGTCTCCATTGTTACAGATTTCTTAATCATGTGCAGAGTAATGCCTAGGTTGACTCTTTTGGGGAAAATCCAACTTCCCTTATGTAAAGTATTTTTGACTCATTCACCACAATTCTCATTTGTGGCCCAAAGCCATAGCTCTTTTAACCACGATACACTTTCACTCACTCCTCCACTATTGTATTTACATTTCCGTTCCAGCTTGTAGGGCACTCAAATTTCTGTCCACCAATATAACATTGTCTTCTGGCAAGCCCTAAATCTAGTGCCTAGTTCAGTTAGCTTCTATAAATTCTTCTATTGCTTTCAAATGTATAAGCCTGCATTTTCTACCTAACAGTTAAAAAAACACTTTCTTCTCAGTTTCTGATGCAAACGTACATCAATGAATCATCCCATCTTATCATCAAACAACAAAAGTTCCATGGTAAAATATACAAAGACATGCATTCCTCTTTAACTTGGTGGCCAAGACAAATGAAACAATGTCTTATATCTAAAACCATAAGTCCAATTTACAATCTTACTGTAACTACACACAGATAAGCAGACATGCAAACACACACAAACACACGCACACACAAAAAACCAAAAACAAAGCCAAATCAATGGAGATATTAATTAAGTGGATCAAACATCTCAAGTCATTAGAAATGCTGGTTTAAAATCCAAAGTAATGCTCTAGCACTGTGGGTTAACTTTATAATCAAGGATTGGAGAGGCAAAGATTATCAGACATTATCTCTCATCATTATATTTAATTTTATAGAAGTAGTCCATCAGCACAAAATCACTTTTGTCATAGAAGGACACACAACTATAAAACAGATGAATTAGCTCTTATTACAAAAATCACTTACAACTGACCTGCTGCCTTAAGAGCAGGAACGTTTACTCTGCTTTATGGGATTTGGAAAATTAATTTTATCCTCTACATAGAGACATGAAACACAGCCTAGAGCCACAGTAAGGGATGACAGTCACATCCAAACCCCAGAATTACATAATGCATGCACTGAGATTTACTAATGGCAAAAACAGATAAAAGTGATTATTCCAACTAATATTTGAAAGTTATCAAAACATAATTCTGATGTGGAGGAAGAGTTACCCTTCTGAGCTATTACTGTCTTCAGATGGTCATTTAGCATCCATCCTAGATACACTTGATATTTAAAAAATAATTACATAAAAACATAGACTGTCAACAGTTAAGCACAGCATTAGTCTGTAATTATTTATGTCATTTCAGCTGCATGGCCAGTGCATATTTTATTTCATTTAATAGTGATAAGAACATAAAGGCTACAGTCCTTGATCTACAAATGGAGAGTCGGAATTGACTTAACTTATCTCAGTATCTGTAGCCAAGTTTTTATCTCACCTGAAATTTATTTATCATTTGGTTTGGACACATCAAGAAGCTTCTGGAGCATGGCTGGGAGGTTTTGTAATTCCCTCCTCTATCCACTGTGACCGAAAGGAATATTTTGCTACATGTAGTTCTGCGATGGCAGTGAATGGATCACAAGCAAACTCTACGGTAGGTATTTTTATTTAACTCACGGAAATTCCCCCAAGAGTTGTTTATATGACTTTGTTGCCATGAACCTTCTTCTTATCTTCCATAAATTAGGACAAGACAGCAAGTTCCTAGGGAAAATAAAGTTCTTTGATTGCCCTCTGCCTCCTTCTATCGAAAGTAAAACTCTTCAACATCCAACTTCATAGAAATGAATTTTCACAGGGAAAATTTTTAAGAAGTTTGAAAATGAGAAAATTTAGTTCAATACGTAAAACTGAATCTTGCTTGAGCATCTTTAAAAAGAATGTAAGATGAATAACACTCTTATTTTCAAATTTTACTTGGATATCTATATGCAACTGTAACTTTTTGCATCTTTCTGCCCATGCCTAACTAAGACTAAGAATATATGCACTACATGGGGTTATGAGATGGCTTAGTACATGAACCCCATGCTATGCAAGTATGAGGACGTGAGCATGAATCCCCACGCCCACATAAAGCAAAGGAAGGTAGCACACATCTGTAATCTCAGTACTACTACAGCAAGAGAACAGGTGGTGACAGCAGAATTCCCTAGATCAGCAGCTAGCATAGTGTACGCAACACTGTGGCAAGGGACAAAAATCACAACCATAAAACAAGTTGAAAGACTAGAGCCAACACCTGAAGTTGTGCTTTGATGTTGACATAAACACCATAGCATGAATATGCCCTCACTCACATACGTCATACACACATACACATAATACGTACACACACACAGAGATGAATACACACAGAGATGCATACACTTACACAAACATACAGAGAGAGAGAGAGAGAGAGAGAGAGAGAGAGAGAGAGAGAGATACAATGCACAGCGGAGCAGTATGCCAGCATATTTTGCTACCCTGATAAACTTTCTTCTAGGACTGTGGGACATGACCCCTTTTCAGGGGCGTGTCAAATGACCCTTACACATATCCAATATCTTGCATCTCAGATATCTGCATAATGATTCATGAAAGTAGCAAAGTTATAGTTATGAAGTAGTAATGAAAATAATTTTGTGGCTGGGGAGTCAGGACAACATGAGGAACTATATTAAAGGGTGACAGCATTAGGAAGGGTGAGAACCACTGCTCTAGAATAAGGATGCCAATAAACAGCTTATGCAAGGAGTAGGTGATGACAGTCTTCTTCCTAACATCTTGACTCCTGAACAATTCTTACTGGAAAAAGAACAAAATGAGGGAACCGAAAGTAAAGTGGAGACAGACAGCCACTTTTTCGTACGTGGAGTCTACTGAGACAAGAAATGAAGGAAAGGAAAAAGCCACGTATGGCAGTAAATATCTATAATCCACACACTTGGCAGGCAGAGGAAAGAGGATTACTAGGCTCTCATTTAGTTTGAAAACATTAATATTCCCCCCATTTTCAAGGTAGTTTGGAGTGTTCATGGACTGAGAGGTCAGAAGGAGGCATCCTGAGGTCATAGGATCTCTAACTAAGAAAGCACCTTAGAAATGACACCGCTCTATGTCTGTATAATGAGGGACAGGGAGATAAAAAAGTTTGTAAGCAGTTCCACAGCAAATCAATGCAGATTAATTCAAACTCCCATGTCACTAGTGACAACCTGTGCAGTATATACTTGGTTAGTACCCAGTCAAGACACAAAAAAAAATTGTAGCCATCAGAAATATTAGGATTATTAAATTCTTTGTGCTTTTCTTTCAACCACACTCACTTTTAATTTTGTTTTTACTTGTTGAAAAGCCTTATCCTAGAATTTCATGCCTCACCTCCAAGTGTGTGGTTCCATCTGTTAAAGAGGGGGAAGAGTGTAATAGTGTAATCTTTCTGCAAAGAGGACCTGCTTACAAACAAAGATCAGAGGGTTAGGAACTTGTTTTTTTTTTTGTTTTCTTTTCTTTTCTTTTCTTTTCTTTTCTGTTGTTGGTGTTGCCCAGAGCTCTAAGAAAAAAGAAAAAAATGTAGCGTACTTTGTTGGCACATCCTTACTCTCACAGGGTCCTTCTACTTTGTCCAACACTACCTTGTTTGAAGAGTTGGGGAGATAGTGTACTTCAGTAGCGTAAATATTGTCTTTGAGACAACAGAATGGATTCCATGCATACAAACATATTCGGAGTCATGTTACCTTTGTACATAAAGTGAGGACTCATCTGTTCATCTCTTTTATAGAACTTTAAACTTATTTTGAAGACCAATCAAATCACCATGGTTTTAAAATCACCTTCTAAAAGGTATTTGTAATACACATCTAGATTCCCCCATCTGTTGAGCCAGCAGGTCCTAAAACAGTCCTAGAGTACCAAGCTCACCCTCATTTTTTTAAACAGATTAATCACAACCAATAAGACAGTTTCCCAACATTCAAAAAATAACCTCAAACATTTCTAAAGAAGTAAGTAGCCACAGCATGATAGATCTTGCATAAACATCATTGAGATTTATGACTGACTATAGGCCATAAAATGTATATCATCCAAATACATTATTTTAAATTTCTTAATGTTTGAAGGAAAAATATAATATTTGACTATGTGAGAACAGTATTATTTTGAAGGCAAAATTACTGTTAAAGGAGAGAATTGGTGTGTGTATGTGGGGGGGTGGGGTGGAATCTGACTAAGAAAAGTAACCAAAAACAGCCTTAATTAAAGTAGACATTCAGAGATCAAACATTTGTTTAAGAACAACAGAAACACAGGACCTTAACTGACCCTGTTTCTGTTCCTGCCATCCCCTTAACAAGAGATCAAGTCTTGTCTAAGACCATGAATTTAAATAAGCAAGATAAAGAGCAGCAACTATTTAAAAATGTAATTGAATGCCACACTCAAAAGTCAGCTTTGGTCTGAGGCTATTCCCTCTATAAGGGAAAACATGAGCCTAAACTACACCTTGCTAGGATTTCAGATTTCAGCATCTATTTCATAAGGAAGTTACCTCCTCAGGGTCCAGAGTTCTCAGCTAGGGCAGACTTGAGATAGCCACTGTTGAGAGCTGTTGTGGCTACTCTTTTGTGCTTTCATTTTCCTGAAAATTCACTCCCGTTACTGGGATGTTGGTTTTTCTCCCTTCCAAACCCTCGAATACTGAGAATACCTTAACACAAGCAGACAAACATCTATTTTATCTGTCTGCTCTCTCCCATTCTCCTCAACTGAATCAGATGAGAACCTATTCCATGAGACTTCTTCATACTTCACAAACGGCGCTTTCTCCTCTGCCTTGAGATTTACTACCTGTTCTGGCAAGCTGTAGTTCTACTCTGAAAATCATATTCTACATATTCTTGGGCTCACTATGAAAAAATATGGTTCTGTTTTGTCTACTAGTGGCTTCAAACCTATGTTAGTATATACCATCACTAACCCGAGTGCCAGTGGTTCGTGGCTTTTCTTAAAATTAATTTTACCTTGCTCATCTATTCTGCTTTTAATCCAATAAAAGTGTGATCTATCTATCTATTCTTCTATCATCTATTTTTCTTTCTTTCTTTCTTTCTTTCTTTCTACTTATCTACCTATTTATCTAGATAGGTTACAGAAACTCATATATAAACATAGTCCACAAATCCTTCCCCACAATGATAACAATCTTTAATTTCACCAAGACAATGTTTATTTGAAAGAAACCATAAAAGCACTATTAAATATATTAAATTATAAAAACATTCTATGATCAATTCATTTTTGTGTGAATAGCAGATACTAACTTGATAGATTTTATTCAAGAATATGTAATAAAATAAATGGACCTATGCTTTTTTAAAAAAATGGTATTCTTTTGCTTAAAAATATCACCAGCTTTTAAAATGGTACTTTAAAAAGCAGCTAATGAAAGGTACTAAATTAAACTATATAGTCTGTATTCATAAATATCTCAAAAGTTTTACAACCTCTTTGGCAAAGTTTCTAAACACTTTCTACTGTTACAAAATAATCAACAACAGTTAAAAAACACCACGAAACTTTCCTGCTTGTACATTTCCTAGTGGCAGAGGAGAGAGCAAAACAAACTACTTTAAAGTTTGGAAATACAGAAACTTGCTTCCCTAATACAGATGTGCTTGCAAAAGGATCTTTTCACATACATATTAGACTTAAATCTTTCTTGCATGGTTAAAGAATAAGTTAAAAGAAATACTCTGATCACTACAGGCATATATAACACACCCTTACTCCCAAATGAAAAATGAAGTCAATTACTTTTAACTTCCAGAAAAGCATTCTGGAAAGAGCGAAATTTGCTTGGTATGAATCAATTATCTAAGAGATTTGACAGAAACAGCAAGCGCTAAGCAAGTAACACTGTCTCAGCAGCTTCATTCAAAAAAGAGCAAGGAACAGAAAATGGAACGCGGCTTGCAAAGTCGCCTTCACATGGAGCTGTAGGGAGAGGGTTCGGGGGAGAACCTGGTACTTACAGACTGTAAAGTAAAATGTCCCAGTTCGTCTTACATGGTACAGCAAATCAGGGATTTCAGCTTGCAGCGAGTCCCTGCTCCCACTACAACTGATCATCCACGCAGAACAGGCCCTTATGGATTGGTTAGGCAGCTGGGAGATAATGGGACCATATTCTCAGCTGGGACTGGAGCTGCTGAGCCGCTCTCTGCTGCGCGCGCTGCGTGGCTCTCTGCCAGCATTAATCAAGGAGAACCCAGCTCCGTGGTTGTGCTCCCCAAAGGATCGACGTAATTAGCGCACGAATCAAAGATGCACACCGGGAGAATCGCATACATCTATAGCTGGTCTCTCATATCAACCTGATTAGGATATCAGGTTGCTTCTCAGATCAAATGTGTTCAACCTTTCAGAAAGACACAGAGACAGAGCACAGCTGTCTGTAGATTTGCGGGGAGGGTGGAGATTAAGGCTTCCTTCCCAGTGGGCAATTTATGTAATTCCTCAACTGCACAATATAATTGCACTGGTTGTTCGGTACATATGGTGGGTTTGCCCTACGATGATTTGGTTTGTCTGTTCCGGTTTCCCAGCATCTCCCAGGCTGCAGTATTATTTTCCCTACAGATTTGATGCAATGTATTTGTGCGTATTCTTTTCAAGTTTAGTCCATGGGAAGACAGTTTTGTTTAAATCCCTTCCCAATGCTTGGTTTTTCCAAACCTAAAAATGTGCGTCTCTGGTGATTAAAAAGCAGGATTTTCAAACAGAGAGTCCTGTAGGCATCTTGTAATCATAAGGAATCTAAAAGGGGAATTTAAATAAATGGATTCTGTTTCAATTCATCTGCATGATAAAACAAACCCAAGGATTCCAAGATAGAAGCTTATGGATTGACTTGCTTTGGCAAGAGGGTGATTTTAGAATCTGTATGTGAGTATTTTAAATGAGACAAAATTCTATAGATTACCAAAATTCTGCCACCATTTTTAAATTGATTTTTATTGAGCTCTACATTTTTCTCTGCTCCCCTCCCTGCTTCTCCCCTCCCTTTCAGTCCTCTCCCAAGAGGCCCATGCTCCCAATTTACTCAGGAGATCTTGTATTTTTCTACTTCCCATGTAGATTAGATCTATGTATGTCTCTCTTAGGTTCCTCACTATTGTCTAGGTTCTCTGGGATTGTGATTTGTGGTCTGTTTTCCTGCCGCTCTTGATAATGTCTGTGTAGACTACTTTCTAGCTCTTGAGGCCATTTATCTGAATTTGACCAAACTTTGTTTTTGGGATGTAGGTATTCTTTTTGAAAATATGTGCCACTTTTTAAAAGACTAATGTGCCTGCATGATTCACGTCCCACCACATGCAAAGTACCTGTAGTTAAAGAGCTCCTGAGAGAAGGGAAAACATTTAGAAAGGCACACATTTGAATTAAGCTTTTCATTTTCCTGGGAAGACACACGTGATCTACAATATGTCTCTTCCTTTCTGCACTTTGGTTTCCTTACAGCACAGTTCCTCTCACAATGAACCCGAGCAGGAAATCAAGCTGGATTTCAGATCAAATGTGTTCATCCTTTCAGAATGACACATGTACAGAGCACATCTCCCTACATGGGAAAAGACATTGGTCCAGGCCTCTGAGGACTTCCAGATACAGCGTTCTAACAGTGTTCTATGAACTGGAAAGTGAGTCTCTCAGTGAAAGATGGTAGCACAACGTTTTGGAGGCTGGATTAGGATCAGTTCAGTGCTAGTCTAGGCTACCAAAATGAAGTTTTGATTGCCCCAAATTTGAAAGTGATTACCTCTATTACTACAGGGGTCCAGGGACCAGTGTCTGCTAAACTACACTGTAGAGGACTTAAAACACTGAAAGCTTGCTGATTGTGTGAAAAGACAAACAAAAGTCAGGCTGTGAGGAAAATGGCTATACCTAACAATGTCTGCTCAAGAGTAAGATATCCAGGTGAAGGCCCAAAGTTTCCCTTCATTGGGTTCATGACTAGAACTCTGCTTTGTAGGTAGAGTCCTGCTATGTATAACGTTAGGAGGCTTTTGTTCTTTTTCTCCTGGTCTTGAGGATCAGATCTGGGTTGGAAGCCCTACCCACTGAGTTACACCAGAAACCTGAGATTTCACTTGGATTGTTCCAGTTTCTCTTCTAATATTAATTAAAAGTAGAACAGTGGCTGTCTTCAGTATTAGTTCATCTCCCGCGGGAAATACTCACGCTCAAATTCACCTTAAACAAATCTGCCTTAGGGCTTTGGTGTCGACAACAGACAACAGGTGACAATGCAGCAACTGTGATGACTGTTAAAAAGTGGAGGAGCAGCGCTCCTATCTGATTCCTGGCTCACAAAAGATGTGTGCTCCAAGACACTCCAGCATCCTCATCAACTCTAGCCCTGAGAGCCTGATGTTGGCTCCTAGTTAACAGAGCACTGTGTCAGGAACAATGAGGCCGCAATTAAACTCTGCTAATATTTTCCTAAACTTCATTACTTCATATTGGTTCAACATGTATTTGCAAGTATTTCAAAGTCAATTTCTGTAAGTCAACCTACTTTGTTTATTCTTTGGCTGTCGCAATTTGGCGAATATTGTACAAATGACTGGTACAAATTTCACATTTGTTATTTTTATCAGGATCATCATTGTTGAGACTTTAGCACATCTACTTGCGCAGCTCATGTGAGGTGCTGACAAAATAGGTTAATTAAATAGCAATTGTGCTTCCCTTGTTCATATTAGCAAACATATTCCTGGAGCAGATGAAAAGAGGAGCAAATTAAAACACTAAAGTGTTTGTTCAGTGGTACAGTAGAAATAAATAGCTTAATTGGTTTTGGGTTCCATTCACTCTCAGCTTGGCTGGTAATTACTTTGATTCATCTTTGATTATGGTATGTGATACATTCACTGCAGCATCCCATGCTTTGCACTTGTTTTTAATGGCAGGTGATAATCTAACAGAAAATTTCCAACTACCATGAATTGTTTATACATCTCTCCCTTGAGACATACCACTTAAAGTACAAAGTGGTTTAGAATAAAAGCCTAAACCAGGAACACTCTTTGGTTTCAGGTTAAACAGACTAATGTCAAAATAAATATATCAACGAGGGACATAGAAAAATTGAAACAGTAACTAAAATAATTACTTTTGCAGAAGTAAAACAATATATAACTCCAGAATCTATTTCAAAATATACACATGGATGTGTATGTGAGTGTGTGTGTGTGTGTGTGTGTGCGCGCGCGCATCTTTGCACTGAAATTGCATAATGCTGCTTTTCTTGAAGAGCCTGCAATTTAAACAACACTTGTCAAGGCTAATAAGAACCTGGGGAACGGGGCTCCTGAGGTCTTTTTCTGGCCATAATACAAGATTCAGCAAGTTAAATAAAGCTCTGAGCTTCAGCAATTCTAGGGACAAAAAGAAAGTTATGGCAACAATTTCCCAACAGGTTGAGACTTAATCAATATTTTTAAATGCTTTGGAGTCTTCAGCAGAAGTCACCAGATGTGCATACAATTGCTCATTGCATCTTGAATAAAAGGGATGTATTTTTCTCTTCTTCATTTCTGTCACTAAAAGTCAGAGTCAAAAGCTGAGACAATGTGACATTTCTCCAGCTGGGAATGGAATTTCAGAAGAAGGGGATCATTCAAAAATTGCTGCCCATGACACCCACTGGAATGACAATCTATGCAGCAATAACTAAACTTTCTTTTTCTAAACAGCAATAATGAGACCAATAAATATATAAACAAGACATGGGTTAAGTGTATGGGTCTACATAAGGAAGTCTCTGGTCATGTTCAATTCTAAAAGCTCATCAGATTTCTGCAACAGTATCCGAAAGGAAACAGGTTCAGAAAATTAAAATTCTCTGGAGAAAACAATACATGTAAAAATGTCAAAATAACTCTAAACTAGCCTACAACTTTACAGGTGCTATATTCCTCAGTATTTATGGGTAATAGTTCATATTCACTCCCTCTTTCATATCCTTCTAGATTCAACCTCACTTCCCTATCCACCTGAAGTTTGTAGTCTCGTGTTTTTTTTAAACCAATTGAGTCCAACTTGTGTCTCCCATATACTCTTGGATGTATGATCATCTACTAGACTGTAGATAACCTTCCAGAGGTTACAATCATAAAGAAAACTGATTCTCTCTTTCCCAACAGCTTCTCACCTAGGGGTGAGACTCATGCCCACCTCCATCCTTCATACTGGGATTTTGTTTGGCTTGAACTTAAACACATCTAATGCATGCTGTTGTAGCCAATATTACTTCATATATGCAACTGCCCTATTATGTCACAAAACACATTTTCCTTGTAGTTATCCACTGCCTCTGTCTCTTATAATATACCTGGTCTATTTTCTTCAATGATCCTTGAGCCATGCTAGGAGGGGGCTTCAATTTTTGGCTGATCATTCTGTAGACTCTTATTCCTTGCATTTTGACCAGATCCATTTGCGGATCTCTGATGATATTTGAGAGATGTAAAAATTAGTCTGAATGTCATTAGAAATTATTTTCATACCCATTTAGCTGAATAACAGTGGTAGATTCTGCCTTAGGACCTATGACCTGTATAGCCATACGTATTTTACCCTGACATCAATCCCTTTTATGGAATGCGAGTGGGCCCTAAGTCTGATTAGAAACTGGTTGGTTATTCCTACAACATTTATGCCACTGTTTTTACTAGTGGACTTACCTTGCCTGGCCAGACATTATTGTAGCTTCCAGGGTTCACATCTGGGTAAGATACATGATTTCTTTTTTTTTTCTTCACTGATGTACAGTGTATCTTTGGGCATCATGAATACTAGACAGTAAGGATGGGGCTTCTTGGTATCTACTCACGAAAAATTTCATATTCTACAACTTGAGCATGGTGTCTTTTTAATATCAAAGTTCTGGAGGGCAAGCAAGAATACTGGCAATAACCTATAATGTTTGGGAGTCAATGGGACCTCAATGGTTAACAGTTCCAAAAGAGGTAGCCCATTACTAGCACTGCGAGTTTGATATGGACATTGCTGTTACATTGTAGGGTAAATATTTGACAGTAATAGGTTTCAAGGGGAGAGATGATTAACATTAAAAAACATATCTTAATGTCACACCAGTTTCTATTGCCCTCTTCTTCCCACCTCCTACCACTAGACACGACTCATAGGCAAATTGAATTCCATTTATGTATGTTCTTTCTGTCTCTGCCCTTATCTCTAAATAGATGAGCATCATTTTCTAAGCTCTCTTCTCAGAATTCTCATCTTCTAAAATAGCTACAATTTGAAGACAGAGTTGATATGTGGTATAAACACACCGTGTTTCACTAATTTTTGTTAGAAAATCAGTTTTCCACTCCCTTTGTTTACTGAGTCAAGAAATATTTATTGAGCACCTACTGAATTCATTGCTGATTTAAATTATCAAGGTATGAAATGAACCTCTCAGCATCTGCTTCCCTTACAGACATTATGCACTGCTGTTGTATCGCTTCCATCATCCTGTCTGGCTCAGAAAAGGATAACTGCATTTCTCATCATCCACTGAAGTCTTTATTATTTATAATCAGCTGTTTCCCTAATGTGGTGCCTCCGATCTGTGCCTGGGATCTTTGGTCAGCTCCAGAGAGCTTAGGTGTTAGGTACATGGCAGGGGTTTTCATTTTGCTCCTTGGCAACCCTTCTATAACTACAAAAAAAAAAAAAAGCCTTGTTCGGTCTTTTATATGAGAGCAGCCTTAGCTAACTGCTGTTTTTAAGAAGAACTGTCTGCCATTAGACTGATGGAGACAGAATAAGATGACAAAGCAGATGCCCCACGATGAAGATTGGCAAGAACAGAGCTGAATTCACAGAGTTCTGTGCTTACGGTCACTGCAGGGTTAGAGCAGAAAGAGTGGTGATTAGAATGGCTTAACATATTGCTGCACACACAGTGTGCAGAAATAAGAATAAGACACACACTTTTCTTTTTCTGCTTGCTTTGTGAAATGGATTAATGTATTTGTTCCCTTCATTTCATTTCCAAAAAAACAAAAGAAAAGGCTTGAATTTAGAACACACGGTAAATTACACATTAAACCAGATGTCAGGTCTCTCCAAGTAGAAAGTCTCAAATATATTCCTGCGAAACTTCTGCCTGCATTTCTACCTTTTTTTCCCATCTTTTATCTGCATGCTATACTGAAATGGCAGGCAAGTGTCAACCACAGAGTCCTCTTTTATTCCAGGAATGTGAAATTCACATACCTGACATGGTAGAGCTAAATAATTTCGTATCATTTTAAAATATACAATCAATCAATCTTGTGCTAAATGATATGTTTATCTAGGCCTTTTCGACTTTAAAATAATTTGCAAATTCAAAACACACTGAAAGAAATTAAGCAAACATATTAATCTTAGCATTCTTAGGCAATGTTGATCTAAAGATATAAAATATTACCAACTTTCATATTAATTTCCCATTCATTATATCTCTCACTATTTCCCCTTTGCTACAGCATGCATTTTTTTTAAAAATAATCATTTCAGAATATTCAGTAGTTATCATTAAATTTTACATAGGGTTGCCAAGGATCCAAATACTTTTCTTCAAAGAAGCAATAGTCATCCATAAAACTATGATCCAATTACCAAAGCCAAGAAACTAAACACTGACACACACTTACACTTGACTGTACAGGCCACACTCATATGTTTCAAACTGAAGCAGTACTGACTGTATTTTCTGCCTGGATGCATTTTTTTTGTTTGTTTCTCTGATCTACGATCCAATTAAGGACCATGGAATGGGTTTTTCATGGTCTTACATTCCTATTATAGAGGAGAGTCTCACTACTTTTGTTTTCCTTATGAAACTAATGATTAAAAAAATGTCAATTATTTTTATAGGCTTACACCCAATTTTTAATTTAATCTTCATAATTAACAATAAATGGCAATTGCATTATGGATGAATGATTATTCAAGATTTTGGCCAATTGCACTATGTATAAATGGTGTGTTGTCTGTAGTCCATTGAGGTAAGAGGTGGGGACTATACATTTGTCCTACTGTTGGAGATATTAAGTTTGATTACTAGATATTCTTGTTACATATGTAAAGTTTGAATTTACTTTTTTTTTTTTTTTTTTATTTTTTTTTTGTTTTTTTTTATTTTTTTTATTTATTTTTTTTTTTTTGAATTTACTTTTGTAAGTAATCACTAAACTGGTGGGAATAAAGAATATTTTAAAGCACATAAGTATATTTTAATTATCTTTTATGGAACAGTTATACTGCATATTGACATAGCTTTACTAAATTCACTTTTTATAGAGAGAGTTTATTGTAGCCCGGGCTGGTCTGGACCTTACCATGTAGATCAGTCTTTCTTAAATTCACAGAAAAAGGTATGCTCCTGTCTCCCGAGCGCTAGAATTAAAGGTGTGTGCCACCACAAAAAATAAATTTATTTTATTAAGTTGCACACAAAAAACTGAGTATTCTTAGTCTGCCTCAATATTAAACATAATTAATCATCTCTCAAGTTTTTCTTTGAGAGGCTCCCAAGCAGTCATTGCTCACTCGTAGAAAATATGACAGTAGTGACAATGAACATTCCTGACTTATTCTCAGACTCAGAGGCCAACATTTTTATGAAGTTATTTATAAAAAATAATGTGAACCAGAAAGGATGAGAGAAAGACACAAATGTTACTTGTTATTGAAAGAAAGGGGACAATGCATAGGACAAACCACGAGTGTTGCCTTCCCTTCAGTGCTTTAGATTCAATAATTAGACATCCCTCTATGTAGCTATTAATTCTTAAAATACCCCTTATAAAATTAGAGTCACTTTCAGCTTTTGCAGAAGGCATTCTATATGAAGAAGCCAAAATGTTCATTGCCAGCATTTTAATGTGTACCATTTATTGCTCTTTAAACCATTGTGTTTTGTTGTAGGATATTTCACCTGTGAATGAATAAGAAATGAAAAATATTGTTGGAATCTATTCTCAATCATAATCCCAGGGTACTTGTTTCAAAATAGAAATCAACAAATAACATCCTCCCTTCTAATACCCTTCAAAGGAGCCTATTAATTACATAGTAATTACTATGTAAATTACTAACACTACCAATTTACGCAAAGTCCATTCTTTTTTTTTTTTTTTTTTTGGTTTTCGAGACAGGGTTTCTCTGTGGTTTTGGAGCCTGTCCTGGAACTAGCTCTTGTAGACCAGGCTGGTCTCGAACTCACAGAGATCCACCTGCCTCTGCCTCCCGAGTGCTGGGATTAAAGGCGTGCGCCACCACCTCCCGGCTCGCAAAGTCCATTCTTAAATGACTTCTCTTGACAATGACACTCTTTCACAGATATGTACTTTACTTTTCACTTGTGTATGAGAATGGTTTTTTCCTTTTTGTTACTTTGAATATCCATGAAATTCGGTATCCCCTTTGCCTGTGGTCTCCCCTCCCACCTTTCATGAAGTTCATCCTGTCAGCATTTTAGAAGTATCTCTAATAGAAAAGGTACGGAGTGAAAATGATGCAGTAAAGCAGTCCTGTATCCTAAATTACCTACTTGCTGGGCAAACTTGAGTAATTATACTACTCCCCTGTGCTTGACTTTTGAGAAAATGGCTATAATGGCATCACCTATCTTGAACAGATGATATGAGAATTATACGAGATAAATAATGTAAAGCTCTTAAGCATGCCTTGCATACTAAGCACTCAATGAATGATGGTTGTAAAAGAGATGAATACAAGTCGTTTCCCAATGTTTGTTTAAAATATTTCAAACACATGGAAAAGTAGAGTGAGTTACACAGTGAGTAGCCATGTGCCATTAAGTCTTACTATGTCATGTAAAGGCTCATTTTAGGCCTCCCTATATATAATCCATTCATGAATCCAATAAGGCTACTTTAAGATGAGGCAATTCCAAACCCATTCTATTTCCTCCCTCGCAACTCCCTCTACTATTGCAGATTAACTCACTGATTTAGCCTTTGAATTCCCAAGATGCTTAGATAAACTACACTGTAATTACCTGTTTCTGCCTGTATTCCGCCATAACATCAAGACCTGCTGAAGGTAGATAGATGCATAGTGACATTTTTGTGCAATATCAACTATCTCAGAAGTTATGCCCAATAGTTGTTTAGAGAGCTAAGATTTGTAAAAGAGTGGTTCACCAGGGTTAGGGTACTGTATGTTAAGCTTACTCCAACAATTCACGAGCCATCTGTGCTCAGATAAGTTAATTCAATTAGCTAGGAAGCCTAATTGTCATATGCAACATGAAGGCAAACTTCCAGGAAAATGACTGGCCAGTTTTATTGTTTCATAGTCACCAACATACTAATTCAAAGAAACAAAGAACTATATCAAAATCGTATTCATGCACATGTGCAAACGTGCTGATTTTGAAAGGAAACCAACCGCGAGAGTATAAGAAAATTATGATGATGGTGGAGTGCAGGTGGACATGAGCTTGGGTGGCTGCCTGAGATGCAGTGTTTTTTGTTTAATGTCATATGAATTCACTTTCTGGAGTTGTGGAGGAAATCACTGCTGAGCACTAAAAAAAAACAAACAACATGTGTTCATTACATGAAAGACAGTACAGAAAACATCAAGCCCCCTATCATGTAAGAGATTGGACAACAGAAAACTTTATTTTCATACCTAAGTATTAAACTGTGCTATGTCTAAAATTCATAGATGAGACCTGAGAGGTTTACTCAATTCAACGTTCAAGGCACCTTTTCCAAAGTTATTAATATATAACCATAAATGGTGAAAAGTTCTTTGTTAATGTGGTCTGTGTAAAGTTTTCAACACATTGATGTTTTTTTAGATGTATGAATGGGTCTAAGGTATTCACAAAGATTGTTGAGGAGATTAAAGAAAGACATTCAACAATGGGAGAAGAAGAAAAGGAAAGAGAAGAGAGGAAAAGGGCAAAGAGGCAAGCCATACTACTGGCTTTAGTGTAGCAGAAGAACCTCCAATAAAAGAAATACTCATTGTTATTAAAAGGTGGTCAACTTCTGAGAACCAGTGTCTAGAAGAAATGAATACCTCCAAATTTATTTTAGATCCCTTGCCTTTAAAAAAGTAAGATTAGAAATAATAATAGTATAACATTTTTGGTGTTTAAGATCTAAAGTTAGTGGTCATTTGTTATATCATCAATAAGCAATAATACATAAAATATTACCTATTAACTTTAACCTGCCTAGGTATAAAGACTAAATTTACAATTCTTAGTTCTGGTCCAGTAATATCACTAGGGAGAGGTAAAACTATAAAAATCCTATAAACACATTTGAGATTTAACAGATATGAATTTAGACTTTTTGTACTGAAATTTATCTACTATCATGAGCACAAAAGTCTCCCACAGTCAACATCAAATCTTCTAAGAATGCATCACACAAGGAAATGTATAATGGGGAGACATCCAAAATTGCAATCATTAATTGGTGTCAAAAGTACTGAAAAAAATAGAGCAATTTGATAGCTAGAATAAAATAGATACTTACATCAATATAGAAATAAAAGACAGAATGCAATTTTAGTTTGAGGAAAAATAGTAGATTATATAAAGCCTGGTATTAGGGAATTTTATGCAGGTAGGAAAGTGATATTTTGACAGGTATAAAGCAAACTTGGGAAGTTATACACCTGTCCAGACTTGTTATGCTATACGCTCACTTTTCCTTTATCAACTATGCATAAATTATCCCCCAATATAAAATATTAAGAAAATTCCAATGAAAGATAAATAGCAAGGTTACTTTCTGCTTGTGAGCAATGAGGGAATAAAAGGTTTTAAAAATTTACTAAAGAAATTTCAGAAGACAAAATGTTAAGCTAAAATAATACACATGTGGATAATATCTGACTGAACACACATACAGGAATGAATAAGAATGTTCAGTATCTATTCAACAAGAATTCTATATCTGAGAATGTAGGTTTTTCTTTTTTTAAAAAAAATCATTTCTTTGAGTGCTATACACATAAGCACTTTATTTACACCATTCCCACTCCTCCTTCTTTATATTTGTATATACAACCTTCTGAGTCTATTTGGCCTTGCTCCTGAGTACATGTGTTCAGGCCTGACCACCTGGGACTGGACATCCTATGTAGAAACTCATTCCTGAAGGAAAATAGTTCTCCCTCTCTCAGAACTCATCAACCATCTCCAGATCTTTAAGTAGGGGAGGGGTAAGGTAGACTATTCTCTATTCAAGTTGACATGACAACCAATGTTGTTATGCAGGTCTTGTTTAGGTAAATATATTGCAGCGATTTTATGGGTGCATTTTCCCTTGTTTTCCCAGAAGATACTACCTAGCAACAGGCACCCTAGTCCTATGTCTCTATCTTTTCTACCTCGCTTGCATGATCCTTTCCCTGAGATTCTTGAACAGACATTCATTGGGCATGTATCATATGGGGTTGAGCACCCAACAGTCCTTGTTTTTTAACTAGTTGTGGTATGTTGAAAAGCTTTGGTAATCACTGGCAAAAAAAAGCAGGAATGTTTAATATGTATTTTTATGGACAAAACCAGGTTGTTATATAATAATAGACTCAAGATATTCATGGACCTCAGATGAAAAGAGAGAGGAAGATGTAAACTGGGAACAATACCACAGAAGAAAGGATGTATACACCTGTTCTTTTCTTTTTGGTAGTGTGAGGAATTGAACCCAGATTAAACTAGACAAGGGCTCTCCATTGTACTATATAATATAAGACTGTAAAAGTCCAGAGGAGTAAATGTTATAACCTCTGTAACACTCTGTCGTGGAAAGTCAATACACAAGAATCAACCATATTAGCATTCACTAAGATCAGACATCAGGAACAAAAATATATATTCAATAATACGATTTACAAGCACTGTAAATGAACTGAGATCCTTGTGTGTGAACTTCAGTAAAACATGTATAAAATCTGTTGAAATTGAAATTTAAAAAGTATCAAAATGGTTTAAGCTTTAGAAGTGTTTTTGTTACATATGAGAGTGCTCTTGTACTGGGGGCATAGATGTTCAGTGTTGAGATTACCTCTTGGTGAATTTTTCCTGTGACTAATATGAAATGCTCTTCTTTGTCACTTTTGATTGATTTTAGTTTGATGTTTATTTTTGTCAGATATTAGGATAACTACACCATCTTGTTTCATAGGTCTATTTGCTTGGATAATTTTTCAAACCTTTTACTCTGAGGTGATGTCTGTCTTTGGGGTTGAGATGTGTTTCTTGTATGCAGTAGAAAGTTGGATTCTGTTTTCATATATACTCTGTTTAGCCTGTGTCTTATTATAGGTGAATTAAGTACGTCTATATTAGGGCATATTAATGAACAGTGATTGCTAGTTCCTGTTATTTTAGTTTTTGTTGTTGGTGATGTCACTGTATGTGTTTTTTCCTTCTTTCAGATTTGCTGCTGTGAGATCATCTATTGTTTGTATTTTTGTAGATGTAGCTAACTTTTTGGGTTGAAATTTTCCTTCCAGTACTTTGTGTAGTGCTGGTTTTGTGGCTAGGTATTGTTTAAATCTGGTTCTGTCATGGAATATCTTGTTTTTTTCAATCAATGGTAATTGAAAGTTTTGCAAGATATATTAGTCTGGGCTGGCATCTGTGGTCTCTTAGCATAACACTTGACCAGGACCTTCTGGCTTTCCTGTTTCCATTGAGAAGTCAGATGTAATTCTGATAGGTTTGCTTTTATATGTTACTTGGCATTTTCCTTTGAAGTTCTTACTATTTTTTCTTTAATATGTATATTTATTATAAATGGGACCTCCTAAAATTGAGAGGCTTTTGTAAAACAAAGGACATGGTCAACAAGACAAATCGACAGCTTACAGAATGGGGAAGAGATCTTCACCAACCCCACATTAGACAGAGGACTGATCTTCAAAGTATACAGAGACCTCAAGAAATTGGTCATCAAAAGAACAAATCAGGCAATAAAAAATGGGGGGACAGACCTAAACAAAGAAATCCCAACAGATGAATCTAAAATGTCTGAAAGACATTTAAGGAAATGTTCAACATCCTTAGCCATCAGAGAAATGCAAATAGAAACAACTCTGAGATTCCATTTCACACTTGTGAGAATGGGCAAGATCAAAAACACTGATGACAACTTATGTTGAAGAGGATGTGGGTAAAGGGAACACTGCTCAGTTGCTGGTGAAAGTACAAACTAGTACATCAGATTTAGAAATCAGTATAGTGATTTCTCAGAAAAATAGGGAACAACCTTCTGCAAGACCCAGGAATACCACTTTTGGGTATATACACAAAGGATATTCAATCATACCACAAGGAAATGTGCTCAACTATGTTCAAAGAAGCATTTTTTTTGTCATAACCAGAACCTGTAAATAATCTAACTGTCCATTAGCATAAGAATGGATAAGTGAAATGTGGTATATTTACACAATGGAGTACTATACAGCAGAAAAAAATGATGACATCTTGAAATTTGCAGGCAAATGGATCGATCTAGAAAACATCATATTGAGTGAGGTAACCCAGACCCAGAAAAAAATATCATATATATTCACACATAAGTGTCTTTTAGACATCAAGGCAAAGAAAGATTAGCCTACAATTCACAATTCCAGAGAATGTAGACAACAAAGAGGACCATAAGAGAGACATACATCAATCTAATGTACAAGGGAAGTAGAAAAAGATGAGATCTCCTGAGTAAATTTGGAGCATGGGGACCATGGGAGAGGGTAGAAGGGTAAGAGAGAGGAAGGGTGGGGAGTAGAGAAAAATATATAGCTCAATAAAAACAATCAATAAAAGAAAGATCAATGAAAGTTATATGTGTTTTTATGTTTAAAGATACAGTATATAAATATGCAACATTTTTCCAATGAGTCTATAGCCTCAATAAAATTCCCATTAGCTACCCCAAAAGTTTTGAGTAAACATAATCAGTGTATATTACATAAGTGTATATATGTGTGATAGTAAGTTAATTAATATTATTATGATTTGACAATAAATAGTATATTTTAAAATTTTATAATGTATGTAGAACTTCAAATACCACAGCTAACACACCATTGACACAAAAGAATAATGCATAAAGAAATGCTTTTCTCAATAATAAGATTTAACCATATACCTACATTAATCATGAGAGTGTGGTATTGGCAGCGAGACAGAAACTAGATAAATGGTTCCATGTGGAATATCCAGAAATAGAGTCACATAAATCTGCCCAAACAAGTTTTTTATAACAGTAATATTGATATGTAGTACACATAATGGTGTGTGAAATGAATGTCAAAAACGTTGACAGTTTAATGCTTTGTAGCACATATACACATGTACCATATTCACACATTTGTGTGACCACCTTTAGTATATAACCAGAATAACTACATCATTCCAACAAGGAAGTCTACATTTAGTAGTAGTTAAAATGACTTTTCAAATGAGTTTACAAACAGCTCGACAGATAATAGACTCCTTTTCACCCAATATTGACAAAACAATTTGTCATCTATGATAAACGAATGTCTACTCAAACTTCACACCTTATATAAGCATTAGCTGAAGATGAATAAACTTAGACATAATACAGGAAGTTGTAAATGTTTTAGTGAAAACATAATAAGATATTTTTGAAATGTAAGCCTCGAGAAAAGACACTTAGACATAATCCCAGACCATGGAGAATTAATGAAAAAAATGGAAAGTTATATATCATCAAATTTAAAACTTACAATGTAAAACATGGCCTTTTCAGGTGAAAAGAAAACTTATATCTTAGACAAAATGTTTTTAAACACATTCATCAAAGAATTACTATTTACAAAATAAAAACATCAAGATCAGATCAATAATTTGCTTATACAAAGTTGAAAATTATAGGTAAAATATAAATGCTGATTCCAAAAGCTATGAAGAGCATGAATATTAAAAGCACAATGAAATATCTTTCAGAATGGGTGAAAGTAAGAATAAAAGTAAAAATTAAATGCCGGCAAGGCTGTAGAAAGCCTGGGTCCAGAACATGGACTTAGTTGGGGCAGGAATTGTAAGGTGATGTACTCTGACAAACATTTGGTCAACTTTAAAAAAGACTAAACTGAAGCCACTGTACTCCTCTCAAGCCTGCTAGGAATGCATACATGTCCAGAAACATAACAGTACTTTTTAAAATATCTCTCAAGTTCAAGTTATTAATGATTCTTATGTATTATATATTATATCCTATATACAATTTTATTATATCATATAATAAATATATAATAAATAAAATATAATAAATATATAATGTATATTTTATTAATATAAAAGACAAATAGAATAGAAATATCCAACAAGTCAGCCACATAATAGTATCTCTTGTTATAGTTAATACTAACTGTTGCTTGCTGTCTTTCAGTGGGAGTCTTTGACAGTATTTCATCTGCCAGTCACTGAAAGCAAAGTGGTTGTAGGTGGGGTAGAGAGAACACCAGATTAAAAAAAAAAAGGAAAGGATGCATTAGGTGTTGTTATCAATCACTGTGTGAAGAGCAAGACAGTACAATAGACAGAAGTGGTTAGAAGATTCTAACCTGGAAAAGGAGAAAGACAAATGATAAGTAATCAATAGGTAAATTCAATAATTATAGATTAAGTGCTCTGAAGAAACAAAGTAGAATTGCAAAATAGAGATGAGCAAATTCTAAGTTTTTTTCAGTATCTAACAGGGCAAGAAGAAGAACAATACAATATTCAAGTTAGAAGCACTAAACAGAAATTTTAATAGAAAATGTAGGAAGTTTTCTGAGCCATGTTGCTGGCTATTTTACCTGGCTCTTATGAGAGTAAACCTTAAGGCTCCTCTTACTAAGGTCAAGTCGTGTAATTTATCCTGTCTTTGGACATCAAAAGCTCTGGGTTCAAGTTTGGGATTCAGATCAGCTGGAGATTCGATTTTTGGCCACCGTGGTTCTCAAAATCAACTCCACATATCCACATGCATGCTCTTTGTTCTGTGTCTCTGAAGGACCCTGGTGCATGCTGGGAAATTATCAATACTCAGATAACATATTCCCATTTGGAGATACAAAAGTTGTCCGTTCTACTCAGTTTAGGTGAAGAAGAGGAGGGAAGAATCTCAGTGGTTCTGTTTTTTCTACTAAACCTCTACATGGTCACCAAGTTCATTTTGTTTTGCCCTCCTGCAGCTTGAATAATAAAATCCCAGAGACAGATACTGGGGTCCAAGCTGAAGATCAGAAAAACAAAGCAGCCAACTACTAGAGACACCTTTTACCTCTACTAAATCTTCAAACCGAAAGGACAAGATCCTGTCTCCATGAATCCTTAGACTCCACACTTCAGTGAGTGCCTGTTTCTTCCCCCTTTTATTCCTCTCTCTGCCAAACCATATCACTTCTGTCTCCACTTCTCTAGTGCTGGGACTAAAGGTGTGTGACTCCCACACACTAGGATTAAAGATGTGAGCCACCATTACCTGAATCTCTTTTTGAGTCAATCTTGCATACCCATGGTAGCCTTCATCTCACAGAGTTTCCTCTGCCTCTGTCCCCCTGAGTACTGGGATTAAGGATGCCTGTTCCTACTCCCTTGCCTCTAGTGGCTTAGTTCTGCAAGCTCATCAGGTAAGTAAATAGTATTCATTCAGAAGGAATTTGCAAGTACTCTCCATCTCAACAAATCAAAGGATGTTTTTCAATTTTCCTCTACTATAGTTTAGATTGATAATGTCTCAATTTGTTAATTATGTCAAAGTGTGTGTGTATGTTTATGTGTTGGTCCTTTTTCACACACTTTCTACCTCATTTTTGGAGGCAAGGTATTTCTGTAATTTTTACAGAATAAAGGGAATGGCTCTCCTAAAAAGTATTTTTCAATTCTTATGCCTGTTTATGCATGTTTACATGTACATGTACATATTTGTACATACGTGTATATGCATGTGGAAACTTAAGGTAAACATCAAGTCTCACGTTCCATTGTTCTTTTCTTTATTTGGTAATGGACTCACTGTCTTTCAGTCAAACATAGAGCTTGCCAAGGAGCTAGTCTCATTAGCCAGCTTGCTCTCTATTTGTCTCTACCTTCTGAAATTTAAATTATAGTGGAGCACCACACCTACCTGGCATTTATGTAGTTTTCCAGGTAGTCAGAAGACTGGTCCTCCATACTTGCATGATGTGGGATTTCCCTCTGTATGGTCTGAATATATTTTATTGACATTAGTAAATAAAGGAGCTGCTTTAAGCCAATGGATTAACAGAATATAGCCAGGATGGAAAGGATATATAGAGAGCATAGGCAGAGCCAGGGAGATGCCATGTAGCTGCCAGAGGAGAAAGACGCCTGTGTGCCAGTACCAGTAAACCACGAGCCTCGTGATAATATATAATATAATAGAAATGGGTTAATTTAAAATGTAAGAGCTAGCTAGAAATATGCTTAAGCTCTTGGCCAACAAGTACTGCAATTAATATAGTTTCTGTGTGATTATCTATTTTTTAATATTTATTTATTTATTATTTATACAGTATTCTGTCTGCTTGTATGCCTGCAGGCCAGAAGAGGGCGCCAGACCTCATTACAGATGGTTGTGAGCCACCATGTGGTTGCTGGGAATTGAACTCAGGACCTTTGGAAGAGCAGGCAATGCTCTTAACCGCTGAGCCATCTCTCCAGCCCAAGCCATCTCTCCAGCCCGAGCCATCTCTTCAGCCCGAGCCATCTCTCCAGCCCTCTGTGTGATTATTTAGGATCTGGGCAGCCAAAAAATGAACAAGTAGTCTCTGCCAACACCTGCACAAATGCTTTACCCACTGAAGAATCTCCCCATGCCCATGAGGTTCTGAAATTATATTAAACTCTCAAGTATCACCCCTCCCCAGAAAGGCCAAGAAGGTACAAGACCCCAGGAAAAATGAATCTGGTTAATAAACAACAAAATGGTACAATTAGACCAATATTGACAAAGCACATTGAATATTATCTTGCATAAATGACCTTTGCATTCACAGAATGTTATACACTTTTTGTAGGACATGATGAATTTGAGTTGTTATTTCCAAAGAACACATGATCAATTTTCCTTTATTTTATACCAACTACACAGAAATCCATGGGACTAAAAGTTGTCTCTGGCAGGAAGCAGTTTGTGAATTTTTTAAGTCTAACTTTTCTAAAGAGATGCAATCACTGATCTAATGTCCATTGTTACCTGCATAGTTAGAAACACAAGACAAGAAATGAGAAGTGTCTTTCAGCTATGTGTGGTATTCACCACCTGCTCTGTCTCACTGCCATGTTCCAGTGGCTGAACCTGGGTCTAACTTGGAGGTCCCTCTAATTAAATTATTCTACAATGAAATGTTTTTAAACAGAGTTGTGCAGCATATAAACTACAAAAATAAACAAATGGCTTTAAAATGTAACTATACAATAAGCATTTATAGGTTAAGACACTTGTGTAAATGGTTTGTAATCTCTACAAAAGTACAAACTTGACACTTACATTCAAGGAATGAGTTCAGTATATAAGTATTAGACATACTGATAATTATTTTAATAGAAAAGTAAGAGCACTAATAGAACTTAGAAAAACAAAAGATTATTTCTAAGCTGTACTTTGAAAAATATTTGGGGTGAGAAAGTGGTATGAAAAATGAAAATGTAAAGTGGTTGTCAATTTTAGATGTTCACAATAATATATTAGATAGAATGATGCAAGGGAGACTTAAAATATCCTACATTACCTTCTAACAGTACAAGAAGACTTTCTCCAGATGAATATAAGATCTCTATTTTCAAAACCATTCTGAAGTTCCAGATTCTGATAGTAATTTAAAGACTTTCCTCTAGGGATGAAATTATATCTGCATGGAAAGTTTTCATGAAATCTAAAATAACTCATTTAGGGTTAGAAATTCTGCTCTAGAACAAGGAGCTGCATTAAATGGAAAACAGTTCTTGCAAAACATTGTGTTGTACTTTTTCTAAGAATTTCTACCTTATATAATTCTATGGGTATGGTATCATTCTTTTTTGTCAGTATTAGGAGTTTGTCAGAGTTTCTAAGATTATTCCTGGTGTTCATTTCAATGACTCACCAATCTTCCATAACTCTGAGTCTCTTAGCAACATTCAGGTGTTACCTCATTCTGTCAAAAGCAGTCCCAAATAAATATGAGAATGAGTAAAATAATAATAACTCAAATAAAGAAGAAGTTCATTTCTGACTCACACACAGAAAAAACTCTTAATAAGCTGGACAGGCACAGTGCAGCAGTTCCACCATGATCAATTAAAGATCTAAAATTCTTCTTTCCATTCCCTCCACTACTCAAGGCCACCAGTTGGCCCAGGCCACTTATCAGAGACCCAGCCATGATGAATGTTTTCCAGTCAGCAAAAAGAATGAAGGAAAATGAGAAGATTAAAAACAAAAGAGAAATTCTTAGCTGGCTATCACATCTAAAGAAATATCATGGACATTTCCCACAGACATTTCGGTGTGCATTCACCTAGACAACTCTTAAATCCTATAACCACATTAATTATGAATGTGCTTGTAATGACAGTGTCTTATTTGAGAACAGTGCTAGAAGGAATATTGCCTGTAAACAGTGACTCCTTCCCTAATGTCTACTCAACTCTCCACAATAAAAATACAGCAAGAGCAATCACTGGATAAAATGAAAACGGAAGTTTTAGTTGATAAGAAGCTTCCAACAAGATAAGTGTCTTGGCTTCATCTCATGACTTATAACACAAGCACATCGAACTAACATGCTTAGATGAGATTAACATACTTGGCTATACCTGCCTCAGCTTCAACTGTTTAGTTTTAGAAAAGTCTTTTCTTTTCCCAATATTGAAGTTTGAAACCAAGACAATGTGTGTGCTGGGCAAGCATTCTATATCCCCTACCCTCATTATACACCTTATTTGGAAATAGTGTCTCTCTCTTAGATTCTCGCGTTGGCTTGAATGTGTTCTGTTCTTAGGTGGAAACTTGTGGTACACCAGTCTCAGCTTCCCCAACACCTGGAAGTACAAACCTGAGCCTTCATCTAGTCTCAAAATCTTTTGTAAAAGAGCTAAGGCATGACATCTTTAAGTCTCAGGGATGCCATTTTCTGGTGTGTGAATGCTGAAATGTCCAGGAACAATATAGCTCATTTTATACAGGCATGGTAAGGGAGCCCTATTTACTCAATTACTGGAGAGTGAATATAAATTTTTAAGATGATAAAAGAAATTAAAGAAAGGAAGTTCTCTTTTTAAGTCAACTTTTAGTTGACTATGAAAGGCAACTTTATCACCTTCATATCAACAGAATTCTCTTTACTGCCTTGATGGATGAGATGAGGTACTGGAGTTCACAATTAAGGTGAATTATTTATTTATACCTACAGCTTAAGAACTTTAGGATGTTACTAGTAAAGTGTGCAGTGTGCAGCTGTTTATAGGAACTAGTACTGATGCCAGCAAAATATTCAGTCAGTAAAAACAGCTCTTAATGACTCTAGGATAATCAATTTTTTATGTTTATAGAATTAAAACTGTGTAACTCTGGCTTTGAATAATTTTCCTATAAAAACTGATAGAATGCAAATACTGTAGACAACAACCTTGGAAGTATGAACTTATAACACACTCTGTGTTTGTTAATTGGGAGACCCATGTGTACCTCATTCTCAGTATCATCTCATTAAGTCAGTGAATCCAGATTCATCTACTGGGTTCTTTAATTTGATGCAATGTCTTAAAGGAAGGACTATCACTAAAAGGGATCAAACAGAAAACTCAGAATTGAAAATGATAATGATACAAATACTAAAAGTTTTCTTTAATCACTTCAACAAAGAAAATAAAGGATTTATAAATGAGAATATGGCCATCTATTTATTTGGAAAATATAGGAAATATGAGGGGAGATGGCTGATCCTACTTCTGGATACTCTGAGACAATGCTCATGATATTCTGTCAAACTGGAAACTTTCAAGAATTTCTTAACTTTCAACTTGATTTAACATCTCAATTATACAGTGCTTCCTCAGTTTAGAGAGATCTGAGGTATTCATCATCATCAGTAATCTGATGTACTGACCGAAATTGCAACTGCTATGTCTCTGAGATTTGAGACCTATTTAGAAATAAGGACACTTCTCTCTCTCTCTCTCTCTCTCTCTCTCTCTCTCTCTCTTTCTATCTTTCTCTCTCTGTATGTGTGTGTGTTTCTATATCTTTCTCTCTTTCTGTGGGGAAGAAAGGGAGAGGGAGAGAGATTGCCAGAAATCAATCTTGAGTGTCACACCTTGGGAATTATTCACCTAGTTTTGGCAGAAGGTTTATCTTTCTTGACCTAAAACTCAGCAAGTATTCTAGGCTGATTGGCCTGAAAACCTCAGGAATCTAACTGCTCCTGGGATTACAAGTGCATATCACTAGCCCAGAGATTTATTGAATGTGGACACACTGGAAAGAGGAATAAAATAATATATATCAATCTGAAGTCCATCTTCTAAAACATGGGGAGTTTGAAAGAAGGCAACACACACACACACACACACACAGAGAGAGAGAGAGAGAGAGAGAGAGAGAGAGAGAGAGAGCGCTCAGGGAAAGAAACTCTTTGCTACAAAATCATTATCTGTCTGGACCCTGCCAGATATGACTGCCAATATAATTCCCATGTTTTTGCTTTAACATATCAAGTTTGAGGTGAAATGAGCCCATGTTTGAAATTAATACAAACAAGTAAAATTCAAGGTTAGAATACTTTCAGTTAATGTCAGGTGATCAGTCATAAGAACATTTCTAAGTAACCTCTTGGCAATTAGTTACTTTTGGAAGGGTTAGTATGAGCAGGTCTATCTTGTTGAATTGAGGCTGCATTGTCCCACGCCAATCAGGTTGGCCTCAAACTCTCTTCCTACTCAAACTTCTCAAGTTATGGGATTAAAGGCAAGGGGATGCCATATAAAGCATGATTTCATTTTAA
Organism: Microtus oregoni; assembly: GCF_018167655.1. Taxonomy (NCBI): domain Eukaryota; kingdom Metazoa; phylum Chordata; class Mammalia; order Rodentia; family Cricetidae; genus Microtus; species Microtus oregoni. Next base: position 47,137,188 of record NW_024543061.1, on the reverse strand, counting down.
TTCTGACAATTCACCCTGTCTATTTGTCTGGTGATGCGGGAGTTTCCTGTATTTTCTGTAATTATCATTAATGAATAAAGAAACTGTCTTGGCCTGTTGATAGGGCAGAATTTAGGTAGGCAGGGGAGACAGAACTGAATGCTTGGAGGAAGAAGGGCAAGTCAGCCAGCAGCCATGGAGCTGCCACCAGAAAAGGATGCCAAAATTTTACCTGGTAAGTCACAGCCTCGTGGCAATACACAGATTAATAGAAATGGGTTAAACTAATATGTAAGAGTTAGCCAATAAGAATTTAGAGTTAATGGGCCAAGCGGTTATTTAAATAATACTGTTTCTGTGTGGTTATTTTGGGGCTAAGCTAGCTGGGCAGCCGGGATGAACAATCAGGCCCTCCCCCAACAGTCCTGTATGATGTTTTGTTATTGTGTCTATGAACTATTCTTGTACACAATGAATTTGTTTAGCTAACATAGCTGGCATTTTCACCTGGGTTCTGGGATTGAGCTCAGATCCTCATATTTGCATAATGAGTACTTCATCAGTTGAGCTAAGCCTTCATTCCCATGAAGGACTGGCAATTGTTATAAAATAGGTTCTATACAAACTGGTAAATTATCTGTGAAGTGTACGAGTCACCTGTCATAGCAAATTAAAAGATTTAATGAACATTCTGTGTATCTGTGTATTAAATCAACACTAATCTAGAGAGAGTATTTATTCCTGTCTTCTAGTAGATTTCAATTGAGTATCTGTGGCATTGATTTAGAAACTACACAGATATATTTAGAAATAAAAGGGGAAACCAAAGCAATATTGTAAATTCTAAGCTGCTACAGTTTTCTGATTCCAGGTAAGTCAAAAGATCAAAAGAAAAGGCAATTATTGTCTGAAAAGAAGACAATACAGATTTGTGATACAAATTGAAACACAGAAAAAGACTCACAAATGATCACAGAGGATGCTGTATGAAGCACCAGAATGCAATAAAGCCTCAGAAGTCAGTCAACGCCATGATGGAAGCCTCACTTCAACTCTAAGCAAAAGGGAATTTCCAGTGTTATTGAAAGGGTTTGAAAAATAGGAAAACAGATATCTTTAGAGACATTTGTACCACATTGGATATTGGTTGTCCTAAACACTAAAACTACAATTAAAGATTTTAACCACACATAGCAAATGGTTCAAATAAGCAAGCAACAGTGTACCAAGTGAATTTTGTTGATCTGAAGGATCTGTGAAATTTTTAATAGTTTATCTTATGAGACATAGGCAACAGTCTACTGTCTATCCATATTTCACTGTGAATGTGCTTACATATTACAAATTACAATTAAATTTATAAAGTACACTGGTCCAATAAACACTGGAATATACATTATTTAATTCAATATCAGGTCATACATTTATTATATACATATGAACTTATGTATTTTTCTTCTCTTACTGTCATTAGTTAACCCACTAGAGGCATTTAGTACAAATGCTACAGTATGGTTGTATTTCATTAATTCAATTCTTCAATTCTCAGAACTATATTTTAACTGTTATTAATTTATTATTTTATGTGTCTAAATTTTCTACTTGTATGTGTGCATGGTGCCTATGGAGGCCATAATAGGCTGTCAGATCTCCTGAAATTGGTGTTTACAAGTAGTTGGAAGCACCATGTGGGTGCTAGGAATCATTAACATCCTCTGTAAGAACAACAAATGTTTTAATGGCTAAGCCAGCTCTGTAGTCCTTCTACACATATTTCATTGGCAATGAGTATTTGTTATATGTGTAATGGATTTTCAATACTTTGATCAGGTAATCTCTTCAGCTATATTCTGAATGCTTATTTTTAGATAAGGAGTATAGAGTTAAAAGACTTATTAAACATAACAATTATTTATATTTTTATTGGTTTGGCCTAAAAAGAAGCTACTTCTTCTTTCTATATAAAATATTCTACTTTTCTAGGTTACACTCTTGACTTTTAGAATAATAATTTGAAAGTGGACTAGTTATATTCCTAATTTTGAACCACATTTTATGTGAAATTTGTCCAATTATATATACAAAGCAGACAAAATGACATACACACATAAATTCTAGGGATTGAGTTTCTTTCCTGATAGTTTTGTAATTATTACAATATTTTGTTTGTTTGTGTGTGTGTGTGTGTGTGTGTGTGTGTGTGCGTGCATCTGTGCATTTTCAGGTCACAACACACAGGTGGAATTCAGATGACAGATTTCAAGAACAGTTTTCTCTTTTCCACCATTAGAGTCTCTGAATTGGACTTAGATCTTCAGATATGGTCGCATATTGAATCATATTGCTAATCCCTCATAAATAATTTTATTTAGTTATGATGTATAGAAGTGTACATCAGTAGTTTTTCCATAGAAATATAAATGATTTTTTGCATGTATGGATTTGAAAGGTACCACTTTGTAAAATTGTACACATTAAATATCAAGAAAACCAAACCTTTGCTGGACCATTACAAGTCCATGCAGCTCTGAAACCCGAACATTAAACATAATTCCTGACTTATCCTTTAGAACATGTCTTGAGTAATCTAGGCAGACAGGTGAGCACAGTAACTTGCAGCCTAAAAAGCTGTAAACCAGTAAAGGTGGAAAAAATGGTATCTTCTTGGCTAAGATATTATACCTTGAGGGAAGTCCTACTAAATGAGAGAGAACCTTTTTAGGGAAAGCCCTGGTGCATGTGCTTAGGACGTTGGTGTTGTTTGTAGTTGCTGTTGTTTTCCTATCTATAGCATGAGTTGGGGGGAAAGCCCTTTTGATTATGCAGTTGTTTCCTATCTATAGAGTGAACTGGGGGGATAAGCCCTATGGTCTATGCAGCAGCAGGCTGCAAGCTTGTCCTATCCCTGCAAAGATACTAATTCCAATTTTTCCTCAACTTAAACCATCTATGACATAATAACTCCACATCTCTCTAGTTCTCATTTGTCCTTGTGGATATGTGGTTAAAGAGACATGTAACTCACTAGAAATGACACTATATTATATACACACACAACACAGATACACACACATACATGCACATATACAAACACAAAAAGGTGACTTCTTTGATTCTCCTAGAATAATTTCAGGCATCTAACAATATAATGTGTGGCTGATGGAATCAGAAAACAGATGGGGGATGTGGAGTTCAGGCTTTTCTACTGTAGCCTGCAAACACTCCAGTTCCATACAAGAAAGAAAACGCACGAAGGGCACTACTCCCATGTGTCTATTTACAACCCCACTTTGATGAGTACTGGGAATACTTTTTCACAGTAGTGAGTCCTAGTGAACAAAATAGGATGTTATATAATGTCTAAAACACAACCTACTTTGTTGAGAGAACAATACTTATTATCTACAAGTTTCTAAACCTCTCAAGATTGGCCAAACCACCAAATAATTCCTCACACTGAGCTGTCTTTATATCTCAACAAAGGTAAATCAAGTCAATAGATACTTTGGTGCAAAGATTTTAATAGTAAAGCATAATAATTTACATAAATAAAGAAGGCTTGCTTCCAGGAAAATACCTGATAGCAATCAAAATGTCTATGTAGAGCAACAAGAAGATGAATAAGCTAGATTCTACTGTATTATTCATCATCGCTTTTTATCTATTATTCCAGATTATTTATTATTAAATATGGAGTCTATATTCAATTTAAATAGCATTAAAGTAGTTATATTTCTCACTTGTAAGCCTCCATTTCAATTGAAGGCAACTTTAATGTACTAATGCAGAAAGAGCATGCATTGACTTTAAAGCTACATACAAGTCTGAGAGTTCAGATTTGTTTAGCACACTCTCCTTGCTAGCATGAACTTACATTGCTAACTGTCACAAACCCAAACTAAACATGTTAGCTAACTAAAGTTACACCTGAAGGATTAAGGAGTTACAATGTGCACATTTGGACTAATGCCCAAGAAGGGAACCATGAAATACTGATAATTTTAATAGTTGGATTCCTTTGATGGTGTTAATTTACAAGGTGTGTACAAGAAGAGAAACCAAGAAAGTATTTTAATCTGTTCTGACCCACACATTTTCGAAGTCTCCTTTCTATTTTCAGATTGAAAATTTACCAAGTCTTAATTTAACTGCCTACATTTATTTTCAAGAACAAATAAAACTTACTGGTTCATGTCATTTGTTTTTCTAAAAATTAATTTACTAGCAAATGCTGATAGCATGTCTTCCAAGATCTCTGTAGGTGACAAAGAATGAAAATAAAAGAAAATATTAAAGAAGATTTCTCATGTATTTGTGAAATTACGAAGGCATAGGAACAGAGCAATTGATGTTAAAGCAATGTCTAGCCAAAGGCTCTTCCTGAAATCTCAGGACCCCCTGAATGAAACAGAAAGGCAAGAGGAACCTTTTTATAGAGGTTAATATATTTTATATGTTTACATTATAAACACATATACACACAGACTTTTATTTTAGTTTGAAGGAAAAAAATATGTGGGTGTGTCTGAAAATACCAGTGGACTCCACAGGCAGCAAGATTGTGACATTATGGAAGATAAATAATAAATATTATTTCTAGATCTTCTGGAAACAAATAATTGTTACAAAATAAACAGATATATAAATGTTATGTTATTTGGCACAGTGGTTTAATGGTTAGGGAGAAGGGAACAAGTGTATTTAACACTCAAGATTTGTTTAAGACTTTTAATACAATTTTTTTTTTTTAGTTCCGAGGTTTAAACCTACGGGTTCATAATGTTAGCCAGATACTCTACGATAATGCTACATGACCATTCCAATAGCCATGCAGATGTAGCTTTTCTTTGTACTGTTTTCATTATGAAATTTAAGCCAGCACTGTCCCATCAGTAGTGAAAACATTTGCAAATGAAAATTAGTGTAGTAAAGACAGCATGTAGAGGACAAAGCCAAGATCACAAATATCAATCTTATACAAATTAATATTATTTTCATGACAGAAATTAGACCAAGAAATTGGCTACCAATAAAAAATTACACTGAATATAACCTCCAAAATAATACCTGGAAGTGTAAGTTATAAATTATATTTTATGGCTGTCAGTGCTATCTCATGCATGTCATGGCATGATGCAATAGAAAAAAGAATAGGTAGTCTATCCCTTTAACAAGACTAAATCTTATCTCATATATTATTAAAGTCATATAAAATATTTTTTAAATATCACCGGGCATTGGTGACACATGCCTTTAGTCCCAGCACTTGGGAGACAGAGGCAGGCAGATCTCTTTGAGTTCTACGCCAGCCTGGTCTACAAGAGGGAGTTCCAGGACAGGCCCCAAAGCTACACAACAAAAAACAAAAACAAAATTTTATAAATATCATATGCAATGCCTTTAAAAATATTTGGATAAACTTTAAATTTAAAATCTTTATAAAGGTTCATCTTATTAAACTAAAGTTTTCCATCCATTCATTAACACATCTCATTTTGATAAAAACCCACTCATCAACATTAAACTTGGTTTGCATTTAGAAGCATCACGGAGACACATCAATAGGTTTGTCAATAAGAATGTTTCCAGAGATTACCTATATGAATATGGTGGCACCATCTCACACACAGGAAGTCAACTAAAAAGGCAAGTGAGCTTAGTAACATCTATCTCTCTGCTTCCAGAGCCTGCACCCAATATGGCAGCTGTCTTAGTGTTCTTGTTCTCTTTCCTTCTATTTTTTTTTTTTTGAGGAGCAATTCACAACCCCAAAGTCAATTTTTACTAAAACAGTACTATAAGCAAGAGACCTGGACTGAATATATGTAAAATATTGGATATCAAAGTCTCCCAAATTTCCATGTAGTCAAGACTTGATTCTGAGGGTGTTGCTTTTGTCAGGTGCTGTGTACCAGTAAAAGGAATCATCTTGCATGAAATGTTTAGGTTATGTGGATTGTGGGACCCCCGTCCATTACCCTTTCTCCTACTTTCTGGCCACAAGGTGATCAATTGCTCCATTATATAATTCCTGCTGTTAGGATTTGGTATCACAATTAGAGGCCAAATAGCAATAGTTCCACCGGAGTATGAACTGGAACATTTAAAACCAGGGACCCAAATAAACCCTGTCTTCATTGTTTGTCAATAGTTATAGGCATTGGAATGCCTATATCACATCGCCTTATTAATCCAGATGGAGGGTTGAATTAAAATGTTGAAAAATGTACTGTTTTCAATTCCACTTTAAGTTTCAGACATATTTTAAATCCGTCATTTCAAGCAGGTTTTTTCTAGGTTAAGAACTTGGAGTCAGTGAGCTAATTACTGATAGTTATGAACATCAAGTACTGTATCACTGATGGCATATGTTTAGGTATTCCATTTCCTAATTATTTTAACATCCATTTGATATCAAGAACACTTTGATCCCAGATCATCACAACCATTACATGACAGATTGAGCAAGAAAAGATGCAAGGTACATGTTGCATAGAAAGAACAAAAGGGCTGTTTTCACACTATTGAACTTCAATAAACACATGATACAAGCAAAAACCTTGTGTAAAAGCACTCGTGAAATATTAGACTTAGTAGCAATGAACCGAGACTCATTAAATTTATGTTTAAGAAATGATTTAGTGGAGTTTTATATTATGCACAACATACATTTTCATATATAACAAATGAGAGAAAGTAATTGATGTTTCCTATATTCAGTCATGTGTAGTCTCGTCCATTATCAACATCGCTAATCAGAGCACTTCAATTTCATAAATGGTGAGCCTACAATTAAGTATTTCTACTCTTAGTTCATAGCTTACATCAGGGTTCCTTTTCTTTGTTTTGTTTTTCAAGACAGGGTTTTGTGTAGCATTGGAGTTTGTCCTGGAACTAGCTCTTATAGAGCAGGTTGGCCTCAAACTCATAGAGATCTTTCTGCCTTTGCCTCCCGAGTGCTGGAGTTAAAGGCATGCACCACCACCATCTGGCTCTGGGTTCCTTTCTAGTGCTGATCAATCTTTGGATCAAGGCAAATGTATGTTGACATGCATTCACTATTAAACCATCATATAGAGTTACTGCTTCACCCATCTACTGTACCTTATATCTTAATTAATCTATTCCTTTAAGCCCCAGTGACCAGCACCATTGTTACTGTTTTTATTGTTTTATTCCTGTCTAGAATGTCTTGCAGTATGTAACCCATTTGTATGTCTCATTGAGTAGTGTGCATTTCAGGTTGATGGAGGTTTTGTACAACACAGGTTGCTCAGTTTTTTAGGTGAGAATAATAATAAATTAAAAAGAGTTTGTCTAATATGGGTACTAAAGAAAATTTACTTTTTCCAAAGTTCTGGTAGTCAGGAATATTAGCGAAGAGCAGAATCTTGTCAGCACACAGCATGAATCCCTTTGAGCATATACAGGCATGTGGTTACTGGTACACACAGCAAAAGCATGTCTAATCTTGTAAGAAATTTTCAAACTATTGTGTGATTTTTCAAGTTGTAAGAGAAGTCTTTTTATATTTTAGATAAAAATCCTTTTTAGTATGTAGCCTTTGCAAAAGTTTTCCCCAAATGCAGCTAGTCTTTTCATCCTTTTGACACTGTATTTTTACAGTGCTATAACTAAGTTTTAATGATATTCATCTTATCAATATATTCTTTAATGAAATGTCTTTATTCACACTGAGGCAAAATAGTTTTTTCCGCTATACTTATCATGCAGCAGTTCTGTAGCCTAGCATTATATACGTGGGCTTTTAAAACATTAAGTTTAAAGGAAATGTGTGAAATGAGGGCCCACATTAAATTTTTGTACATAGGTCTACAGTTTTCCAGCATCCTTTATTAAAAATAAAAACTCTTCTTACCTATTGTAAGTCCTTTACTCCTATATCATAGGTCAGTTTCCATGTTTATGTGGATATATTCCTGGGCTCACTTATGCTACTTGATTAGTCTGTCTTCTCACCAAAAGTACATTATCTTGACAATATTGATTTTTTTCTGGTAAGTTTTTTATTAAAAAATTTTTTTGTACAATTTTTTCTCATTTTACATAGCTATCCCCATTCCTACCCCCTCCCCATTTTCTATCCATGAACATGGAATTTCTCTCCATGTATTTTTATATTTGATTTATCTTATTAGGATTCAATAGATTTATGTACTACATATTTTACTAGCTTCATCTCTAAGGCTATCATTTCTGATGTGCCAATGTGAATCACATAGCATTTTTATTTGAAAAATTTTACTGCCATTATTAAACTAAAGAAAATAGATTTTTGTCCCCCATTCTTCTTTAATTTGCATCTAGCAGCCCTATTTTCAATGTTTCCTATTTCCAGAAATTTGAAAGATTTTATTTTTGATTATGTATATGGACATTATCAACCTGGGTACAGATGCCCAGGCAGCCAGAAGAGGGCATTAGGTATCCTGGATTTGGGTGTACAGACTGTTCTGAGTGTCCAGCAGGTGTATTTGGAACTGAAATTGGGTCTTCTGCAAGAGCAGAATATGTTTTTACCACTAAGCCTTCTCTTTCCTTCAGAGTTCCTATAGTTTGATTTTGACCTTCCCACAATGTACATTTTAGTTACTTTTCTTGACTTATGTCAACTAGAATTTGTATTATGTAATAGAAAAGTGGAAGTAAAATGGAACACCCTCACTCTTTTGGATCTCTTGGAAAGCTTTGTTTTTAATGATTTTTATCCCTATTACATATTCTATAGGAGTTTTATAGATATTTTTCATCATGTGAGAAAATTTCTTTTATTCTCATTTCACTCAATGATTTTGTTATGAATAAGTGTTGAGTTCTTCCAAGTCATTTTCCAAACTACTGAGTTCATTTTTCTTTTAGTTTGTGGTTGCAAGGGGTTACATTAACCCATCTTTCTCTGTTAAATCAGCCTTGCTTATTTGGAATAATCCCTACTTCATCATGTTGTAAAATTATTTTTATAGATTTTGGGTTTTTTTTCTTCTTCATTCATAAGAGATACAAGTCAATACATTTCTCTTCTTTTTTCTAATTAGGGTATGATTACAAATATACAGATTAAAAATGATAGTTTATTTTATTCGATATCAATGGTTTCAAAAGTAAATGAATTCCTAGGTCTATAAAAGAGCTTTTAAATGTCTAAGAAAGTAGTGACAGTGGGCAAACTTTGGTGGAAATTGAAACCCATGTTCTTTTTGTAAACTTGAATGTAGAGAAGAAAAAAATAAATACTACGAAAATGTTTCTTTGTCTAACAAGCAATGACAAATGTTCCACATAGAAAGAAGGAAAATCTAATTAAGACAATATTCAGTTAAGGTAAGTGAATTTTATCAGTGAGGAGAGTAAAGTATTTGAATTTTTGACAAGGTTGTTATCAAGGTTTTATGGAGTCAAATAAAATATTAAGTAGACTTAGGAGCTAAACAAGAAGTAAAAACATCTTTGTAACTTAGTAACGTACATTTTTCATTCATTATTTTCAAAACTCATTTGAGTTATTTTTATAAATATATATACCAAACAGAAGTTTAGAAGTGCAGTTCTAACCCCCAGTCCTCAGATCTACAGGGCATCCTGGTCTACCTTTTCTCTGTGCACCCGACCTTTAGAAACAAGAACATAGCAATTATGTCTATGCTGAGCTAGCACCTTGCATTTTTCTTCCTAACAATAAAAGTGTATCAAGCAAGCACACAGTGCATTCTAGTTTTCATAAAGATATGACTGCCCTTTATTTTTAGATTTCTGAGGAAAAAATATTCAAAAGTGTATTTAGAGGCATTGAATAACATTTCTGAATTTTGATAAATCTCTTTCACACCCACGCCTAAGTGATTATTTCAAATTAATTTCAAAATAGGTTGTCCGCCTCAGCAAGCTCTCTTTTGTTTTCTGGCCTACTAATAGCCTTTTATTAAACAGCTGTTCCTACTGAGTTTACTGCCTTCTTGCTCCAGTGGCCACAGCCTTTGATACCTCAGCATTTTCATACAGCTCATTAGACACTCCACACTTTAAAGGAGAGTGATGGGAATGAGTCCCTCCAAAAGGATTTGAGCTAACATAAGCCAATCCTGTTATTGGTTAAAAAAAAAAATCATTGTCACCACTCCCAAAGTGCAGAAGCTCTGCATGCCTGTGCTTCTGCATTTTTGCTTGGCTGGAGTGTTCAGGAACAGCATTTGGTGTAGGAAGAAGTGGAAAAGTAGATGACAAAGTTCAAATGGAAACAGGAGTCGTGCAGTCTGACCACTTGTTCCATAAGTATGTCCTCTACTCTAGCTGTTTGACTAAGGTGGGGGAGGTCTCAGTCATACAATACAGACACATATTACGGTTGGGTATATTGTATAAATTAGAAGTGTGGAATTTGGTCAAGATATATGAAATTATGTAAACTCAAATCATGGAGTATTCAGACGAGTAGTCTTCCAGTATGTTCGGAAAACCTTTGTAAGTTCGCCAGAGTCTCCAACATTGTTCCAAAGTCCTCTCTGGGATTTTTTGGGGACTCCCTTCATCATAGGCATACAATTTTCAAAATAAGATATGAGCCAATCCACTTGCATATACTTCTCTTTCCTGTCTGAGGAAGCAGGTCAGTGCCAGATTTTACATTTATTTATTTTTTGTTAATTTTCAACTCTCTCTCTTTTTTTTTTTTTTTGGCCCAGTTTTTCAGTCTGTCAAAATAATTCAAAGCCTTGGTTTGGAGCTCTGTTCTATTCGTTATCCCTTCCAGCTGTGTCACTCTCGAACTTGAAAGCGTGTCTTCATCCAAAAGGCTGATAAAATGTTGAAATTCATCCAAGAACTGGTTCCTATGGCAGGATCTCTCACTGTATGTAATAGGATGATAAAGACTCGGTAGGGAAATACAAATAATAATGAAATAATCGTTAAGATAAGAAGACTCTAATGAGTGCTGGCAAAGCGAAACATCTGGAGGGTCCTTTTAAAAAGACATTGTGGAGATCAACCATAATTTACGAAGTACAACATACATCTCAGTATAGAATTTTTTTTTAAGGAAGCAATTAATTTATTGAATTAAATTCTAAGAACATTTATCCAGGCATTTTTATAATTTCTTATTCTTTTTTTTTAATTGCGAAAAGAAGAAAAAAAACATAAACAAAAAAATAAGTTTCCACCTCCTCCCAGCCTCCCATTTCCCTTCCCCTCCTCCCACCCTTCTCCCCCTCCTCCCACCCTTCTCCCCCTCCCCCCACTCCTCTCCCCCCCTCCCTCTCCAGTATAGAATTTGATGAAACTTTAGTACAGTTACAGGATTCTGTAGGCATCACCACAGTCTAAATTAAGAAAATGTCTTTTATCCCAAATAGACCCCCTTGCACCCACTTCCAGTCAATCCTCAAGTCCATTGCCAGAACCACGCTACCACCAATCTGCATTCTGCCTTTATATAATAGCCTTTTCTGGGAATGTTTTATGAAAGGAGCCACAAAGTGCATCTGGTTTCTTTGCCCACCTTAGTGCTTAGGTTTTTATCTTTCCTGTTATGATTTATTATTTGTGTGTTCTTATACACTGCTAAATAGTGTGCTATCATATCAGTGTGCTAACTGCTCATACACCAAACTTAACTGTTTGTAGCTAACATAAGAAGAGTCTCGCTGGACTTCAGCTTCCCTGTGGCATAGGTTATAAACACAAATATGAAAGAAAGTGAAAATTTGAATAACTTTATTATGGAGAAGCCTAAACCTTCAGAGTCTGGCAAACTGCATCCTGATGCCCTTGACCTGTTCTGATTTAGTTTTAGAATTATCAAAGCATTTGGGAACACCCAGGCTGAGAAAATCATCTGAGTTACCAGTTTTTATATACATTTTCATTAAACAGTCTTGGAATATTCTATTCCACGTCTTGGGGAACTCAAACTGGCCTGTCCTAAAGGGGCCCTCTGGTCTACCAGTTTCCAGATTGAAGATGGATTAATTTTTATAACATATTTGGAATAAATTCAGACCAATTATTGGGCAATTAGATGCCTATTATTTCTAAACTCAGGTTTTCTGGGGGCATTTATTCTAAAAGTGAAATTATACTTCGATTCAAGGAAACCTTGAATATATTTCTGTGAACTGTGTTTTAGAAGTTCTTTTTTTAAATCATCTTTTTTATTAATTTTTTAAAATGTGTATTTCGATCATAGTTATCTCCCTCTCCCAGTTCCTCCCAGGTCTCTCACTGCCTTCCCAACCACTCAACAGAAAAAAATATGGGATTCTCTCTCCCAGAAGAAGTGCTGGCAAATACTTCAAGCATTTTTTTTAATTAAAAATAAACCTCTTGACCCACACAAGAAGAGAAACATCAAGTCGAATGATCTACTTAGAAGAGAAGGAATGATTTAGAAAAATTACACTACCACTCTAAAACTCAATATTTTTTTTTGACAGATGAGTCTTTTAATAGAAAAAAAAATACACCTGCAACAGTAGCAACACACATTTCTTCGAATCCAGACAGGTTTCAGTTCTTCACCTTGGGAGGTGGCCTATACACACCTACAACCACAGCGTGGTCCCGTTCGTAGGGCTCAAGTGTCAGCTGCTCCTGGGGCTTCATATTCTCCTGTTGCATCTTCTTCACTTCAGATGCAAACACAGCTTCTGCTGAGGCTGTGGAGTCAATGCAGTTCGCCTTAATGGAAATCACAAAGTGTCCTCCATTCCTCAGGGAGGTGTGGGCATTCAGGGCCACAATCCGGGTTTGGTCTGGCTGTGCCACATCGGCAAAGATCACATCCACCATGGCGATAAGCATGCGGTATTTGTGTGGGTGTCGGGCATCTTCAATCACAGGAATAATGTTGGTCCTCTTCTTGGCCAAGTTGATGAGGTCCCGGCCAGAACGGTGGGAGAACTCAACTGCATAGACCAGACCATCCGGGCCAACGATGTCAGAGACGTGAGAGACGGTGGTGCCTGAGGCTGCCCCGAGGTAGAGCAACTTGGCCCCTGGCTTGATGTGGATCTGGTCTACACCGCCCAGGATTGCTGCTGCCAGCTCGGAACGGAAAGGGTTCCAGGCTCGGTATTCAATTTTGTCATCTCCCTCTGAAATAGAGACTCTCTTCTCCCCATACACAGACTCTCCAGGGACCAGATTCTTTGTGACAAGGGCACCCTCCTTTCCACGACAGATAAAGACGCCTTCATGACGATGTGGTTCCACCATCACATTCTTCCCTGACTGGTTTCCTCTCTTGCCTCCCCGGCCACCACCTCCAGCCCGGCCGCCCCCAGACTGGAAGCCTCCACCTCGTCCACCACCTCCTCCTCTACCTCCTCGTCCTCTGAAGCCTCCACCTCCACCTCCACCTCCACCTCGGCCTCCACCAAAGCCTCCTCGACCTCCGCCAAAGCCTCCTCGTCCGCCTCGTCCTCCTCTACCAACTCTGTCACCACCAAAGCCTCCTCTGCCACCAAAGCCACCCCCACAGGGGCTGAAACCTGGCTTCATCACTGCGTTCTGGTTGCGTGGCTCCGGCAATCAGCGGCGTCCCTTAAAACTCAATATTTTTTATCTTTCAAATAGGAACTTAAAAGCCAATTTAATGAATATGTACAAAAACTTTACCTGTTTTAAATGCCTGGAACACCAATAACAACAGAATTTGGTAGTAATATTGTATTGCTATAATTTCTGTATTTTCATTATTATTATCATCCTGGGGCAGAAAATATAATATTATCAAAAGATTTGGGCATTAAAGCTAAACAATAACTAGATATCAAATCATTAGGTAAATCAAAATCATGATCACAGTGAGTTAATAGCCACTATCTAAATGATAAAAAGTATTAATGTTAGTAAGGTTGTGAAGAAAGAGGTACTTTTACAAGTTGTTGATGGCAATTTAAAGTTATACAGCCACAATAAAGAATAGCTTGTAAGTTTTTTAAAAACTTAGAAATGACTCCCTTAATTAAGAAATATACTTCCCTGCTCCCATATCCATCCTTCCATTATCCCAACCATCCCATTCCCCCAAGCTCTCCCCATTCTCCCCTTCTCACTTTTCTCTCCCCATCTCCCCTTTCCCCCTTAAGGGAGCCATTTTAGGGTTGGCAAGAGCCTTGACTCTAGAGGGGTTCCAGAGGTCCAGAGAGATGTACCCAACTAGGTCCTTGGGCAGCTGAGGAGAGAGAGCCTGAAATGGCCCTATCCTATAGCCATACTAACGAATATCTTGCATATCACCATAGAATCTTCATCTGGTGATGGATGGAGATAGAGACAGAGACCCACATTGGAACAATGGACTGAGCTCCCAGGGTCCAAATGAGGAACAGAAGGAGGGAGAAGATGAGCAAGGAAGTCAAGACTGCGAGGGGGATACCCACCCACTGAGACAGTGGGGATGATCTATTGGGAGCTCACCAAGGCCAGCTGGACTGGGACTGAATAAGCATGGGATAAAACCGGACTCTCTGAATATGGTGGACAATGAGGGCTGCTGAGAAGCCAAGGACAATCGCACTGAGTTTTGACCCTACTGCATGTACTGGCTTTGTGGGAGCCTAGCCGTTTTGGATGCTCACCTTCCTAGACCTGGATGGAGGGGGGAGGACCTTGGACTTCCCACAGGGCAGGGAACCCTGACTGTTCTTTGGACAGGAGAGGGAGGGGGAGGAGAGTGGAGCGTGGGGAGTGGGGGAGGGGGGGAAAGGGAGGCTGGGAGGAGGCGAAAATTTTTAATAAAATAATTTTAACAAAAAATAATTTAAAAAGCTGGCAGAAAAAAAACAAAACAAAAAAACTTAGAAATGGAATTAATCTATGAATCAAAAATATCACTGTCCCAAGACAAAAACTAAGGGATATTATGAATGTATGAGAAGGCAAACAAGCCTTTACTATGAGGTCTGGTATATGAATGACATGGACTGAAAGTCAAGAATATAGAGGCTGTGCTGTAGCTCAGTGGTAGAGAGCACTTGCCTACTATGCACAAGACCCTGGACTCAAACCTCAGCAAACATAAAACACAACAGAAATGGACTTCTAACTCAAACTTTAAAATCTAAACTGCTGTGATGATGGCCTACAGACACAATAGTTGCGTCCTGAGATACATCTAAAGCGAGGGGGTTAAAAGTGTTAATGTATCATGTTCAAGGTCAAACACTCATGATGTTCACTCTCATCTATAAATATTAAAAGTGTAACTCACAAACCACATTCATTCACACAAGACAATTCTCAAAGACAGATAAGCTAGCTTAGGTTTTTATTTAAATTTAAACTGTCTTAATCTTTGAATGAGGTTGGAAATTTAATTTTTTCAACATAACTTCAAGAAAAATTATATGTTTAGATATAGAATGATACATAAATAACAATACATAGAAATATATCATGCATATACATATGTGCTATATATATATTTTATGTACAACCATAAAATGCACACATTCTCTGGGAAGTCAAAATATAGATGATAAATTCTATACTAAGAAATCTTTCTGTTCATAGATCATGAGTCTTAATCTAGCAAAGGAAGGCTAATAAGTTTGGAACTGGAGATTGAAGCAGATCTCAGACAACCCACGAAGATGCAACCTCAGCATCTGAATTCTGAATCCAAACTGGGAAAAAAAAATAGAAAAGACAGGAGACTGAGCAGGGGTCAACTCAGTCACCTCAGAATCTCTTTGCATCCCACAAGGACTAATGTCAAAGGAGAGTAATGGACTTCAAAGTACCACTCTCCATTCCAATGTCCTGCCATGCTGGGCATATTCTTATCTGTGCTGCCCAACACGTATTATGATTTCACAATTTATTATAATTATATTTAATACTAGTTGACGTAACTTTATTTATATCCATAGCACAACTGGGATTTAGCCACAGTTGCTTCCTGCTGGATATAATAAAGCCAGAACAAGAACGGGATGAGAAAGAAAAGTGGATGGAAGCAAGGCAGGTGGCTTGCAGCTCATATGGGATTTATGTGCTAGATTTTTGTGCTAGAATTGTAACTTGATATAAAAACACTGTTGACTACAGTGGAATTGAGGACGGAAAGACTGCCGGAGGAGTTATTATAGTAAAGCAGCATAAAAAGTAGTGGGGGCCTCTGTACTGAAGTCACTTGGTATGGATGAGTCAACTTCTCAAGACTTTAGTAGATGTGATGGACAGAACTAGGATTTTAAAATCACATGTGTAGAGCAATGAGTGTTCAGGGTTAACATCATTCCAGAGTTAATGATAATGATGTACCTGAAGATAGCATCATGTGAAAGCAACAGTTATTACACAATTACTGTATCCTGACAACCTGTGGATGAAAGTGATTTATTTCTATACAGTCGCTGAGCTTTTTAGGACCCCATACTTAAAATAATTGTGAATAAGTATAGAGAACATTGCTCAATCTGTTCTAACCTATCTTACTTTGGATGCTGAACTACATTCCCAGTGATGTTTAATTTTATTACCATTCACTTATACCAAAAAACACTTATTCTTCAAAACACATATATCACCCCAAAATAATATTGTGGGCAATATTAGAAACACAGAGCAATTTCAGAAATATGTTCTTCAGTCTGTGCTACTTAACATGGTGATTATCAGCTACAAGTCATTACTGAGCACTTGTAAATGTAATATTAGATATTGTGATTTTAGAACTTATACTTTAATTTTATTTAATCTCTCTTTCTCTTTTACAGTGAATAGGGTAAAAGATTACATGTATTGATAGTTTGGTGTGCTGAGTTATACAGTAAGCTACAATACACACATACACACGGACACACAATAATATAGTATGTTCTGCAGTGAAGAGAAACAGAAAATGATATTGTATAATAAATTATAGAAATGAAAGAAAAGCATGTAAATACATATTAATGTTAAAGAACTGCCTCGGTGAAGGAAGATTTGTTCAAATATGCTTCTCTTCCTTAAGAAGCAAGTTTACTTTGATTAAGACCTATTTTGTGGTAGCTGGAGAGATGCTTTCGTGACGAAGAGAGCTTGCTGCTCTTGCAGAGGACTTCGGTTTGGCTCCCAGCACCCACACAGGGTGGATCACAACCACTTGTAATTTCAACTCTGGGAATCTGACATTCTGTTCTCACTTCTGCAGGCACCTTTACATATATGGTGTGCATGCACACACACACACATACACACACACACACACACACACACATGCACACACACACACATACAATCCTTTAGAAAGATATATTTAAAATCAAACAGATTTGACCAAAACAAATATTTACACAGTTTTTAAATTATAAGACAGAGTAATGTCACTTTTAGATTTGATCTGAATTATATCTAATACAACTATTTTTAACTAGTTTGTGGCCGGAATTGCTGGGGGGGGGACCCCCCTCCTCATGCTCCAGACTTCTCTTGAAACTTGAAGGAAAACTTTTTAGAATATAGGAGCTCTCTCCTTGACCTTGTATTTCATGCAGTTGTTTGTGGGGTGCAATGTAAACTGAGTGTTACAGAAAAATATCAGAGGAAAGCAACAATGAAAGAGTTCATACCATTTTTGTACCACATGAAAAGCACCAGACGAGGATGAATTAAGCAAGAGGGTATGCAATAGTATTAATAACACTGACTGTGAAGATGCGCCGTTACCCTGGGATTGTGCAGACCCAGCCTTGTTAGAAGGTGAGTCCTGAGCCAGCTGCCTCTCAGGCTTTCATCGTCTTCCCTGGTAAATGGAAATAAGCTGAATCTACTTTTCAGGTTATTATGAACTCATCCATCTTGTGACATATGAATGAACAGATTTATTATGCATTTAATACTTAAATCAGTTGCGGACAGTATTTTTATTGATGTTCAAATTGTCCCAATTTAAGTCTGTTGGGAGGCATTTATTGCCTCTGTGTCCTTTTGCTGTGATCCCATTCATTTTTGATTTTTTTTTCTCTTCTTTCTGGCATGAGCTGATCTGCCTTACCTGGTGAGCTTCCATAAGGCAGACATATCAGTTTGCCTTACATGCCAGTGTAGTTCACATTATTAAAAGGTACTTAATAAATATTCATTCAATGTCTCACGTGTGTGTGTGTGTGTGTCTGAGAGTGTGTGTCTGAGAGAGAGATAGAGAAAGAGAGAGAGGGAGGAAAGAGAGGGGAGAGAGAGAGAGAGAGAGAGAGAGAGAGAGAGAGAGAGAGAGTTGCCTTATTCTCTTTTGGCAGGTTTTTTCACTGAGCTTCTACTTAGCTGCACTCAGAGACCCCAGTGTTTATATTTTTCTCTCCTAGCATTGTGGTCGCAGGCACAAGTGAACATGCCTGAATTCTTTATGTGTGTGCTGGAATATGAACCAGAGTCTTCATACTTGCACAGCAAGTATTCTTATCTTCTGAACTGTCTCTCCATCCCAATATCTCTTGAAGGAATAAATTAGGTAGCACTTTAATAAGTGGTATGTGATTGTGTGGCTGGGACAGAAGGAAGAAGTTAAAGTTCAGAACAGTCTATCATACTGTCAGTTTGCCTTGAACTGAATTCCCTTTCACATCTTACTACGTTATTCTGGAATTGGAAGATTTTAGCCAAAGGTAATTCTAGTAAAAAATATTGCATTTCTTCTATCTTGTAACCTCTGTATTCACGTCCATTTTATTTACTTTTTCTACTATCAGGGTTCTGGTAGCACTGCCACCATATCTTTCCTAACATTGTCTCAATAGGCGGTCTGTTTTAATCAAATAATCCTCTTGTACTCTGCTTTATCATCTTCACTGTAAACCATCATTGAATGAAAACCCATCCTTAATTTATTGGCTGCAAATTTGTGGGAAAAAAATTTAAACTCATTTCCTTTTCTTAGTTAAATTCTAAGCAACTTAAAAAATTTTCACAATGGTATGATTTCCAGGGTCAATACCATTCAAAACACACCTAGTGCACATAGATGTTTGAAAACCAGACATTAAAATCTTTCATAATACATCATTAATAAGTGTTCTGGAATGGCAAAATCCAGTATTCTAACATGAGATGCAAACTAGGGTAATGAAAAAGTCCAGAGGAAAACAATTTTGACACTATGGCATCTGAGTGCTGAGAAGACTTCGACTGGAGATTTCCTAGTATTACTGACACACGCCACGATCACCTCATTCTGAAATACTGTGAATGGTACACCTCTGAAGCAACAGATGACCACCTATTCAACATGGTCTTATGATTCACATGTTTAACATTTATGGAGGGCAATCTCAAAATTAAAGGAGTATCAATTCTTCGATTAATTGCTTCAAAAGCGAAATGATAATTTTTCCTCAATAAAAAGAGAAAACACAGATGCTGCACACATCTGAAAAATTTATCCCCTTAGCCATATGACACATTATTGTTTTAGGAAACAAAATGTGGGGAGGCAGGAAACAGACAGCCAGCTTTCCACTGATTTCTGTAGATTGTCACCATAGATTCGTGATAATGTTTTGCAAATTCTTCTGTCCGACTTCTATGTTCATAACTTTATGTATGCACCAATGATTTCCCACACCCAACTCTTCTTCACTCAAGCCTACTCTGTTAGTGCCATTTTGGTCAACTTTAATCTGCTGCTCCTTGGACCTCACTCCTGGGACCTTTGCTTCTCTGTGACACAGGGGTAGTATTTGCCTCTGAGGCTGTGATTTTATTTTCTTCCATATCTTAAAACAAATCACCTGGTTGACAGTGTGAAATATCTTCATAAAAACCTTGTAGCTTTTGTAACTAGAATCATATTCATTCAACAAAAATTCATTTAGCCAATAAAGTCTGTCATGACAGACCTATGTACCATCGTTTCTCCTGTAGAAGATACACTACTTTGGGAAAAGTTAATTTTACACACCTTGGATTTCTCAAATTGTTTAACTACCTAACACACATACTTGGTGTCTCAAAGGTTTCAAACCAATACTTATTTGATGGATTTATTCAACTTTTCCTCACTTCTACTAAGAAGATGTGCAAATCATTGTGACTCTGAAGAAGCCCTAATCATTAGAAGAGAGGAAAGCTGGTTTAATTACAGGATCAAGTAGGTAATAAGTAACATTAATTTTATAGGTCAGGTTGTACTTCTGTGATATTTAATATTGATTGTTAACTTAATTGAATCTGGAGTCCAGTAACAGCTTCTCTAGGCAGATATACAAGGGTATTTTCTTGAATCGTTATCGGAGGAAGTAAGACTATCCTTAGGGTGTGTCATCTTCTATGTCCCAGATAGAAAAAGGTCAGTGGAGCTTGCTTGCCATCAGCTCTTGTCACTGTCAGCAGAACCCAGCTCCTTCAGCATTTCTGCATTGAATCTTCTAGCCTTCAGGACCATGTGAGGGTACTGAGCTATCCTGCCTCGTGGATTAAACGACTGCTAGGATTCTAGGTTTCTCCAGTTTTCAGACAGCCATGTTGGATTAGACTGCTCATATCATGTAGTTCGATATAATAGATCCCCTTTCACAACATACATATTTATTCTCTAAGTCTGTTCCTCTAGAGAACTTTAATAGTCTCTCAGAACAAAGCCACAGATCAGGGGAAAGGTAAGTTACAGGGGTAGAAGAGTGTTTGAGCCTCCCACAACAGCAGAAAGGAGAAAGATGTGTTAAGAAGAGACCATCTTAAAAAAGCAGAATCTATATACTGGAACCAGAATTCATAGCAGTTTTCAAATGAGATAAGGGGTGATAATGTGTATAATTTTATTAATAAAGTACATTTTAAATGGGAAAACTACCTAATAATCATGTAAGAAATATACACTTTATCATAAAAGAAACTTAAAAGTGCCCTAAAAATCAGTGCCATTCCAGAGTTATAAATGCATGCTAGTAAATTGAAAAAGTATAGAAACTATTCTTTCAAAGTTTTTTTAGCCAACTATCTTATTCCAATTGTTAATATTGATAACAACATCATGTCTCATTTTACTTGGTTGTTAAGTAGGTTTGAAATGAGTTTGTTTAGATGTTAGAAACATTATTTGTTTTGATTTTCACTGAGAATAGAAGGAAGTAAATTTTAACAAATGTAATGAGAAAATGAGGTTTATAACCAGGATCATCATCCACAGATATATAGTAATGGATTAAGTGAAATTAAGTGTTGATTTTGTAGCCACATAGAATACTCCCTTAGCTTCTGTAACCAGAATAAAAATCAGTTGGGATAGTCAATGCCTTGTTGTGTCCACCCGACTGGTCCTTATGCTCCTGAGAAGGGGAGTATGGATTGAGAAAAGAAATAGATAAGAGAAAGGAGATAGATTCATGAGGGCTTCTAGTGAATACTGCATCAAAAAACCCTAAATTTATTACTCGCAGTTTTTATATGCCCAATCAAAAGGGATGGGCACAAGATTCCCATGATACAAAAAACAAGCAAGCCTAATTACCGCCTTACACCTCAAAACACCTGGTAGCCATGCCCTAAGTCAAACATCCCATTTTCTGGCTTTTGAGGAACAAAGCATCCAGTAGTCACACCTTTGGTCAAACATCATGTGGTTCATCCTTGAGGAGCAAGAATAGGTTTGTACTCTCTGACCTTTATTCAAGACAGAATGGATCCAAAACTGCGAATCCCTACATCGCCAGCCTCCAAAGAACAGTCTCTACTTTGATAATTCCCAATGTGAGTTCCCAAACTGATCCAATAATATTTAGTGTACTAGGACAGAGTCAGAAATGCAAGGACTGATGAGAATGATCAACTGTGCTCATTTATCAATGGTTATTCAAGGGGGAGGGTATGGTTCAGTTAATAAAGTACCTGCTTTAAAACATGAGGGTCTGAGTTTGGTTCATGGCACTCACATTAAAGTTGGGCATTCAGGGTCAGGCAGGTTTTTGGATCTCATGAACTAATCTATCTATCTGAACTGAAAAGCTCCTGTTTCAGTAATATCCTCTGTTTCAAAATATAAGGTTAAAAAAAAAAACTAAGAAAAAAGACAACCAAAATCAGTCTCTAATCTCTACATGCATCTTTATAGATGATATTCCACATCTGCATGCATCCATAAACACATCAAAATAAATATGTACATACTTACTCACAAACATACATACACTACCACATCCACCAAGACACCTAAAACAAAAAATTATGTGAAAAATTCAATGAAGTAATAAGGGCAGTGGCGGGGCTGCGTTCCCAGCACCCGGCCGCCTGCCTGGCTAGTTTATGCCCCAAAATAATTACACAGACACTGTATTCTTTTAAGCACTGCTTGGCCCTTTAGCTCTAGCACTTACAGGCTAATTCTCACATCCCGATCAACCCATCTCTAATAATCTGTGAGAACCGGTCTTACTGGGAAGATTCTAGCCTAGTCCATCCTGGGTTGGAGCTTCATGCCGGGAGCGGGGCATGGCATCTCTCTCAGGCGTCTGCTCCCTAGAGGAGAGCTGTCGAGACTCTGACCTCACTTCCTCTTCCTCCCAGCATTTTGTTCTGTTTACTCCTCCCACCTATCCTCTAACCAATAAAATGGGCCAGGGCAGTGCCTTTATTAGCCAATGACCTTCCTCCATCAATTCAAACCAATGGATGATTCAAAGTCCATAATGTTAGGTGTAAGTTAAAAAAGAATAAGGTGCCACATTCAACTATGACCACTATTACAATTAGGACAGGGAGTAATGAGCACTTGTCAGGAAAACAGAGCAAGCAAATGTTCTACCAGACTTCAAATCTGACTCACTAAAGTCAGTCAATGTTTTCTCTCCCAGAATAGTTCCTACATTAAAAGCAGACTATTAGAAGTAATTGCCATATTTAAGACGCAAAGAACTAAGTACATGGTTATTGCTTAACACATTTGGGATATTTTAGAAATGAAAAATGTACTGCATAATTTAATAAAAAGAGTAAAACTTAGCTGGCTTATGTAGATCTGTGGAAATAATCATGGTAAGGTGAGGGGATAGGTTGATGGCAGTTTCCTCTTTTCTGTAACAATAGAACTTCATTCCACTTCACAGTTGTATCACACTCAGCCACAGGAATGAAGTCTGATGGAACTAAGTCAGTTGTACCAGTTATACATCTCTTAGCCAGACATGGAAGTGCTTTGACTCCTAGCAACTGCTAATAGACAAGAGAACAAGGAAGTGGTTTTATCCAATAAACCACAGGGATATCTGAGATGGGAAAGAACCTCTGAAAATGATTCTTGCCTTTATTAAATAATACCTTAAGGGAGAACCTAATGGTACATTTCTTCTAGTTTACCCTGCATTGGGCCTATTCATTTTTACTAAAAAGATTTTGAGACCACAGGCCGAGATTTAAAAGAATTAAAGACTAATGAAGGATGTGAGGAATGGAAGAACAAACATTTTATTGTTGGCACTCAGGAACCTCAGAATTAATAATATATCCTATCTTCATCTTCCAACTAGGTGAGAATATTGCATTTTTAAAAAAGCTGGTGAGTTGAAGTCCAAGTTCCAAGAAGTTTTCATACAAATCTATATATTTTACATAAAGTATATTATACCCCTTATATGATAACCTAGCACACTATTCTAAAATCATATTTCTCACAAGCTTGAGGATAGTCTCCATTTGTTTGTGTTTGAAAAATAGTTATTGACTCCAAATCTAACATCCCCTGGACCCTGGTAGCACTCTGGTTATGTGCAACATGAGATGTAGAATTTCACAGGACTTTTTAAATTTTGTTGAAACCATCATTATTTATCAGTATTTTTAGGGTCACATGTATATCATATCATCCACAAATAATGATACTCTGACTTCCTCTTTTCCAATTTGTATCCCCTTGATCTCCTTCAGTTGTTTTATTGCTCTTGCTGAAACTTCAAGTACTATAATGATCAGATATGGAAAGAGTGGAAAACACTGTCTTATTCCTAATTTTAGTGCAACTATTCAAGTTTCTCTCTTTTTAATTTGATTCTGGCTATAGGTTTGCTGTAAATTGCTTCATTATGTTTAGGTATGCTCCTTGTATCCTTAACCTCTCCAGGATTTTTCAAACAATGTTGAACAATAAAAGAACTGCTGAAGGTATCACCATTCCTGATTCAAAATTTATTACAAAGTTTAATAATAAAAACTTCATTCCATCAGTGTAAAAATAGACACATTGAACAACGGTATCAAAATGAAGACCTAGACATAAATTCACATGCAAATAGAGACTTGATATTTGATGAAGACGGCAGAAAGACACATGGAATAAAGAAAACATCTTTTACAAATGGTGCTGATAAAACAGGATGTCTGCAGGCAGAAGAATATGAATAGATCCATTTTTATCATCTTGCACAAGCTCAAAGCCAAGTGGATGAAAGAGTACAATATAAAATCAGATACACTGAGTTGGGCAGTGGTGGCAGATGCCTTTAATCCCAGTACTGGGTAAGCAGAGGCAGGTGGATCTCTGTAAGGTCTAGGCCAGCCTATTCTACAAGAGCTAGTTCCTGAATAGATTGCAAAGCTACAGAGAAAACCATGTTTTGAAAAAAATCCCCAAAATTAAATAAATAGATAGATAGATAGATAGATAAGTAAATAAATAAAATAAAATCAGATACATTAATCATGATAGAAGATGTGGGGAATAGCCTTGAAGGAACTGGCACAGGAGACAACTTTCTTAACAGAGTAACAGTTGTGCAGGCACTAAGATCAACAATTAATAAATGGAACCGCATGAAATTGAAAACCTTCTGTACTGTAAAGCAAAGGATACATTCATTTGAACAAATAGGCAATTCACATAAACAAAGAATTCAAGAGACTAGATATGATAAAACAAATAATGGAAAAAATGGGGTTCAAATATATGTACTGTATTTCTTTTTTTTAATAAATAAAGATTGTCTAGGGAACAGAAAATTAAAACAGCCAAACTGGCCAGCCTAACAGACCAGGCAGCAATGACATACACCCTAATCCCAGTTGTCACACTAGTTTACCATAGAAACCAGGCAGTAGTGGTGCACCATCTTAATCCTAGTACTAGAGGGGATTATAAAACAGAAGGATACAGCTTTTAGTTACATTCTCATTCTGAGATTTCTGAAGGCAGGATCGCCATTTCAGACTGAGATAGAGGTAAGAACAAGTGGCTGACTGCTTCTCTTCTCTGGTCTTCAGGCTGAAACTGAATATCTTTCTCTGAGTTTTTATTACTTGTGCATCAGATATAAACAAAATTCTCAATAGAGGAATCTCAAATACCTGAGGAAGACTTGAAGAAATATTCAAAATCCTTAGCCATTAGAGAAATGCAAATCAAAACTACTTTGAGATTCCATCTTACACCTGTCAGCATATCTAAGATCAATAAAAAAGTGACAGTTCATGCTGGCAAGGATGTAGAGCAAGGGGAACACTCCTCCACTGCTGGTAGGAATGCATACTTATGGAAATCAGTACAGCATTTCCTCAGAAAATTGGGAATCTATCAACCTCAAAATTCAGTTTTACTTCTTTTGGGAACATACCTAAAGGACACTCCATCCTACCACAAAGATACTTACTTGTTCAACTATGTTCACTCTGTCTTTATTCATAATAGCCAGAAACTGGAAACAACCTAATAATCAACCAAATAACAGATAAAGAAATGGAACATTACTCAGTAGTTTAAAAGAAAAACTACATCATGAAATATACAGGCTAGTGGTTGATGGAAAAAAAATCATCCTCTGTGAGGCAGCCCAGGCCCAGAAAGATAAATATGGTGTGCATTCACTTATAAGTGGATATTAGCTGTTAAGTAAATGATAATATAACTACACTCCACAAATTCATAGAGGTTAGGTAAAGAGGGCTAAGAATGGGAAGCAAGGATCTTCCTGGGAAGGCAAATAAAATAGATCTTGTGGGTGGGCTTGGGGCAGATGGAGACAAAAGATGAGAGGGATCAGGTTGGGAGATGGAGGGAGAGAGTGCAGGGAGTGTCTGCTAAAACTTGGGAGCATTTGGGATGCAGTGTATAACTTCCTAGCATGTATAAGGGCTACTCTAATGTGGACATGGGAGGTATGGAGTCTGAGTGGCTAACTTTTCTAGCCAGACAAAGCTTTCAGTGGTGGCACTGCAATGCATTCAGTTGAGTTGTTGCCTGAGGAGGCCGTGTGCAGACCCTTAACCCAGTCTGATGCTAGGATATAGGGTCACTCTCTGAAAACTGAGAGTGGGACATCATTGCAGAGGAAACTTCTACATAGCTCATTGAATAGAGATATACGGAGCTTGTTCTGGCTTCAAGTCTTTACCCCTAGTTTCTATGATCTTTGCCACAAGAAGGTACTCTGCAGGGTGTAGAAAGAGGAACCTGGTCACCGAGTGAGCCACAAATCTCCCCACTTATAATCTGTGCTGGGAAAAGGGTCGCTAGAACATGTGGGAATGGCCAACTGATGTTTGTTTTAAATTGAGACCCACACCAAGAGAGGGAGCCTACGCCCTACATCCAGCCAATTGCCTAGATGGCTAGGGATAGAGGAGAGATAGCCCAGCATAGACCCAAATAAAAACAAACAAGTGAACAATAAACAAACAACAAAAGCATTATAAGAAAAATGATTAAAAACATCAACCAAATGATTCCTTATTATATTCTGCTATAGTCAAAGATCATTGACTTGTCCAGTCATCAACAGAGAGGCTTCCTCTGGCAGAAGAAGGTGTAAAGAAACCCACAGAAAACATTATGTAATGAGAGAGAGACTAAAATAGAGGGTGTCCATTGGTCCTTCCCCCAGAGATCCAAGAACCATGCGAAGAGGGGGTGGAAAGACTATAGGAGTAAAGGCAATAGAGGATACCAGGACAAACTTATTTACAAATTAAAGCCCACTGCATCAACTGCATGGTGCTCACAGGACTTGGAGGCTGAATTGGTGAGATTAGGGCTGGTTGTGTCTACACCAGGTCCTCCGCATAGATGTTGTGATTGTTAGCTTGGTGTTTTCCTGGGACTCCTAACAATGGGAGCATGTGTATATCTGCCTCTTTTCCCTGCTCTTGGGACTCTTTTCCATCTATTGGGTTGCCTTGTTTAGCCTCTTCAAGAGGGTTTTCTCCTTCTTTACTGTATCTTGTTTTGTTCCTTTGACTGTTGTCTCTTGGAGGCCTGCTCTTCTAAAGAGGAAACAAAGGGGGTGCAGATCTGGTGGAGAGGGGAGCTGGGAGGAATGGATAAAGGGTACACTGTGGTTGGGATGTATTATAGGAGAGAAAAATCTATTTTTAATTAAAAAATAAACAAAAAGGTCTCTTGTTCTACTCTTTACTTCCTTACTTTGATTATTTTGTAAAAACTTAAAACTCCAGAGTTGTAGTAGATACTTCAGTATCTTATTTACAGAGTGTCCTGTGCTCTTGGTTTCTTACAGGCATTGACTGGGAGGAAGAGCTGAGTCAAGGATAAGATCTTGGAACAATCAAATCTGAGGTGATTTTTTTTCCCCTATTTACAGTGTCACAGAGAAAAATTGGGGCTTCATATCTCTCCACTGTAAATCATGAGCACAGACTCTATCCCCAGTAACTCTTTTAAAAGGTATAATGTAAAAAATATAGGCAAAATATAAATGAAAGTTATGACTGACAATAATTAGCATTATTTCAGCACACTGACAGAACCAGCATACCACAAGGCCAAGGTCAAGTGTCTCTCATACTTGATTTTGATTTAAGGGGATTATTTAATTCTGCATCAATCTCCACCGACATATAGGAGTTTCTTTTATTTATTTATTCATTAATTCATTATCTATTTTATCAAGTTAATTGTCAATAGGATAATTAATATGCAATTTATTATTCATGTACTAATTATACTTAACAAGTATTATTTCTCTTTTAAAAAGCTATTTAATTTTTTATATGTTTGAGAGTTTGCCTGCATATATGTATACCATATACCATGAGATTGCATGGTGCCTAGAAAGGTCGGTAGAAGGTGTTCGATTCCCTTGACCTTGAGTTATAGATAAGCTTGTGCTGGGAATTGAAACCAAGACTTCTGCAAAAGTATAAAATGCCCTTAACCACTGAGTCATCTCTCTAACCCCATGTATTTATTCCTATTATTCATTAACAATAATTGAAGTTAGTAATTGCTGCATAACTACAAGTTGTCAGGCATTCTATTTGAACATTATCACACATATATGATTCATAAAAGCAGCCATCACTATTCTCAATGAAGAAGCAGTCAATAGTCTGGCAATATTAAATAAATATCAGTTTTTACAATGAGAAAACTTCTCATTTTATCATATTAAAATGGGCCTCACATATATAATTCAATTTTTTCTTTGACCTACCGAAAATATTTTGCAGATGGTCGGAAAACCAAGTTGTAAGTATCCAAGGGCAAGCACAACTAACATTCACCATTTGCCAGTTCTTGCACCTCGAGGTCAAACTATAGGAAGAGCTAATGGGGACTCTAACTGAAGACTAAATTTAGAATCCAGAAAGCAAATGTATTAGCAAACCTGGACTAATTTAGGAATCTTATCAATATTCATATTTTTGGTATTTTTGGGAGCCACAGCCTGACTAGGATTCTGTTCTCTCAAAAATAATCTTAGTATAGCACCTAATGGGAAAAATATGAATTAGTGACATGGCATGATTTGTTTAAACAACGCAGGACTGGCATCTACTCCATATGTGAATTCTAAATTTAGATCAGTAACTGAGAGCTTTAGCAGCTGGGATGTAGGAAAAAACGAA
Organism: Microtus oregoni; assembly: GCF_018167655.1. Taxonomy (NCBI): domain Eukaryota; kingdom Metazoa; phylum Chordata; class Mammalia; order Rodentia; family Cricetidae; genus Microtus; species Microtus oregoni. Next base: position 47,108,421 of record NW_024543061.1, on the reverse strand, counting down.
GCAAGAAATGAAGATTAAATACTTGATAAATTTAAAAAACAAAGAAACAGTAAAATATAAACCTTTTTTTCATGCTGAATATAGCGCCTGGAATGGAAGTTGTCACCCTGTTTCATTACAAGACAATCAACATGCAAGTACTATTTTATTCACTTATATTCTTTATTTTGGCTAGGGTTTCACATTAAATAAATATTATAGAACATATCTGTGTACCTAGGTGTAACATGTAATCAACCGCAGAAATACATGTTTTCTGTCCTTCCATATGACTATGCACAGTTATTACAGAAAACATCAAAGATACTGTTAAGAGACACTATAGTAACTAACGTTTGTTGTTGTTGTTGTATCAGTAAATACCACCACAAGTTGAAAAAGGAAGTCATTCTAAACTCTTAAAAAATGTGGACTTTACAAAATTGCTGTCCTTACTTCTTTGTTAAGAAAACTTGTTTCATTCTAAACTCTCAGTTTCACCATTAAATGCATCAAAGGCCTCCAGTCTTAGTACTCTACAAAACTGCAACAGTTTCAGCTAAAAATACAAAGACAATTTGAAGAGGAAAACCCCTAGTTTTGTTCTGCATACCTATAATCTGGTCCCAAATAAGAGTTTTTGGTGTGCAGAGTGTGGCGGATATATTTGTTTGGTACAAATGCCATCTTTCCATCAATCATTCAAAGTGAAACTGTCTTATAATTGTAAGGCCTTTGTATGTCTACAAATTTGTGTATCCTGGTATGAAGGCCCATTTTAGATGTTTCGGCTACACCTGCAGTAATTACTGCAATTAGATTGATGAAGTCATCCTATTGCTCTCTGATGGCTTCACACAGTGCTGGTTTTCACGCACTGAAGTGAATTGCCCTCTATCTTCAACAAACATCCAACTACTAACTCTTCAGCCTCCTTCATTCCTTTGACCTTGTCAATAGTATAGTCTGAATGAAGTATCAAACAGCTTTCAAAGAACAGCAATAGCCCTCCCCACGAGCAATATGAATCATACAGTCAAGTTATTGGACAAATATTTTATATTAAAATATCAGCTACATGTTGGACGTCAGGTAAAAAAAAACCAAGTTTACATGTGATACTTGTAAAGTATAAGCATTAAATGTAAAGAGAAAACAAAGCTTTATATCTCAATACTTGACTTGTTTTCTTACTAATCTTCATTTGAGAAACAAAAGCATGACTTGATTAAAACCCAAACATAAAGAAATAAGCTAAAAAACAATTTTTTAAATCGAAAATAGGTAATCTTTCTTAATGTCTGGCTCATTGAAATTTTCATTGAGAGTTAATCGTGTTTATAAATGACTACAATAATCTCAAGGTCAAAATGTTCTTGGTTTTATAATATGTATATGGGTGTGTGTGAGAGAGAGACAGAGACTGAGAGACACAGAGAACAGAGACTGAAACAGAGATTCAGAGATTGGTCCAAAATAAGACAATTCCTTTCTAAGGCTTTTTTTTCCTGTCCCATGGACTGATAAATCTCTCATTTTTAAGATTCTACTTCTTATACTTTCCATCATCTTTTAACATTGTTGTACCAAAGAAAAAGCTTCAAACCCTTGTTTTTGTTCTGTAAGCTACATTTAAACCACATTCATAGTATACTCTAGAGCAGTTTTTCCCAACTTTCCAAATGCTGTGACCCTTTATTACATACAGTTCTTCATGTTGTGGTGACATACAGCCATAAAAGTATTGAGTTGTTACTTCATAATTGTAATTTTCCTACTGTTATGATTTACAGTGTAAATATCTGATATGTGGCTTCAGAGTGGTGGAAACCCACAGGTGAGAATCACTGACCTAGAGACACGAGAAGGATTTAACAAACATGATTGCCAAAAAATAACCTACATTCTGGAATCTTCTTCTATCTTAAGATAGAAATGGATAGTGGAACTTAGAATATGACTTTTTACAATACATCTACATCGTTGAATTTCTCACTGTGGCCCACTGTCTTGGGATCAGTTATAAAATACATATTCCTTGTTCCAATGTAATAGTAAGTAAAACAAGCCTCTTGGGAAAGGATACAGAATTCTAAGAATGTATCAATTTAATTGGTCTCCAGGGGACTACAGTCTACACCTATGTTTCCTTGACTACTTGTTTTTGTTTTTGATTTTTCTTTCTCCCATAAACCTCTATATCCCCTTCACATTCACAACCCTTTGATGGGTTCTTTTTTTTCCCTTTTATTTCCTAGATATCTCTTTAAGTCACCCCTGGTATTAAGAGAAGTAATGTTTCAGTAGAAGGGAGCTATAACATGTTAGTTTCAAAACAAACCCAAATCACTAGTTCATAATGCCACAATTTCCCACAGTACCGGTTATAGATAATTGGTTAAAGATAGAACTGAATTCTCGTCTTTGCCAGCTGACCAAGAAGAAAAGGGCATATATATTGAATGATTTTCTCTCATGGAATAAGACGCTTGGCATAATTTACACATAATGAACTGCTTGGAGCACATAGATGGGTGAAATGTGCTGAACATATATTTAGCTGGCTGAATATCTCACAAACCAAACTTGGAAATGACCCAAGCAGAGAATTTAAAGGCTGTCCCATTGTTTCCCAATGACCTCCAAGTCGAAAACACAGGAGAAAGCACAGAAATTATTTGTGCAGATTATTAAATGATGGAGGAAGGTCATTGGTTAATTAAATAAAGAAACTGCTTGCCCTGATAGGTTAGAACATAGGTGGGTGGAGTAAACAGAAGAGAATGCTGGGAGGAAGAGGAAGTGAGCTCAGAGACGCCATGCTCCTCTCTCCCAGGCAGATGCACGCGATGAACCAAGCCGCCAGGTCAGACATGCTGAATCTTTCCCGGTAAGACTGGTGCTACACAGTTTATTAGAGATGGGTTGATCGGGATATCAGAATTAGCCGGTAAGGGCTAGAGCTAATGGGCCAAACAGTGTTTAAAAGAATACAGTGTCTGTGTAATTATTTCGAGGCACAAGCTAGCAGGTGGCCGGGGTGCTGGGGATGCAGCCCCGCCGCTCCGATTACTACAATTAAAAATAAGACATAGGTTTTCTATGTATTTACACAATTTTTATTCTCTGAGGCACTTAACATATGTGTTAACATGCCACTAACATTTAGACTTTATTTTTCTTATTTGATTATAATCTATGAGAAACTAAAGTATTCTGTATTATTTTTTGGGGGGTGGGTAGATTTCTGCTAAGAGCTATGATAAGAGAACTGGAATCACTGGCAGTATCAAATGGTACTCTGTCTACAATGAAACTTATTCTTACCTACCAAGTCAGAATCCAAAATGAGTCAGAGACCACAATAAAAACAAAGGAATCAAGTCACTGCTGCTAGCTGTACTACTACCTTCTAAACTCTTTTATTTACCCAAATGCCCAACATGTGTCATTAGCATAAATACCTTACAAATAAGAGCTTATATGCTAATTTACTCTGTTGACTGCTCCATTTCTCTGTTAACTTCATTTACGGTTCATATTTGTCAAAGATTGCTGTTTACATGTTATAAATAGTTGGAGGAAGAAAAAAGTACAGATAAATAAACCATGGAGAGACAGACAGACAGACACACACAGAGAGAGAGAGAGAGAGAGAGAGAGAGAGAGAGAGAGAGAAAGGAGAGAGGGAGAGAGAGAGAGAGAGAGAGAAAGGAGAGAGAGGGAGAGAGAGAGAGAAATTAAAAGGCTTAGTTATAGAATCCCTTTTGTTTAATAAAACGTTTGAAGTTAATAAAACTAAAGAAAACATATAGTGCAGTGCATTCCCTTAACTTTTGCTCTTTACTGTAGATCCTTCACATTTCTGCTAACAGGAGACAACTTTCTTAATTGTAGAGCTATTTCAGGAGCACAAAACTAGTTCATGTGGTCATCTGTGAAAAGTGGTAACTGTGTTTCATGAATGGTTAATCTTTCGGGTAGAAAAAATAAAACGAAGATCATGATACATTACATTATGATCATTTATGATCATTCAATTACTCAATTATTGAATTCCAATTATTTTTATTTGACAAGATCATGTGTTTGCTAAGTAGTAAAACATAAACACTCTCCAAGCTTCAAACACAGTTCACCTTTTGGAAACAAAAATGAAGGTATAAGGATGAGCTAGTTTGCTAAGCTTAGTTTTCAATACTAGTAACATGATAAGGTATTTCTTTTAAAATTAGAGTTGCACTTTTAATTGTGCATATGACAATTAATTATACTGAACCGACAAACCAAGTTTCAGCTTTTTGGCTGATCTAGGATGCTGGCCAATGATACAGTGTTTACAGAGCAAAATATGAATAAAGCCATATATGGTTTTGACTAAGTAACTTATAGTAAAGTTTATGTAGAAATCAGATAGTATAACAAAACTGTAAGTACAAAACTGCTGCCTAGAGGTGGAGGTAGCAACAATTTTTCAAAGAAGATTGGATAAAAAATGAAAATTCCAGGAAGTCCTTCACAGATAAAGACAGCTTCACAGATAAAGACAGTGCATGGAATCTTAATCATGCATTAGTATCAGACACACAGAGTAAAATGAAAGTAGATAAATTTCTATTTTAAAGACATCTTATAGGGAACATGGCATTTTTTTCTTCAGTGATTCTAAGAATTAAACCCAGGGTTTTGCACCCTACTCAACAAATAGTACCACTGAGCTACAGTCCCAGACCTCAATCTAGCAATATGATATACATAAGATCTTATTTATGTTACATTTAACCCAATAACTAAGAGATTTAACAGAGGCTCTATTTTTACTTGAGGCCCCAGAGAGCTGAATTATAAGTTTAAATTTTATGATACACTTTTATTTGAAAAATGTACTCTTACTTAAGTTTCATCAAGTAGCCTTAAAGGCAAGTGGCTTTTTTTCCTCCCAAAGGGAAAAATGTCAGCATGTCATCTTTCCAGTTACATTTCTGCCTTCTACCTTTTGACATCTGTATCCAGGCATGACAAGCTTCATCATCATCATCTAAAATTAAAGCGACACATCCGTCTAGCAATTTTTATTGCATAAGAGCACAGACGAGGGAATAACTCTAAATGAAGGTAATTCTCAGAAAATGATGTGACTATTAATTATGAGATTTTCTATAAGAATAAAAATCATGGCTGGTTTAATTTATACACACACGTAAATATGTATGTATGTTTATATATTATACACATAACATATATATTAGTATTTAATTAATAATTTATTTAAAAGTAAAGATATAAACTGGTAGGTAAAACATAAAGTTTTCTGTTCCTTTTGGGGTCCTATGTGATATTCGTTATGTAATGCTTAATTAAGACTCTACAGTTTAAATAAGGTTAACCACTTCCTCCAATATTTAAGATTTATGTTGAAAACTTGTGAATTGTTTTTGTTTGACATTTTGATCCTGTCACATCTACTGTGAAGCAGACAGCAGAACAGACTTTCTTACTCCTGTTTAAATCAAATAGAGAGTACTTACAGATGGCCCTCTCTGCATCAACCTGTCTTCTTAATTTAGGTAGCTCCTAGTTCCACACAAGTGAGTTCATGCAGCACTCATATTTTTATACCTGACTTGTTGCACTTAACATGATTTCCAAGTCCTTTCATGTATTCCAAAGAGTAGGATTTCACGTGTTTACGAGATAAGTCATTTTTATATAGGTTTCATATCAAAATGATATTGCATTGACCCTAAACTGGAATACATAGACTATTGAAAAAATCTCACCTTTTTATTTTGTCTGTAGTTGTTAATAACATTTTAAAATGCTTTTGAGGCTAGTAAGGTATTTCTATTTGACAGCAAGATAGTGAAGCACACATGTGAGGGAACCTGGAGCATGGTGCACTATAGATAAATATACAGATTCAAGACAGTCGGTGAAGAAGTTAAGTGTAAAATGTCCTCCATAGGCTCAGATACTTGAGTACTTGGTCCCTAGTTGATAGTGCTGTTTTGGAGGTTTGTGAGATCACTAAACTATGAAGACCTGCTGGCAGTAGCACACCAGTAGGGCAGGGTTGTGAAGGCTAAACCACTGCCTACTCGAGAATTCTGACTTCCTATCTGTCATTAATTAGGAGTCCCATCATACATATCCACGTCCTTGGACCCTGCCATGTTTTCTCTACCTCGATGAGCTACAACCTGTTGTTGGAGGTTGCTTGTTTGTTTCCTAGCTGCCCAGACTCCCAAATAATCCCATAGAAATCTGTATTAATTGCAATACAATTTGGCCAATAGCTTAAGGGTATTTTTAGTTAGTGCTTACATCTTAAATTAACCCATTTTCATCAGTCTATGTATCATCATGTGGCTGTTGCTTACCAAGCAAAATTCCAGCTCTTGTCTTTCTCCGTGGAAGCTACATGACTTCTCTTTGACTACGCCTACTCTCTCTATATCTCTTTTTCATCCTGGCTTTGCTCTGTTAAACCATTGGCTGAAAGCAGCTTCTTTATTAACCACCAGCAATAAAGCATATTCACAGCATACCTCACCTCCCACATCACCCAATCTTCTAAGATTAAAAGTCAAAATAATATTGTCTTTCTGATGCTGCTTCTGCTACATTGGTTTTGGTTATTTTGTCTCAATGGTAAAGAAAATAATACCATTTTGTACATAGATTTTTAAGTTCAAGGGAGGCTATACTAGTAATACTAACAAATTATAAATAGAAAATTGAAAATCACAATAACTCAATCACATTCATGTTAAAAATGATAGATCAGTTAAGTAAAATAGTATTTCCAAAGTTACATAGCATGTCCGTGATGAAATCAGAATTTATAATCCCTTGTACAAGGCTTCATTTTGGCTTACCGACATATCAATCAAAGCCCTGTTCTGGTTTGTCACTGTACAATACTCTTTGTTCAGTGACGTTGATTTCCACATCTACTATTATCGCTCTAGCTACATAATTCTATCCTTTTATATATGTTTCTAGATGACACAAATATGGCAGTCTTTGATTTTCTATAATTATTGTCATCAATCTAAAGATTCAAAGGATACTATTTGTGAGAGATTTATTAATTCTGTCTCACCCATGTTGTAAAGAGAGACTGCATAATATTTCTTTATGTTCACAACAAAAGCAAATACAATAAATATAATCAACATATGCACTAAACATAACACCAAAAGGGAGTAGGGTCATAGGCAGGATGATTGTGAGTCATATAAAACCAGGATATGACTTGCATAAAAATTTCTCTCTTTCTTATATGTGTTCCTATGTCTTTAGGTAACATACAGCCTGGGCATGGGCCCAGTTCTGATTAGCAAGAAACCAAATGCAAGTACTACACCATTGAAGATTTTTTTTGGATGAAACTCACAGATAATTGCACTTAGAAACTCTTCTGAGAAATTTACAATGTAGCTATAAAAATATTTTTATCCCTCTTTTTATTTTTGTACAAACGTACAGCCCAGACTGTAATTGAGCTGCACTACAGATAAAAGGCATACTAAATCTACAAAATAGGTTTGTTTTAATGAAAAGAAAATGCCTGAAACATCACATTTCTTCCTTTCCAAAATAACATGTTTTTTGAATAAAATGTGACTCCTTTTCTGAACTAAAGCCCAAATCACCACTAATCATCATGGTGCCACTTTTATCATCTTCACCAACTGGCTTGCCATTCTTTCATCCTAAGTCTAAGCATACCAATTTGTGCTTCCATTGTGATAACTGATGAGCCCCCACAGGCTTTCTGCTGAGCGTGGTGTGAGTTTCTATACTATGAAGTACTTACCAAATTATATTCCAGTCCAAACCTGCAGTCATGAAAAAAGACACATTAAGCCAAGCATGTTAACTGGAGGCAACTCCACTTCTTTGAGAGTTTTGGTGAGGTGGGTCTAGTGTGCTGTATATCTCTTTGAGACATGGAGATATGATATAGTAGTTAGAATACTGGGACTTTCTGCAGAAAATAATCATTTATAGTAAGGAATGTTCATCATCATTATTCTCTTCCTCATTTTATTATGTGCATATTTGTGTACATGTTTGTATGAGTGTGCATGGGAGGGCAATGGAGTCCAGAAGTTGGCATAGTAACTTGGTATAGACGATCAGACCACAATGTTGTATGTAACCATGATTTCCATGACTTCGGGGTGAGAAGAGGGCTAACAACAATGTATTTGCTAGGCTTGCTTCAGAAACTGATGGAAACTCAGAGAAATCAAATCATTTCTTTATAGTCAGTCATTGATTTCCCCAGAAACTCAATTGTATGGATTATATAGCCTGAAAGGACAGGAACCCAGTTGGCTTTGCAGTAACTAGAGTGGTTTACTAGAAGACTTCAATACACTTCAGAGCTTCAAGCTGTTTTGAGGAGCATCTTTGGAAGGAACTCTCTTCTCTCTCTCTCTCTTTATCACCTAATCATCAGCACAAAGATGGAATGCAAAGACCACTGAAGACAGACTGATTCGTCTGGTCAGCAGAAGGGTTAAGCACCAAGCAAATGTCATCATTTGACATGATCTATCTTAGAGTAACAGGTTTATAATCCCTTTTGCTTTGAAAAAGCTTTGCCAAAGGAATAAAGTGGTTCATATACCATGGAAGGTAGGGATGACCATACTTCCTTTTATTCTTTATTTTTTTCACTTTTCCTGTCTGTAAGTCCTGTGCTCAGGGACTCTGTGGCATGTGTTATAATCTGGATAATTCAAAGTCAATGTCTCTTATAAAAACTAATTCAAATCATTAAGTTAGAGTGTGGGAAAAATATTAAAAAGCACAATTCATTCAAGTTTTTCAAAGACCAATCCTCATCTTTAACCATTCTAAGGGAAATGTAAACATCACATAAATATCAGTGTCTCTTAGGAATCTACTGAGAATGCAAGTTACTTGCCTCAAATGGTAAATATATGCAATTTTAAAAATTACATGGCATCTGTATATCAGATTTTAAATGTATAGGGAAAATTTGCTACTGACACTTATTTGTTTGAGCTAAGAGACAATGCTAGATTCATATATATAATACAATACACATACAATATATGATACATATATAATATAATATATAATACAATGTAATAAAAAAGAGAATGACATTACAGATACCACATAGAAAGAAAGAATCATATGGCCAAATGCAGAGTAGAAATAATTAATATGCATAAGGCACTAGCAGGAAAGGTTGTGTTTGGTAACACTGAGCAAGTGTCTATATTCTGCATTACAGTCATCAAGCTAAAAATCTATTGTCGTTGCTGATACTTCACTTGCATTTTTATCCTAACATGAAACCCATTTAAAAGAAAGCTAAGAATACATTCTACCCATGTAAGATAATCTTAATAAAACAAGACAACGATTTGACTTCTCTGACATTAATGAAAAGAAATCATAAGCATGTATGGGCACTGACTAGCTGGAAAAGAAATCCATTCCAGAAGATGTTAATAACAAATAGCATATTTTATCAAGTATTTCTATCCTTAACTAACCATTAAAACCTATCTAGGAGGAATAGATAAAAATATCTGATTAATATCTTTAGACCTATTATAGACATAAAAATAATTTATGTCTTATTAACAAAAATTTCAATTCTAACATGAATTATTGAATGCCAATCACTTAGGCATGTTGCTAGCTAGCTCTTATATCTTAAATTAACCCCTTTCTATTATTTTATATTTTACCACGAGGTTCTTGTTTACTGGTACCAGCACACAGGTATCTTTTTCCTCTGGCAGCTACATGACATCTCCCTGACTCTGCTTTCTTTCCTCCTCTATCTGCTTCGAATTCCTGCCTTGTTATTTTCTGCTAAGCCACTGGAATAAACAGCTTTATTCATTAACCAATAAAAACAACACATACACAGAGGGATTTCTCACACCAGAAGTATGTCACCGTGGCTGTGAGTTTTGAAGTTTCCCATGCTCAGGATACTGCAAAGTGTTTCATCAAGTTCCTATTGCTTGCAAGATGTCTGACTCTCAGCTACTACTCCAGCACCTTGTGTCTTCACAGGGCCATATCTTGCTCTTCACCATGATGATAATGGAGCAAGCTTCTGAAACTATAAGCGAACTTCCTCAATTAAATATTTTTCATTTATAAGAGCTATTGTGGTCATGGTGTCTCTTCACAGAAATAAAAACCCTAACTGTGACACCTGTGAATAAGCATCCCACTCTAAGATAGGACAGTGAAATATTTACTTCATGATATTCTGAGAATTTACAAATATTCTCCATATAAATAACTAACTCCATTAATTAGTTCAAAACAAATACTCAAGAGATGTATTAAACAATATATTAGAACTAAACAACAGAAAGACAGTAGCATGTCATGGTGATAACAGAGTTATTCACGATATTCTAAAGGTATTGAACTATCCACACAACGCTGAAAAGATAAGCAGAATATGGCATTGGTAAATAAAGGCATTCAGCTGTATAACTATTGGTATATGAAACAAAAAAAGATGAATCTTGAAATGTATTTGTTTATTATTTTTATCTTTGTATTTGAGCGTTTTGCCTACATGTATGTAGAGGCCAAAAAAGGATGCCCATCCCTTGGAACTAGAGGTCAGGATGATTGTAAGCTACCACGTGGGTGCTGAGAAACAAACTCTGGTTCTCTGCAAGAACAGTAATGATGAATAACTGCTTCATTATCTCTTAACAGCTGAGCTGTCTCCATTCCTAAAGCTAAATGACTCTTAATTTAATAGTTAGCTCAATTAACCTTTGTACTATCAGCCTTTTTACAAAAGTTGTTTCTCCTCACTCAAGTACAATACAGTAATGAAATCCCTTTCTCAAATGCCTTACAAGAACCCCCTGAAGACACAATAAACACAGACACCTGGCTAAACAATGCATTGAACAATTTATTTGATTTTCCATGGTTTCTTGGGGTGTTTTTTTCCTCATCAATTCTGAAACAGATAAAGAGTGGAAAGTGTCCTCCCTCACATGTCACACCGTCAGAGCAGTTGAAAGAGACTACTGAAGAAATTCTGGTGATAGAAATAAAGTATAGAAACAAAGATGCCTTCTATGAAGAAAAAAACCCAGTGCATAAACAAAAGCCTTTCTTCCCTTAGTGCCTCTCTCCTTTGTGCTTTGTTGCTAATGGTTGAACCATTTATACTGTCCACTCAGGGTAATGATCATCTGGAGGGCTGACATTCACCCAGAGTGGTTGTAACAGTTCATTACACTTGTTGTTCCAGCTGTTAGAACAATCGATAACCTCAAATGAAGAGTAATGGTTATTATAAAGCCAAACACGGGTTGATGATCCTTCCTCACTGATATTAAATTTGCCTGTCGTTTCCTGCATATGTGTCTGCCACAGTCCTTGCTGCATTCTGCTATAGGCTGTTCTAGGAAGCACTCAGAAGTCCAGTCCTTCCTGCAGAGGAGTCTCACACATTTCCTCTCCTGAGCAATCCAGCAATAATGAGCTGCTTTCACGCCATATTTACTACCTTTTTTTTTCTCAAATTCCACTGATAGGTGAAACATGTCCAAATTTCAGTCATTTTAATATTGTTTTAAAGAAGAAACACTTGGCTGTTTGCTTCCGCTACTTTTGAAAGTTCCACTGTCTCTTAATTACTCAACTACTAACCACATCTTGAATCTAACAGCAGTGTTTTAAACTCACTGCAGGCTACAAACAACCAAAGTTATTTTACAAAAATGTTCAGCCCTTCAGGTATTCAGCCATTCGGTCATGAAATATTTACTGGATATTGAACTTATATGGGGTGGTTGCAAGGTAAAAGTTATAATCATGAATGGTGAAAAGAGCTAGACATGTAGAATTTTGATTCAGAAACACTTTCCTTGAATCATGGACATAATCTTGGCACTGGACAGCAAGAAAATTAAGATCTTCAAGACATGAGTTTCTTGCTTCAAATATTGGGCCAATAACACCTACACCCCCAGGAAGTTATGGGATTCTCAACATATACACAGCACATACATATCACAGAAAGTATTTCAACATTTTTAATATTTACCCCAACCTTGAAAGTTTGCTTTCCATATCTTTAAACTAGTAGATTGTTTTCCTCTATTATTTACTTAGATATTTGCTAATATAGTTTTCTGTCATTTATTGGTTTTCAGTCAATTCATCCTAAGGCATAAGCAATTTGTAATGCCAAATATTAAGCTAGATATATATATATTTTCTGTATTATGAATAAAATTTTGTTTGAAATCTGCAGGAAACACTTATAAACAACAAGATTCAAAAGCTTCAAGGACCCACACCCACCTCTTAGATTTCTTTTCTTTATTTAATTAAAAGCACATTTTTTTTTACAGAATTCTAAGTGGTTGCACGTGAACTTCAGTGATCTCGCGTTGAAATTGAAAACTGTCTCACTCTTTCACTTATTTCTTCTAGACAGTTTTCATTGTCAGATGTACTAGATTTAAAGACACCATGAAAACAACCCTCTTGGAGTGTTTATGTGGGTGTTTACTAAGAGCTTTAACCTAGGGCCGGAGACCTATTCTTTGTGTAGATAGCACCACCTCAGGAGCTGGAGTTCCCAGCAGAATAAAAAGAGAAACAAGGAGGAAACCAGTTGAGCATTTCTGTTTTTTCTTTATCTCTGCTTCCTGACTGAGGTGAAACTGTGAACACCTCGCACATCCACCACATCTTCCCTGTCCTCATGGTCGGCATCCCTTTGTGAGCTGTAATCTAGAATGAAGCATCCCTTCCTCCTTGCCCATATTAAATCAAAACAGCTAGGACTGTAGCGATGCTTTTTTAGAAGACCCTGCATACATGTGGCAAGCTTTGCACATACTATCTGCTAATAGTAGAAATCTATCTTTACTTGTGGTATTTCTTTTTCTATCTGTTAAAACTTAGTGGCAAATGAATGAACATCTTCCTCCTAAAAATAATTTTAATGAATGTTTATGTTTGGAAATCACATGAAAGTTCACTGTAGGTAACAAATTAAATTGAAAAGTTACAGATTCTTTTTATTCTATTATCCAGGATTCTGACTTGATTGGCTTCTATTTTTCTTGTTGACTTAATCATATAATTATAAACTAGTAGATTATCTGAGGCAAGAAGATTGTTCCAGAAATTAGGTCACTGTCATTTATCATTACCATTTCATTTCAAAACACATCAAATTGTACAATCTGTTAACACCCGCCTTGGTTTATATCATTTTATTCACTCAAGTGAGCATTAGGAATAATTGCAAAGACCTAATCAGGAAAATAATTGGAAATCTATCATAATGAACAGTTGTGAATATCTTCAGTGATCAAGACCTGTATAGCAACACAAAATAATAAGTTTTCAGAACTTCTTGAAAAGGTAATAGGTTCCTGTGAGGTCATAGCTGTGTAGCAAGGCTGGAATATCTGTTTCCTTGCTTGATAATTTTTTTATTTTTCCTCTCTCCCTCCCCTTTTCCTACCACCCATATCCTCCCCCTAGATCCACTCTTGAGAGAGTGTAAGATCTCCAATGTGGAGTCAACTAAACCTGGGATATGAAGTTGAAGCATAACCAAGCTCCTTCCCTGTATATCAAGGCTTAGCATTGTATCCCATCATAGGGAAATGGGCTCCAAAAAGCCAGTTCACGAATGAAGGATAAATCCTGGTCCCACTTTCAGGGACCCCACAAAAAGACCAAGCCATGCAACTGTCACCCACATTCTGAGGACCTAGTTTGGTCCCATGTAGGCTCTCTACTTTTCAGTCCAGAGTTAATGAAATCTCCCACCAGTTCAGGTCAGCTGTCTCTGTGGTTTTCCCCAATCTTGATCTAAAATCCCCTTGGTGATATAATCCCTTATTCCTCTCTTCCACTGGACTACAGGAGCTTGGTCCAGTGCTTAGCTGTAGATCTCTGCATCTGCTTCCAACAACTACTGAATGAAGCCCCTATGATGACAATTAGATTAGTCCTCCTCAAAGTCCTAAAACAAGTCTTCACAGACCTCAAAAGAAGAATACTCAACTTTATATGCAAAAACAATAAACTCAGGATAGCCAAAATAATCCTGTATAATAAAGGAACTTCTGAAATATCACCATCCCTGACTTTAAGGTCTATTATAGAGCTATAGAAATAAACAACAACAACAAAAAAAAAAACATTTGGTACTAGCATAAAACAGACACATGGATCAAGAGAATCTAATTTTAGTCACTGACATTAATTCAAACACATGTGAACACATGATTTTTTTGACAAAGAAGCTTGATAATGTTTTATACTTGTTTACCATCTCATTTTTACAACACTATGAAGAAATTAGGCTTTTGACTAAGAATTGTTTCTTTACCTGGTGCCTTTCCTTCAAAACTCCAGAAAAGGGCATGAATAGAAATAATTGATTTTAACGGGAGTGTAACCTATAATTAAAGATAAATGTCAATTTAATGAAAGACTAAAACTGCAGATGAACTTATATATCAGGAACTTGGCCCATGCTCCTCTTTAATGATACAAACTAGGGAAAGGAATAAGAAACAGGCACTGCAGTCACAGACGAAGAACAATGGATATTGCCAGACTAGGTCCATTCCCAGAGAGAACCCCTGTCTAAACCCACTGAAAGGCACATAAGGACAGAGCTTTGGCTGTTGAAGGCGGATGCATACAGATTGGCTAAATTCACACGATGATGCACAAACCAGGAACCACATTTGTGCCCCTGTAATAATTAACTTCATATATTGCTTGCACTCAAATGGACTGCTGAAACTGTGCTTGCCTTGGTTGACTTACATGTGCAGCAAAGAAAAGTAAAGCCTCGGTTAGGGGCAGGATAAGAAAAATAACTCTACTAGGTTAAACTTCCATAGGCTCTAGACATACAGTTTGGGTTCTAATTCCATTTTGTCCCCTTTCTATATAGTGCTGATCTTCAAGTTATAGCTAGAAAGTGCATGTTACCCTAAATCGTGTAAATGCCTTGTAACTATGGATATACTTTTATGGAGGCTACTTATATGGGAGAGAGTGGATAATGAAAATAATGAAAATAAAATGTCACTATAAATCAATAGATTCCCTCCTTTTTGTAAATATGCTCTTTGTAAAATAGAGATTTGATTCCTATCCCCAGGTTTTGATTTTGGCTGTGTGGAAAAGAGATAAATGCTTGAAAATTCATAAAATAGCTAGCAACTTAATGTGCTGATCTAAAAAGAGATGAACAATTATTAACATATTAACCTTAATAAATGTAGAAATATGCAAACATGTCTTCAATGTTAGTTAATACATGCAAGTAAGACAGATAATAACATATAAGAAGTCTCACATAAAATGATTTCAATCCTGTTTTCTGAAAGACACGCTGATCAAAACCATTTTCAATATACAAAACATCTCATTCATTCTTATTTCAAACCATAATGAAAATAAAACGAAGCTTGCTGCCCTAGATTGTATAAGCCTACAAAAGACATTAGCGGAAGCTCTAAAAATCTAATTAAATTTTAGAGTGCTAGTAATGTCGCCATAAGGCTCATGTAAGCTATTATCTACATTAATAAAAATTAAATTCAGACTATCTGCGTATCTGAGTAATAATATACCTGGTCTCAAGGTCATTCGTATTTCCTTACTTAAGAATCATGCTTCCCTAATCTCATAAATAAAATTCATTAATCATGAAGAGGAAAATGAAATCCTCTCATTCTTATCTTCATTCTTCTTTTAGGGCATAGATGGGATTCAGTCATATCTCATTCTGAAGAACAATTCCCACTTTGCTTCATTCCTCTCCATTTTCTTCTTATAATAGAAGAGAGGTTATGGAACTGGGGTGTGTGTGTGTGTGTGTGTGTGTGTGTGTGTGTGTGTGTATGTGCACATGTTATAGGGGTTCTGTTGTAAGTTGCTAGATGTGTAAAGGTGAAGACCTCAGCACCCATGTGGAAAAGCTCAAAAGCTCAGCATGAAAGACCATCTGGAGACTGAGCATTGGGAAGGATAATGGAGGCAGACAGGTTCCCAGAGTTCACTAGACAGCAAGCTTCATCAATTTTTTGAACTTTAGGTTCAGTTAGGGACCCTGTCTCTAAATGTACATTGGTAAGTAACCAAGAGACATCAGTTTTTGGCTTCTCACCACACACGTGCACACCCACAGAAACATGTAAATAAATAACACCACAGACACACATACACACACACACTTACACATAGAGAGATAGAGAGAGAAGAGAGAGCAAAAGAAAGAAAAATAGAAAGAATGCATTCATCAATTTTTAAAAAAGTAATTGAATTTATT
This sequence comes from Microtus oregoni, assembly GCF_018167655.1. Classification (NCBI taxonomy): domain Eukaryota; kingdom Metazoa; phylum Chordata; class Mammalia; order Rodentia; family Cricetidae; genus Microtus; species Microtus oregoni. The sequence goes on along the minus strand of NW_024543061.1, from coordinate 47,092,082 downwards.
CTTTGATAGGTACAAATCTATACATATAAATACATATGTATAAAATTCACCAAGTTGCCTTCTGATGACTCTCGCCCTCTCCTATTGTCTCCTATACAACTCTGTCCACTTCAGCCCTTGTTTTCCTACAAGTCCTTTTCTCACATTAATGCCTTTTTATTTTGTTTTGTGTCCCACTGAATGGCACTATCTACTTTAGCCTTTGGGGCATTTTGGCTCCATATGGTGAATATAGAAGACAGTATGGTCTTATGCAACTCTTAGTTCTATCTCTCCCTGTTTGTACTTTTTTGCCTACAAGTTGTTGAATTGAGTAAGGCTGCTTCTTCCTGGGTACAACATACCTTCAACTCAAAGTAGTGGTTATTTGTTTCAAGTAAAATCCACTGGCTCTGGTTCATCAGGGAGTCTACTTTGAGAATAATTTAATCTCATTCATAAAACTTTGAATGGCATTTGTCTTCCTGGTCCCATTTTTCTGATGGCAAGACTAGACTAGAGATAGAATCTCATTGAATAGCTTACATACTAGAAAAAAATCCCAAAGTTAAATAACCACATTAAATCTTTTACTACATTTGAACTATAAAACACTTCTTATTTTCTCTCTTCTAGTTCTCTTATTCCTACTGACTAATACCTTGAAAAATAAAGGAACTACACTAAAATGAGACTAACAGTAACGATTTCAGAAAAAGAGGATGGCTTTCTCCAACTCACCTTCAGCAACTTCAGTGGGCCTTTATTCTTATCCTATACCTGTTTTAAGTACCACTGCATACCGCAGTCTGTCCTTACAGTAGAACATGTATCTGAGATTTCAGCTCTACTTTTATTCTACCTCTCTAAATTCTGAATTCTTCTCAGTAGGTATACTGCACACTCACTTCTTCCTTGAACTTCATCTATTTCTTACGTATTTAGCACAAAACATATTTATTGAGGTCAAATATATATTTAAAATACTATATATTTTCAGTACATTTTGTTGAGTTTTACCATAGGCATACATTTCTTAAAGTACTACCAACACTAGATATAAAAGACAGGCATAGTACTTTCAAAAGTTTCCTTTAGCGCATGTTTATTTACCTAAGAACATTTGGCAAGATTTTTATCATGTTAATAACATTTTACCTGTATAGGATAATAACATTATTTATTGATGCCATGGAATACAGCAGATTTCCAGAAAATTTCCATCATGAACGGATGAAAATCTATGCCATTGAGCTACAATTTTGCATTATCTACTCCCTTCAATCCCTGGAACTGCCATTCTATTTATAGGTTCAATGAATTTGACTATTTTGAATGTCTTAGACAAGAAAAAATTATAAAGTATTTGCCTAATTTTGTCTCTCTTGTTGCATTAAGCATAATGATCACAGGTTTACACAGTCTTACATTTTAGAATATTCTTTCTAAGGTTAAATAATATTTTAATTTCTAAATACGCCAGAACTTAAAAGTAGAACCAACACATGATCCAGCACTCTACTTATGTGTGTATCTAAAAGAACTAAAGGTAAAATCCAACAGACATGTCTGTACCTCCATGTTTATAATAGTACTGTACAGAATATGTTGTTTCCAAATGTCTGTCCATAGAGGATCTATCTACTCCTTGTTAATGAAACTATAGTTCTCATAACAATTCTGGAATACCATGACTTTCCCTAATTATATTTTCCTCTTTGATAACTAAATTATTTTAAACATCATGCTATTGTGGAAAAATACCCAGAATTATAGGTTTTCTTTATCTCCAAGTATCTTTCTTAATTATAAAGAGAAACAGTGAGATGTGCTCTCCCAAATCTGTGAATTTTGTTTGGAAGTGAAAAGTATCATGCTTAAAAAAAGCAACACAGTTTAGAAACATAAAAGAAAACATCTGGATATAGAAAGTCAGTGCCACATGCTTTAATAAAATATGATGAAATAGCACCTCATATAATATGTATTCTGTAATTCACACAATGGCTTTCTGTACATTCCACCTAATCTGCTTTCCAAACCTAAATCTTACTTGCTCATTCTCAGTTTTAAAAGAGGACACCTGAGCTTTTGGACTAGCAGAGTAGGAATCACACAGCAGGTGATATATCTCCCATCTACCCAGAGTTGGTACTCAGCAAAATTTATCAAATGGCACACTTCTATAAACAGGAGAGGAGATGTGAGGGAGAGCAATGAATGGAAGGAGAGGAAGAGAGTTAGAAAGAGAAGTGTGTGTCTCTGTGTGTGTGTGTGTGTGTGTGTGTGTATGTGTGTGTATAACTGTTGCATATCTATTAATGGAACCACTACATCCAGTTCCAAGTGTATCTGTGGGAGCCGGGCAGGGGATGTCAACTAAGAAAATCTGTCATAAGAGCCAGATTCTCTGTGACCAGTTCAAACATTCAGAGTTTCTCGTGATTAGCTAAGTCTGACAAGAAAGAGGGCATTTTCAAGAACATTCGATTTGAACATCTGTAAAATGAAATTGAGAAATTCTGTCATTACACACATTTTCTTAAGATTCCAACAGTAGAGGGCAGGACACTTAAGATCACATTTATTTTACATGTTACCTGAGGAATCTTTGGATTCTCTCTTCATGAAAGAATGATACACTTACTTGCTTTAATGCAACAATCTAGTTCCTTATTACCAAAATTGTGATTAAGAGTACTTTATTGAGAGAACTCCTTTTCTTTTTGCCCCAGACTTGGGACCTTGTTTCATTAACATCCCACTGAGACTCACTTACACTAACAGGTTTGCTGCCTGCCTCGAGCTTGGTTCTTCTCACGATTTCCTAGGAGAGATTTCATTCATTTACCCACAGGGCACAACTGTTTCCATATTTTAAAAAGATTTCCACTTAGGTTATAGTTTTGGGGGAAAGTATCAAGGCAGCTAAGGATATTTGCTGTTGTGGCACAGACCAGGATCTAAACCATACAGATTTTTGGACCACGCCTCTTGTCTAATGCCAAGTTTATATTGCCTCATTCTTAATATGATAAGTGATTTTCTCTAAGGAAGAGCACACTGACTGGTTGTCCATTGTCAAATTCTCAGCACTAAAAGATACACACAGGTAGCATTAAACTCACTGAATGGGTTATATTTAGAAATATATATGCAACATTATACATATATGCATGCAATAACGGTATAGAAGATGGACATAAACATGAAAGCGAGCAGGGAGGGTTTCATGAGAGAGTTTGGGGAAAGAAAAGGAATGAGAGAAATAATGTAATAAAATTATAATCTCAAAAGTAAAATAAAAAGTAAAAATGATAGTGATAGTATAACAAATTGACTATACCCTGAGTGATTAAGAGAGATAATAAATTGGAAATTCTTATGAAAAGACTTAACACTTAGTATTCAATACATTCATTTCAATATGTATTGAGTTTAACATATTATGTGTGGATGATACATCTATGCATATTAATTTTTATATTGGATTAGGAATATAGAGAGTATATATTGCTTAATTAAAATATGTGCATGCCAAAAGTCCCAATATTCTTCTAAGCCTAGTTATTTAGAGGAATAAAATTATTTTCTTTTATGGATATGATTAAAATTTGTGGAAATAAGAAGATAAAAACATACTTAAGGTTATATACTACAAAAAAATAAGCACTACACTTAAAAATGAGAAGTTAACTATTAATACTGTCTCAGTTTGCCAGAGAAATTATGACTTTTGCTATTCTGATACAGGCTTTATAATTAATACAAAACAATTACTACTTCTATATTACATCACTAATTCTTTAAGACACTAGATAATTACAATGTGCTAAAATTTATGATTTGTGAACAACATTTCAACACACCAGACATGCATGAAAAACTTATTCCCTTCAGAACACTATAGTTAGGCTCCGTGGATGTGGGGTGGTGAAGGTATAGCTGCAAAATAAATCTTTGCACAGCTAAGAAGGAAGTAAATGTTGAATAGAGATATGTATAATGAGTTGATGGGGAAGTAAGATTCATTATCATAGAAGCCAATTAGTGAAGAAAAGGCAAGGGGCAAGCATGTGAAATCACAATAATACTTTTGAACAGATAAACTGATTGTGATATATCTTATTCTAAATAAATGAAAATAGTCTTAGTTTGTATCCAATAAAGAAACATCAAGAAACCCCATTCTACTACAGAAAGGTCTTAGTATAGAAACTGACATTTAAGACCAAAAGAATGGCCAGGCAATGGTGGCACACACCTTTAATCCTTTAATACTTTAATACACCTTTAATACACCTTTAATACTCAGGAGGAAGAGGCAGGAGGATCTCTGTGAGTTCAAGGTCAGTCTGGTGTATAAGAGCTAGTTCCAAGACAGGTAGGGCTGTTACACAGAGAAACTCTGTCTCAAGATACCGAAGGAAGAAAAAAAGACCAAGAGAATGAAGGCATAGAGAAAATCTAGGACATAAAGTGAGTGTGAAACACAGTTTGTGTTACTAGTCACGCAAAATTGATTAAAGACATATCATGTATTGCAAGCACTTTCCTAGATATCAAAGGAGCCTTAAATTGTTAGCAGCTCACAATATACTACAGCTAAACTTTAAAAATATTCCATCACTTCAATATTTCAAGATACACATCATCATGGAGAAGATAATTAGTTATGCATGTGTGTGAATATATGGCTATATGTACTTATTTTTATAATTAGATTATTAGGTGAATAGGGCAGGGGATATGGCTCGATATTAATAAATTTACTAGCACCACCGAGACTTTGAGTTTTTCACCCTTCAAACAATATAAAAAATTCATTAATTAATTCAAAATTAGATTTAGACTTAGTCTTATGTTGCAGGAGGTCCTTCCGCTCCTCCAGCCAATAGCCGCTGAGATACCAGCCCATTGGGGCATGGTCTCTCTCTTTAAAAAGCAGTGTCTTCCCTCCTTGCTCTCTCTTACTTCCTGCTCCTCTTCAGGCGACTAGACTCCTTCCTGATTGCGCAGAGGGCTGTTGTCTGGATGGTGATCTGTAAGTTTTTTCCCCTTTAAATAAATACCACCTTATTAATCATAATTCCAATCTGCTGTGGGATTGTTTGTGACTTATGCCTTCAGTCTTACATATCTAAACTCCCAAATGACTAAAAGGAATAAGGCATTTGAAGTACTTATGACAGAGTCAAACATATATGTACTCAATTAGAATGCACAGTGAAGACAAATGGCAAATTCATGAATGAACTGTATATGTAAATATAGAGATAAAACATAAATATTGAAACAAAAGAACAAATACAAATATTTTTCATTCATCATTTTTTGTTTGTTTGTTTGTTTTTTTTTGGGGGGGGGTTGAATGTTATGTTCCCCACAGCCCCAGGCCTTTTAAAGCTTGGTCTCCCATAGGTGTTACTATTTGGGGATATTCAAGAGATGTGTCCTTGCTGGAAGATACCTGTCACTTTAGGTGAGCTTTGAGAGATTAATCATTTGTACCATTTCAAGTTTACATTGTCTGCTTTCAGTTTTCAGTTTAAGATATAAGCTGTAAAGTCTTTTTTGTGTGGGGGAGAGGGGTGAAAAAGGCAGTTGAGACAAGGTTTCTCTTTGTTGCTCTGGCTGTCCTAGCCCTCACAGTGTAGAGCATGCCGGCCTTGAGCTCACAAAGATCTGCCTGCTCCTGCCTCCCAAGTGCTGGGATTAAAGGCATGCACCACCACTGCCCTGCACTCCAGAAAGATGGCGTTACCCTTCACCTGAGCCGCACACAAGAACTGACACTGTATTCCGAAATGCAAGTGAGCCAACCTTGAGGCTTTGACAGGAGACTGACCCTCCCCCCACCGCACACACACCACACCACACCACACACACACATACACACAATGTGGTGGCATAGGTTAGAGAGAGATTCCATCCCCCCTTACCCATTCCCAACTATGGCAGGTGAGGGAGCAGGCCCCTGGGTCACAAGGGTGAGAGAGCCCTGACCCTCACTAGCTACAGCACACAGGAAAACGTGTCTTGTGCCCTATCTAGGTAGCCCACTAGAGCTGACCCTTTGGATGCAGAGGTGAGCCAGCCCTGAGGGAGCGACAGCAGAAGAGCTGATACCATTTCTCCTCATATGACCCTGGCAGGAATCAAGAGAGAGGTCTCTGCAGCTCGACCTGACAAAAGAGTAGAATTGGCCCTGGTGAATGGGGGTGACCCAGATCTGAGGACCTTAGAGTAGGAGAGCTGTTCCTAACCCCTGCTCCTAGTTGCAGGCTATATTGGGTGATCTAGTTGAGGCAATGCTGGAGAACACTTGCAAATAAAAATGAATGTTAAACTGTCTTTCAGTAAGGTTGCAAGGGTGGATGGCAGATTGGAGGGGACAGGAGATAAGTATCATTGGGATGCATGATGTGAAATCCACAAAGAATCAATAAAAGTTAAAAAAAAACCTTATAAGCTGTCAGCTTCCTGTTTAGTTGTCACATTTTTGTTCTGTCACCATCAACTCTCATTCTGATGTGGGAGTTTGAAAGAGTCTGCGAGACATTCTGCAGGACACAACAGATAGTGACTGAACTGACTTTGAATTTTCCTGCTTTATGGAAATGTCTGCTGGATACCATGGGCCTGAAGGCTGAAGATGGATGCCCCAACGGTACAAAAGAACTTCGGGTGACTGTCCAGGCAGCGAGATGTCTTTGTCATTTCTAGAGTTTGAAGTTTCTTAGTTCTTGTTTACTTAGGTAATATTATATCTTTCTGGAGTCTTTGATGGAGTTAAGAATAGTTAGTTATAGTTATAGTTTTCCTTAGTTATGATAAAGATTATTGTAACTTTTACTTGATAACTGTTTTGTTATATGTAATTTTGCTATGTTAAAGTTAAAGCCTTTTTTTTTTTTGTTTAAACCGAAAAAGGGGAAATGATGGAGGAAGGTCATTGGCTAATAAAGGCACTGCCCTGGCCCATTTTATTGGTTAGAGGATAGGTGGGAGGAGTAAACAGAACAGGACGCTGAGAGGAAGAGGAAGTGAGCTCAGAGACTCCACAGCTCTCTCGGGAGCAGACGCCTGAGAGAGACGCCATGCCCCGCTCCCAGGATGAAGCTCCGAACCAGGATGGACTAGGCTAGAATCTTCCCGGTAAGACCGGTTCTCACAGATTACTAGAGATGGGTTGATCGGGATGTGAGAATTAGCCTGTAAGTGCTAGAGCTAAAGGGCCAAGCAGTGCTTAAAAGAATACAGTGTCTGTGTAATTATTTTGGGGCATAAGCTAGCCATGTGGGCGGCCGGGTGTGGGGGACGCAGCCCTGCCGCCCCATATTACTACATCATTCCTCAAGGTACCATAAGCCTACAAAACCTTTTTTTTTTTTTACTGAATTGCCTTAGTCATGGTGTTTTATCACAGCAATACAAATTAATTAACATGCCAGTGTTTAATGAAGTTACTATCAAAGAAATATATGCATTTGGTGTGGGAGGTCCTTCTGTCTATGTGTTGTTTTTATTGGTTAATGAATAAAAAAAAAACTGCCTTGGCCTGTGATGGAAAGAGTAGAGCTAGGCTTTGGGGGCAGAACTAAACTGAATGCTGGAGAAAGAAGGCAGAGTTGCAAGACACCATGTGGCCACAAGAGGGGAAACATGCTAGCTGCCAGGTGGAACCTTGCCAGTAGGCCATGAGCCTCATGGTAAAATATAACATAATGGAAATGGGCTAATACTAGATATATGAGTGAGGTAGCAATACGCTTAAGCTATTGGCCAGACGTTATTGCAAATAATATAGTTTCTGTGTGATTATTTCAGGAGTCCTGGCATCTGGGAAACAAACAAGCAGCCTCTGCCTATGTGAATATATACTTTAAGCTTCTCTTTAAAACTGTCTTGTTTCTTGTCTATTGTTACACAGTACACACTAGTATGTACACAAAAATCATTATATTTTAATGGTATGATGTTATGCTCTCTCATTGGTCTCTAAAGTTTCACAGTATTGCTAGCCTTGCCACATATAATAACATTTCTGATATAGTACAAGTTGCCATACCTTTGCTCAAGATGAACTTGTTATTCTTATAATGACACCATTAGCTAGCACCTGGAATGACTTTGTCTTCTGTATTTCATTATAAATGAAACACCAGCATTGATTTTTTTAACTACAATTTTGTGTGACTATACTCTAGAAAACATTGAATTTTAGTCAGTTTAACCTTTAAAAGCTATTGAAACCACATGCATTTTAATTATGATCCTATATCCTACTTAGCTAGATATCTTTGGCAAGTTATGTAAATATTTTATCTACATTTTCTTGTATTGTTTTTAAAAAGATAACAGGGCACATGCAACATACAAACAATAATTATACATTGCAGAAAATTATATATTGCTTAATAACAATGTTACCTGAATATGCAATGTCATGTGAAATATTTTTAAGAAGTTTTATATCATTTGGAAAATAAATAGTTCCTTGTTATGCATTTTAGTATTATGACCAGGACTTTAGTTGTATTGTGTGATCTTAGACAAGTAAGATATAAATTGATAGTCAGTAATTTTCCATTGCCAGTAACATTTCATGATTGCAAGTCAAATATTTTCTCTCTCTTTCTCCCAATCTTTCTCTCTCTCTCATTCTCTCTCTCTCTCTCTCTCTCTCTCTCTCTCTCTCTCTCTCTGTCTCTCTCCCACACACACAATGTGTGTGTGCATGTGTGTGTGTGTGTGCGATAGGAATCAAGCCTTAGATCCCATATGTAGCAGAAAGATCCTCTACCCTTATCTACACCTCCAGTCCTTGGTCATTGTTTTTGTCGTTGTTGTTGATTATGTCTTGGAGACACTGGGTTAATAATAATTACAGGGGAGAGGACTAGAAGCATGAACTAGGAGAAGATAAAGGCTCTTGCTTTTATTGAAATGTGACTTAGAAGGCACAATACATGAGGACAAATTCATCTAGTAGTAAATAATAAAATAATGGATAGAGATCAGAAGTTAGGAAGACTGGCTGTTCTTTTAGATCTAAGTTTGACTCCTAGCACCCACATGGTGGTTCACATTGTATGCAATACTAGTTGAAGGAACTCCAACAACCTTTTCTGGCCTCCGTGGGTACACGACATGTAAGTGGTATACAGACATACATGCAGGAAAAATTCCACACACATAAAATTAAATTAAAAAGAAATTAAGAACAGAATAATCAAAAGTGACACAAGGAAGAGGATTATTTTGTCCCGTCTATTACTTGTTGGTGAGAAAGAGAATATGTTCAGGAATGACCTGGAACTAGGCTAACTCTCAAGGTGACTCCAACTGTGGCCTAAACCCTAGGTAAGGAGAGCTAATCCACTTTTTTGAGCCCCAGAAGTTAAGTGCTTAATGGAAGAACCTCTGATGTCTGTCTGACACTGTGTCCTTCACTCCGTAGCTGTTTGACCAGCTTGGACAAATTTTCCAATTTGAGGTTGACTCCGCATTTATAAGATGGTGCTAATATTAAATATACCCTGGGGATTGTGATGACAACTGAATGAGCAACCAGAGATCAAAAACTACAAACGACATATGGGAAACACCCAAATACACACGTGTGAGTGAAATGAAAAGCAAGACTTCCTCACCCGAAGCTTTAAAAGTGGCCTTTACTGGCCAGTTTTATGTCCTAGAGTTATCGGAGAGGAGGGAGCCTTGACTGAGAAAATGCCTCCATAAGATGTGGCAGTAAGGAATTTTAATTAGCAAAAAATAGCTCAGGGCCCAGCCCTTTGTGGGCGGTACCATCACTGGGTTGGTGGTTCTGGGTTCTAGATGTAAGTAGCAGAATTCACCTCCACAGCCTATTTGTCAGCTCCTGCCTCCAGATTTCTACCCCACATGAGTTTCTGCCATCAATTGCTGATGAACTGTTACATGGATCAGTGAGTGGAATCAACCTTTTCTCCCCATGTTGGTTTTGACCATGGTGTTTTATCAGGGCAATAGTAGCCCCAATTAAGACAAGTTAGTGACAGGACAGTTTGGTATTGCTGTGATAGATCTGGTCATGTTGATTTGGGAGGATTGACTTTGGACCTCAGGCTAGAAAAGTCATTGAATGTTGAGAGCTCAATGAGCTGTTCTGTATAGGAGCTTGGAAGATAATGGAGAAAGCAGTGTAGATGACGAATGACAGACTTGTGAAATCTTGGAGAGAAACAAAGGCTCTACAGGACTTGTTGTGTGAAGAATCTGAAGTTCTGGTTAGCTGGGGGCTGGAAAATCACCTGTGATTAACAAGAAACATGAACGACTAAAGTGAAACATTTGCTTTGCTGGAGTCCTTGGTGCTGGTCTGCTGGAGCTAAGAAATTAGCAGTGATAAAGAAGAGCCAAGCATCACTGAGGTGAAATCTATTGGAAAGTATTCCCTGAGAGTTCGCATGCAGAACCTGTGCTTCAGACATGGTCAAGGTTGTACCTTGTGCTGGCAGCTGAGCACCAAAAAACCCAACCAACCAACCAAACAAACAAACAAACAAAATAGACAAGAGCTCAACTGACAAGATGCTGATAGCACAAAATGTAACGTTTGCTGCAGTGCCTTATGTAGCATCAAACCTAAGTCAACTCAGTGTTTGTTTGTAGGAGGAGGTGCTCAGCACTTCCCCAGACAAGCTCAAGATCAGATTTTAAATTCAATTCGAGGAGCAAAGGTGTAAGTAATAATGAGCCACAGGACAATATACTAGAAGATGGGAGTTCACTTAATTTTAGTCAAAGGAATCAGGGAGAGAATGAGAAGATAATTGGCATGAGTGAAACCAGTACTTTAAGAAAGGCATTGTTTAACTATGTGACATCAACAAAAGTCTCTAAAATTCTGGAGGCAAAGAAAGAGAAAACTGATTCTGTCTTCACATAGGCATCACTCTCGCTCATCTTTGCATCAGGATGGTTTTGCTCATTATCACATAGGTACCAGAGTTTTGTTGGCCTTGCTAATAAATCAGGAGCACAACTGTGCCACAGCTGGAAATAAGGACTTCTTTCTCTTTAAGAGGTGAAAACATACCGTCAACAAAAGTCTCTCTGTCCACAGCTAACCCAAACCTCCCCTATGACCTCCTCAAGGTCACAGAACATTTTGAGCTTTGTGTGCATAAACCTAAGCCCAGTTGTCAGGTTAGGAGACTAGAGATCCTTCAACTCAACCAAAATCAGAGCAGAAATCAAATTTTCATTCATTCATCTAACCATTTAGTTATACAACACTTAGTTCATTTTCTCTTGTGCAGCGGAGATTAAGCTGAGGGTGCTGCAGGAGAGGACAGACTCACTACGATCCGGGATAGTGATGAGAAAGGGGGCTGACCCAATGGCTGCCCCAAACTCCGAACAAAGCCTTAAGCTGATACTAAGAGCATTTCCTAGGTCAACTGAAGGGGAAGAGAAAGAGGAACATAGATTAGAGAAGCCTCAGCCAAATATACTACCTGACAAATGGACAGCAAGAAGATACTAACTAGATGACAAACAGAATCCAGCAAGAGAAATATTAGAATCATGTGAAGTGAAATGCAAATGATATTTAGTCAATTATTTTGAATATTCATGAAGAAATTCATGATACCCAAGTTGTCTTTCAGCTTATAGTTGAAAATTTATGCTAATTTTTACAGATACTTCAAAGATTGTAACAAAACCATAGGAAAAACATCTACTACTTGATTACATAAAAGAAATTAAAAAAAAAACCTTAGGTACTAAAACATTGATATCTTTCGACACAAAGTTATTTATACATTTAAATATTACTTTCTAAATGAGACTAAGTATTGCTTATGAAATGTTATAAGGATGAAATTCCCAACTGCATCTCTGCTCTCTGGATTTATCAACACAAAATATGTTCTCTGTCAGCTCTCAGGTGTTAGGAGCTGTATGTATGCATTGTGATCTCTTACCAGAGAGGAATCTACAGGTTCCCCCCAAACAGAAACATCACAGATTTCTTGATTCTAGGATCTCCCTGCACATTAGAATCACTCTATCCATATCTTCATTTCAGAGGAGTGGATTTCTGATCCTCTGACCTCTCAGCTGGGGATTCTGGCTTAGCATCATCCTTTAGGATTAGCAATCAGATGGAAACACAGAAAGCTTAAGAAGACATTCAATCATGCTCAATCTGTCAAGCCAATCAGATATTTTTTTTTTAAACTCTGCAGCATGTGGGGAAAGCAATAGCATTTAAAGCTCAGAGTGTAGGAAATTCTAATTATCTGGATTTAGTAAGCTGTGAGCTCATTTCTGTCAAAGGTTAGAATGCCACACCATTAGGATTCTGGTATTAAAAGGCAACAGAAACGTAAAAAATAAAAATGTTTTGTTTTGAATAAAATCAAAGGAAAGAACAATGGGACTGAGAGACATTAATTCATTTTTTTCTTACTCTATTTACCTATCCAATACTGGTGTACTATACTGGTGATGACACATTGAGAAGATGAGAGATGAATTTGTACTCAGAATCTTCACTGAATTTAAACATATGTCTAATAGAACTCCCTGTGGCCTCCCTTCTGTCAGCCTCTTATTCATCAATTCCAAATTGCTGTACTCTTTCTATTTTGTAGTGTTGGAAACTGAGTGCAGTGGAACTGTTTTTTTCTCCCCACCTTGATTCATCTTTTTCAACTTCTTCAGTTGCCTTCCTGGCTTCTCGTAGGCATCCATGAGATGTAGGAGTTTCCCTTAGGGTGGTCCCTTCTCTCAGTATGTTTATCCACTGCTCCTCTTGGGTGTTTTTAGTACCTTGGCCCTATATATCTTATCCTGAGGGTAGAACTTTTGTACCCAGTTTGTCTACTGTTAGCAATGCCTTTCATTCTTTTTGTTATAGAGATGTGTTTCATCTCTATTTCCCTGTTCATATCCTCAACTCACAGAGCATCAATGTCTTGATTCTCTCTTTCCATCTCACCTATTTTCATTCTCCTCTATTTTAGGACTCGCAACACATCCCAGGCTGTTCTTGGTTTCCACGTCCTCCTTCCTTTACCTCCTGAACTGAAGGCATGTGTCACAAAAGCTAGTGCATTGTCGTCCTTAATCATAACACAAACTCTACAGAACAGTTTCAATCAGTCTTATTCAAGGTGCATCTATGGAGGATGTGGTGGTCAACATGGAAACAGATTAATGAAAAGTAATTTTAACAAAGTAGGTAAGCAGATATAATTACATCACAATGGTTGAAGGATCAATAATTATATAAAATTATAAAATAAGGTATTTGCAACTGTTGAAGAATATGCTAATATGAGGTGTCCTGAAGCAGCAATAATTCAAATTTAATCATACTATTTTATCAGACAAACTGTAAATCATCTTAATTTTTCATAACCATCAGATAAACAAGAAATAATAGATGCTACAAGTGAATCAAATGAAGCTGCTTGGTTGATGAAGCAAAAACCTAATACATAACTAAATGAGAACAAATAAAAACTGGAGCACTTTTCATAGCGCTCAGATTCTGTCCTGCATCTTTGTCTAAGAGCCCCTAGCCTCTGTGACATATTTATGTGCAGAGCTTAGTGATTTTTTTTTTCCATTTTTGTTTGTGTGTGGGCAAGTGTGCTCTTCGAAGGTCTTGAGTAGACAGTGATATTGTTGAGAGTTCATGTGGCAAACTTTTCTGTCAAAGCCAGAAGCCACTGTCTGAAAATAGTCTTCATGCTCTTCAGGCTCTTGCAATCTTTCTGCACCTCTTTTAGTCTCCCCCAAGTCTTGGATAGTGGTTTTATTAGATGTCCCATTTGGTCCTGGGTACCCTGTAGACACTTATTCTTTGCCTTTTGACCATATGTGCATTGCTGTTGTTCTTGTAAACCCAGGCTGCTACATGTAGAAACTTCATTGATTAGGGATGAAAGATGTCATTAGCATTTTTCTCTTTCTCAAAGTACTTCACAAAGATAATGATAGGTAGCTTCCTACATGAGAAGGAAATGTAATTTAACATTTAAGCAGTGTAAATAAATAGAGAAAAAATTAAAAACCATTATTTTTTCTCGATTAAAAGTTATCTTGATTTCTAGCCAAAAGTTTTGTACATTGATAGATGGCTCGCAATATTGACACAAGACTTGTAAGTCTTTCGTCTCATACCTTGAATTTATTTTAATCCCATGTGCTCTTCGTGCTTACATATTAATGACTCAAAAAATACTTGGTATTTATTATATGCATTTCGGGGTTCCAACAAGATAATTTATGGAAACACAATTACTTGAATAATTCTATGTTTTATTCTACAGATAAAGATGATGAAATGACATAGGAAATGGAAATTTTCACAAGGTTGCAGGTTTGACTTAAAAGGTTTCAGGTACTGTCCTTAAAAAAATTGCTTGAAAACTATTTTCATTATAAATAAGGTTTTTTCAAACTAGGTAAATTCCCTAATAGATTTTTAAAACAGTATAGTTACTATGCATTATGGAGTATCAGCTACTGTAGAGAAGAAAATAAGAAATGTTAAAAGGAAAATATATGTTGGAAAAAGGCAATTTCAAATGAAGGTTAATCAGGATGAAGATACAAGAATCAAGTTTTCCTAATTTTCAATTTTCATGAAAACACAATTAAACTTTCCTTTTAACCTTCCTTACAGCTATCACCTTTAAATCTGTACACCTCACTGTTTTTGATGGTTATAGTGGTCCCTGCTGCCTCACCATGTTGTCACGAACACTGAGCACAATATCATGCAAAGGAGGAGACTTCCCAAAACACTTCTTATAGGAAATTGCTAAAAATTAGTCACTCTGCAGGATCTCATAATTCTCTTTTTGCATCTGCAAAAATGGTGTTTGCATGCTACAGCTGAAGATACTACAAAACTCAAAATTAAATTTGAACTGGAAACCTACTCTAAAACCTTATTTATTGCCTGCTATTTTCCAGAATAGTATATGTTGATGAAGAGGCCCCCAGAGGTTGAAATTTTATCAGTTTATTACAATATTTTTCTGTGAAGAAGTGTCTCTTTGGGCAGTACTAATATTGGAAATTACAATTTTATTTCTCTTGGGTACTATTGTACACAAAACTAATTCAATCAGATCATGTATACCTCCCAAACTTAAATAATAACATAGCTTTCCTTGTTTTGAAAATGTTACTTTTGTTTACACACCTGCATATATGTATCTATACATAAATATATATGTATGTGTATGTGTGTGTGTGTGTGCACATTCTTTTAAATTTAGATCATATTGAACTCCATCAATATAAGGATTCCTGGGGGTGCCGATGATTTTTTTATTTACTTAGGAATGAATGGATGATAGACATAGAAACTCACCATGTCTTCAAAACAGTACTGTATAAAAAAAATTTCCGAGAATATAAGTAAATTTTTCAGTAAATATACTACATTATAGGGCACCAGGTTCAAGGATCAATCAACTTTCAATTAAGCACACTGGATGACACACTTTCTCTGCCTTAACATCTTTTGATTCCTTTAGCATTTTTTTTGAATAAAGAGTTAAATGAAAGAAATTGCAAAAGAAAAAAAAGTAAAAAGAAATTAGCTATGCATTATAAAGCTAAACATTCTTTGCACTCCAAGATTAACTCACATATTTCCAGACTCATATATGCACAAGAGGGTTTCCATGATACAAAGCTCAGATTCATATAAACAGATTTGTTGTGAGAGGTCCTTCTGTCTATGTGTTGCTTTTATTGGTTAAAGAATAAAAACTGGATTGGCCTATAGCATGGGAGGTGGAGGGTGAAGTCAGGAAAATGCCATTGAGCCTCCAATGAAGATAGACATGCTGAAACTTTGCTGGTAAGCCACGACCTCATGGTGATATAAAGATTAATAGAAATGGGTTAAATAAAGCTGTAATAGTTAGCCAAAAAGAAGCTATAGTTAATGGGCCAAGCATTGTTTTAATTAACACAGTTTCTGTGTTATTATTTATGGGCTAAGTGGCCAGTAACCAACAAGTGGCTCATTCCTACAGATATTAAATATGAATAGGAAGATAGACACGATTGAGTATTATAACCCATTCTCAAGTTACTTTCTTATAGTATTAATATATTTATTGAGGTTGTATAAAATTTAATAAGAGCACAATATCACATGGTGAAAATAATTCTTACCAAATGCAAGTTGAATGTATGTATGGTATTTCCAAGAATCACATACAAAGTGACGCCTGTGTAACAGGCCTTCACCCAGTGTCTTTGCTAACAGGAAATGAGAAAGTAATATATGTAGTAGATAAGTTAGCTGAATTTCAAGAGCATCTCTGTTAATGCAATATTTATGGGAGAAAAGGGAAGTTGCTTTTGATGTTTATAAGCCTGTGCATTTCACATGGCTTTCTTAATCTCTTTACTTGTTGCCAGAGGCTTCTGCTAGCACAAGTTTTGACACTCCTAAAGCTAAAACTAAAAAATTTACTTCCAAAGATGATTTCTTTTCTAAAAGGCACTGCTTTTAAAAGAGCCAGACTGTTGAACTTAAAGACAGTTGAACCTGACCATGTTAGTGCTTGCTGCAGAGTGGAGTGCCTCAGGGTTTAGAATTGGGTCATCATATCAACCAGGCCTGCTAAGAATTCAACAATTTCAAATATTCATCTGTACCCGATATCTTCTCTACAACATCATCCATTCCAAACCACCAGAGTTGTTATTGACTCAGAATCACACAGAGCGAAGGTCTGACTCAACTTTCTCATAAAAAGTCAAGAAATTAAATAAAAGCTGAAAGGCGGGGAATTCCTTTCTCCATATATTAATTGGAGAAATGGTTAACCTTGAATCATGGACACAAAATGGAAATGTAAAAAAAAAGCTAGAAGTAAAAAAAATCTGCTTATTAAAAATAATCATATTATCATAATTCTCTAATACAAGGAGTGAAACCAGATATCACTGGTTTGCTAGATTAAACAAAGCAATGACTCTCAAACTTCAATATACATCAAAAAGATAAGATACAGTACCTGTTACAACCAGTATTCTGAGCTGAGGAAATGGTGTTGAGTATGTCTCAAGGGAAGAGTGCTTCTCTAGCACATGTAAGTTCTGCACTGGCTCTCTGTCTGCACAAAAAATATAAATAAATGAAATTAAAACTGAAAAGCTAAGACCCATCACAGATGTCATGGTTCCTTCCCCTGATTCTGATTTCAGACGTATGTGGTGGGGCATGAAAATCTGCATTGTATCCATATGGTGTTGTTTCTAGACTTGAGTCTGGACTTAGGCAATATTCATGTTTTAACCTTTCAGTCAGGGGTTTCTAGCTTGATTTTAATTTACAAAAGATGCCTGTAGTACACCTCTTCCCAAAACTTTAAGTTAGACATGAATATCTGATATCAGAATTGTCATCTAATGTTATTTTAGATATAGTGGCATTGGGATAGAGACCATTGCTACAGTCTCTCTTAAAACCCTCTGTTTTACACATGTCATGTCTTTTTCTTTCATAAGTATAAGCAAATATACCCACTGTGCTTTTCCAATCTCTGCACCTTAGCCTGAGGAAGGCTGTTCAGAGGTTCATAAAGGTCACAAATGACAAAAGTCAAACAATACTTGAGAACAGGTCTGCAGACCCGGTTCACATCCGTGCACTGACCTGAAACTTCCTACTGTACACAGTTTCTATTTTTCCTTTTTGGTATAGCAAAAACTACATTGCTCATACTTTCCACTAAACAAACAAAAAATATGCTTATGTATAAGTAAGCAAATAAATAATGTGTATAGAAAAAAGGTAAGAAGAAGTTAGGAAAGAAAGTGAAAATATTTGAACCCTTAAACTTCAACACAAACCTAATGGCAAAGGTGTGAAACTAAAGAAAATTAATGAAATGGAAAGTATATTTGTTAGCGTCATGGCAGCATTTTATGAGTTTGAAATATAAGGGATTGGAAATGCAGCTTTTAATAGAAACATAGTAATGACAGCAAAGACACAAATGAATAGTTGTTTCTGAGATTTGTGTCCCATCAGTAAAATCAGAACACCATTATCTGCTTTCATCAAAACTTATTCTCTCAACATGTGGCCCTCTCTTCTCTCCTGCATAAAGGACAAGGCTCTTCAAAGATAAAGGATTCATGTTTCAAAGCTTCTCAGAGAGGATACTAGAAGCACTTGTATCATAGCCTTCCATAATTTCCATTTTAAAAAGGTTATTAGACTGGAAAGGAGGATTCTTTGATGAGAATGTTTGGGAGGCACATGGATATGTGCATTTTAATAAATATAGAGATAATAATTATGCACATGACTTTTTCAGAACTTTACTTGTTAGAGCTATTATTATTATTATTATTATTATTATTACTCTGAATCAGAGAGTTCCACGGAAGAAAATACACAGCTTTAGGAATCCGTGGCTTGATTTATTGCAATGATATGATTTAAATTTCCTAACTGGGAGAGCTTTACATTTTGGCAGCAAAAGTTGTCATTAATCATACTGTGAGAAAAGAATTAAAGTAAATGATTCTTTTAATAGACATTATTTTACTATAGAGCATTTAATTTTAATGTGCCTTAATGGAGTGAATTTCTTTATGAAAAAATTATATATAAAGTTATTGATATGTACTTCATTTTTATTGTACCAAATGTTTTCCTAGATGGAGAATTCTATAATAACTGTCAATTAAATATATTGAATTATCAGAAATGCCCTAATTTTTCAGAATCTTTTTTTAATCATTATATATGAGACTAAGGAATTCATAGTTTTAAAACGTGTCAGCAAGATTGACAATAAAAAGATTTTATTGGTATAAGATCAACTAGAGAACATAAAAAATAAGATAAAGGAGTTAAAGGGCTTGTACCTCTGTTGGTGAAATGCTCACCTTATAAACATGAGTACTTTAATTTGATTCCCAGAAGTGACATAAAATACTGGGAAGGCCAAGACAAGTGAATACATAGAGTTTGTTAGCCAGGTTTCATAGCATGATTGTGAACTCTAGGCGAATGGGAGACCATGTAAGAAAAACAAGGTAGAGGACTCTTAAGGAATAACATTCACTCATACAAGTATATCTACATACATAACCCTCCACTTGCACAAATATCCAAATTGGTGCTTTGAATGAAAAGTTCCCTCCCCCAATAATCTTGGGAATTCATTGTCTCCTATTGGTGACTTGGTTTAGGTAGATTTAGGAGGCTTGTCCTTCCTGAAGAATTATATTGTTGGTGATAGAATTTGAGGTTTCAAAAACAATATGCCATTTCTAGTGTGCTCTTTCTGCTTTCTGTTTGTGGTCTGAGATGTGAGCTCTCAGCTGCAAGCTGATGTGCCTGATACTTGTTGCTTGCCATGCTTTCCTCCTGTCATAAACTCTTATCTCTCTGGAACTGTACGCTATGTACATCCTTTCCTCTATAATTGCCTTGGTTATGGTGTTGTATCACAGCAACAGAATTCATGTACACAAAATTTAAGCATAATATGTCTCAATCAGCATGTACACAGAGTGCACACTTTATTTAACTAAACTCTAGTGTTTAGGTTATGTGTTTGTGTGTCTATGATATATGTAAAGAATGAATGTTCTAGGTCATAAGTATGCAGGTCAGATATAATTTTGTGGAACCAAATTTCTCCTGCCTCTACATAGGCTCTAGGATTGTACTCACTCAAGTCTTTAAATTATGTAGTAAATGCCTTTACCCTCTAAATCATCTTGTCACTCCCAACTTAACTCAATATTTAAGTTATCAAAAATAAGCTTCTTCTCCACTTATAATATCAAGTAGGTCATAATAATAATATTGGCAGAAATATACTGCACTCCCTTATAAAGTTATTTAATATTAAAACCTGTAAACTTCAAGATCTCCATTCCATAATTTTAAAAAAGCTAAAAATCTCAAAATTTGGCTAGTAAGTTCCAAATAGGAAATTACATTTCTAAAAAATTATCTGCAGTTGAGTGTATTAAATTTATTTGCAATGTACAAATTTATATTCATACCAATTTACAAGATAAAAATATACCAATTCACTAACAATGAAATACAAGATACTGAAGTAAAGAGAAGTCATTAAAAACTGTAGTAAGAATGAGCATAATATACATATATAGATGTTAGACAAAGGTACATCATTAATAGGTAGACAGACAGACAGACAGACAGATAGATAGATAGACATATAGATAGATAGATACATGATAATTGGATAGAATATAGATGATAGATGGATATGCAAATATTTCCACAATAGAAAATAGATAATAATCCCATAAAATGTAAGATCATGAATGTTTCCATTCAGCAAACATTGTTGAAATGTATAACACCAGAGCCAAGAGAAATGATTATAGACAGATTCAGTAAGATAATTCAACACCTTAAAAAAATAATAAGTACAAATAGCACAGTAACAGGTTTTTCCTACATATGTTGTTTATCTCAGCTTCCTGTGAAAGTACCATCTTAGGATTCTATTCATGGGATATCTCTGGGATTCTTCTTCAATCTCACTGACTCCTTCTATCTTATATACTTACCCTTTAGGGACATCCATAAATACAATTACACACACGAGTAGTGTTTTAAACAGTAGCTTCTTCTGTATAGTGTAGGTTTTATTGTACTAGGCACTATGTTTATTTAATCTCTAAATCCACTTTTATTTATTTATTTATTTTTATTAAAAATTTCTGCCTCCTTCCCGCCTCCCCCCACTTTTCTCCCCCTCCCTCTCCAGTCCAAAGAGCAGTCAGGGTTCCCTGCCTTGAGGGAAGTCCAAGGTCCTCCCTCCTCCATCCAGGTCTAGGAAGGTGAGCATCCAAACAGACTAGGCTCCCACAAAGCCAGTACATGCAGTAGTATCAAAACCCAGTGCCATTGTCCTTGGCTTCTCAGTCAGCTCTTATTGTTGGCCATGTTCAGAGAGTCCATTTCAGGGTGGTTACTAAGGGGTATCCACTCAATAAAATCTTGACTGAAAGCATAATTGCTGAAATATTCTGTTGAAACTTGGTATGTTCAGTAGAATTTATGAATGGTAAAAATACTCAGAAGGAGATTTCATAATTGCCAGAATAATTTTTTAAATGCTACAAATGAGTTTTGAAGCAGGCAATGCTATACAATTTCAAATATTCACAAGGTAACTTAATGATCCTTAACGTCATTACTCATTCAAACTTGTACTGTGTGGCTGGTGATGCAACTGGATGCTATATGTGTTTGTCAACATTGAGACTGGTTCAAACTCTAGCAAAAAGATAACAAGGAAAACTACTTTGTACATTAAGAATTAAAATACATGGATTCACAAAATGCAAACCAAATTAAGTGGTTGTTTTGTTTGCTAGTTTTCTTGTTAGGCACAGTCTTATTATAATGCTATGGCTGACTGGTAACTCATTGTATAGAACATAGTGACCTCTAACTCAAGGATCTCTGCCACTTTCTACATCCTAATTGCCGAGATTAAAAGTGTGAGCCACCACCTCTGACCAGAACAAATTTGTCATTAGTTTTTATGCCTTTGTAGCTAATTCTAAGATACATTATATTTGTCTTTATTTAATTTGAACAAAAAAAAATTCTGT
This sequence comes from Microtus oregoni, assembly GCF_018167655.1. Lineage (NCBI taxonomy): Eukaryota > Metazoa > Chordata > Mammalia > Rodentia > Cricetidae > Microtus > Microtus oregoni. The sequence continues at coordinate 47,070,443 of NW_024543061.1, read as the reverse complement.
GAAAGTACATATATCAAAAGAAAAGTTTCCAGGGTGTCATTCAGAAGCCCCTGAGTTCTTGTTTGTAACACGGAGAAGCGTGTCTGGGTGAACATGATCAATGTTCATTAAGTGCACTAAATTGACAGGTCTACAAAGTGGCACCACATGCCTGTGCATCTGAGCTTCCTGTAATGAATAAATGGAGCGTGTGATCCCAAAGGCAGCTGCACCAGCCGTAACTCTATATTTGACACTTGACTGCTCTTAGGAGTCTGTTTGTCAAAAATTGTCCATTTGGAAAAAAAGAAATAATAAAGAAAGGCCAAAACTTGTGAGTCTTTCCAGAGGGCAGCTAGACGAGATATATTCAGTAACTGTTCATCAGAGTCTGACTGCTCCAAGATTAATCAATTATTTATTTTATTGGTTATCAGTTAGTGGTTGTGGGAGTTCACTCAAAGTTCATTTCATTAAAAACAATGGTGTCATCTCCCATGCTAAAATACAAATTTGATGTGGAAAAAAGATAGCAACAAAGAGCCAATGCTGTTTTATTTTTCAATCTGGCATGGCAATTTGGATTTGGAACTAGAAATAGGACAGGTAGCAAATGAGATGGGAAGAAAAAGAAAAGAATTAGGCTCTTGTGAACAAAGCCCTACTCCCTACTAATTTTTATTTGTTGTGATTCATATTACTGGATAGTCCCTCTAACCAGGTCTTGTGATAACACATGTCCTTAAAACCACATTACCAACAGTCATTAGGAGAAACAGGGTATTAATCTCTCTCTCTTCCTGTAGAGAAACATATAAATTTTTGTGACAAAGGTTACATATATTCTTCAAAAAAGTAGAATTATTTCAAGAACATGTGAATGGTCAAGGAAATGTTAAAATTAATAGCAAAATTTTATACAGACCAGAAACACTGAAAATCTACAGACAAGATAGGACTGGTCCTCAAAGTCCAACTTAGCTGAAATCTGTGTGTTTGATCAAATTCTTCGCTTATTTTCTGCATATGGCATGTCAGAAGAGAGATAGATTGGCTGTTACATGTCAGTGAGATTTAGCATGGCAAAAGTATTTTAGTATTTCTAGAACAGAGCAAAGGACAACAAGTTTGGGACTGAGAGCAATTCCAGCTTCTTGTTTTATAAACGATTACAGAGTTCGAAACATCTCAGGTCTCTGGTACTAAGGATGCTATTCTTTCTGAGAGGGATTCCAGAATGATGAGGAGGGGGTGTCCCAGGTGGCAATAGAAGTTGTGCCCAGGTTCACGTAAAGATTAACAGAAATTGATGCAAATTATTTGCCTGCATTTCTCTCCAAGTCCAAGATTTGCCTGTACTTAAAAACCATTCTTTAATTTGGTATAAGAGTGACTTAATGACATCTTGTGCTGCCTTTAATTAATTCAATTTCAATTTCAGGCCTCAGAGGTAAAGTTGTCCATAAAAAGTCGTGACTAAGGGAAGATTAAATGGTAGATAGTACTAAAATCAAGCACTTCAATGTTAGATCTCACATTTTCATAGACAACATCAAAGAGGGAGACGTCTCAATGTTCTTCCAAGATGTTATTAGCTTAAGTGCTGTTGAACAAATTACTTAATGTGTCTGTGACTGGAGCGTCCCTTTGGTGAAATGGCAGTAACAATGCTACCTGTGGAGTCAGCATGATGCTAGGAAAGGTTGAAAGCTATTTAGCAATTTGCCTGAAAAGTGAAGGCTCAATTCTCAGTGCTTACACAATAAATGGTACTGGTGTCTGCCCTATCTTTGAAAGGCAGACATTAGACTTTGAGGATGAACATGTCTGGCAGCAGGTCCCTAGTGAAACTGTGGAGAGAGGCTGTTGCGATGGTGCCTGATACTGCCCAATAGAAAGCGGGGGAATGAAGAGGGGTAACAGGAACCCCACAAAAGGATTTAGCGTAGATCAACCTCTTGCCTTGCCAACTCTTCTGCATCTGAGGCACTGCTTACTATGCTGCACTTAATATGAGAATGAATGAAAATGAATAAATGTTGCTCGACTTTGAGAATTAAACCCAGAAACAATGGTAGGTTCATCCAGAAACACACGTGCCACCTGAAGATAGATGGAACAACATGTTCTCTCACACTGCAACTTCTAAGCCAAGGAAATTTTCTCTGTCAAGCATTTATGGTAGTGCTTAAAGCATCATCCTCACAGTCCTAGGATAGCTAGATTATTGCCCGTTTACTGATGGGAAACTAGTCACAGAAACAGACTGAGCTACAGAGATGGCTCAGGAAGTGAAAAACTTCTACTCCGGAATGAGGATAGAAGCATGTGATACCAGCATCCATGAAAATGCTAGACAGGCATGACATTCACCTCATGCTGCTGTCAACATAACTGTTTCATGATGCTAGACTATACCCTCAGAAGATAACCCCAAACAAACTCATCCTTCCTAGTGGTGCTTTTGTCTGGCATTTTGTCAAGAGTAATGATAAAAATTTACCCATCCAGCAGGACTGACAGCCTGAGCTGTATGGGGTCTTAATACATGCTTACACTATTGTTGTCCATGAGGAACTAACCCTAGGAATTACCCTGAAATTCCACATATCAGTGTGTTTCCCAGACTTCATGCTGCCATGAAAATTGTCTTTACACAGGCCTCACCCGGGAGTCATTCAGTATACAGTTACATATTATATTCATCAAGTACAGCACCTGTAATGATTTCATTGTCTGAAATTGAAGGGAAATAATTATTTGAGTTGATGTGTGAGCATGTTTGTGAATATTGGGGATAAAGAGAAAATTACATGAATTCTACAAAGTGAACCCACATTTGTCATGCATGGTTGTTCCTTTAAAGATTTTCTGAATCCATTTACTACAGAAAGACATTTGGCTATCTCCAGGTTCCCTTAATATATTCTTTGCCACCTCATTCTGCTGCATGACACCATATTAGGATTGTTAGTAGAAGGTTTAAATATCGGTCCAGAGTTATATTTTAGGTTTATTTACACAATGCCCTTTGACCTACAAGTACTTTATCTTTTAGTAGCAGACTTCCCTATCTGCCACATTACAGTAGGACATCCATATTGCATTTCACTAAAATGACAGGGTTTTTGAAACATTGAGCTCAAAGAGACTCAAAAAGAAGAGTTTATTCTGTCTCCTGACTAGAAACAAATGAACGCTGGATATTGTGAATGCATGAGCATCTTGGGAGAAATATGTCACCACATCCATTCATTTCTTATCTCTTTATAGGACATTTCAAGTTATTTATTAACAATATTTATTCCTAAATTGATTAAATCTTAATGAAGTTGAATGTTCCAACACACAGAAAGCTATGTTACAATGGAGTATAAATAATATCGGTTCAGTTTTTTCACTCAGTGGAATTTTGGGTGCATAATTCATACAAGGAGATTATCTGTTATATGACTGATTGCTTGTAACTTTGGGGCTTTTGCTATTCTTGACTGCAGTTTATTTTTTTCATTACCGAGGGACATCAATTTATAGAAATTCTTCTTGAAGTTTGAACTATGTGGTCACTTAAATTAAAGAAAAGGACGCTGAATGATTATCCTTGGCATAAAACAAATGGTGGGTAGGATAATCCCCAGGCAATTGGTCTGGGACTATGCAAGAAATCTAACTGAACAAGCCAGAGTGAGACAGAAAGCAAATTTCCTTGGTTCAGCTTCATCTATCGTTATTAGTTATACAAATGTTGCTGCCAAATTGTAGCTTCATGCTAACACCAGACATAGTTCAGTAATATATAACAGGACAGGAAAGAAGCACTTGCGATAGGACTGAATTGTGCTATGGACGATCGTCAGTGGTAACTTTATTTAGTAGCCGTTTTGTAGTCAGTATGTCTTAGTTGTGAGCCACATGTGCATGTGCACTTACAAACACTTTACTGTTTTAAAAGGATCACACAAATCTCACTAGTTCCTGAAGCAACACAGTCTTATGTTCACCGGAAGACTTAGTGGAAGCTACAGATATTTGCAGATACCCACTGGATCCAAAATGCTTGGCACCTCTCATTATCATCCTACTTCTATAGAGAGGCATTCCTTATAAATCCGTGAGTCTACACTAATGTATCATTACTGCCAAGATTCCCTCGCTCATATGTGTGTTCATTCCTGGGGTCCTTTAATTTCAGAGGCATAAACAGATTTTCATTTTTGTTGAAAGTTTGGGTATTACCTGTTCATCTCTCTTTCCTTTAACTCCTGGTGTCCATTTCCCCTTTCACTATCTGTATATTAGCTAAATTGCATTATTACTTGGTATAACCTAAAGTCATTGGAAGCAGGCTCAAATGAGTGGTTGCCCAGAGAAGATTGGTCTGTGCACACATCTATGAGATATTCCCTTGATTGATGATTGATGTGGCAGGACTCAGACTGTTTTGGGTAGGATAATCCCCAGGCAATTGATCTGGGACTGTGTAAGAAAGCTAACTGAACAAGCCAGAGTGAGACAGAAAGCAAATTTTCTCTATGGTTTTTGCTTCAGTTCATGCTCTGCTTTGTCCTAATAATGTACTGTGAACTGGAAGTGTAAGCCAAATAAATGGTTTGCTCCAGAAAATTGCTTTTGGGCATGGTATTTGTCACAGAGAAAGCAAACTAGAACGATCTGCATAACCCAAACCATTTTACTTTACATAATTGGAAACACAGAGTATGTAGGTTTTACAAACTGACTACTTTCATTTAGCCATATGTATTTGGGTATCCTTCATTTCTTTCATGACTTATAATTCACTTATTTTTGTCATCAAGTATTATGATTATGATGTATCTAGTATATGGATACATCAAAGTATATTTGCTCATTACTTTCTCAGCCACAACTTGGGTGCTTTTAAGAATGGAAAGCTATGAATAAACTTTCTATATAAGCTGTTATGCACAGAGTTTTATCCAGATAATAACAAGAAAGGCAGTTGCAATTCCAGTCCTGCTTGAGTTCCTGTCCTGACTTCCTTTGATAATGTGGGAGGGTAAGCTTAATAAACCCTTTCCGGTCCAACTTCTTATTGGTCATGGTGTTTTGTTGCAGCAGTAGAAACCCTAACTAAGATACCATAGTAGCTTAGATTATGGGACTGAGGTGACAGCTAAACTACCTCAAAATATGTTATTGATGCTTTTTGATAAGTTGATTGAGTAAAAATCCTTGCTAGTGACAAGAAGGAGGGGGATAAGAAGGGGAAAACACAAGTTTCAAAAGGCACAACATGCCTCTTTGTGAATTCACAAGTAAACAGGAATGGATAACAAGTTATGTAGGAGCTGGACTGAAGCTTGTGATTCAGGTTGTATTTAGCACATAACAACAAATGACAAAAAAAGGCTATGAATTTTAAAGCAAGCAAGGAAGAAGATGAAGGAAGGGAAAGTGATCTTAATTAGTTTCCTGTGAAGCTTGGAGATAGCTCGGCAGTTACTAGCAAGAGGATTGGAGTTTAGTTCCTAGCACCAACGTTGTGACAAGCACAACCACCTATAATTCCAGCTTCAGGGGATTTGATGCACTTTTCTGCCCTTCATGGATACTGCAATTATATTCACATAACCACATAGAGACATGCAAACATTCATGAATAAAATTTAAAAATAAACAAATGATACATCCTTAAATTAAATTTCACATATCACATAGACAAAAACCCCATCAATTTGAAGAGAATAAATTAGTAAAAGTGTCAAGACGACAAAAATTACCACTATCAAAACTATCAAATCCAAATATCTACTTAGAGTTGTGATGGAGGAAGGTCATTGGTTAAACAAAGAAACTGCCTTGGCCCTTGTAGGACAGAAAATTAGGTAGGTGGAGTAAACAGAAAAGAATGCTGGGAAGAAGGGAAGTGAGCTCAGAATCCATGCTGCTGCTCCCCAGGGCAGACATGATGAAGCTCCGACCCAGGATGGAAGTAGGCTAGAATCTTCCTGGTAAGCGCACCTCATGGTGTTACACACATTAATAGAAATGGGCCAAGCAGTGTTTATATGAATACAGATTGTGTGTCGTTATTTTGGGGCATAAGCTAGCCAGGTGGCCGGGAGATGGGTGGCAGGAATGCAGCCTGCAGCTCCTACTAAAGAGTTGGAATGGTAATATAAGTTAAAAGCTTTAGTTTTAGTGCTTATATGTTTAAGTTGCAGGTATCACATGAAACAAAGTAATATTACAAAAGAGCTGGCTCAAATATTATAAAATATATTTAATAAATAAAATCAGGTTCTGATTATTATTTTTGTTTTGTTTTCTGTCTAGTAGATTCTTGTCTCTGTAAGAAGAAGGCAAGTTGATATCTTACTTGATATCTTATCCATCTCTCAAGAACCTCAGGTCTACTGCTATTATGGTCTTGCTGAATGACTCTCATTCTATTTTATCTTTTTTCTCTCACTCAATTTCAACTTGTATTGAAACACACGAAGCTATTAATAGTGTTGGAACACAAAAATATAACATCAGTTATATCTTATCATTAAGCTTTCAGAGTTGGAACTCCAAAAAATGAGTAAACAAATAAATTAAAAACAAATTTCAAAGAAGCAAGGGAAATCCAAGTAGCAGCAATACCCTTATGTATATGAAGTTTATAAAGCCCACATCGGTTATATTGTTAATGGAAAGAAAAAGATTTAAGAAGATGAAGTGAAATATACAAGCAGTTCATCACAACCAAGACTTGAGTTACACAGAAATATATGGGAGACCTAAACAACAACAAAATAATAAACAAAACAAATCAAAACCCATCATTTCTCTTCTGCATTCATCATGGCACCAAAGATGAGAATGTATATTCTTTTATTTTATTTTTTCTAATGAAATAACTCAGTCCTCAATTTGCTCCTCAAAAGTGTTCTAACTTCATATACACACCAATTCTGATGAAGCCAGTGACACTCTGCATTCCTACAAAGCTGGACTATAAAGTGGAATTCTGTGGTATTCATATACATTACCAGAGGCAATTATGGTTATCATACACAAGTACCATAGGTGTGATGAGAATATAATTGGTTTGGGAGAATGGTGTGTATTCTGTCATTTATGTTTTAAATAAATGCTGATTGGCCAGTAGCCAAGCAGGAAGTCCAGGCAGCACAAACAGACAGAAAGTAGAGGTGGGTCAAGGAGAATAGGAGAATTCTGGGAAGAAGGAAGCCCATTCCTCTGCAATTGCTGTGAGCCCACCACAGAATAAGCGAGATATGACTGCCTCACTGAAAAAAGGTACCAAGCCATATGACTAACATAGACAAGAATATTTGGCTAATGTAAGTTATAAGAGTTAATAAGAAGCCTGAGCTAATGGCCCAATCCATTTATAGTTAATGTAGACCTCTGTGTGATTTTTTGGAACTTAATAACTATGGGAATTGGGCCACTTCCACCTCTTAAAAAAAAACAAAAACAAATGAAAATATCCATAGTCCATTTTTGGGGAATGTGGGCATAGTTTTCATGGCTACTTCTTGCTGGTTGGGGGTTTTTATAATCATTTGGGGACCTAAAGAAAATTTAGAATTATGATCAAGTCCTAACTGGAGTATTCTGTGAGTCTTGATCATCTCAGGCTGCATCTTGAATCTGTTCTGGATGTAGAACTCTGATATCGGGGCCATCTGTTCCTACTGAAAACTTTTTAGGTGGTCTTCCTTAATCAAACCCAATTTTTCTTAACTCAGAATGAATCCACAGCCTCTCATTTCCTGTGCAAACAAAAGCAAATCTTCTTCTCCAAAGTAACAAAACTTTTGACTCCAATTTTGGAGTCAAGGTATTTTCAAAATACATATTTTGAATTAATTCAGCAGCATTTACAAACATATATCTTTTAGCAGCTGTTGTTCCTTGCTCAGCAGTCAAACAATTTAAAGAGAGAATAATAACATACAGTATCCAGACTTTTTATGTATTTTTTAATCTTTACATGGCTTTCCTTTAACTTCTATTTTTTTTTATTTTTACCTTTAAATTTTGGCTTTTTGAGACAGGTTCTCTGTGAATCTTTGACTATCCTGGAACTCCCTCTGTAGACCAGGCTATCCTTGAACTCATAGAGATATTCCTGTCTCTGCCTTCCAAGTGCTGGGATTAAAGGTTTGTGCCACCACGCACATCTACTCTCTCTTTTTTTAAGGACATTAACCTTTTTCTTTTCTTTCCCAAGCCTGCATATATTTTTAACACACTATAAAACATTTAGAGGTATTCTTCATCTTTAAAGCTCTCCTTACTGTATATTTCTCTTTTTATGACCACATGAGTCTTCAATTTGCTAAGCAATATGGAGAGGATTGAAGCTGTGGCTTTGATGGCTAGCTCCAACCCATTCCTTGGCATTCTGAGATTCCAGCCTCATGGCTGAGGTACTGGCCCAGATGGTGTTTCAAGGTCCCTGCCACCAACAGAAAGCATGCAGTCAGCTTTTCATCAACACCATTTAAGTGTTTTGTGGCAGGACCTCTTTAAAGAGCTACAAGGTTTTGCTGTTAAAGCTGAGTCAAGAAGCCACTCTTGAATAAGGATACTTATGTCTAGCAAGCAGAGCCCACTTGAGAAAGTGCTGCTATTAATAAGCCATGCTTAACTCTATCATTTTTCTCTCTAGAATTACTTTCCAAGCTCTGTCAGGCTTTATGTGGATGCAGTTGTCCATTGGGTGCCATTCTGTTGTCTGAGATTTCTTTCCTGCCTAGTTTCCACAATCATTAAGTCCCAAAGAAATCACACAGAGGTCTATATTAACTGTAAACTGATTGGGCCATTAGCTCAGGCTTTGTATGAACTCATATAACTTATATTAGCCCATTATTCTTGTCTATGTTAGTCATATGGCTCGGTACCTTTTTCAGCGAGGCAGTCACATCTTGTTTCTTCTGTGGCAGGTTCACAACTACAGAGGCATGGGCTTCCTTCTTCCTAGAGTTCTCCTGTTCTCCTTGACCCACCTCTACTTCCTGTCTGGTTTCCCCACCTATATATCATGCCTGGCTACTGGCCAATTAGTTTATAGTTAATATAGACATCTTAGTGATTTCTTTGCGACTTAATGACTGTGGGAACCAGGCAGGAAAGAAACCTCAGTCAACATATAATTTCACAGGAACTTAGTCTATCAGCACAATCAACAGCTTTCCAAAGTAGCGTTGCCTCTGAAATTGTCATGCAGACCTAAGTATTTATGCATAGAGGTCATGAAACAAAGAGCTGTCTTGCCAGGCATGAACACAACAGAGGAGTATATTTTATACTACAATATGTGATTACCCAGCAATCTTTAGATGAATGAAGAATCATAATTATAATACTATGTTCACCATTAAAAGTACTGCTGGTCTTCAAATAATCACCTAAGTTGCTTAGGAGAGATGTCATAGTGGCTAAGAGCACACTGCACTTAAAGAAGATTCAAATTTCATTCCCAGAACCCACATGAGATATCTCACAAAATCTTGCTATTACAATTGCAGGGAATCTAACACCCTACTCTGGCCTCTGCAGATATCATTCATACTCATTGGACACAAATAGACAAGTACACATACTTATATACATACAAATGAAATGAACAAATAAACCTTTAGAAAAATGTATGTGATTAAGCATACATTTCTATAACATTTGAGTACCAAAAATATCAATCAAGTGAAGAAAAAGTTGCTCATTGCTTTTGAAATATTTTAAGAATTTGAAGTAAAGTTCATAAAATTATAATTGTTCTCTTTACTTGAGTGCCTTTCTATTAAGATATGGATAAATCTTAAGTATAGTTGCTGACAAAAGTTACATTTCTTGATGCTATATTCATAAGTACTAAGTATACGTGATCTAAAACAGTCTTTTGGTGTTATTTTTGGCAGGTCTTTCTATTAATGCAATGGTGCCTTATAAAAGCAAGTTTCAAGGTTTTGTTATTTACCCACATTCTGGAAAATAGCTAAATGAGGAAATAATCTATTTTTTGAAGTTTACATGTAACAATTTTGAATAAAGTATCTTTGAAAACATAATTGACTTGTCCTACACTTAATAGTCTGTGTAGCTTATGCATTTAATTAGTTTTGAGAATATTCTTTTATTTCTGATTACATAAATAGTGCATGATTGATATGATAATATTACATAAAAATGTTTTAAGGCACTTGAATTCTCAGCCAAAGATAGTAACTAATTAATACTCTAGCATTATATCTATCTCTACCTCTGTCTCTGTCTCTGTCTCTGTTTGTGTGTGTTCTGTGAAACCTTTGTATGAGTTTGGAGTGTACATTGGTGGAAAAGTGGTAGCCTACATGAACAAACACATGATTTGATCCCAAGCACAATATTAGAATCAAATATGGGTGATATTATTTTCATTGTAATTCTGAAGCTAATGCTTAGGTTTTGTAAAGCATGTTTTTGTATAGCCTAAATATGTGATAACAAACAAGACTTACAGAATTTAAGTAGATCATTTGAATGTCCTCCATGGTACCTAGAATCCTTTTTTTCCAAATAGAGGCAATTTGATTCTAGAGTTTTCTAAGCAAACTGTGATGAGGGTCTACTTTTCATACTCAATTACAATTTTCTACATGTGTGATGCATAAATGCAGCAAAAACCTATTAACAAACTGTCCTCAATTATTAAACAGTGCCATTAACTTTTAAACACTGCTGTAAAAGAGCAAAGCACACATTTTTCACTAAAGTGTACAAGTCAGATATTGGGGTCTGTTACTTAACACATGCATTAGTTTCATCAATATCTAGGGCATGAGGCATGATGAAACTGAAAACTCTCTCTGTTTGTGTGTGTTTGTGTGTGTGTGTATGTATGTATGAATGGATTTGTGTGGTATTTGTAAACATGGAAAGAACAGATAAAATATATGATATGAAATGTATGAGTAAAAAATAGAAACCATTTGAAGAATGTACACTGACTTTAACAATAATGAAATGAGATGAATGTTCTTAAAATGACTCACAAAAAGAACTCCCAAAGAACAAATAACATTCTGAAAAATTCAGGGGAAGAATAAACATATACAATGAACTAAGGGAGACAAAATGAGTATGAGAGGACCTAGTGTAATGGTTGCTTATAATAGAAACAGCAGTGTGTGGAGGATGGGACACTGGCAGAGGAAGGGCAGGATGTCACAGGAGTAGTAACAGTTTGTGAGCCTTTGAGGACCTTCTATTCAAGCGTGACTGAACTCAGTACCCACTGATGCTTTTGATTAATTTCCACAAGTGAGAAAAAGAAAGATACCACCCAAGTTTTAACAGGATAGCTTTTTCAAACTCAATGGTTTACATTAAATATTAAAGAAGTACCCAATCTGTAAACAATTAAGTAACATATTCTCTTTCACAGCCAATATAGTAAAAGTTTTATACTACTTTAATGACTATTTGCTTGAAATTAAAAGAAGACCAGAAGTATAAAATCAAGGTATTTGTGAGTAGATAGACAATAGAGAGCTGTGTATATATAGTAAGATGTAAAAAAAAGTCTGAATAAAAACAATAGGAATCTATGAAAATGAAGACAATACAATGTAATAATGAAGACTTTCAGCCAAGGTGTGAGGTCATCATATATGTTATGGGAAGACTTGGAAGGATAAAGTTCATTTTTGAATTGTTAAAGATTTTTTTATTGTTTTTATTGAGCTATATATTTTTCTCCACTCCCCTTCTTTCTCCACCCTCTTCTATGATCTCCATGCTCTCAATTTACTCAGGATATATTATTTTTTCTACTTCTTATGTAGATTAAATCCATGTACGTCTCTCTTAGGGTTCTGTTTGTTGTTTAGATTCACTTAGGTTGTGAATTGTAGCTGGGTTTTCTTTGCTTTATGTCTAAAAGCCACTTACAAGTAAGTACATATTACATTTGTGTTTCTCTAGATCTGTTACCTCAGTCAACATGATGCTTTCTAAATGTATTCATTTAACTGCAAATTTCAATATGTCATTAATTTTGCTCACTGTGCAGTACTCCATTGTGTAATGGATGTACCACATATTATTTATCCATTCATTGGTCAAGGGTCATTTAGATTTTTTCCAGGTTCTGACTTTTACAAATAATGTTGCCATGGACATAGGTGAACACATATCCTTGCTACATAATTAAGCATCCTTTGGGTATATACCGAAAAGCAATATTGCTGCATCTTGGATAATGAGTATTTCCTTAAATGTCTTTTAACCATTTTAGATTCCTCTGTTGAGAGTTTTCTGTTTAGGTCTGTACCCAATTTTTATTGGATTATTTGTTCTTTTGATGACAAATTTCCTGAGTTCTTTATATATTTTGGATATAAGCCCTCTGTCTGATGTTAGATTGATCATAATCATTTCCCATTCTGTAGGCTACTGTTTTGTCTTGTTGACCATGTCCTTTGCTTTAAAGAAGCTTCTCAGTTTTAGGAGGTCCCCTTTATTAATTGTTTCTCTCAGTGTCTGTGCTACTGGGGTTATATTTAGGAAGTGGTCTCCTGCACCAATACGTTCATGTGTTCTTTCCTCTTTCTGTTCTTTGAGGCTCAGTGTGTTTGATTTTATATTGAAGTCTTTATTCCATTTGGATTTGAGTTTTGTTCATGGTGATAGATATGGATCTATTTTCACTTTTTTACATGTTGATATCAAGTTATGCCAACACCATTTGTTGAATATGCTTTCTTTTTTCTATTTTATAATTTTTGCTTCTTTGTCAAATATCAGATGTTTGTAGGTGTGTGGATTGATATCCAGGTCTTTGATTTTAGTCCATTGATCCTCCTGTCTGTTTTTATTACAATACCAGGCTGTTTTCAGTACTGTTTTTCTGTAGTAAAATTTGAAGCCAGGGATTGTTTTGCCCCCAGAAATTCCTTTATTGTGCAGAATTATTTGGACTATCCTGAGTCTTTTGCTTTTTCATATGAAGTTGAGTATTATTCTTTCAAGGTCTGTGAAAAATTTTGCTGGGATTTTGATGGGCATTACATTGAATCTGTATTTGGTATTTCAAACGTAAATCTTCTGTTTAAATATTTCCCCCTCTATGATTCACTGAAAGTAAAATTATAGTTTCATTATTACATTAAGCAATAATAAATTTGTTGAATGAAAATAAATAATCTTGAAGTACACAAGACCTTTAAGAGATAATTTATTAACTCATCAAACAATATAAATACATTAAAAACACTTACATATGAACAATTAATAATCAATACATGAGGATTATTACCTGCTGTAGGAATTCCTACTGCCAGTAGCCTTTAAGTTACCTGCCAACTTGGGCATGGCCTCTTATACTATTTATGCCAATGTAAAGCATGCCTTAGGTCTCTTTTCCATTCTCAATTCCATTCCATTGCTCCAACTCTACAAATGAGCAAACAGACCAACCAGTTTATAATTAATATAGGCCTCTGTGTGTTATGTGTTTATTTGGGACTGAATGGCTGTGGAACCAGGTGAGACACAAACCTTTTGTCAACATGCAGGTCCAGCATCTCACCTGGGTAGCACACTAGAGCTGACCCTACTGGTGGTGGAGGGGTACAGGTGAGCAAGACATGTGGATGTGACAGGAGAGGACCTCCACTTCTCTCCCTTGTGGGCAAGGGGGACACAAGGGTTATGGAAATATGCCAGCCCCTTGCCACCTGGGGACAATATTGTCTCAGGGGACAATAGCAAATGAGCATGCCCTGCCCTCACCAACTGTAGCAATTCTGCGAGTCAGAGAATGGGGTCTGCACCTTGCCTGGGCAAACCAGCAGAGCTGGCCTTGGTGATTGCCCTGAGGGTGTGAGCCAGAGGACAGGCCACTCCTTCATGTCTGATGCTTTGGATGAGCTAGATGAGGCAGTGCTAAATAGCACCTGACTGGCAAAGATAAAGGATAAGTTATGGGCTGACCAATCTAGCTACCCAGGACTAGACATAGGGCTATGAGCCCACTCCAACATCAACCTCATCTATGAACTGCTATAATATGTATAGGTGCCAGAACTGCAGATCCAATGTTACACGATCTCTGTGACACAGGACAACAGACTATCAAGAGCAGTCCCAGAGCGGGCCTAGTATCAAAAGGGTAGCGGAAGCCAGAAGCTGCGAACCAGACCAATGACTCATCTCAACAAATAGTGGTAAAGAAGTCTGAACTAAAGAATATATACAATGTGGGAATCACTGGGCCACGCTACAACTTGCATGTTGAGACTTTTTTGCTTGTTCGGGTTTTATTTTTAAATTTGTTTTATTTTGGGAGGAGATTGCAAGGGCAGAGAAAGGAAGTGAGGTGACAGGAAGTGAATGGGATTGGTATGCAAGATTTTAAATCCCCACGAAGAATCAGTTAATTTTTTTTTTTAAAAAAAGAACCTTCCATGTTAAAGGCCTATATACTACCTTGATTTGGGTGGTGACCACATAAGCACACACACACATGTGTATACACACACACACACACACACACACACACACACACATATACCTTAAAACCAGAGTTTTTTCCCTCTTTACTGTGGGCTGTATGTGTCTGTCCATATGTGTATGAGTACACTCATTGTGTATGCCTGTCAGGAGGCTTGGTGTTACCTTGGCTTTTCTTCCTCTAACACTCTCTGTTTTGTTTTGGGGAGAGAGTCTCTTACTTGATGTAGGTGGGCCTTCTGTCTTTGTGTTACTTTCATTGGTTAATAAAGAGACTGCCTTGGCCTTTTGATTAGGGCTGAAAATTAGGTGGGTGGAGAAGACAGAACAGAATGTTGGGAAGAGGGTAAGTGAGTCAGATGCCATAGCTCTCCTCTCTGAGATGGACGCAGGTTAGAATCTTCCCAGTAATCCACCACCTCGTGGTGCTACACATATTAATAGAGATGGGTTAATCAAGATGTGAGAGTTAGCCAGTAAGAGGGTAAAGCTAATGGGCCAAGCAGCGTTTAAATGAATACAATTTGTGTGTTGGTCTTTCAGGTGTAAAGCAAACCATGCGGGGCCGGTCGGGATGAAAAGCAGGCCTGCCCACCTCATCACTACACTTCTTGACTCTGAAGCTTGTCATTTTGACTACTCTGGCTGGTTAATAGGCTCCCAGGATCCCCTTGTCTCCATCATCTGCCTAGCACTAGGAAGAAAGATATGTGCCTCCACGTTTGACTTTTATGTGGGTGTTGGAAACACAGACATGCCTCCTTGTGCTTGTGGGGCATGTACTTTACACACTGAGATGATTCTCTCCTTCCTAAATCTAAGCTTTACTTTTTCAGAATGTAAATGATAATGAATTGAGAAGAGAGGAGGGGTTTTTTATACCACAACACAGAATCAAAGCAAAGGACTGTGAAACAATGAATTCACAAAAAGAGGTCAGAGAAAAAGGAAATTACTTTTACAATGATTTTTGTATATTATTATATGGGGAAAGGAGAGACTATGAGAGGGGGAAATAATGGGGTGGCGGAAGAGGGAGACAGGAAGGGAGTGTGTCTCTTGACTAAAAAAATAAGGAATTTTTGGATTATCAGTTTAAAGAACAACCAAACTTCTTTGTGTTAATCTAAAAGAAAATTATAAAATTAAAATAAACAAAGGAACACAAAAACATCCTAAATGGTGAAATATACTACATTCTAATTTCCAGATGTTTTATATTAATATTCTTTTCATTTGAAAAAGGCATTAATTATGGAATTCTTAATAAGAGTGCAGCTTATTTTATGGATTGCATTAAATAAATACCTCAATTCTTCCGAAGAAATAAATCCATAACACGAATGTCAGTTTGCAAGATGATTAAATAATAATCACAGAGGATGACTCTACATCTACGTCCATATCATTTTATATATTCAATCTAGCTGAAAGACAGACAGCAAGCTTGTTCACATTGATTGGCTTGAAGCTTGTTTTAAAAGCACATAATTACAAAAGCCATACAAAATTTAATGAAAAGATTTAAGGAAGAGTTCTGACATTTAGTATAATAAAGTATTTAGGTCTGCTTGACCATGATCCTGCAGTATAAGACGATACTGCTTTTTTCAATATGAAAGTAGAAAAGATGATATATATTTAAGCTTATTCACATGAATAAGCTGCTCAAGTCTTGGTTTTTTGGTATCTCCAGGAAAGGACACTTATGCTAAGTAATAATATTGAAATACAGCTGAAATTGATTTTCAGCATGGATATAGTCTTCAGGCCCTTATAACTGAGATATAGCTTTCTACCGACTGTTATTTTGACCACTAACAGTGAAATGGGCTATACAATATATGAGGTTATGAGATGGAATATAGAGTTAAAGAATAAAATGCTATCTTCAAATATCCTTTGAGAGGTTAATTGGGAGGATTATAATTTTACAACTGTCAAGAGAAGGAACTAATTTTATATTGCTTTCTATTTCCACTGCCTGATGTGGTAAAACTGAATGAATAGGAGCCCATTTTCTTCATTCATTAATTTCAAGAGACTACTGGAAGATAGAAATCTTTTTGAATTATTATGCCTCTGAAACAGTCTTCATATAAATACTGTAATAGAAAACTCTGTTCTCTTACAAATGTAAATGTTGTCAAAAAGACAGTTATAGACATGCTGCCAACATGGATTTTCTTTTTTTTCCTTTTGGGTTTTTTGAGACAGAGTTTCTCTGTAGTTTTGGGCCTGGCCTGGAACTAGCTCTTGTAGATCAGGCTGGCCTCAAACTCACAGAGATCTGCTTGCCTCTGCGTCCCACGTGCTAGGATTAAAGGTGTGCATCACCATCGCCCGGCTGCCAACATGGATTTTCAATGCCTACCCCTTCATATAGTTTTTCTCAGGGACTTTTGCCTTGCTATATTCACCAAGATCAAACTTTATCAAGAGGTATATAGAAATTAAATTAAAAAATGTTATCAATTGCATGTCACTAATTCTTTTTCAAAAATCTCTCATGTGTGAATATTGTCTGTTGAACATAATATACTCTCTCACCTTTCCCCCTAAATATCACTTTCCTCAGTGCCCATGCACAATACTACTACCAGTCATTTAATATAAAGCTATACAATTTTATGTGATGAAGTAAAATCTAGAAACCACAATTGAATGTGTATATTTACCTTTCTGACATTGACTTAACTTGCTTTATATAATTATCCTCAATTACATTCATTTCCCCCCAGAGAACATAACTTCATTCTTCTTTAAATCTAAAATAATTTCATTGTGCATACGTAGCACATTCTCTTCATCTGGTTCTCTGTTGCTGGACACCTAGATTGGTTCTGTAATGTAGCTGTGAGCAGTGCTACAGTCAACGCTGATGTGTAATCATCTCTGCATTATGTTCTTGTGGGTACCTTCAAATAAATACCTAGAAGCGATATAGCTTACTCAATGATAGATCTATTTCTAGTGTCTTGTTAAAAATTTATTTATCTATCCCAGTTCCCACTCCTTCCCCTCCTCCAGCTCCCTCCACCTTCCTCTCATCCCACCGCCATCCACTCCTCAGAGAGGGTGAAGTTTCCCATAGGGAGTAAACAAAGTCTAGCACATTGAGGCAGTATCAAGGCCCTCCCCACTATATCTAGACTGAGCAAGGTATCCATCCAAAGAGAATTGGTTCTAAAAAGTCAATACAAGCAGTAGGGATAAATCCTGGTCTCACTTCCAGTGGCCCCACAGTCTGCCCCAACCATACAACTGTCACCCACATTTGGAAGGCCTAATTTGATCATATGTTGGTTCCCTTGCTGTCAAGCCAGAGTTAGTGAGCTCCCATTAATTAGCTCAGGTAAACTGTTTCAATGGGTGTCCCCATCATGGTCTTGACCTCTTTGCTCATATTCTTACTCCTCCCACTCTTCGACTAAACTTTGGGAGCTCAGCCATAGTGTTTTATTTATTCATTTTAAAGAAAACCTGAAAATGGTCAAACTTACTTCATGGAGGTTACATTACATTATATTTCTGTTGAGATTCAAACCCAGAGAACATGGCTTAGGTGCGTATTTAACATATCAAAGTGAACCTAGCTCCCAGTTTCTCCTAGTATCCCTCAGTTCCTATCTTTTACAGAACATGACTGGCATACTTAGCCATTTATCCTGATCTCCAGCCCAGAACTGTATTGTCCTTCTACCAGAGGCTCCTCCCTATAAAATCTAGGCATTTTGATTACCTGCCCTTTTTTAACTTTGGCCTTCTGACTGCTACACCTGGTTCCCCTTTATCCTCTCCCCCTTTCCGTTTTTCTCCCCCCCCCTTTCCCACAAAGCTCAGCTTAGTCTGGTCATGTCCTCTGTGGATGAGATCTCCCACATGTCCCCATCTCTTCCCTTTATCTACAATAAACTTTCTCTTGCACCGTACCTAAGAGCACTCATGTTCTTTTCTTTCCTTTTTATTTTATTTTTCATTCAGTTATCACCAGCAGTGAGTCAGGGTTCGATTTTTGTTCAAACCCATACAAACATTTGTTTTCTTTTCTTTCTTTTGTTGTTGCAGTTTTGTTTTAATTATTTATTTATTTAGAGACAGGGCTTTTTTTTCCCCCACTAAGACAGGGTTTCTCTGCCTTAATAGCCTGGCTGTCCTGGATCTTTCTTTGTAAACCAACCAGTCCCTGTCCTGCAACTCACAGACTCAGATCCTCCTGCCTCTGTCTCTGCCTCTTGAGTGCTGGCATTAAAGGCCTGTGCCATTTTGCCCAGCTATTGTTTGTTTTCTTCATGGCTGATATTCATCCTGGAATTTCAATGAAGCTTTGATTTGCATTTCTCAGTACATCATGAACATAAACCTACATTAATTATATTAGTGCAAGTAAACACAACTGTATGACTAATTTTTGGTGATGTGGGATTTTCCTCTGTATGCTGTAAATATTTTTTATTACCATTGGTTAATAAAGATACTGCTTTGGTTTATGTCAGGGCAGAATATAGCCAGGTGGGAAATACAAACAGATACATATAGAGAAAGTAGGCTGAGTCAAAGGGGGAGCATGTAGCTGCTGAAGGAGAAAGATACCAGAACCATACCAGTAAGCCACAACATTGTGCAGATACACAGATTAATAGAAATGGGTTAATTTAAGATGTAAGAGCTAGCTAGAATTATGCATGAGCCATTGGTCAAACAATAATGTAATTAATAAAATTTTCGTGTGATTATTCAGGTCTGGGTGGCCAGAAAATGAAAAAGGAATTTCCATTTACACTGTAGCATTAATAATTGCTGCTAATTTTAAAAAATATTAAAATTTTTATCAATGACCTAACAGAGTATTGCCACAATATGGAAATAGACACAAACAAGCCAGTATTAGTCAAATAATTTTTATGACAAAATGCAGGTTATAATTTTTGATATGTGTCTCACTTATCCCATACATATTCCATGTCATTCCTTATGTATTATGTATTAAATATATAATGTATGTGAGCATACTTGTAGGATATATTTGAATTATATATCCTTTCCTTAATTTAAATAAGATATGAAGATATTTTCTTGATTATGTCTTTGAAAATTATTATTGAAGCACAGCCTAATCATTCTTATATAATTAAAATAACAATGACTGCAACATAACCTGGAAATATTGACTAAGAAATTATAAACTCCCACACACAAATTTATCTCTTCTGTCTTGGAACTTATTATATAGAACTACGAAGGAATCATTGCAGTGAAAGCTAGAAATTACTCAGAACTTGAAAAGGATGAATAAGTGTTTAGTTTCAGAGAAACCTGAGAGAATTACTTAATTTTCTGTGATTTGTAACACTTTAGAAGATAACTTCAAAGTTAGAGTTTTGTTACTAAAAAACTTTTCATACCCCAATTCATCTATTTTCATCCTCTTCTAACAAAACAAATGTATAAATGTGTAGGACATTCTTATAAACACAAAGTTTCTGTTTAATTGATTAGCAGAAGAATCAAATTTCCCTCTAAAAATACTGCTAAGTTTGTATATAAATAAATTTTGAAATAGAATTTTTAAAAATTCTCCAAAATGTAACATTTTGAAAATCACAAGACTTAGGAAGTTGACCAGCAAGAGTGTTCTTAGTCTTATTATCTATACATTAACAAAATTGTTCCAAGATGCTTCATAAAAAAGTTCCTGTGTCTCAAAACCACTATAATACCGACATCTAGGAATACCAACTTCTATTCTTCAGTGAAAGTATGCTTGCTTACTATTGATAAGCTCAGTATTTTTATCTCAAGTATAGATTATGCAATTCCCAATGTGAATAATCCACTTCTGCTCTCCATTTGTGAGACATCATTGTCAGAGAGAAGGAAAGAATTTCCAACTTCACAATTTATTAAACAAACCATAACTGTGGTACCATCACTGCTGCTTGGTGTCCTTGCCAGGGAACTGTTGGCAAGATATTCCCCTAAATGAGAATTATAAATTAAACCCGTCACTACTTTCTTCTCTTAAAGTACATTTCCTAATATTTAATTTATAAATCATCTCCCAGATGTATTAGTAATAAATGGCTGAAGGCGGCAGACAGGTTTCCAACAGGAAAGCCTTATACTCCCCATTTACCGGGAGGCCTCATTAAAAAGGCATCGGGAGAAAACAAAATGAAAATAACCTTGTGAACCTTTGTAATTGGTCCCAAGGGGTATGTGACTCTCAGGGTATCTATACAGAATTGCTCTAGTTCAAATTCCCTCCCATGTGGTGTAGAAAATATCTACCTGCTGATATACAATACATAAGAAATAGTTGATTATGATAATTTTTTAAAGCAAAACTTACTGCTTGGGTTTAGATATTCTCTCCTTAAAACATTATTTGCAAGGAAAGGCTTGGTGGTAATAAACATAGCAAATTAAAATAATCAAATATATTCATCAGGAATATAGAGTTAGAGGTACAGGGATATATACATCTGTATATACTATTAGGTACGGGTATGGCAGCAATAATTATGAGGCATCATATAGGGGTCATTTTATGAAGACTTGTTTTGCTTAATTTACTTCTTGGATCAGATGGGGGTGTAGTTGGAGAGAATACTGAAAGAGATGACTGGAAAGGGGGTCACTTCAAGGTCAACTAGAAATCAGGTACAAAGGAAACTCCCAAAAGTCTATAAAGATGACCCCAGCTAAGACCCTTGCAATAGTGAATATGTAGCCTGAACTGGCCACCTCCTGTGACCAGTGAAGGGATTGGGAGACCAACCCAATCATACGAACTTCCATCTACAGTCTGTATGGTGTATGGCATGTGCTGAGGTAAAAGTGGCACAGAGATTATAGGAGTGTCCAACCAATGACTGGACAAGGCTGAGATCCATGCCAGGAGATTGAACCCAGCCCTGGCACTACCTGGAG
The DNA here is from genome assembly GCF_018167655.1 of Microtus oregoni. Classification (NCBI taxonomy): domain Eukaryota; kingdom Metazoa; phylum Chordata; class Mammalia; order Rodentia; family Cricetidae; genus Microtus; species Microtus oregoni. Next base: position 47,049,035 of record NW_024543061.1, on the reverse strand, counting down.
TGACAGTATCCAGAGGCTGAATGGCCCAGAGACTTAGGATAGAAACATACACGACTGGAGAAAAAAAAATTAATGTCATATTCTGCTATACTCATAGATTGGTGCAAAGCCCAATAGTCATCAGAGAAGCTTCATACAGCAACTGGTGGAAACAGAGGCAGAGATTCATAGTCAAACAATAGGCAAAGCTCAGGAACCCTGCTAAAGAAAGAGAGGAAAGAAAGTAGGAACCAGAGGGGCCAAGGACACCACAAGGAAACTCATAGAATCAACTAAGCTGGGCTTATAGAAGCTCACAGAGACTGGATCCACAACCTGGAAGCCTGTGTGGGACTGACCTCTGCATAGATGTGACAGGTGTGTTATTTGGTTTTATTATGGAACTTCTAACAGTAGAAGCAGTTATCTCTTTTGCAATTTCACTGGCTTTGGAAACCCTACTTCTTATATTGGGTTACCTTACCCAGCTTTAATACAAAGGAAGGTACTTTGCCTTACTGCAACTTGATATGCCATGTTCTGTTGCTATTCATGTTAGGCCTGCCTTTTTCTGTAAAGGACAGAGTGGCTGAGGGGCCATAGGGAATTTGGGAGAAGGGAATGGGAGGAGAGAGGAGGGAGGGGAAACTGATGTTGGGATGTAAAATAACCAGACCAATGATGACTCAGAGATGAATGGACTAAAGAGTACACAGCTGTGACACTATAGGGCCCCACCCCCTGTGTATGTGTGTGGGGGATTTAGCTTTGGTTTGAAGTTTGCCAAATAAAATGGATGGGGACATAAGTGGAATCAAGGTGCATGATGTGAAATCCATAGAGAATTAAGAAAGTTTAAAAGAAAAAAAATCTTATTCTTGACTCTCAGATATTTATTGTCTTCTATGTGGTAAATAGATAACTGTAGCTTATATTTTGTAAGTGCCTGTGTCCTTTGCTGTGGTCCCTTCCTTCCTAACACATCATTGTCTTTTGGTGGCAAACAAGTTCCAGGCTCATTTGTGATTTGGCATAACGTGCCATATTGAACACAAATCAATGATGGGAAAAATTTATCAAATGAAAAGTTCAGGAGTTTGGGCAATGGAATAGGTGCTTCCGACATGATATAATATCATTAAATTCATCTACAAAGGATGCAGAGAGCAGAACCTTGGAAGGAAGGGGCAGCAATCTAAGTGAAGCATTTTTTGCAGACCCGTCTCAATCACCTGTCAAGAAACACTTGCCTACCCTGGCTCAAATATCATTCTATTGAATCAAATGTCAGAAATAATCAGAGACATAGACTCTGTCCAGCTTACTTTATTAGATTACAGCCCAGCATATGCTCTCTGCCTCAGCAGCAGCTCTAAGACATTAGACATTCTAAGCCTTGCTCCTCTGAGAGATATTCAAAGTCCAAGTACAACTGTACTGGTGAAAAGATTACTTCGGTAAGATTAAAATATCAAATCTCTCAAGCTTCTCTAATAGAGTTTACCTGGAAATGCACTGTGGTGAACACACAGCCATACTTGTGCAGCAGAAGTTTTAACCCCGAGAAAGTTTTATAGTCTATCTGAAGAGAAAACTATTATTAACTATAAACAGATTTGGGATTCCTGAGGACACAATCACACTGCATGTACAGTTCACTCTGAAAAAGAAAGAAATATATCTTCCTCTCCTGTGTTTATCTTCAGTCTCTTAATTTACTCAGATTCTCTCTGTCAATAAATTTACTGTAGAAAAGGAAGAAAACTCAAATATGAAAAACCTACTATTACTTGACAGAAAGAATAACATTCTGCTATAAAAGAAATACCACACAAGGATATATTAAGGGACATTATCTTTTGTTACCCTAACTTCTGGAATGATGCTGCAAAATGGCCACCAAGCTACAGTATCTTCAATAATTGAGTGATTTCTGAATGCCAACAGGAACTGTTTATTGATCAGTTGCAAAGGAAGCACAATGAAGTCAAAGGGGCATTATACAAAAACATGAGACCTGCTTTCAGAATTGGCTGCGCACTAACAAGATTGTGACCTTCAGATGCTGCTTTGGGTATATCTTCCCACTGGTTGAAGGAGCAAAATGATCTCCAGGGATCATTTATACACATCTACAACCACAAGATTCAAATAATGTAACTGAGATACTTTGCAAAATCTACCAAGAAATATTGCTTTCTAAATTCAGTATTGTAAAACTGGGAGGAGTGTTCCTAATTCTATAATACAGTCTGGTTAAAGTTAAAATGCTGAATTTTTATTGTTAAGTATATATTTTAAAGGTAGAACTCAGAACAAAACAATTATTTCACAATGCAAATACATGCTTGAGGCCAATTTCTTTAAGTATCTACAACTATCCTCTAAGACAAAAGAAAACTGAGTCTTCAATGGTAATAATTTTAAACTGGGAAAGAATGTATATAGAAGGAATAAGCATATTACCTTAGAAATTTAAATTGGAGTATTAAAGAATATTCCACCATGACATAAATAACTTCAATGTAATCATTTAAAAACATGGAATGAAAGTCATTACAAAAATTACTATTTAATTTTGTATACTTGCAAGCACAAACTTCTTAGGAATTTAGTATTTCATTTTTTAGAACTATGGTGGGCATAATTTTTATACCAACACAGATATAGATATGGAAAATATTAATACTTTTTAAAAACAGTTCAGGACATGGAATTGGCTTTTTTTACTTAAGTACTTATTTCCCCCAGAAATAAAAGAACAAAGGAGGGGATCAGAGAAAAGATGAGTGACAAGCATCTCAAATCTTAAAATAGTTGCCAAAGTAAAACTATAGAAGTTATATAAAAGATGCTTGGAAAAGCTAACCTTGTGATTATTCTCAGTTTGCTTACCCTCATTAAATTGTACTGTATAATGTATGCAATTGTATTTTCCCCTGAGATATTTTATAGTCAAAGAAATCATCCACATCTATTGATTGTATTTGAAGACAAATGAAGAGGCTATTCTTCTCAAGTAGATTTCTACCACAGCATGATTATGTGGTGAGTTGGTAATGAAGAAGCCATTTGGATTTTAATCTTCAGTGAAATAAATGCACAATTAAGTATGATTCTTTCATATTCTACTTATAATCCATATAAATAGCCAAATCTATTATTACTCCAAACTAGAGATAATTGCAAGTATAATAGTAAAAACAAGGCCCTTAAAATACAATGGGGGAGAATAGATACTAACTAACTATGCCTCTACTATGTGCAAGGCAAATACTAATGGCTTTATTTACATTATAACTTCTCATAAATATAATCAGATAGCGAATATTAATAATCCCATTTCTAATAAAAATTAGACTCAGAGAAACAAGTAGAGGCAGTGACAGAGTGTCATGACTTAGTATCAAAAGACATAATTGCTCCCATCTCTACCTCATTTTCTTTTCATCCTTCCCATCTGCAAGTTCTAGGGAATCATCATAGTTTTAATGATTTCTCAGTTTACTTCTTTCATACTAATTCTATAAATACATCCAAGTTTAAATACAGCTCACTGCCTAGGTCAAATTCATACTACTTTCCTCCAAAGTGCTCTATGATTAGTAAGTTATCTCATGGATTTTAAATTTGTCAACTTTGGTATAATTTAAAACTCATTTTAGCCAAGTAATGGTGGTTCATGCCTTCAATCTCTTCACTCAGGAGGCAAAGGCACGTGGATGTGGATATTTGAGGTTTGTTCTATGGAATGATTCCAGGACAACCAGAACTGTTGCACAAAGAAAAATCTTAGCAAAACAGAAGTGAACCCCATGTTTCATTTAATAAATCTATGACTGAAATATCTAAGAAGCTACATTTTACAGCTTCATTTCGAATCCAAGCATATAAGTCAAAACTACAGTAATAATGAAGAGAAAGGGTCGAGTTAGGCTAGGAAAATTGATAGGAGAAGGAGCCCTCAATTGTGACCAAGATCAGAATTCATGTTTAAGTGCTAACAGAATTCTCAAGAATAATTTGCTAGTATTCAGTTTTTGGAGATGAAAAGATAATAAATAGAGGTTTCTTTTTTAATACTAACAAATCTGAATAATTTTGATATATTGTATTTATCATGTATCTCATGATCAGTCTATTGAACACACACTGACAAATAAGCTCATAGTGACTCTGGTTATATACAAACCTTCACGCTCTCCCATAATAATGCAGGGACCAACCTTTCAAATGAAATTAATTTGTGAAAACATTAACTTTTAACTGACAGAAATAAGGTAAAAGGGTCAAAATAATATCAGAGAAACAATGAAATAATATTTAGCTCTTGCCATAATTACATTTGTGTCTAAGGTCACATCACAACCTGATTCTTTTAAAATAGAAAATGGATGAATATAAAACCATATCTTTTTGTTTTACATCATAAAAGAAAAGGCATAGCCTTTCTGAAAATTTGAATATGAAAATTACAATTCAAGCATGCTTCAAAGTCTTTATAATATGTAATGTTCTGTTGTTTGGAGTGCATAATTCACACTGCTTCTCAGATCCGGAAGTAAATGAGGAAATTTATTTACTTTTAATACATTAACCTCATACAGAATTAAAACAGATTTAACTGCTGGTCTTTTAGAACCCAGTGTACATCACAAATATGCATACAGAAGACATTGCTATCTCTCAGGCTATTTTCACATTTACCAGTTTTGATAAGAAATGTATTGGCTCTATTTCCCTCCTCCAAACTAAATCCCACAGAATGATTCAGATAATCAACCTAACTTGTTTAAGTCAAAGAATACCGTATTGGCTCTAGAGTGTTCAAAGTAATAAAGCTACTGAAATTTCTATTAATAATATGAAAGACTACAGAGATTGAATGAACTAGTTAATTTTTAAGTAATCCCACACAGTGTCTAACCTAGTACAATGTAAGTCATGTATGTTAACCACTATGCATATTCTAATTTATTAATCTTCTGCTAGCACAATTCAAAATCATTAGCCAGATCAAAGCTTTGGTGTCATTTCCTTATTTAAATCATAATGCCTGAAAATGTGACATTTGTAAATTTTTTTTAACAAATCTCTAGGTGTACTATTTGCTAGGATATGGTCCTATGATTTCATACTCCAATGTACTTTTACTTGAAGATCACTGCTCTGAAATATTCACAAACTTCAAAAATAAATATAAAGAACAAACAAAACCCTGATTAACAGAAGATCAATTGCATGACAACCATAGTGAAGAGAAAAACTATTTTTCTGAAGGTTGTAAAACAACACTGCATTCCATATTAAGAGAAGAAGCGGAGAAGGATTGGGAAACTTCGTCAAGTATGAAAGCTACATACCATAGTGAGAAACAAACAAAGCCAACAGTTTTCATTGCTGTTTATTTTTTATTTTTTTTGAAAAATCTAACAGTCGTAATTCATAAATGAGAAACAAGGTACTTACTGCATCTGACATCTGCTTTGAATATACTCTGAACCTATCGCTTGCACAACTTCAATACCAGGTGCATTATTTATCTCTTCCTAAACAGCTGATGTGTGGGTATTACACATTGCTCTCAGATAGTCGGCTTCAACCACAGCCTTTTCACGTGTCTTTCTATTTGCCTCAGCATTAGGAAACAGCCCCATTCTTCAGAGCCATCAGGATGCTTGAAGCAATCCACATCTGCTTCCTTATACAGAATTTCAAATCTAATCACAAAATAAAATCTTTCTGTCCTCCGTATTTTTTCTTAGAAACCCAAGCAAATTGAATATCCCGAGTCCGTTCACCACACCACGGAGCACTAAGTGGTAAGAATCACATTACTGCAGCTCCTTAGATTGTCACTGATAAGGTGGAGCTTTTACATTTATATTGGGTTCTCAGGAGCTCCTGCCATACCATTCAAATAATTAATAATTCATGGCACCAAATTACAGTCATAGAAGGAAACAGCTTCTCTCACTAGTTCTCTCATAAGCCTTTGATTTATGTATGACAGCACAGAATAGTTCTAGGAGAGGTTAATAAAAAAAAAAAAAGGAAAAAAGAAAGACAGAAAAACCTCCTAGACATAACACTTGAGTTTTAAAATTAGGACTGCCTTGGCACAAGCTGTGTTTGTTGTGGCATCATGGGAGTTCTATTGCTTTGAGCAGTCAGTTCAAAGGGATTCATTTGAAATGAGCATCTGGTGATTATGGATGTCCAGAGCAAAGGGTAAAATGGGGGGCATCGATGGGGGTAGGCACGAAAGACAGCTCAAGGGCCACTTTAGATGAAAACAGCAGGGCCTTCCCACTGCCTGGAAATGTAGAGTTTGACATAAGGTCTGAGAAGATATTTTAGGCCTAAATCCACTTTTTTTTCATTGTCTTTCCAACTCAAAATAGACCATTAGGAAAAACACTCCAAAACTCCACGTGTATGTATGCACATGTGTGTGTGTGTGCGTGTGTATCTGTCTGTGTTTATTTCATATATGGATACAGATATACATAATTCAACATTTTTTCTAGACATAAACTCCCATAATTTTATAGATTTAATAAATTTAAAGAGTATTTATTAATCAGAATAATTTACACACAATCAGTCCCAGAGCTCCAAGGTGTATAAAGTTCAATCTACAATCTCATCAAGGTACCGACTATTTTTCTCACCTGAGAAAGTGTTTCTTATGGTTTTAAACTTCATTTCTCTTCTAATTAATGAAGCTAAGCAATTTCGCTTCATGTGCATATTCGTAAAAGGCTCAGTTGTCACTGACTATAAAAAAGTAGGCTTTGAGGTCACAGTAGAGTCAAGAAAAAATTTCACACGTTATACAAATCAACGGTTTCTGAAACAGTGAAACACTCTCATCTCTTAGTCAAGCCTGACCTCTGACCTCGTGAGTAGACATTGCTATTATTTAGAAGAGAACTCTAAAAAATGTAATTAGAGACTTTACGATTTTGATTCTCCGATGACTTGCCTGTTGATTTCCATCATCCCAAGAATGATTTCTTCATATGTAACTGTTCAAAATTCTGAGAACAAGCCACTGTGAGTTTGAATACTCAGTTGTGGATGTAAGAGCTATATCAAAGCCCATCCTCTACCCACACATCTGCAAAGGCTCACAGAGCATCACAGAAGAGAGTGTAGGAAGATACAAGCTCTGAAGGATGGGGATGCTGTGAAATGCTGCCTTGTAGATGTGACATTGTTGTAGCATAAGTGAACTCACAGCAGCCATAGTTAGTCAAAACAGCCTGCATACTATCAAGCACATTAGAAATCCCAGCTAAGAGGTGGAGGAGCTGGCTCCAGAGTCCCTTTTGTTTGCTGAAACGCTAGGAGTGGGGGGTGCTGCTGGAGACAGAAGAATCACTTTTCTTTTGGGTGTGTATACTGTCAGGCCATTCTCCAAGGTTGACTCAGTAGCAATGTGCATGCAGAGAGTACTCATTAGACTAAGTGGATCATATAATAATAATAATAATAATAACAATAATAATAACAACAATAATAATAGTAATAATAATGGATATGAAGCTTGGAGGGGAATGCCTGGCAGGAAATTGCAGGAGAATATGCTCAAGATATATTATATACAAGTACATAATATTCAAAGGATAAACTGAAAAACATCCTCTCCTGGAAAATTCATATTTATTTAGTATGCCTAAAACGTTATGATCATTAAATGGATTTTTAAGAAGATAAACTGAAATTTAATTTTCTTCTTTGAAAAATAAAGTGATGTGATAGATAAACATGATTGGAATGAGATGACGAAGTGATTAATAAAACACACCCTTGGTATCTCCATGAGGATATTTGAGCCAAGTTAGATCTTTAACATTTTAGCATCATTAATGCTTTAGTACAAGCTGAATAAATGATTGTGTCATAGAGGCAACTCTGTAAGCATGTGCCTTTAGATTGCCCCTAAGGGGGCCTGCCTATGTCACGCCCACCTCGTCCAGCAAGGAGGGCATAACACCAGAGCTCTTGCAGCAGTTTTATTCAGGACTTTATTCACAACAATCTTTCTCCTCCTCCTCCTCCTCCTCCTCCTCCTCCTCCTCCTCCTCCTCCTTCTTCTCTCTCTCTCTCTCTCTCTCTCTCTCTCTCTCTCTCTCTCCTCTCTCTTCCCCCCTCTCTCTTCGGGCAAATCTCTCCCAGCCCTTACGTAGGCATGGGCTACCAACCCCGGATTGCCAGGTGGGCACTGCCCATAGGCCCACACATATGCAAGCAGCTGATGATCATTGCGTGATAATAGCATAAGTCAGGCCTTAGCCATCTCAGGAGTTGATTATACATCTCTATCAGGTGTGACTCCACGCAGCTCGGTACAGTTCCCCTTTTGTTTTGTAAAGCCACAGGTAAGAGTAGAGGTCTGATCTCTGTTAAAAATGGAATATGTACTAGTGTTTGTCCAGGTGTCTTCCACTCAGAGAACACTAGACCTGTCCGGTGCCTTTTTACAGAGGTGGGAGTTAGACACCAACCAACATGCAATCAACTTGCTCTTCTTGAGGCTGATGTAGGCTTACCTCAAGTGCAGTGCGCAAGCCTCGCATCCTGTGCTCGCTTACATCTCTAGCCAAACTTGGGGAGACTGTCCTGCTTCAATGGCTGTGAAGGCCTGAATGATCATAACTGCATTGCGATGCTGTGAAACCCTTATGTGACAAATGCACCATAGGCATACCAGGGAGGCAAGCACCATTAAGGTTACCAGGCCTCTTATTCCCGCCCACTCCCTCAGATGATCCATGAGTGATCCAGGAAGATAATTCTTCTGCCAGGCTGGTATCCATGCGTGTGGAATTTGCAGTCACCATCGTCACCCTCAACTTTTCCAGTTGTTCGAATTCACCAGACCAATTACCTAAAAGATAGCTAGACAATTCTTTAAATTTTTCATATCACACACAGCCCCAGATACTTCCATTCACAGCCAAGCTGAGCCAATTGCCAGAGGACATCTATCTGAGTCATGGCCACAGCCACGGCTGTGCTTGCGGCAGCAGCAAGGGCAGTCAGAACTGGTAGCAGAGGGGCCTGCACAGAGGAGAGGAAGGGGAGGCAATCTTGCTTTCCCCTCCCTGGTTTTCCTCTGCCTGCTCCTGTCATTCCTGGGGGTTTGACTTTTAGGAGTGGCTTTGCCATGACCCCAGGAGCAGTCAGAAACCACTGCTCCTTCAGCAGTCCCCTAAATAACATACCCCAGCTACCAGCCTCCTGTGGCTCATTTATTCCTGTCAGCTGAGTGCATGGAAGACACCTTCTCCCTTGTGCACCTCTTTGGCTTCCCTAGCAGCTCAGCTGATCCTGCTTCTGCTCTGAAGAGGCCCTCTTAAACCATGTTTTAGGGAATTTGGGCGTTGTCAATCTGTCTGGCTACTTCCTGCTGAGCAGGGACTTTGCATTCTTAGAGGTACTTATGACACATTAAGATTGCCAGGGACGGCAAACCAAGAAGCAATTGTGTCCCATTTATCCAAAAACCTCTCCAAAGCACTCCATAACAGCTCATTAAGAGCCAGAAAAATCAGGTGTGATGTTGAAGCGTCCATTCTAAAATCCCATTCTTCCTTTTAGTTTCACTTTAAACCGTCCACTTTGGTCGTGGCCCTCACTTTAAACCGTCCACATTGGTCGTGGCTCTGCTTTCCCGCTCTACCTTTTCTACAGGTGAGAGCATAAAACCCGCATTTATTACGATTCCTCAATTTTACCGGTGCACCCCGACTGCAGCAAGTTCTGGGCTCCACGGAGAGAGGTTTGGAGGTTCCCCGTATGCTTGTCCCTGTATGAGGCCACCACCTGTCACGTACCACCTCGTCCAGCAAGGATGACGCGCGACACACCGGAGCTCTTCTTGCAGCAGTTTTATTCAGGACTTCATTCACAGCAATCTTTCTCTACTTCTCTCTCTCTCTCTGTCTCTCTCTCTCTCTGTCTCTCTGTCTCTCTCTCTCTCTCTCTCTCTCTGTCTCTCTCTCTATCTTCCCCTCTCTCTTCCCCTCTCTCTCTCCTGGCAAACCTCTCCCAGCCCTCCTTAAGTAGGCATGGGCTACCAACTCCGGATTGCCAGGTGGGCACTGCCCATAGGCCCACACATATTCAAACAGCTGATGATCATTGCGTGATCATAGCATAAGTCAGGCCTTAGCCATCTCAAGAGTTGATTATACATCTCCATCAGGTGTGACTCCACGCAGCTCACTACATGCCTATGTTAATTGGACCACTACAGTTTCTCTCTGCTTCCTAGCTGATGTGAGATGGACTGTTCTGCTACATCCTCTCCCCAACGGTGGACTGAAATTTCCAAAACTGTGTTATACATATTTTCTGTTAAGATGTATCAGATGATCTGTCACAGCGATGTGTCCTCTAGCATAGAAAGTGATATTTATCAGACTGAAGGTGGTTTACTTACAGCTCTTACAATTTACCAACACTGATAAGATGTTATATTTTTGTCTTCTAGCATTTCAATCTGTAAGACCATAATTTCCTGGTGTCCAAGGTCCTCTATTCCTTGAACTGTTGACAAATGATAGGACATTGTCCCTACAGAGAGATTAGGGACAATCAAGCATATGTCTCCAGAACACACCATGTCTCTGAAAGGTAACAAGATGTTAGAAATAGTAAAACAGCTAAATATGTTTAATCCTCAGGACTTTCTGGGGCAGAGATTACTATGTAAGTGCTGAGCTCCGATGCAGAAGTGAGAACACGTTAAATAGACGTTAAGTCGTCCATTCTCTACCAGAGGTCAGCTGACTCCTCTTCCAGGGCAGACTTCCTTACAGAAGAGTGAGAAGTGTGTTGCTTTCTCTGGAGCAGCTGAGGAACAGTCTGGTAAACTCAGATTTAGCATTTCTGATTTGGGGGCATACAGCAACACTTCCATGTTTGGAATTGAAAAGCAGGGTGTAATCTGCAAAAGTTCAGTTCTATTCTGAGCACCCTAAGAAGCAGCCACAATGACTACAGATTGCAATCTGATGAATAAAATCTCACCTAAAGCACTCAGTGCTTCTGTCCAATGTGAAATGACTATGTAGACTGAGACACCCAAGTCCAAGGGTTTCCTTCCTGTATCCCCCAAATGACAGGACACTAGCACATTCAAAGATCTTGTTCACATATTCAACTAAGTTTTCGATGATTGAAAGTACTTTTTGATTCCAAATATATTATGTATAAGTATAGTATGATATCAAAATCCTTATCAGGATTTTATATTTTTTTCTCAAACTGTATTTTATACAATTCACCTAGTATTGTAAACAAACTTCATTTTTCCTTTGTTTTTAATTTATTATGCCACCAGCCTTATGAGGGCTGTTTCATTCAGATATATTGCCTTTGGAGGATTACATTATCAGGACATGAGAATTCACCATCTGTATCTAGTGCTGGTCTCTAGCCATGTGACTTTAAATGGCTATAACACTGTCACCAGATGAAACACCAAAGCTGTTCTTTTTTCCTCAGGTTTGTCATGAACTGACGCACTGCATTTGATAATGACTTCCAGCCTTGTAGAGCTGAAATAATACAATTGTAAAAATGATCATAAAAAGAACCAGCAAGGATTTAATCAGGAAACAAGGAGTGAAATGAGCTTAAAATAAGCACACAGCAAGTGCCTCACACACACTCCTATTGTGCACTCTGCTTCTCGTTTCTGCTTCAGTACTTTCCGATTGGATGCTGGTTATTACGCTTGAAGATATGGCAAGAGTCCAACCCATAAACAAAGGTGCCTCTCGGATCCTAGCCATTTCATCAGGTTAGTGCAATGCCCATGGGTAGTGTGGCAAGGAGGGTCAATACTGAGCCTATTACAAACTAAATCTGGCTGCAATACTCCAGTTTAGCTCTTCAGAAGCTGGATGGAACACCTGCTATTAGAATTTTTAGCCAGGTAATAACCATTATGAATTCTGCTTCACACCTTTTATTTTATAGCCTAAAAATGTTCTAAAAGAGCAATATATCTTCTGGAATAAGGATATGGCTTTTGGAGGTCATGCTATGAAAATGCCATTTAAGGAAAGCTTGGGGCATCTCTCTGTGTAAGATTTCCCAAAGTAAGAAATAAATAAAGCATCATTATTTGAAAATTACAGCAGCCTGATAAATTCTTATACAAGTCCAGCATTATTTCTTTTATCATATAACTTCTAATTCTACAAATGAAAATTCATATGAAATCAATTTATGTGGCAGGGAAAAAACCCTAAGATAGTCAGCAATAACTAACTACATACAATGTATTTGATTGTATAATTGAATAATGATCTCAAAGCAAAACCCAGAATAGCTGAAGCCCTATTATCTGAGATAAATATCTCAGGTGTATATATATTTACACACACACACACACACACACACACACACAGAGATGATGATATTAACATCAATTTAATTTATATACGGATGTGGGATTTCCCTCTGTATGCTTTGATTACCATTAATGAATAAAGAAACTGCTTTGGACCTAAAGCAGGGCAGAACTTAAGTAGGCGGGGAAGATAGAACTGAATGCTGGGAGAAAGAAGGGTGGGATCAGAGAGAAGCTATGTAGCCTGCAAGAGACAGATGCTGAGAACTTTACCTGGTAAGCCACAGCCACAGATTAATAGACATGGGTTAAATTAATGTGTAAGAGTTAGCCAATAAGAAGCTAGAGCTAATGGGCTAAGCAGTGACTTAATACAGTTTCTGTGTAATTATTTCGGTTCTGGGTGGCTGGGATGAACAAACAACTCCTTCAAGAATATACAACATGCCAAATGTTTTGTATTTTCTTAAGCATGTGTAAGGTTCATCAGTAGTTGAAGTGATTTGTTAGGATTATTCCACTCTTAGATAAATACCATCAGTAATTTTGGGTTATGAAAATGTGTTTGATCTTTAAGAATCTATCACATATTTCTTTTATAAAACATTCTCTTATATAATTCTTATAGATGTACAAAAATAAATATTTATATAGTCTTATTATCAAAGAATTTCATTTAAATTGTCCCACTTGCCTTCATAATTGCTACATAGTACCACAGACAAGTTCCTTGGTGAAAAGTAGCTCTGTCATTTCACATCCTGATCATTCCCTCCATCCTTTGTCTTTCATATCAGCCACTTTTGAGTATTACAGAACAATTATTTTTCTTGTGAATGAACTTTTTTGAAATCTATTTTCAAATCTATTTTCTGTTCTCAACACAAACTAAACCAGACACATTATTGTTGTTTGTTCCTCTATCAGTCAAATCAGCTTGACCCGCTTTATTATTGTGGCACATATCAATTTTTTCTGCTATGTTGTTCCAATATTGATATCCTAGTTAGAAGGGGAAAGCCAATAAAGGAAACCAAGGATATCTGGTTTTTCATGGGATCTACATTTTTCTGAAGGGACTGAGATCAGAACACATGAGCGGAAAAGAAAGAATAGAAAAAACGAGTCAATCTAGTAAGTAGAATAAAAACAAAATAAACATAGTAAACACACAAATAAACCCCAGCAGTAGGAAGTACTACTGGAAAACAAAATGTGGCTATTTTTAGTAAACAAGGAATAGCCTATAAAAGTTAACTTGGTCAAAAAAAAAACTATTTGTAAGATAAAGAAAGATTTCTCAATAAACAAAATGTTAAGGAATTGTGTAAAAACAATAAATAAATAATTAAATGAAACAAAATGACCTGCTATTAGGGCTGGAAAGATAACCTAGAGGTTAAGACTGCCTGCAGCTATAGCAGAGTTTAGTTATTCAGTTCTTCTCACTCACAGCAGGCAGCTCACAATTGCCTGTAACTAAAGCTCAAGGAGATCTAGTACCTTTTTCTGTGCTCTGTCACATAATGACACACACCACACACACAAACTCACACACACACACACACACACACACACACACACAGAGAGAGAGAGAGAGAGAGAGAGAGAGAGAGAGAGAGAGAGAGAGAGACTGGCAGATAGACCTAGAAAAAGAAAGAGAAACAGAGACAGAGACAAAGAGAAAAATAGAGAGGGGATAATCTTTAAATGGTTAAAAATGCACTATTGAGAACAGCAGTTTTGATGTAAGAAATAGGAAAGTCGCCGCAAGAATGAATGGAGGACTTGTTAGGCAGGTTTCTGATAATATTAAGGTTGTAGATCACAGCAATAAACTCCTTTTATTCCAAGAATAAATAAGCAATGGTGAGAAATAATCTAGTTTCTCCTCTGACAATGAATTGTAGGTTTTGCCAAGCAGACAGAGAGACCAGAATGTCATCATATCATTATTACCCAAATCTCAGTATTAGATTCCAGAAAATGTCCCTTAATTGATTGTCAAAGGAAATGTTCTGGTACATATTTAGTTAGTTAGCTGTAACTTTATATTCAGAACATTAAATTCTGAGGCACATTGATTATGTGTGTACAATATTTTATGGCATTATATATGAAGAATATTTAACCAGACAACATATTTGCAATTCATGAGAAATATTTTGAATTGAATCTTTCAGTTTATAACTCTCAACTCTGAGGACATTCTATAGAGGGAAAACAAAAACAATATTTTCCAAAACATTAATTGTTTAATTTCATATTTTGTTAACTGAGCATTATTGATTACATTTGGGATAAAAGGCATACTTCATATCACAATATTACATGTTATTATGTCATTGCATTGAATGTAACAATAGAGCTGAAATGTCAGGCTCACTGACTTCAGAGAATGTGACTGCACTCTACTCCAGCATCATAGCTTACATGGTAGATAGCAATTTTAAAAACAATTTGATTCACACTTTGTTGTTGGGAAAACCAGTTCTTTGTTTTTTTTTTTTTTCTTCTGATGATACATGTAGTTCAAGCATAATGGGAGGAACACAAGAAATAATGAGGAATAATGGAAGTGCACCACATTCTTCAAAAGTATCAAACTCTTGAAGGAAAAAGCCCACAAAACAAAACACAGAACCTTCCTTTTGAAAATTGTTTTTCCCCCTTTGGAAAAGAACATAAAAATAAAAGTCAAAGTGAACTTCATTCTAGACACTGTCCATTAGGTGCATGCTTATTACATTGCTCATAATTAAGTACTACATTGTTTCAATTATTTCTATTCTTGTTAACTATTTCTTCCATCTCTCGTATGAGGAAATGATAGCCTTAGCCACGTTTTATAGTCACCAAGAAAGCAGCCATGTAAAATGGAAGATAGTAGCACTATTGTATAAAAGAAATGGACACTACAATAATCATGCACGTTTTATTTAATACAACTTTCTTGTATCAGCAATATTCTGTATCAGTATTACTTTTAAATACTCTATTTTTCTGTTAATACTCTTTTTGATGATAGGAATAAGTCATCAGGTTTAGGATATTATAAGTGATTGTAAATATTTTATATCTGCTAACCTGGGATTACCAAAAACACTTTTCACAACACATAAAAATAACTAAAGAGCCTTTGTCTTAGCTAACTTTGAGTTCTTTTTGATTATTTATGCAGCTCTACCACAGGGCTTTCCTTGTGGTAGAGAACTGCTCTATATATTCACCTATAACCTACCTCTATTTAACTTTAGTATCCACAGGTCCTTGAACTATTTCATAATATATACAACAATAAGAATTTAACATCAGGAAAGTTTGTTGTTTTGTTTGAATTATCACAGCAAATTAAAAAAAAAATACCTGACACCGAAGTTCACTTTAGAATTGAAGATAAGAACATTCAAAAATCTAAGTTTTATTTCATTATATTAAAGCACTCAAAGATTCAACAGAGAGAGGCATGGGCATGCTACACATGGGACTGTATGAATTTTATCTTTTGCTAACCAACAGCAAAGAGGTAATCTCAATATTGAATGCTCAGCTGCAGCTGCCTCTTATTCTAAATTCTCATGGTAATGATCTCCTCTTCTCAATACAAGTTTTGCATTCTCAAATTATCATTAGCTCCCCAATTTATATATTTTATGGTCCAACCCAAACCAACTTTGAAAAGACACCTCATATTTAATGAATAATCTGTTGAGATAAAATTTAGTTTTATCTGTAAAGGGGAAATTGTGCCCTTAGCCTTTAGTTTTTAGCTAAAATCTATAAACAGAAATAGCTTTGCAATTTTCATATATCTCTCTAGAAATTTCCTAGCGCAAAGCATGTGAAAATGTTTAGAATTTCTCTTTAATCATCTCTCAAAAACTCATTGTTACAAATGAAAATATCTTTTCCAACAAACATTTTCAATTCAGCATAAACACACATTGCAAACAATGATTTAAACTAATTCTAAGACCAGACTATTAGCATACAAGGATATTGGTAGTTAGATGAACCACTGCAGATGGTAACAATATTTTTTGTGTTTAAAGTGGTTTCTATAAAAACAGGCCCATAGAAAATATGGATTGTTTATACTGTAAATTTACCTACTGAATGTCTGCTGTCCCCCAACAATGCCATTAGAGGGGGACAGGAAAATAACTCAGAATAAATTCAAGACATTAGTTCAACATATGTTTTCTTCCATCTTTAAAGGAGCAATATGAAGCAATAAAACAATAAATTAGAAAAAAAAGCCCTTATTTGAAATTAATATTTGAAGTAAAGAAATTGAGGTATGAATTAATGTGCTGAAATGAGTATAAAATATTAATAATCAATTAATTCCAGAGATGGAGGCTTGGGGTGAATGAGAGCTTGCCCAGCATGTAATGTTTAATATCCTCAGTTTGATGGGAGAGAAGGATAAATAGGGATGTGTATGAACTTATTAATTTTTCTTTGTATTAAGAAGTTTTTGTACAAGTGCTGACTGGGCATATGTACACTTATTCATATGTTAAATAGAGGCAGAATATTATTAGGTGTTGTTCTGAACTCCTTTCTCTGCAAGGTATGTTAAAGTTATCATTTCTGGCTACCTATAAATGCAACTATTTTTTGGAAATAGATTTAATGAATAAGGATGATGTCACTAGGGTGAACCAAAGTATAGATTCACTGATATTATCATAGGAAGAGGAACATGTAATTGCACAACAACTACAGAAGAAAAACATCACAAAACAACTAGACTACCCTAGATGTCCCTCCTGAGAAGAATGGACAAAGAAACTGAAGTAATTATACCTAACAATTTTATTGGGTTGCAAAGAAAAATGAAATCGGTAGACTTCTGTTGTTCAGATACTGGATATACTAGTCAAAGGAAATGAATGATCCTCTTGTCAAATAAACATCCCCACACCCTGGATTCTGTTCTCAAAGACCCATTCCAGATCCCATTCCCTCCCATCTAATACACCAGGGGACTTCTGCTACTCAGGTGAAGGCCAAACCAGTAAAAAGATCAGGCCATAGCAGTCAGAGTACAGGCTCAGAGTCACACCAGTCATGAGAACAGAGACCTCCATTTTCACCTGACACCAAACAAAGGGCCAGAAGGATCTAACTTGGATAGAGCCTTCCTGTTGGAGGTCCTACTGATCTTTAGAAATCCCAGCCAAAAAAGATCAAGGAGGAAACAGAATCCAAGAAAAAAAAAAAACACCCATCAAACAAAGACAAATTCAGAATTCAGCACCTAGGCCTATGGTTATCCAAAACTCAGATGCCTAAACACCAGTGTAAGAATATAATCAAAAAGCATCACTGCAATATGCTAACTTAAGAGCCCAGATATCCTAAAACAACAAACCGGAACACTCCAACACTACTGAAGCACAAGAATTTGACCTTAAAATCAATTTTCTGAAGATGATAGATGTCCATAAAAAGAAAATGAAAAAAATCCCTTAAATAAATTGAGAAAAAGGCAAGTACAAAATTAGAGGAAATTAATAAATCCCTTAAGGAATGTCAAGGAAACCAAGAAACAAACAAACAGGTGAAGAAAATTATTCAAGACCTGAAGATCATAATAGAAGCAATTAAGAAAATGAAAACTGAGAGAATTCTGAAAGTGGATAATTGGGTAAGCAAACAGGAACTAAAGACACAAGCACCCCAACAGAATACAAGAGAAAGAAGAGAGAATCTCAGGCATTGAAAATATGATAGAAGAAATAGATTCACTGGTCAGAGAAAATGTTAAATTAAAAAAAAAATCACTAGCACAAAAATCCCAGAAATCTGTGACACTCTTAAAAGACCAAACATAAAAATAATAGGAATTTAAGGAAAAATTTCCAGCTCAGAAACACAGAAAATATATTTAATAAAATCATAGAAGAAAAATTTCTGGGCTGGAGAGATGGTTCAGTGGTTAAGAGCATTGCCTGCTCTTCCAAAGTCCTGAATTCAATTCCCAGCAACCACATGGTGACTCACAATCATCTGTAAAGAGGTCTGGTGTGCCCTCTTCTGGCCTTCAGGCATACAGACAGACAGAATATTGTATACATAATAAATAAATAAATATTTTTTTAAAAAAAATTCTTAACCTAAAGAAAAGAATGCCTAAATGTACAAGAAGCTTACAGAACACCAATTAAATTAGATCAGAAAAGAAAGTCTTTACACCACATAATATCCAAAACACTAAACATACATGAAAAAATAAATAATATTAAAAACTACAGTGGAAAAAGTCAAGCAAAATATAAAGCCAGACTGACTAGAATTAGACTTGGCTTTTCAGTGGAGACTCTAAAATACATAAAAGCTGTAGAAGGAGCTGCAGGCAGGCCTGCTTTTCGTCCCATCAGTCTCCCTCACAGCTAGCTTAGCCCCAGAATAATTACATGGAAACTGTATTCATTTAAACACTGCCTGGCCCATTAGTTCTATCCTCTTTTTGGCTAACTCTCACATCTTGATGAACCCATTTCTAATAATCTGTGTACCACCACAAGGTGGTGGCTTACCAGGAAAGATTCATCATGTCTGACCTGGCAGAGGCTCCATGGCATCTGCCTGACTCTGCTTCTTTCTCCCATTGTTCTGTTCTGTTTTCCCCACCTACCTATGTTCTGACCTATCAGGCCAATCAGTTTTCTTTATTAATTAACCAATGAAAGCAACAGATAGATAGAAGACCCTTCTACATCAAAAGGCCAATAAACACATCAAGCAGATTCTAAAGAGACTATAGATGCCAGTACAGACTAATATATCCAGAAAAATTTTCGATAACCATAGATAGAAAATATAAGACACATCATGTCAAAGTCAAATTTAAATAATATCTACACACAAAACCAGTGCTACAGAAGGTGCTAGAAGGAAAACTCCATCCTAAGGATTTTAACTGTACCAATTAAATTCTAGAAAACAAATAATCTCATATCAACA
Organism: Microtus oregoni; assembly: GCF_018167655.1. Taxonomy (NCBI): domain Eukaryota; kingdom Metazoa; phylum Chordata; class Mammalia; order Rodentia; family Cricetidae; genus Microtus; species Microtus oregoni. Next base: position 47,029,708 of record NW_024543061.1, on the reverse strand, counting down.
AAACCCAAAGACGGGACACACACACATGCATACACATATACATACATACACACCACCACCACAATAACAGGAGGTAACAATCATCTTTCATTAATATCTCTCAATGTTAATGGACTCAATCCCTTAATAAAAAGAGACAGGCTAACAGAATATATGTGAACACAGGATCCAACTTTCTGCTGCATAGAAGAGAAACAACTCAACATCAAAGATAGATTGGTAGATTCATTTGAAAAAAGGTCTTCCAAACAAATGAACCTTAACGTCCAGCTGGTATAGCAATTCTAATATCTCAAAAAATAGGTTTCAAACCAAAATTAATCAAAAGAGATGGGAAAGGATACTTCATACTCAAAAGAAAAACCCTCCATAATGACTCAACATAATCAGACACCCTCTTATATACAAACAACAGACTGAAAAAGAAATCATGAAAACAACATTCTTCACAATAGCCAAAAATAACAATAAAATGTCTTGGGGTAACTCTAACCAAGCATGCGTTATGGTGAAAATTTCAAGTCTTTGAGGAAGGCAATTGAACGTATCAGAAGATGGAAAGATATCCAATGCTCATGCACTGGTAAGATTAATATATTAAAAATGGCCATCCTACCAATAGCAATTTACATATTCAATGCAATCCCCATGAAAATTCCAATACAATTCTTACAGACCTTGAAAGAACAATACTCAACTTCATAAGAAAAAACAAAAAAGTCAGGATACCTAAAACAATCCTATAGAATAAAAGAACTTCTGGAAGTATCACTATACTTATTTCTAGCTATAATACAGAGTTGTAGTAGCAAAAACTTCATGGTATTGTCATAAAAACATTCACATTGATCAAGAGAGTATAATCAAAGACCCATACAAAAATCCACACATCATTGAAAACATGATTTTTGATAAAGAAACCAGAAATATACAATAGGGGAAAAAGTATCTTTGACAAATGGTGGTTGTGTAACTGGATGTCTACATGTAGAAGAATGCACATGGATCCATATTTATCACCCTGTAAATAATTCAGTTACAAGTGGATCAAGACCTCAATTTAAAACTAGATACACTAAACCTGATGGAAGAGAAGTAGAGAATAGCCTTGACAAAGGAGACAACTTTCTGACCAGAACACAAATCTCACAGGTACTCAGATCAACAATTGATAAATGGGACCTAGTGAAACTGAAAAGCTTCTGTGAGGCAACAGACACTGTCAATAGTATACAAAGATAGCCCACAGAATGGAGAAATATTTTCACCAATTTCACATCTGACAGAGGACTAAAATCCAAAATATGTAAAGAAACTCATGAAGCTATATATCAACAAACTAAACAATCCAATTTTAAAAAGTGGTACATATCTAAACAGAAAATTACCAGCAGAGGCACCTAAAATGTCCCAGAAATACTTAAAGCATTGTTTAACGTTCTTAGCCATCAGGGAAATACAAATCAAAATGACTCTGAGATTCCATCTTATACCTGTCAGAATGGCTAAGATCAAAACACTAGTGACAGTTCATACTGTAGAGGCTGTGGAGTAAGGGGAACACTCCTTCATTGCTGGTGGAAGTGTAAACATCTACAACTACTTTGGAAATTAAAATGATGGTTTCTCAGAAAATTGGGAATCAATCTACCTAAAGACACAGCTATATCTCTCCTGGACATATAGCCAAGGGATGTACTATCCTATCACAAGGACACTTGCTTAACTATGTTTATAGCAGTATTATTTGTAATAGACAGAAACTGGAAACAATCTAGATGTCCCTTAATGAAAGAATGGATAAAGCAAATGTGGTACATTTACACAATGGAGTATTAGTAATTTAGTAAAATAATAGCTGCATGAAATTTGCAGACAAATGGGTGGAACTATAAAAAAATTATCCTGAGTGAGGTAAAACAAACACAGAAATACAAACATGGTATGTACTCACGCATGAGAAGATTTGAGCTAAAGTTTAAAAGATAATCTTGCTACAGTCCACAGACCTAGGCAGGCTATGTAACAATGACAACCTAAGAGGGGACACAAGAATCTTCCTGGAAAGGGGAAGTAGAATAGATTTTATGGGTGGCCTGGAAGCAGGTGAGGTTGATAACAAGAAGGAAAAACAGTGTGGGGTAAGAATAAAGTACTGGTAGAAGTGGCTGGATTCGGGTTAATTCAGTGGCGAGGTGGAAATCTCATGTTCTGGAAACTTCATGGAATCTATAAGAGTAACTCTAGTAAAGACTTCTATGAATGGGGGAATTGGATCCTGAACCAGCCACCTTTTATAAGCAGGCAAGTCCTCAACTGGTGGGATTGGGACACCAACTCAGCCACAAAACTTTCAGTTTGTCCTGGATGCATTGTGTTCTGGACCTAGAGCCTAGCAGAATCCCCATCAAAGAAACCAGTGGGGCTTCATCTGGAAACCAATGCAGCATCGTCCTACTGCCAAAGATTAGAGGATCTCGGGAAGTCCTGCCAAGGAGGAGGAGGAAAAATCAGAGGAACACAAGGGGTCAGGGACACTTGTGGGGGCTTGTAGAGATCAGAGAGCCTGTGAGTTATCTGACCTAGGTCCCTGGTAAGGGATCCTTAACAGCAAGGGGTGGCCATTGACACTTTTGCCTACTTATTTGCCTCCCTTTTCCACCTAATTGATTGACTCATTCAGCCTTGATGGAATGGCATGTACCTGGTCTTATTGTAGCATATTATACTGTTTCAGTTGATATCCCTGGGATGCCTGCTCTTTTCTGAAGGGAAATGGAAGTGGCGTGAATCTGGATGAGAGGTGAGATGAGGGGGGAGAGACTGGGGTGAGGGGAGGTAAGGGAAATTGCAGTAAAAATGTAATATACAAGAGAAAACTATTTAAAACTTAAATTTACCAAAAATGCAATAACTAGAAACTATTCAATTAAGCAATATAACCCACACTCAGAAAAAAAAAAACTCATTCAATTACTTGTGGATCCCAGTTTCTAGTTTATAATATTTATAAGTATATAGGTTCATGTGGGTGTGTATGGGAATAGGCTATGAAACTAAAAATTAAATTACAAGAGATGAAATGTCAGAGAGAGGGGGTGGAAAATGGAGAGGGAGAGAGACAGAGAGAGAGAGAGAGAGAGAGAGAGAGAGAGAGAGATTTAAAACAGGAGAAAAGCAAAAACAATGGGACACATGAAACATGAAGATACCATAAACCAGAGAGGGTATAAGAAGTGGAAAGATGTGCAGGGCTAGAAAAATGGAGAGAGGAGAGGGGAAGAGAATTAACAAAAGTAAATTTTATTCACAATGTTATAATGAAACATACTAGTAACAAAAGTAAATTTTATTCACAATGTTATAATGAAACATACTAGTACACAAACCAATTTAAGAATATTTTTTAAAAGGAAAGTAAATAGAGGTAGAGCTTGAAGTGAAGCTTCATGCCACATGCCACAGAACATCTAGTCTCATAAGCAACTAGAAGAAGCAACAAGAGTTCTACTTCTAGAGGTTTCATAGAGAAACATGGCCTTGCCAGCACTTAAGCATGGACTTACATCTTAGAAATTATAAGGATAATTTGTTCTTTAAGTCATGCTATGTGTGCTAAGTATTTGGTGACAAAAGCTTGAAGATCAGACCTTTTTAGAAATAGGGCAAGCAGGAAGCCTCCTTTAGTTAGCAGCTCTGCAAAGAACTCATTCTGCACTGCAGATGCTAACTGCTTATTTTGTACAATGAGAATAAGATAAACAACATACAAACTCAGGGACCTGAATTGTTCACTTATCAAAATGCTGAGTAGGCTGATACCACTGTACGAAAAAAAAATCAAGAAAAAGAAGTCTGGAGAGTTAAACAAGGGATTGATGATTATTAAAACCAATTAATGAACACATCAAATCTTAAGAATTGTCTGATGCTTATATGTGAGTGATAGAAATGACACCATGTTGATTTTCTCAAAGTGTCATTATTGTGATGATAGAAAGATAACTGATTTGATTTGTTCTGGGCAACACTGGAAGACAGGTAAGTTTGGGAGGAGGGAGGGAGAGTGAGGAGAGAGAGAGAGAGAGAGAGAGAGAGAGAGAGAGAAGAGGAGAGGAGAGAGGAGAGAGGAGAGAGGAGAGAGGAGAGAGGAGAGAGGAGAAAGAGAGAGAGGAGAGAGGAGAGAGGAGAGAGGAGAGAGGAGAGAGGAGAGAGGAGAGAGGAGAGAGGAGAGAGGAGAGAGAGAGACAGAGAGAGAGAGAGAGAGAGAGAGAGAGAGAGAGAGAGAGAGAGAGAGCAGGACATGCCCTGGAGCTAAGGGCACCAATGGTATTTATGAGTTTAGAACTCAGGAACAGACACAGATTATCCATGCATCTACATACATACCTGCTTACATTCATATATATATTTATATACAAATATGAGTCTCCATGCACCAACAGATTGAAATTCTAGCTTTAGACCATAGAAAATGTCCTACTAGCTAAAATCCAAGCGTACAAAAGGGAGTCACTTTCCCTCCTACTTAGCTAGGAATTTGCAGTTAATCATGGTTAAAGGTTTTTTGACAAATGTCTGATTTCTTCATCTATGATTTTAGAAAGTCATTAAAATAGGCATAATAAATTTGTCTGTTCCTAGAATTTTCTGGCATTAAATCTCAGCATAAGATAAAGTGATTAGGTTCAGCCCCCCAAATTAATCTAATAGATGGATTTATGTGTGCTTTGTAATTGTATGATTATAAGGGCCCAGAAAAGCAAGTTTCTGTACAAGGGCAGTTTTCTTGAGTGTCAATCCCATGTCTTCTCTGTAGTGGCTTAGTATCAATAGCATTCTAACACATCAGTAAATAAATAAGGGTCTATTTTTATATTTTTATTGTTCATATTCTAATCTACAATAAGGTTAATTGTAACATGAATGAGTGTTTATTTGGACTTCATAATGTGGCAGGGTTCATTCAATAGGCTCACGTCCATTCATTATATCCACTCAACAACATTTTATAGAAGATATAATATTCTATTCATTTTGTTATGATGAGCAACCTTTTAGAAATAAGCAGATTTAAGGCCATATTAGAGGCCTGGATATAGTTCAAATTATTAGGTCGTTATATGAGTCACTAATATCAAAGCTGAGAAGAGAGGATCAAGTTAGCGAGGGATGGATGGGGCTGAAGGGGAACACATGCATACAGTGCATTCATTTTAAATCTATGGGTTAATGATGAGACTCTCCAGAGAAAAGTTGGAGATATTTCTACACCTGTGCATGTGTTTTGTGTAACATGAGATGGTTTACCTAATCCCTTCACTCATTCACATTTCTTTGCTGTGAAATAGGAAAATAAATAAAATTTAATCTACAGGGTTATGAGAGGATTCAAATGGGATATAAAAGTGTGAATAGAAGAGACATCTTGCATTCCTTACTTGTCCCCAGATTCATCAATGTTATCATCACTGCAAATGATGATATAGTACCTTAGCTATTTCCTTTTTAAAATTTTATTTGCTTTCACAGACCAATCTCTGTCCCCCAACTCCTCTCCTCCTGATTCCCCCACCTCCCCTCACTCTACTTCCATCCACTCCTTAGATAGAATCTAACCCTAACACATGAACTATCTTTGTGGAGTCCATTCCCCATGGAAAAATACCTTACTCAGCACCCAGCATAGGCAGTTGGTCCTGCCTCAATGATGTGACGGGACAGACTTACTGACTTCCCAGCAGAGGCCTTATCTCAGCTATTTCAACAGCAGTTTGGCAAACATAAGACACATGGTGTTGCAAAGAGGTCTCAGATGGTGGTTAGGTAATTGAATAAGACTGTCATTATTCTAAAAAAACAAACAAGCAAACGAACAGCAGCTTGATGTATGCTGACAAAAACCTAGGACATGCCACCTGCTTTAGAAACTCGAGTTTTCAAAATTAATGCAACATATTTAAAGTTCTAGTGCACAATGGGGCTGCTCATCTTAGTTTTCGCCTGGCAGCTTTCAGCTCTGTAAACTCTCTCTGCGCTTTATATCCAAATTTAACTCACAGCAATTGATGTTTCCTAATACGTGCTCTAGATATGCCTAATCCGAAAGAAGAGGGGAGCATTTGTCATTTCCACTCCTAATCCATCAGGAAGTCAGATTCAAACAGCCAATCAGGCAAATGAGGAGAACAGAAGTGGAAGATAAGCCTTTGGAGATGGGGGAGCAGTTCTTAGGAAGTGCTTCTGTTTTACTGATTATAGGTTTAGACGGAAAAATGCCTGCAGTGAGCGATCTCAATTCAGAAAAACATATCACCATATGACAAAAATTTAAGAAGAAGGTTGAAATACTGTCAGCAATTCTTAGGTGACCTTAAAATATATATACAGTTTTTGAATACCTCAAGTTAAGCATACCTCTAGCTTATACCTCAGAACGAGCATCTTATGTCCATAAAAGATCAGTCATATTGTTTGTGTAAGTAAAATGAGCTGTGCCCTTACATGTGTTATATTGGTCTAAAATGTTCTTTTGCTTTTCAATTATATTGTTACATTTTTGTCCTCAGCTCTAATCATATAATTTGATCTTTGCATATGTCCTCTTCAAAAAGACATTTCAAAGCTTTAACAAAAAGAATACTGAGGTATTTGACATATTTGAGTATGCTCAAAGATCTAGATATACTTTTCAAATCATACAGTATTTGATAAAGAATGTATGTTTTTCTATATAATCAAAACAGTAACAAAGTAAAAAATAGAAATAATTTTTAAGCCACCTACAGATATTCATATTATAACCTGGAGAAAAATCCATATTCAAATTTTAATCCTTAACCTATGGTCTTAGAAAGAAGACATTAAGTTAACTTACACATGATGAAATTTCTTAAGAACTTTACATATTTTATGTTGAATGTTTTTGAAATTAACCATGTAATTTCAGATTTATTAATGCTCTGTTTAGAGGGAAGTATGGTTCAAAGAATTCAAATTATGATTCTACTCAAGTAGTTTGGTCAAGTAGTAAAAAAAAAAATCTAAGTAAGATATCCAAAAGAGTCAAACTTAATTGTATTATTCCAATAATGCAGTTCTTTATACTAATGGGACAGAATGGGACACAATTATGACAAAACAAAGACAGAGACCCATCTCTTTCTATAAAAGTGAAAACAAGTTCAGAAAGTAGTTAAATAATTGCAACATTAGCCAATAGAATATCCCATGTTGAGTTCATATGGGAAAACTTGCATTTTTGTCAGGTTGATACAACCATAGGTCATTTGGAAAAAGGGAAGCTAAGTTGAGAAAAATATCTCACCATCACATTGGTGTGTGAACAAGTCTATGGTAACATTTTCTTGATTACTGACTGATATGGGAGATCTCAGAGCACTATGAGCAGTGCCAAGCATGGACAGGCCATTCTGGGTTGTAAGATAATGCAAAGTGAGCAAGCCAGTAAGCAGTCTGCCTCCATGGCCTTTGCTTCAGTTCCTGCTACAGGTTCCTACTTGGAATTAATGTCAGACCTGCTTTCAGGGTGTATTCTAAGACTGAAAATGAAATAACTCCCTTCTCCATCATCTCCCCCTTTTTCACGCCAAAATAAATCACTCTAGGATATTTATGAAGCCAGTTGACTATAAATCTATGAAACTAGACACACAAAAACTGGGCGGTGGTGGCACATGCCTTTAATCCCAGCACTTGGGAGGCAGAGGTAGGTAGATCTCTGAGTTTGAGGCCAAAAACTACTTCCAGGACAAGCACCAAAGCTACAGAGAAACCCTGTCTTGACACCCCCCCCCAGAAAAAAAAACATTCTGTGACACTATATGGAAATCTGATGACTCCCCTTCCCTCTAGGATATCCCATTCTCAGATGAGGCTGCTGCTATACTCTGGGAAGGAAAGCCTATTTGCCTCAAATGACGGGATACTAATAAGAAGCAACAACACAAGAATGCGTGTCTAGCGTGTCCAAGCTTTGTTTTGGCAATCATCAACATTGTAATGAGCTGTGAGAAAAGACCATTTGTTAAATGTCCTCTATCACAGTATTACTTGACCACAGAAGTAATGGTTAAATAAGCCAGTTAAAATCCGGAAAGTAGAAGGTGCTATAAGAGTGGTCGGTTCCATTACTATTCAAATTAATGTCAAATCTCACCTGCTCCACAGAGCTATATATATGTAAAATAGACTCATTTAATTTTCTTCATCTATTTCCTGCTTCTAATCTACAAGATCTGATCTCGGTCCTCTTTAATATTTTATCCAAATGACTTAAAGACCTGAAAGAGAAAAACAGATGCTTTGATTGACCAAACACAGACACAAACTTTAAAGTCATCCCTGAAAAACTAGAGATTGAGATACACCGGCAATACCTACATTTTACATGTAAAGAAGAGTTAACTTAAAGAAGAAGAAGAAGAAAATAAAAAACTCAAGCAATTTTCCCTAACTTTAGCAAAAACCCAAGTTTCTGTAGAAAGAAAATGTCATTTTCATTTCAAACCTTAAGATTTCTTTGACAGGCAAGAGTCAGAGACTGTCCCCTCTCCCACTGTTGGGAGTTCCACAAGAACACCAAGCTACACAGCCATCACATATATGTAGAGGGCATAATTCAGACCTGTACAGGCTCTCTAATTGTCAGTTCAGTCTCTGTGAACCCCTATGACCCTGGTTAATAATCAATTGTCCATGTTCTTGTGGTGAGCCCTCTGGCTCCTACATGCTGTGGGTTAATGTTCTTGTTCACTGTAAAGATTTGTTACTCCTATTAGTTTAATAAGACTCTGAATGACCTGTAGCCAGGAAGGAAGTATAGGTGGGGCAAACAAACTAGGAGAATTCTGGGAAGAAGAAAGGCAGAGAGTTGATCACCAGCTAGAAGCAAATGAAGCCATGTTAAGAATGCCTTACTGAGAAAAGTTACTAAGCAACATGGTTAAACATAAAAAAGAATTATGGGATAACCTAGCTAGTTAATAATATTCCTGAGACAATAGGCTAAATAGTTTATAATCTATAAAAGCCTATGTGTTTCTGTTTGAGACTGGATGGCTGCAGGCCATCTTCACCTATAATCCTTCCTCTCCCTCTTCCACAGGATTACAGAGCTCGGTCTAATGTTTGTCTGAGGGTTTCTGCATCTGCTTCTATCAGTTGCTGGGTGAAGCCTCTTTGATGACAATTATGTTATGCTCTGATCTATGAGTATAGCAGAGTATCATTAGGAATCATTTCATTCCCTCTTTTTTCTCCTACCAGTAGTGCTTGGTTTCTGTTTGGTTGTTATCCCTGGCAGGGGTGGGGTCCTACCTTTTTCTGAAGGGGAAAGGAGGAGGAATGGATCTGGAGGAGAGTGGAGGTGTGGGTGAGGTACTTGGATGCGAGGAGTTCAGGATCTATTACATGAGAAAAGAATAAACAAAAAGTGGGAAAGTTCTCTTAGGTAGAATATAATAAAAGACATAAATTATGAAAGTAAATGTTCACAATCACAAGATGTTGATTGTGTATGGTGGAAAGAATTGAAAAAAGAATCGTAAATGTGTTAGGGAACAGCTCTATTACCAAGCAATATGCTTGACCCACAATATTTAAGGCAAATGGGAAAACTCATTTTAAGAGGCTACACAGTCCTCTCCAGTCACACAGCAGAGACAAGACTCAAATTCCTACAGTCAGATTTCTAGAATAAGGTATAAACAAATGATATCCACCATTATGTATCAACGTCCACCTCTGCCTTCTTAGTAATACTTATGGAAAAACAGTTAAATGAAAGATCTTTATGATAACTGTGACATCATATCATCTATCTATTTACCTATATATTTATCTATCTATCATCTATCAATTATCTATCTATCTTTCTTCTATCTATATCATATCACCTTTTAGATTAAAATGCAAGGTCAACTACATTAATAAAAAATTGGTATAATTAAAGGTAATAGTGGGAACTATTTTTAATCTTCTGAATTTTCCCCTCTCTGGAAAGCAGAGTTGAATAGCTCTTTAGAACTCTGTTCATACTGGTCACCAAATGGAGAGGTGAATCACAAATTAATAGAAAGGGATAGAAAAGAAGGAAGAAAAACAAGGATATGAAGTGAACAAAGGAAATAAAGGAAATGGAAGTGAAAGTAAAAATAATACATGGGCCACATGACATGCATTATGAAATTATTCGCTTGATAATGCTTGTTTCCCTTTGAAAGATTCAGCAACACATGCCTATGAAGTGCTAGACAGTGAATGGTGAGTACAAGACATACAAAGTTGTGACATTTTGGTTAACTTGTAATTATAAAAAAACGAAGAAAAAGGGGCTTTAATATTCTGATTGGTGAGTGCCTTCTCTTTAAATGTTACATATCTAGGCTATAAATTCCTATCCCCTTGATACCAAAATACAGAGATGTAAATTTAAAAATACTAACAACACACATTTTCCTCACACAACATCTATTGGGTGGAGGGTAATGTTGTTACCAGAATTGTAATGATTCTATTCTCAAAAATGGAAAAGGCCAGAAGGGTTGAGGCTGCATCCTAAAGTTTCCTATGTGCTTCAGCTAAATCTGAAGTCTTATCTTTCTTATGCAAGACAACCACAATGTGCTACATGAGGAATCGTGTGAAGGCCTTTTGGTTATGACAATAATAAACCCAGGACCTGTCACAGTGTCTAATATATAACCTGCTTTCCAAACATGTTCATAAAAGGGGGAAAAGGAGCAAACATAGGAGAGATTGCTACTTGCCCATCATGAGGAAGCAAAACCGTCATCCTCTTCTAGAGGAAACTAATCCAGACTACAGAACTAAGCCTCTGAAACATGCCCAACAAAGTCTTACGACTTGGGTTTAACCACTGTGAGTGCTTTCATCAAAAATGTGTAATATCCATGCATGTCCCATTCAACCTTTCACACGTTTCTTCAGGTTGTTTTATCCTACTATTGAATGCAATGTTGGAGACTGATATCCTGGAAAACAATGTTGTTGAGGTAGAGACCTTATCTATTTGGACACCCAAATAACTTTAGGTATGAAGACAGTCTCTCTTTCCAACTGAGGGAGGTTTAGATTTTTGATTAAAAAAAAAATTCTCTTGTGGTGGCTCCAGTGGGTAGGGTATGCTAAATACATAGAAGGACAAGGAAAAACAAATCAATTTTATCAATTCATGCCTGTGGACCTGTTTATCTATTTACTCTAAAATCAACACCATAATATCCACTTAATGCAAGCCCTAAATTATTCTATCGTACCCTGATTTTTGTTCTACATATATTCTAAATACCCAGCAGTCACAGGTTCATTAAAGGTGGATGCATAGGGGTGCATCATGGATCATCTGGTGTTTTGAAATTAAATGCCCCCCATAGGCTCATAGGGAGTAGCAATATTAGGAGTTGGGGCTTTGTTGAAATTGGAATGGCCTTGTTGGAGGAAGTGTGTCAATGCTGGTGGGTTTTGAGGTTTCAAATGCTCAAGCCAGGCCTGATGTCTCTTTCTGGTTGCTGCCTGCAATTGCAGATATAGAACTCTCAACTCCTCTCCATCACCATATCTGCCTGCATATCACCCGTGCTCTCCGTGATGAATATAATGAACGGCAACTATAAGCCATCCCTAGTTAAATGCTTTTCTGTATAAGAATTGCCATGGTCATGGTGTCTTTTCAGAGCAATGGAAACGGTGACTATGTCAGATCCCTTGCATAGAATGTATGAAGCATTAGGTATAATCACTATCTTCTAAAAATCACAAAAACAAAACAAAACTAATACAGAAAACTAAGATGTGACACAGGAATGTATTTTATATATTTATGAAGCTATCCTTTATTTTTTGAAAATTTTAATTTCAATTATGTGCCAGTGTGGGAGGGATTTGTATAAGTGCAGTGCCCCCGGAGTCCAGAGAAGTCCATGGATTCTATGGTGCTGGGGATATAGGACATCTGATATGGTTGAGCCAGCTGACATGGTGCTGGGAAGAGAACTTGGGTCTTCTACAAAAGCAGTTCTCACTCTTATCTGAAAAACAATCTCTCCAGTCCCACCTTCCTTTTTTGCTTCCTTATCACCTCCCTTCTTTGCCTTTTCCTTTTTAAGACTGAATCTCATGCAGCCCATGATGGCTTCAAAATCCTCTATGTATTCAAGGATGGTCTTGGACTGCTGACCTTCCTGCCTCCTCTTCCAAGGTCCCGAGGTTACAGGAATTCACCAGTACACCTGATTTTTGCCCTGCTGGGATGGAACCCAGGACTTCATGGATGCTAGGCAAGCAGTATACAAACCCAGTTATATCCCCAGCCTGCCCATTCTTAAGGAAAATGAAACTTTAATTTTGGCACTCTATTTGCCTCTAGAAAATATTTTATGAGAACATAAATATTTCAGGCAGCTTCAGTTTTATTGAACCTTTCTCTAGAGAAACTTTTATTCTTGTTTTGAAAAACTCGTATCTAAAATTAAAGTGTTAGTGTATAAAGACAATGGAGCTTGTCTGACCTTTCTTGTGAAGTATTACACTCCTAACACAAAATCTTTCACAGCGTACAGAAGTGCAACATCCCTTGGTAACTTTGCAATGTGTGTCTGTGGGGGGGGGGGGGGCAGATAAAGCCTGGCTTACAGGTCTAGGCAGTATTCTATGAATAGTCTGTGTAAAGAAGCCCTTGTTGATGTCATGAAAATTCAAAACAACGATTTTTTTAAACGGGCTTCTTGTCATCAAGTGGCTACACTAAAACACTAGCCACACCATATCTTCATATTAACACATAATAACTTGTTTCCTTTGTATTAACTCAGTTCATGGTTAGGAGTTAGCAGACCTATGAAATGATGAATGATGAGTCAATGCGTGGTGATCACACACTGAAGAATAAATAGCCCAAAAATCCAGTATCACAATAGGTGCTGACTTCTTTCATCCTCCAGTTGCCAGGCTTTTTGAGCCCCTGTATTCCTCTAGTGGTTGCTAGGTCTCCTTATTCTCCAGGGAAAGGTGAGTGCATGCTATCTGGCCATTCTGCAGCCCCATGATGCGGGATGCCCGTTCTGCAGCCACACAAAGCTAGACAATCAGGGAGTAAAGTCAAGCAGGAATTCAGTTTATTACTATGAGCATCAGCTTATATAGCTTAGGTGACATGGTGTGATGTGGGAGTACCTCCATCCAATGAGAGGCAGCCAAACCCATCCTCTGGCTAGAGAGACATCTACCTAGTTTTTGCTGTCTCATCCTCACTCAAACTCATGCCAGGTTTTTCTCTGTCCTATAGGCCTCGAGGTACAGGCCCTGAGATAATTTTGGCCCAACAAATAGGAAATAACAGAACATAATACATGTTAACCATTTTTTTTAGTGTAAATGTCTTAGTCCAAACAGTAAACTAAGTACAAAATAGTTTAAACTTTAAAGAGACAAATGGGGCTACTCAAAGTAGAAAGTACTGATAGAGAGGGATAAACTGTATACTGGGTGTCATACAGCCCAGGTGGGCCTTGAAAACTCACTTACAGAAGCAGAATTATGCATTTCCATCCTTCTGCCTGCAAGTATGCAGTGATGGGTTGCAGACTTGCACGCCAAGTGGGGTTTTTATACAGTGTTGGAGGCTGACTCCATTTCTTTGCATGCCAGTCTACCTCTCTACCAAACGAACTGCATCTCCAAGGCTGGATTGTAGTTAATATATCCCAAACACTTTTCATTTTCATATCTGACACTGACGGATGAAACACAAGCACTTCAAAGCCCACTTCAAATACGACTACCTCTCTGAAACCTTTCTTGACTCTCACATTGTACCTGTCCCCAAGGAAAAGTAATCTGTCTCTACTTTGTATATACCAATAATTCTTAACAAAAAAATTGACACCAGAATCACATAATTACTATATACTTACTAGGAACATCAAATAAAAATATTTTGTTTTATCTTAGGAAACAAATCCTTATTTCAAATGTATAGCTTGATCTGAACAGTTATAGGGAAAACACAGACAAGTAAATTATTTTTTGCTTGATGAATAAATTACAGAAGTGTTGAAGTGTATGGAGTAGGCACACAGCACAGTCCTAGGCTACACATTTTTTTTTCAGCAATTAACATAAAACTGTCATGGGATAACAGAAGAGTGGCATTTGTCTTATATTTCTTCCATTCATTTGTAGTAGCAAGTGATTATTTTTTTCTAGAAAGTAGGAGTAAACGTCTATGCTTCAATAAATGGCAAAGTAAGAGAAAAAGAAAAGCACATCATATGTTATGTTGAAAGACAAAAGCAGTGGCTTTGCAGAACTAACTATTCATTTTTTTTTTACTTTCAATCTTTCGTTCAACTGATGTGTGCCAAGCTCATGAAAAAGGGGTGAACTGAACATCTGGAGCTAAACACAAGCATTTAACATTTCTGAGCAATTCAGAGGCATGGATGATTTATGGTGCTATTCTTAGATTTTTTTTTATCATGTATCTTTTCACTTTATGAAATGTGGACAGGCACATAAACCTGGTGACACTTCATGATATAAAAACAGTGATTGAAGACCGATAAAGGAGAAAGAATCGAGGAGTCATTTGAGTCTGAAGATGTTCAGAACACGGTGTGATCTCAGGAAGACGAGTTGAGTTCTGTGCCAGCCACTATGTCTTTGAGCAATTGGCAGGGGCTTTATGTTCAGGCAATCACCTGTCTTCTGCATCTCTAGGAAGGGCCAAATAGGGCATATAACTTAACTGATATAACTAGGTGGTCTTTTTTTCACTATAGACACTGAGGCCATCATACCATTGAGCACTGAAAGGCCCCAGAGAGAATAGAGCTTCTGTACTATCCTTTCAATCTTCAAAATGAGTCACCTCTTTCAGTGTTAGAAAAAGAGGAACCAAAAAATGGAAGGAAGGGAGAAAGGAAAGAAGGATAAAGGAAAAAAGAAAAGGAAGAAAAATAGATATGACAAAAAACATAAAAGGAGAAATAATAACTAGACTGTAATGTAGCAAGGAAGACAGAAACTCCATGACCTTTTGGCAAGGTTTAAATTTGTTTGCTGCTTCTCTTCTGTAACACTTACTGTGAGTAAGACAACAAAAATTCCACAGAAAGTATCTGTAGGTAGTAATTTCAATTGCACTGGAATGTTTGCCACATATTTAAAGACTAGAAAGTGTCCATGATCACCAACTGGTTAAATCTCTTAAAAATTGATATGCAATCTCATAAAACCTTTCCATATAGTAAAATACATGAGTTATGATATTTGAAGACAGAACATCCTATGTGTATTGCCAGATGAGTTTTAATTTTTAAGGCATATTGTTCAATACAACTCTTGTCAGTGCACTGTGAACTTGAGAAAAAAAGAGGACTAGATTCTAATATAAAATATTAAATTGTATCTGAATATACAAGTGTTTTGGAAAAGTCATTTATCTTTTACTTACTTATTTAATCAATGTTTCAACTGGTGTCGCTCAATTAGGATTGCAGGATACGACGAATACAATCTCTCATTTCTTCATTAAATAAAAATTTAAAGACTCATTCATATTTTCTGTATTTATGATAGTTTTGGCATTTAAGATATTTTAATTTCCTCATGATAAGTTATGTTTAATGACTAAATATAAATATTTTATAATTTCTAATAATAACTTGTCAGTGGAAAGTCTTGATCTTTCAAGTATATCCTACCACGTTACCAGGACTATTAGGAATGTGTGAGATCTCAACTTCATACTCTGAGCAGAGGCACAACAAAGTGGACACAACCTGACTGACTGCCCAGTACCTTCTCCATGAAGCGTTCCAGGTGACTTCAAATTATTTCCTACATGATCTGAGTACTCTGAGGATGAAGGTGATATTTTTAAGCTACATGCTTGATAAGAACAACGAATGGGAGAGCAACAAGAACTGTTCATCTTTCTAGCCTTTACAGTGAAACTGCATGGAGAACATGGGCATGAGGCTGGCCACAGTTTGATTTTGGAGAAATTAGCTGAGGTCCAGCACTGACCACCCGCCCTGGTTCAAGCTTCATTTTAGTTCTAGGACGAGTACTCCTATGAGCTCTACACAAACCTATTCATTTTCAAAGGTGTGGACTTTCAGCTGTTAAAGTAAAAATAAATAAATAAATCAAAGTAAGTAAGAGTACCTCTTTCCTGAAAATTGATGTTCTCTTGCTCAGTGGAAAGGTACTTGCATTATTAATTCCTTTCTTCATAGCATCTAAAATAAAACTCCTAGATTGTTCATGTCAAGTATTCTAGAGAACAAACGTTCTCCTAATCATAGCAAAGAAATCATTATTATTGATTAAAATGTCATTTAAGTCAGAGATCAGGAACCCCCCAAAAGATCATTTTTGCTTTTCAAATTAACTATGGAAAGTTTAAACTGTAAGTGAAATGCCATTCTGTGCTGGTGCACAAATTTCCAATAATAGTATCTACTTTATACTGGCTCAAAAACATTGCCTTAATGAGGTTGACCTTTAAAGAGATTTTCTGCAACTGAAATTCTTTAAAATGCTTCTGTGTGGTACATCCCTTTGCAGTCTATCTGCTCAAATATGATTATAAAAGCTCTAAAATTACAACTTAAGTGTTTGTTTTAGGAACTAGACGTTACTTCTTTAACTACTACCAAACACTGAAGTTCTGTCTAGGTACAACTAAGAGATTTTAAAATTTGAGCATATAATTATACTGTTTGGCAGTTTTCTTAATGCAAAAATTTTGATTTTCTGGGGAACTGAAAAGTGGACTAAAACAAGAACTCACATCAGATTTACAAATAAACACCTGGTAATGTGTCCATTTTAAAAAAAAAGCAGTTTGCAT
The DNA here is from genome assembly GCF_018167655.1 of Microtus oregoni. NCBI lineage: Eukaryota > Metazoa > Chordata > Mammalia > Rodentia > Cricetidae > Microtus > Microtus oregoni. Next base: position 47,012,808 of record NW_024543061.1, on the reverse strand, counting down.
ACAATCCATTAATTCATACCTGGGTCAGATAAGGGAGACAGCTCACTTGATAAAGGGATGGCTGCATAAGCATGGGAAGCTTATAAGCATTTATAAGCACTGGGATCCACAGTGCCCATTATAAAGACAAACACAGTGGTGTGATCCTATAGCCCTAGCTTTGGAGATGCAGAAACAGGAGCATGCCCAGAAGCAGAAGGCCAGCTACTGAAGATGATCAGTGACCTAGGTTCAGTGACAGAACATGTCTCAAAGAAATAATATAGAAACGTAACAAGATACCACACGTCTCCCTCTGGCCCCCACGTGCACTCCCACACAGCTGGAAGTACATAGTTTTGGCAAATTTTCGTCAATTTGGCAAAATTTTAAATCTCTCTGAGAAGAGGGAATCTCATTTGAGAAATTGTTTCCAACAGACTGGCCTATGGGCATGTCTATGGGAGCATTTTCTTGATTGCTAATTGATGTAAGTAGGCCTGGTCCACTGTGGTCAGTGCCATCCCTGTGCAGGTAGGCTTGAGTTATAAAGAATAATAGCTGAGCAAGCCAGGGGAATCAAGGCAGAAAGCAATAATCCTCCCTGGTACCTGCTTCAGTTCTTGCCTCCAGTCCCTGCCTGGAGTTATTGCCTTGACTACTCTGGATGATAGACTCTAACCTATAAGCTAAAGAAAGCGCTGACTCCCCAAGTTGCTTTAAGACATGGCCAGACCCAAAAAGAGGAACATGGGATGTACTCACTCATATTTGGTTTCTAGCCATAAATAAAGGACATTGAACTTATAATTCATGTTCCTAGAGAAGCTAAATAAGGTGAATCCAAAGACAAACACATAGGCATCCTCAGGAATATTAACCTTCATCAGGCGATGAAAGGAGACAGAGACAGAGACCCACACGGGAGCACCGGACAGAAATCTCAAGGTCCAAATCAGGAGCAGAAGGAGACAGAGCACGAGCAAGGAACTCAGGACCACAAGGGGTGCACCCACACACTAAGACAATGGGGATGTTCTATTGGGATCTCACCAAGGCCAGCTGGCCTAGGTCTGAAAAAGCATGGGATAAATCCGGACTAGCTGAACATAGCGGACAATGAGGAATACTGAGAATTCAAGAACAATTGCAGTGGGTTTTTGATCCTACTGCACGTATTGGCTTTGTGGGAGCCTAGGCAGTTTGAATGCTCACCTTACGAGACCTGGATAGAGGTGGGCAGTCCTTGGGCTTCCCACAGGTCAGGGAACCCTGATTGCTCTTCGAGCAGATGAGGGAGGGGGACTTGATCGGGGGAGGGGGAGGGAAATGGGAAGCGGTTGTGGGGACGAGGCAGAAATCCTTAATAAATAAATAAATTTAAAAAAGGAAAAAAAAAGACATGGTGTTTCTCACTGCAACAGAAACAAAACCAACACACACACACATACACACACACATACACACACACACACACACACACACACACACACACCATCCATGTATGTATATCTATCTGTGTTTTCCAGTATCTAAAGCCATGTTCTAAGTATTTTATTCCGGTACTATATTTTTACAAATAAAGTCCTTTCTACTGGAAATAAAAGATAGATTCAGGCAGAGCAATTATATCCTTCATCTGAAGATCTTAACTAGCCTTTAACCCTTAGGGAGTGAAACTGCCCTTGACTTACATGAAACCAAAGTCACAGCTCTCCTGAGATTCACAAAAGAACATTGCTTCCTGAAACTGTCAACACTGGAAGAACATTTGAGATTAACTGAACAGTCACCTTTCTCCAAAATTAAGGATTGAGAAGACTAGAAAATAAAGTTACTTTGCCACAGAAAAATATGTTCAAGTCCACTTGATGCTAAATGACACAACTCCTGGTTGCTCCTCCACTGCTTTTATTCACTACTTCCTCATTATTTTCCATTCCAGAAGTGAAAAATCCAGTCTTCTCAGGCTCAGAAAGTCAATTGCCTAGCACTAATGACAATGAGATTGTTTTTTGGGGGAAGGAATATTTATTTCCTTCATAACTGATGCTCTTCAAAAGACACAATGAATTAGCAGGTGTTAAATCTAAGCCTTGTCTCTGATTAGGCATTTCTTTAAGGCTAGTATTTTTCCTCCATAGGAATAAATAAATTATTGCCTTTTACTTCCAATCTTTTACATCCCATGTTAAACAAAGAACACAAAATGTCACATATTTTATTGCCCCTCAGCTGCTGCATCCTAACACAGACATCCAGGAACCACGCCCAGTCTTTATTTTAATAAATCGCCCAGTTATTTTCAAACCTCTTTACACAATTACCTTATTTTATTGTTCTCTATGTTAAAATTCATTTATGACTTCCTTTATAATACTAGTGTGTTTTTTACACTTTAATCCTTCAAAACATATGTCCTCAATAAAAATAAATAAATAAGCAATTCTATTCCAAATACTTGTCATTACCCCACCTCCAGGGTGTAACAAAAGATTATTCTTGAAATGATCACATTTATGCAACTTCCATAAGTGCTTATTACCACAGCTTGTATCCTCATTTATATGAAAAACATAATGATTGTTTATTTAAATGTGATGAAAGCATTCTTATCTAAACCAAACAGCACTAAGTAATCAGATGGTGGCTTTAATTTCTCCACGGAAAATATATTTGTACACTCACAGACTGTGGCCAACTGCTGCATTGTAAACACGGCAGCTACATACATTTGATACTTCATCTTATTTCGCCATCATCATCTGCCAAAAGAAATAATTAACTGGAAATTACATCAACATTAGATGAACTATGTGTTTCTATCTGGACTAGCAACATTTCTTTTTACTCAAATAACATCAAAATTGGCAAAGTCCTTGTGTTCATTAAATAGATATGTTGAGAATATTATATTTTATAATTGATTACTATGTCCTTAAACTGCAAGTGTGATCATCTACAGAATGAAACAAGTAGAAGATCACACAGCTAATTTGAAAAGATAACATACATCCATGGTTGATAAAAAATCAAAATACACATAAAATTCTATGAGTCATTAGCTGTATGACAAAAATAAAGCAGCAATCACAATCGAAAATAAGACCACTCATTCACCTGGCACATATCAAGGGCTAACAGGTATCTCGCCTTGAGGTTACAGTCGTGTGCAAACCACGGTTAAGAGAACCATTCTATGAACTGAAAAGCTACTTCCTTTCATGAAAATCATGCAAGTGTGTTTGAATCAAACCTCATTCAGCAGTTTTCTCCCAGTGTTCTCAGAGCAAACAGGCATAGAAACAGTAGGGAGTATTTTAATTCTCTCTCACCTCTGCTTGTCATACTGAGCTCATTGCACCCTTTTGGGTGTAACTATATTTGATTCCTGGATTTGAAAATTGTAAACAAGTTTATTACATAAGTTATTCCGTGGTCATTGTTTGATTTGGGGCCAAAAAGAACACCATAGTTGTGAAATGTCTCTTTTCACTATAATGTCATTGTTTCTTTTTTTAGAAAAAAATTTATGGATTTAAACATTTTATATAATGACTAACACAGGTTTTACATTGTGCGCTTTTAAAAATTAAAGACCAGATAGGTATTTAGAGACAGATATTTTTAGCTGTGTGTAACTAATCTCTTCTTTGGCCTCAGGGTGTGAATCCTTGTACACATTTTAATGATGCCCAGAAGAAGACAAAGTCAGAATAATGTTGATGACACATGAAAAGTCATGAAGTGTCTTTCTTGCTCTTCACCATTTATTGAAAATATACAGTGATGCCAGGCGGTGGTGGCACATGCCTTTAAACCAGCACTCGGGAGGCAGAGGCAGGCGGATCTCTGGGTGTTCAAGGCCAGCCTGGTCTACAAGAGCTAGTTCCGGGCTACAGAGAAACCCTGTCTCGAAAAACCATATATATATATATATATATATATATATATATATATATATACAGTGACATCTTGAACTTTGCATGCAAATAAATGGAATTTGAAAACACTATCCTGAGTGAGGTAACCCAGACCCAAAAGACGAATATGGTATGTACTCAGTCATAAGTAGATATTAGCTATAAACAAAGAATATTGAGTTTATAATTCATGATCCAAGAGAAGCTAAGTAATAAGGTGAACCCAAAGAAAAACATATATAGATCCACCTGAAAATTGGAAACAGACAAGATCGCCTGACAAAAATTGGGAGCATGGGGGTTGGGGGAGAAGGGAGGGTGGAAGGTGAAGAGGAAGGTAGAAAGGGAGGGGTGAGGAGAACTTGAGGGCATGGGATGGTCGAGATGAAGGAGGGACAGAGATGAGAGTAAGAAAAGAGATATCTTGATTGAAGGAGCCATTATGGGGTTAGCGGAAACCTGGCTCTAGAGAAATTCCTGGGAATTCACAAGGATGACCCCAGCTAAGGCACTAAGCAATAGAGGAGAGGGGACCCCATCTTGACTTGTTCAAAAGTCAGACTGATGAATATCTTAAATATTACCATAGAACCTTCATCCAGCAACTGATGGAAACAGAGGCAGAGACCCCATCAGAGAACTGGACTAAGCTCCCAAAGTCCAGTTGAAGAGTGAGAGAATATAAGAAAAGAGGTCAAGACCATAATGGGTACACCCACGGAAACAGTCTGCCTGAGCAAGCATAGGACCAAACTAGTTCCTCTTAATATGGTTGACAGTTGCATGGCTGGCACAGACTGAGGGGCCACTGGCAGTGGCACCAGGATTCATCCCTATTGCATGTACTGGCGTTTTGGGAACCTTGCAGGGAGGGCCTTGAACCTTCCACAGAGAAATGTGCATTATCCTCTCTGAGGACTGGATGTGGGTGGTGTGGGAGGGCATGTGGAGTGAATGGGAGAAGAGGAGGGAGAAAGAACATGGATTGATTTTTTAAAAAAAAAACTATAATAATTATTTAAAAAATATACAGCACATTTTCTTATAGAAGAAAGACTTCCATAGACCCCACACACAACTCACTTTAATCACAACTGGATCATCTCTTGTAAAATGCCAATATCTGAGATACTCAGTTGTTTTGACACTAATGGTAACAGAATTGTTCATCTTTAGTACAGAATTGATTTTAATTTGACCTCTGTGAGGCACTGGTAGTTAAGTCCATAGACATGGAGTAGATAGATATTGAGGCGTGGTCACATGTTTGAGAACCATGCACTCCATTGGCAAATCTGTACAATTTGTCTCAGTTATTTCCTTGTATCTTTGGAAATAAAATTATATGGACAACTGTATCTGGTATCAAAGCATACTAATAGTATAAATAGCACAGGTATTCTCAAGAGGCAACCCTCATCTTATTTAACAAATAAGTCTATACCACCAGTCTATTACGGCATATAAATAAAGGAAGCTGGCTCTAAATTATTATTTCTTCTTTCTTTGTTTTGCTTTGAAATCAGTTATTTCTTTCATTTTTTAAAACAATCTTTTTTTATTTCACATAGCAATCCCAGTTTCCTTTCCCTCTCCTCTCCCACTCTCCCATATTTCTGCACCTCAAGTCGTTCACTCCTCAGAGAGGGTGAGGACTCTCATAGGGAGTCTATAAAGTCTGTCACATCACTTGAGGCAGGACCAAGGCCCTCTCACCCTGTATCTAGGTTGAGCAAGCTATACCTCCACAGGGAACAGGCTCTAAAGAGCCAGTTCATGAACAACAGATAAATACTGATTCCACTGCCCCACAAACTGCCCAAGGCACACAATCATCACCCACATTCAGAGAGGCTAGTTCAATCCTATGCAGGTTCCCCAGCTGTTGGTCCAGAGTCAGTGAGCTCCCACTAGCTCAGGTCAGCTGTTTCTATGGTTATTCCCATCATGGGCTCAACCCCTTTGTTCATATTATCACTCTTCCTCCCTCTCTGTAACTGGACTCTGGGAGCTCAGCCCAGTGCTTAATTGTGGATCTCTGCATCTGCTTCCTCCAATTACTGGATGAAGGTTCCATGATGACAATTAAAGTAGTCATAAATCTGATTACAGGAGAAGGGCAGTTAAGGCACCCTCTCTACTCTTGCTTAGATTCTTAGATGGGGTCGTTCTTGTGGATTCCTGAGAATTTCCCTAGTGCCAGGTTTCTCGCTAACCCCATAATCTCTTTCCTTGCTTTCCCTCTCTGACCTTCCCAATCCCTCATGCTCTTCTCCCCTTTCCCCTTCTCCCCTTCCCACTGCCCTTTCACATTTCACACTCCACTCCATGCTCCCAATTCACTCAGGAGGTCTTGTCTATTTCCCCTTCCAAGGGGAATTCATGTATGTCTCTCTTAAGGTCTTCCTTGGTTCCTGGCTTCTCTGAGGTTGTAGACTGTAGGCTGGTTATCCTTTGCTTTATGTCTAATATTCACTTATGACTGGATGTCGACATATAAAAGAATGGAAATAGGTTGATATCTATCCCCATGCACAAAATTCAGGTCCAAATGGATCAAAGACATCAACATAAATTCAGTCACACTTACTTTCACAGAAGAGAAAGTGGGAAGTAGCCTTGAACATGTTGGTATAGGAGGCACGTTTCTCAGTGTAACACCAGTAGCACAGACACTGAGATCAACAATTAATAAATGAGTCCCCCTCAAACTGAGAAACTTCTATAGGGCAAAGAGCATAGTCAACAAGACAAAATGCAGCCAACAGAATAGGAAAAGTTTTCATCATCCCCATATCTGATAAAAAGATGATGTTCTAACTATATAAAGAACTCAAAAAACTAGACAACAAAATACAAAATAATCCATTTAAAAAATGGGTGCAGAGAATTCTCAACAGAAGAATCTCAAATAGCCAAAAAGCACTTAAGGAATGCTCATCAGTCTTTGCCATCAGGGAAATGCAACTCAAAACAACTCAGAGATCTCATCTTACAGCTGTCAAAATAACTAATATGGAAAATACTAGTAGCTTATGCTAGACAGGAATACTTCTCCATTGCTGGTGGGAGTGCAAATTTCTACAGCCTCTTTGGAAAACAATATGGCAGTTTCTCAGAAAATTGGGAATCAATCTACCTTAAGGTCCAGTAATTGCTGGGTGGCAGTGTTGCATGCCTTTAGTACCAGAATTTGGGAGGCAAAGGAAGGCAGATCTCTGTGAGCTTGAGGCCAGCCTGGCCTACAAGAGCTAGTACTAGAACAGCCAAAGCTATACAGGGAAACCCTGTCTCGAACCCCACTCCCAAAAAGACCCAGTAATACCACTCTTGGGCATATACCCAAAAGATGCACACTCATACCACAAGGACATTTGCTCAACTTGTCCAAAGCAGCATTATTAGTAATAGCCAGAATCTGGAAACGACATAGATAATTTCAACCAAAGAATGGATAAAGAAAATGTGTTACATTTACACAACGGAATACTACTCAGTTGGGGTGGAGAGCATAGCATCTAGAAAAAAAATCCTGAATGAGGTAACCCAAACCCAATGGAATACTACTCAGTTGGGGCAGGGAGCATGGCATCTAGAAAAAAAAATCCTGAATGAGGTAACCCAAACCCAGAAAGAAAAACATGGTATGTACTCATGCATTGAGTTATTTCTCATGTTATATACAAAGAAAGATTGCCTTAGAGAGAGGCCTTTGCCATCTAGAACACATACATTTCCAATTCCCTAGCAAAAGGAAAAAATATCAGATTTCCAGCGTAGTACTGACATTCTGTTTTATGACCTCAAACCACTATGTATAATTGTGTTCAGTCCACACTTCCAGATATTGAAAATGATAGTGATGCCAAGGAACTTCCATACTTATGTCAAGCTCCTACCTATGTTTGTATAGGCTAGGCTTCATTGGGAACATCCCTTCTCTTTAAAACAGTTACTGTCATTTAACAATGGGAAGGGATATAGAACACTGCCAAATAATGCGGTCTTGATATTCTTAAATGAATGTAAAAGGAACAATAGGACTAGAACTGTGAAAGGATGATGCCATCTTCTTTGCATCTTGAATAGATGATTAGAATGCTTGTTCTCCAGATTCTTAAGAAATGGAGACAAAGTCAAGAGCATAAACCCCACAATTCACTGCTTTTAATTTGCATGTTCCTGTGCTTTGACCTTCAGCTTATTTCTGTACACAGACAGATGTCTAATTCACCATTCAGTTTTACAACATCCTTTTTCTCTCTGAACCCTTGTAGAATGCTCGAGGTGTGACTGCATGTTAACCGGAGAGGACACTCTTTCCCTATTTTGTTCTTGAAACTTTGTGCTTCAAAAAGGCTAGAGTGGTTTCCTAACACAGATAGGCATTTTTGAAACTTTTCACTTAATTTCAATTGATTGCTTTTCCTATAAATTAAAGAACTGTGAAGAAGTCAGTATGTTCATATTTTATGTATCAAATACCATTCATAACAGCTAAAAACTTATAAGTAAAAAAAAACATTCTCTATAATGTTTTGGCCTAAAAAATGTCTTGGAAATAGTGTCAACCTACCCAGTACCTACAACAGATCTGAAGGTGTTAAATTGAGGAAGAATTTAGAGTAGCTATGGATAGAGAAACAGCAACTCAAGAAAAGGACTGCTTTGGAGTCCAAATGACTGATGCACCTGAGTATGCACTTCCATAAATAAGTTCAAACGAACTGAGAAAATGAGATGAGTTTTAACACAGAAAATATAAAGAAAAAGGTTGTGTATACCAGCTAAACTGTATATCTTTAAAGCCAGAAAATTAGCAAGGGAATTCTTGCTTAAATAAACCCGAATGCAAGTTCAATGCTAAAGAAACTGTAATTAAAGACCTGTGGCAAAATTGAATGCTACTCAGTAGGGCCAAGAGGTTAAAGGCTCAAATATTCTTTCCAAATCTGTTTCTTGACTGTAGGAACTTTCAATGGATTGTCCCCTCTTTTAAAAACAAAAGTTAGAATTAGCTCAAAGCCAGAGCTTTTGCCTTCCAATGGAAAAATGTCCAAAACCTACTTACTAAACATTGCTATGACAAGCATCAGTTTTATGATTACAGCAGTTGCTCATTTTCCTTCCTGCAGGAATTATCTAGGGATCTGACTGAAGAGTTTTCCATTTACACTTTCACATACAGCATGACTAATTTTTCTTTCCATATTTTAAGGAAATTAGTTAAAAATATATATGTTTCGTGTGGTTCATTCAAGAGACATTCCACAAGAATAATAGAGCAACTTTCGGAAATACCTACTTTCTTTCTCTTTTTCAGATCAATTTAATTTTGTACTTCTATTTCTTCGGTTTCATTTTATTACCAGAAACTGCTCTTTTGCTATATATATTTAACCCTCTCTCAGGATACCCTATTTCAGTGCCACATGGTATATTATATATAAACTTTAGAATCTTCTTGAATGTGACAAGAATATAATATTGTAGAAGTACCCAGGCCTTTTGAAAGAATAAACTTCATGGAAAGAAATGTCTGTATAAATGTTTTATTCTTTCTCTTTTCTAGTTTTCACTTTTATTGTCCCATTGACAATTACAAGCAAAATGGAATTGAAAAGATAGTCTGGGTTTGGATGTCATTCTGCATCACTAAGATTAGCGTGGCTGGGTCTGGGAAGCAGTGGAAAACCTGGTTAAGTAATTATTATGTAGGGGAGCTAAGGACAGATCATGAATTCTGCTGCCAACATTGGATTCTTCACTTGAGAGGGCAGGAGACCTGTTTATCCACATGCAATTCTGAAGGAATGTGCTTTAGGATGATAAATCCTAGAATTTATTAGAGAATTTCATAAGAAAGAAAATGATGACTGCTACCACTTAGCATTGATGAAGAAAACAGAGATGCCAAATATATATTGCTTATACTTACCGCTATGGATTCATATCCTGTTGAGGTCTTTTGCAATTACAAAATCATATTTAACTAAATAATTACAATAGGTTCTTTCAAAATTAAAATAATAGAAGTTTGTTCCATCATCAAGTAAATTATGTATAATGTATAAGACATTCTAGCTTAATTTTCTTACCCCCCCCCTCAAGGGCAAATAAATACTTTGGAATAAAAAGTCAACATTACAGATTTAAACTGGATCAGTAATGTTTTTGTTTGTTTGTTTGTTTGTTTTTGTGTGTGTGCTCCCTCCCTACATCCCCACCCCACCATCACCATGCTTCAAGGAGTGCTGGTCTGGTAGTCACACCAGTTACCTTGATTTCTTGTTGCCAAAGCTTTAAAAAATAGAGAAGCTAGATAGTACACAATTTTACTGTGTGGAATCACAAATTCATAGGAACAGTTGGCTGTTATTACAGCTTATTACAGGGATTCTAAAAACGTAACTGCTCACCTTGTAGTCTTCTAAGAAAATGTGAAGGTTAAAATATTTGAAAATGATGATAATTTTTACACTGTTAAGCCATTTAATGCATTGACTTACCCATCACTGCCAGTGCAATACTGGTACAAGTTAGCAGAAAAACACATTATCTGTGGTTGTGTTTGAAAACTCAAAAACAAGTAGCTTGGACTTTTCAGTCACAAAGAGTTCTAATTCGAGTTCCCTTTAATTACCTTAAAAATGTAGACATTTGTCTCATGTCAAGGTTGTTTCTCAAGATTATTGTTTTATGACCAAGACAAGCAGCATTTTGAGATACAAAAAAAAAAAAAAAAAAGTAGAAAAACGAATTCTCAAGACTTGGTATTGTCATGGCAATGGCCTAGATTCACCAAGGAGAATTGTCTTCTCAAGAATACTCACAATGGGATTTTCTCACCTAGCTTTGTTGGAATTGCGAATAGTTGTTTTCAATCACTAAGAGACAAGGGCTCACAGGACAGTGCTGTTCTCTCCTTCCCCTTTTCTTGTGACTTCCAGAACACAATGCAAGACAAAACCAGCTCACCAAATTTGCTTTCTAACCAAATCCTTCATCCTATTTTACTGTCCTCTAGGGACTAGGTGATCTAGAATAAATAAAATGCCAAACAAATAAAATGCCAGAGTCTTCTTCAGTGGTCTAACCTTTGCTAACTTCTGACTGTTAGGGAAGGAGAAGATTGATTTCTATTGCTTTCAAAGATTCTGCGTAAACCTCAATCTCTGTCATACCAGTACAACACAATAAAGCCAAATAGCATGTGCTGCACCACAGGGATGGGCATGAAACATGATATTTAACAACTTATTGGCTTTCCAACCCAGTAGGTGCCTTTATGAATATATCTAAGCCAACCTTAGTAAATTTCAAAGAAAGTCTCTGAAAATCCAATATTTTAGGTGCACTGCCAACTTGTTTCAGTGCTACATTTAAAGCCAAGATTTTCTTATTTTCAAGTTTTGTTTTATTGAAATGTACCATATTGGCCCCAAAGTCAAACCCTCAAGTAAATAAAGTTAAGGACTCACCTTAATAACACCACAGCCAAGAAAAGCCCTGGTTCATAGATGGCTGGAACATTAAGTTGCTGCATCTGTTATAAATTTTCCATTCTTCAATGATCATTAAAAAGCAATCGTCTAAGTGAAATATGCAATACACATTATTTATTTTCTATTTGTAGGAAATCACCTACATTAAAGCTATAGATTATGCATTACCATACTATTTATTGTTTCAGTCTTTGGAAGAATTGCCACTTTCTGTGCTTTATGGAGCTTGCTATCAATACCACCTTGAAGATGACTTTAAATTATACAGAAAGCCACTTAGGAGATCATACTGACCAGTTACTTTCCATTTCCACACAAGTATATAAAAAGAAAAAAAGATGTGAGACTTTAGTAATTGGGATGCAATGAAATAAAAAGCTCTTTGGGAATAAAATCTGGATCTCGGGTGCAGCTCCTCAGAATTACTATCACAGACATTTTAGATAGAGTTTCACGTGCAATAAATAGGATCCATAATAATGTCTACCTCACATGAATATTATTATAAAAACATGATGTTAGTGTTCTATCTATATTTTGAGTTTTTTAGGAAGAAAGATATAGGCTTGGGGGGCAGAAAGATCAATTTTTTATCACATGTAAAGCAATTGCTATCAGTGAGTCCTCAAGCTATAGGGTCCTTCATGAATGCTAAAGCCTGGTTTTCTTTTTTTCATAAGAAAAATACACTTTTATCAGAAATAGAGTGTAGTTCTTTAGTGATGGGCAGATTGTGGATGTCTCAATTTGAACCATTCAAAGCATGTCTGGTTTTCTTGTTGTGTAAAACTCCCAGTTACCCTTATCTTCTTCTCTCCCTTAATGAAGAATAAGTTTAGTTAGCATATGACCACAGATGGTCAAGTGCAACTTTTAGGAAATAGCCAGTATTCTTTTTCTTATATTGTTGAAGAATTATTGATAGAATTTTAGCTTACACTTGCCAGAAACACTTTGATATTTTATCATATAATGACACTTTATGATATTTATCATATGCTAACTAAACTCACTCTTCATTAAGGGAGAGAAGAAGATAAGGGTAACTGGGAATTTTACACAACAAGAAAATCAGGCATGCTTTGAATGGTTCAAATTGAGACATCCACAATCTGCCCATCACTAAAGAACTACGTGCCATAAGTATTGCTAAGGAAATTCATTATATAGTATTGACTAGAGATTTTCCATAGGCTTTAAGTGTGAAGATTACTAAAGTTACCTTTCTGATTAACAATCTTGTTTCTAGAATAAATTTAGAAGGTCCTTACATATCTTCCAGTACCTTTGCTAGATAAGTTTTTTGCCTAATTTTCAAGCCACTTCCATAAATTGACATTCTTATAATTGCATTCTAATGTGGTTTAAATCTAAATGTGCTTCAAAATCTCATGTGGAATTCTTGGTATTCAGTGTACCCTTGTTTATATATGGGGTCTTGGGGAGGTGACAAGATCATGGGTGCTCTGGACTACTAATTGTATGTATACATAAGTGATGTGGGATTCCCCTCTATATGCTGTGAATACCATTGGAGAATAAAGAAACTTGCTTTGCCTGATAGGGTAGAACAGAGCAAGGTGGGAAAACCTAAACTGAATGCTGGAAGGAAGGAGGCAGAGTCAGGGAGACGCCAAGTAGCCCTGCCAGAGACAAATGCCAGATGGAGCTAAGCCACAGCCATGTGAACTCCTAAGTAAATAGTGAGTCTTAGGTACTACACGCCTGCACACACACACACACACACACACACACACACACACATTACATTATACATTGTAATTTCCAAATACTCACGCTTGGTTCTCTTCCAGTTCAATGAACCAACCTATAAAAATACTAAATCTATCTGTCAGTTCACATCCACGTAATTAAATGGCGCAGACCTGACTGAAGCAGCAGTGTGGCATCATATCTCCCAAAGTCACCATGCCATTATTATCAGAGGACTGTCCTGGGCTGACTAAAATCTGCAAATACGCTACTGTAATTCATTTGGAAGATGATTATTTTACTATGACAAGGGAAAAACGTGCCAGACTGTCAAATGATCTGCTACAAATGTGGCATTTACAAATCGAAGTCTATCCATGGGGCTTCACTCAAAATGGAAACCTGGGTAAAGTTCGGGTTTTAGGCACTCAAGCAATTATAAAAGAAACTATTACATACTTTTACATATATTCTCTATGATGGCCCAAGTCATGGTCCTTTATTTACCTATTTTAATTTTCTGTGTGTGCACATCAGTTTGTGTCCAGGTGTGCGTAGCAGAAGCTAGAGGTCACTTCAGGTGGTGTTTCTAGACACTCTCCTCTTAGTTCTGGCATTGCTGTTGTTCTGGTTTTGTCTTTTCTTGTTTTTGTTGTTTGTTTGTTGTTTGTTTTTGAGATGGCATCACTGGCCTGCTGATCACCAGATAGACTACATTGACTATCACTGAGCTCTATGTATCCAGTGCTGGGATTCTGAGTACCATCACGCCTATTTTGTTTGTATAAGATATAGGGATTGAACACAGGTCCTCAAGCTTTGCAGCAAGTATTTTTCTATCACAGGCGATACACTTTGACGAAAATGTCTTTTTCATTATAAGAGACTGGAATTTTTGATAAACCTTACAGCCAATCTAAAATATACCTTGTGGCCACTGAAGACTAAAGAATAGTATCCTGCTATTAATTCTACCTATTTGTTTAAACTGCATTTACAAGAACATGCAACACACAACCATGGAGTTTTATATAATTAGCTTTTGCAACCTAAGTTAATGCACAGACGTAATCTCAAATTATGTTCCTTTTCATGAACTTATCCAAGAGAGCAATACTTGTGTCGTGGTATGTGTTATGACAACCATTTAAAAAAAATCAACAAACGGGTAGAAAGTGACCTCATACAAACAGCCAAATAGCCACCATAAATGTTGGAGGCAACATACTAATACTGCTTGATTGAGGTGTGTGCAGTGCTTTGAGGTCAGTTGGGGTAAATAGCTTAAATCCTTGTAAAACTTGGTTAAACATCCTGTAAAGTTTCCCTCATTCCTTACCCAAATGATGCTTTCTGTGCTGCTCATAAATTTGAATAAAGTCCTTGATTAGGACAACATCTACAGAAAGCAACCAAGACCATCAGACATCATGCAGAGAGATATAAGCAAACATATATACACTTCAGGAAAAAAAAGAATCCATAAGCTTCAGACAGATGGAAGGCATAAGGCAGAAGTAGAGAATTTGAACTTGGGCTTGCTCTTGACCAGACAAATCAAAATGGAAGTGCTTTGTTAATTTTTCCTCCATGTGAAACAAACACATATTGGTTCCTTTGAAACTATTTTAAATTCACGTAACAGATGCATCTGTGGCGCTATCTCCCGTGCACTTCAGTGTTTTTAGAGACAGCAGGTCACTATTCTAATCAGCACAGGCTTGCTTTGAACTAATGACCCTCCTGCCTCAGACTGTCAAATGGTAAAATTATAGGCATGTGTCACCACAAATAGCTGCAACGGTGTGTCTTTATCCATTATATAAACTCCAGATTTTACAAAAGAGGTCTTACCCCCTTGAACCAATAACTTTAGAATTTCAAAATAGCAGTTCATTCCCTATAGCCAAATAATTGACTGTCTATATAAGCAACACTTCAGAGACATGATGAAAACCAACTATGCACATTAGTTCAGATCTTTCTTGCCATTATTTTCCATTAGCTCTCAGATATAATACTAAGAACAGAAGTGATGATATTGGGAATATTAAATAGTATATCACTTAGAATTATTTTTAATTATCTTTTAGAAGCATGCTATTTCTTATTTTCTCCCTGTAGATGTACACTGTAAAACATTCTAATTATTATTAAAACTTAATGCCAGCCACCCAGGAAGACTCTGGTTATCAAGCATAAGTCAACAGAATGATCCTTTCACTATTGCTTGTTCCTATAGACATTCAAAGCTTCAAGAATGGTTTAAAAACAAATATTTGCTGGGTATTTAAAATGCCAAGCACTTGTCAAGTGCTTCTGAGTATTCTGTCATTTTATCCACATTATACTGTGACAAATAATGTATTATGTTAGTGCGGCTACGTTGCAAGTACAAAAACTGATGTACAAATGACAAGCATGTCTAATGTCAGAGAGATATTAATATTCAAATTGTTAAGTGGAATATGATGTCTTTCTTGAATAGAAAGAAAGATGCATTATTATTTATATTGTCAAGCATATCAAAAATAAGGGGAATAGGAACTCCTTTGAGTTAGATTTGGTCAGAGATTGGACAGCAGTCAATAGAGAGATGCATCTGACCAAAGTACTGAGAGAAAGGGACTGATTGCTTAGTACTAAATATGAAATCTATATCATCCAGGTACCATCCTTGCTACCACTAGGGGGTAAGGAACATCACAGGAGTCAGAAATAATACAAGAGCTGGAAGATGGGTAGCTATGAAACTCTGTCTTCTGGATATAATATGGCTAATATGCAATGGACTTCTAGCATAATGGCTAACCAATAAGAAATCTACACAAGTTCAAGGCAGCCATAATTCCCACCACAGCGGACGTAGATGATCTCCAAATTCTACTCTGTACTGAGGAGCTCTTGGCAATTGAGATCTTCTAGGAGAAAGGGAATCGATAGCTCTTTTTTCTTTTTTTTTTTTGAGGACACAGCCACCAGAAGAATAGCCATGGTGTAGTGGACCACTTTGTGCCCATCCATGCTTATATGGGCAATGCTAACTGGATCTAGTGGGTGATTAAAAAAGTACATGAAGTGGGTAATGCTTGTTGAGAGGAATATGGATAGTGGAGGAGGGGTGGGAAGTAGATATGATATTTCATTTTATACATCTATAAAATTCTCAAAAATAAAGAAAAAACATATCTATATATGCAAATATATGTGTATATTGACTGCAAAAATAAAAATAAATTTGTCACAGCTGATCTCCCTTCATCAATGAAGCCTAGAAGTTGTCTGGAAGAAACAGTTATTTCTACTCCACTGCTTATTATACATACCGAGTTTGTAGATCAAATATTAAGAGCAGAATTCATGCATTTTATTATATAAGAGACAGAAGTAGGATCCCTTTAAAAAAATCTCTAAGTAAAATATGATACATTATAAAATGTATTCTTGAAGAAATATACAGAATACCACAGCACTTTAAATCTACAGATGTTAAAACATGATGGGAAATTCACCCAGGATTAAGAAGATGATAACAATTTATAGCAGTTAATCAAAGATAAATTACACATCATGGGATGATATAATTGGAATTGGACACTATTTATTTTAGCGGTGAGTAAGGACACAGCCTGCTCACTGGAAAGGTCCTTAATAAATCTGAGTTTTATCCTCATCGGTCCTCTTTAGCCCAAGTTACTCATCTTATTGCAGAAAATATACACCCAGCTGTCAAAGATTTAGTATCAATCAACAATCTCTCTTCAGCCTGGGCTTGCTTTGCAAAAGCTTGGCTGAAATATAGATAAATCTGTCTTTCTGTGTATAAGTTTATGTTCACAATACCTATGTGAACTAAAAACAGACAGAGCCTGTGAATTAAGGCTGTGCACACAGTAACTCACAGTAAGGTGAACAAAGAAACATGGAATAACTGTAATAAATACCAGTCCCAGCAGGTGGTAGAATCAACAGAATTATGTTTTTAATTCAAACCTCGTTCCAAGTTAGGTTGTCTTTAAGTAAGGAACCTAACTCAATTGAAATTCATTTTGTTTATGACTTAAGAAAATAATTACACTGTTTTTTGCTTCTACGTTGTTCTGGAAAAAAAAAATAATTCTAGAGTCAAAGTCATATTGATACTTTTCTATGACATTGATAGGTTAACTTTGGTCTGTGGATACCCAGCTATGTAGTCATTAAGGATCTGGTTAGAAATAAACATTGTTTAATTTTTCTTGTTGATATATTCATACTCCCTGTAGAGGACTCTGATTTTTTTTATCAAGATTTCCACTTGACCCATAGGAACTTGGATATATTAAGTCCTGGTTTAAGTACCAAATTATGCCAATAAACACATACCATAAAAGTCTGTTCCCATTCATCTGACTGAGTTCTTCTTCTTATTAAGCAATATCTAGGTGAAAATAACTCTGGTGCTAGAAAGTTGGCTCAGCAATCAAGAGCACTAGCTGTTCTAACAGAGGACCCAAGTTTGGTTCGTACTCTTCACATGGTTGCTTTTAGCTCTCTGTATCTAGAGTTTCAGGGAATCTGAAGCCATCTCCAGATCTCTGAGGGCACTGTAGCCTTGTGAACGCCCATACATATAAAATAAATTAAATAAATCTAAATTTTTAAAACACTCATTTTGCTTATTTAAGAACACCCATCTTAGATTTAACAAATTCTTAGTTTTAAGTGAAGTGTTACAATTTCACAGTTGGCTGAGACTCCAAGCACACAATACCTAGTTTGACTTTTACTCTTTATATATAACTGTTGTAAATCACAATTTAAAAATAAAATCCTGACCATAGCTATACAAAAGTCTGTAACTTTGTCTTTGAAAGCTAGAGATGCTGTGCATGTACATGAAAACCTGAAACCTGAATCCATGAGTGCTGTATTTGGTCTTCCTTAGTAAAGATTATCACTTAGGAAACATTGCCCCAATCAAGACCCCTGAGAAATGACTAAAGCGTATTCCAGAAAGGAAGAAAAATGTAGTTCACTGGTGCTGTACTTATACTATACAGTAAGCAGGAATAAATGCTGACCTTGTGATAATATTATTTAAAGCAGAAGATGTCATTGAGAAAATAATTTACTAAATGCATATATTAAAATTAATCATTGGATTGTCTGCCTAACATTGTAACTCATCATGATATGAATCAAGTTTTGAGAATACGGCTGTTGAATAATAAATGCCCCACAAATTCAAGTTTGAAAACATTCCCCATCTTTTGTCTCTGTTCGTTGACATAGATTTTCCATGTCACCCACAGGAAAAAAAAGAATTATTCATTATGACATCATGGATGTAGTGGGCACTTTCTTGTTGGATAGAACTGGACTTTACTTCCAACCCAATCACCCATAACTGTGGATGCCATTAAAATATGGCAAACAGTGTGAATTCATTTTCTTTCTAAATAGTATTAAAATTCTGGAACATATTAAAAAAAAAAAGAAAACATTCCCCATCAATGGCATTGTTTAGGGACATTATAGAACCTTTTGCAGGTGAAGTCTCACCAGAGGAAGTGTGTTACAGGATATGGGCTTTGAGGTTTTATTGATTTATACCGTTTCCTGTCTTCTCCCATCCCCTTTGTCTTTCCTGGAGGGATCAGTCAGCCTTCTTGTTTCTACCACCATTCCATATCTTCCCTACAATGATGAATTCTCTATCCTTCTGTAACTGAGAGCCAATATAAACTTTTAAAATTTGCAACAGAAAGTAACAGATATAGCTTTTAGTTACCAGCTTGTGGTGCTCTTTGGTTTAGGTGTTAGGGTGTTACTTCTAGAATTAGGCCACTAGTGGTGAGCATCTGATGGCTATACTTGACCCTGGTTCAAGCTGCATCATCTGTTTGCTGGTCCGCAGGCATATGAACAGTGAACTTATGAACAGGCATATGAACACTCAACTTCACATTTGTAACATAGGAGACAGAACTGTTCCACACTGCCTGCACATTTCCTACCATGATGAGTTCAAATCCCTCTGAAACTATGTGTTAGAGTGAGTCTTTTTCCTGCCAGTTCTTTATCTTGGGGATTTGGTCACAGCAATAAAAAAGTACCAAATTGACAGATCCACAAACTACACACCCACCTGTATGCAAGGGAGTCTGGATTTCTCCTTGCACCACAAATAAACTCAACTTTTGTCACAATGGAATTGTTGATTGAGGTCCAGAAACTACATCCTGAAGAAGGTGCCAAAGAGTCAAGCAAATGCAGAACCCAGAAAGCCATAAAGTTCATAATAAATTGTCAAAAGAGTTCATAGTAAAATGGAGGGTGCAAACGAGAGCAGGAAGTACCACAGAGAGTATGGAGAGCTAATATAAGCAAAAGAACATAGAGAAGGAAACGAACAAGTACGGATGGAGAGAAGAAAGAAATGAGTGATGGATGGAGTAAGAAGGCAGAGATAGATGGATGCATAAAGGGAAGGAGATTGTATAGGTGGGTACAATCTAAGAGCGAACACGGAGTTCAGAAACCTACAATCATAACCAGTGCTCCTGACATGATTGCAACCGTCCGTCAATCCCTGTGGTTTCTCTAAGATATTTTACAGCTCCCTAGTAAACTAATTGAGCCAGTTTAAGGAGGCTTTTTTTGTGTCATAATTAGGATTTCTTGGTCAACACAGAGATCAAATGTATCCATGACAGGATACATATGTCACACATTCTGATAAAAACCACAGAGATCCTACAAATTACAATTGTATCTGTGTGAGTCATTGGTTGACTGAGGCAAAATGTCTCTAATTTTGTTCATTTCTGTATTAAGACCTCCCAAAAGCAAAGTTCTATGACTATGCATGACTAATAAGTGGGAAGTTAGGAGAAATGCTGAAGCAATATGGGAGATGGGTATACTGTGTAAAGTTCAAGTGTGTTTCTAAGCAGATCCAGAGTTTGGGGATATTAAAATCATCTCTGGCAACTTTAAATAGCTACTACAGATTCAGAGACTGTCCAAGTACTGACACAGCAGGGTTCATCCTTTGGAAGGGAGTGACTCACTCTGCCAACTCCTGGATGTGATTTGACAGTGTATCCCTAAGATACTCCCTGCTGCTATGCTCCTATTCCTATCTTGAAGCCTTTTAATTTGTATATTCCCCAAATGGCTATGCCTGCTTGTCAAATGGGAGTCTCACTTCACTTGGAGCTCCGAGCTCTTTGATAAGAAAAAGCAGGCTGGCAAGAAGAGCTGGCATGCCACAGAAGCCCATGTAAGCAATCAACAGCTTCTTCTCAGCCAAGTACATTTTTGTTCTACAGTTCCAACCAAAGGCAGAGTAGTACAACCACCTCTTGCTAATATCAGGTTCTCATCCACAAGAGCATTGCTAGCCCTCCTAAAAGATGAGAGTTTGGGGAGTTTCAACATCCCATCAGCAGGTGCATTTCATAACATCTGTTAACATTGCCTCTTCTTGTACCTCATTCAGTGCCAAGAGCCCTCAGTTTCTCCTCAAAGGCAGGGATAGAAGCAATGGTTTCTCATTCTTCTCCTACAACACAGGTGGAAGTGACATTTAATTCCAACTCTACCAAAGAGTGACAGGAGTTATATAGGGAGGTTTATGTACGCAATTGAAAATTCACGTTCTTAAACAATAATGGGAAGAAATGTTAGAATTGGCCTTTAGGCTTAGCCACAATTGCTAAAGAAGATATGATTATAGGATTAAGAAGAATGTTTGCTAAGCCAATAGCACAGAACATACGTAATTTATAAAGCCAAACTTTTGTTTTATTGAGTAGTATCTTAAAGTGGCAAATAATGATTGTGTAACATTATAAAATAGAGTATCATATAATAATATATCTCATATGCAATAGGATGATAAAATAAAGTAATGGTATGATTGTAGTAACTCCTTGCTTGGGTGGTGAGAAATTCAAAGTATAGAGTTATTTATTAGTATGTATAAAATATGTCTATTATAGGCACCTATGATACAATAGATCTAAAAAATCAAGTCATATGTCTAAACTCTGTGCTCTTCGACTGTCATCTTTCAATTCCTCCATCTCCAGTGTCTGTCATCATTTTGATCTTAAGACTTTAGACTCCCCAAGCAAGTGAGATAATGAACCATTTGCTCCTATATATGATCACTTCATGTTCTCTGTGTCTGTAGCTTACAATCAAATATTATTTAGTCCTTTAGTGCTAGAGATGTGACTCTTGCTCTTTCTCTAAAGAGAAAACATTTGGGGAAGTAAATTTTACTCTCTATACACTGTATGCCAAGACATTTATAGAACTCCTGGGAACTCAGATACAAAGAACCATTTCTAACCCTGTTTCCTCTACACTGTAATGGCAGTCTTGGCAGGGGTGGCCCCTAGGCTACATTTTACTTATAATCCTCTATGAGTTTAGTCTTTCTGGCTTACTCATTAAATGATCTCATATTCATGGGTAGAATTGTACTGTGCAGTTTGCTAGTTATGTAATAAGCAAAATTTGATCTTGAGCAATCATTGTGATGGAGAAAAAGCAAATATAAGGACTTATCACAGACAACATTGCTTCAACATGGTACTACTCCACTGTGGAGATATTAAGGCCATAAGTAGGGTGATTTTCATTCCAGGCTACGTTATATGCTAGGGAACTGCATTACTTAGGATAAATTAGGTTTTGCAATAACAATCCTGAATGTAATGGCTTAAAACATTAAAACTTTATGTTTCTCACGAATGCTGGTGCTACTTATTTCATTCTCATTTCTTCTCCCTCCCTATTTTTCTCCCTCCCCTCCCTCTCTTTCTCTTCCTCTCCCTCTCCTTCCTCCCTTCTTTCTTTTTTTCCTTCCTTTCTTTCCCATTGTTTGTTATTCTACTTTTCTGCTTATGTTTCCATTGACTAATGAAATATCTAGACAGTTCCTGATTAAATTCAATTTGCAATCATCAATTAAATTTTGAGTGAGGGCTATTCATTCCTAAGAATTTCATGAACACAAAATTAGAGAAGAGACATTAAAAGGATGTAGTGATAATTTTACAAGTGCCTTGAAGAAAGAAACACCCACAGAATCCCATTCTATTTTCTCTTTGTTTAAGCATACTTACTGTGTTTTTATCTTATGCTCTTAAGCTGTGCTTTCAGCAATTGCCTGTCTCTTTGTTCAAATTATTACCATCAGATTTCTCTGTGTGTATCCTTTGAAAGGGAGATCCCTTTCTCTCATGGCAGTTAAACCCTTAGTAGAAGTTTTATTTGCCCACTATGATCCTACCCACAGAGTACTGGTAAAGAAGATTTTTTCAGCAGCTTGGTCCAACTTCCAGCTCATTAATGCCCTGGGTTTTCCAGCTCTTAAGGATACTGCTGAGGACATCTTATGTTCTACCATTACCAGAAGAGTTGATCTTCCCATGCCCTGAGACATTGCACTCACTGTCTTTGAAGATAGCTGCAGTTTTAGCTTTCTTGTAAAAATTTTATTCTCCTAGTAAGCATCTAGTTAGCTTTCCTCTTATCTCTAATCTTTTATTTCAAAGGTAGATGAAAAGGTAAAAAGAAATAGGACAACTTATTTCAGGCACAATCAGTCCTTGACTTTTGAGACAAGTTCACTCCTCACTTCAGAACAGATCTTTATAGGAAGGGTAGATTAGTTTTTCCTTGCCCAGCTCCCAGTCTTAGAGACTCATGAGCACCAACCATCCCATTCTTATTTCATTACTCTTATTTCAGAAACAACTGTCTGCTGTTTGCCTACTATTTCACGGCACCAGTACCCAGGTTGAATCTTCTCAAATTTCTCAAGCTTGTTTCTGCTTGTTTGTTTCAATGTTCTCAGTTTTAATGTTGGTTCAATAGCACTCCATCTGAGATATTATTCCACTTCCCATTTACTGGGCAATATTATCCAATACTTACAGACAAATAAAATCAAAGCCATGCTTATGTTGGCAAGATAGGCCAGCCATTCCTAATTCCAGCTCTGTACGAATGGCTAGGCAACATCAAATTTAAATTAATTTTTTCTCCTATCCTTCCCACTATTTTAAATTATTTTTTATAGACTCAAATTATATAATTTCCTACTTTCCTTCCTTTCTTCCCAAACCTCCCATCCATCACTCCTTTCCTTGCTTCTTTAAACTCAGACCCCCCCTTTTCATTAAGTTTTGTTACATGTGTTTCTAAATATATAAGTACAATGTGCTCACTCTGTTTTAAGTTACTTGTCTGTATGTTTTCAGGCTGACTATTTGTTATTGGATATCCAGTTTCTGTGCTCTTTATGCAGGAAGAGTATCTGTCTGCCCTTAACTTCCTTTAGTTGCTTCTGTATGGTTAAGGCCTTTGGCTCGGCTCCTATCCAAGTCAGCATTTTTATAGTTGCTGTACTTCCCTAAAATTTAACGTTCCAAACATGAATTGATCACAATCATTATCTCAAGGGATTACATCAGAGAGTATCACTTAAAAATACTCATATTATGATAGTTATCATTTTGAGGATTTTCATTAATTTTATAATATACTATCTATTTATTTTAATATTTTCTATGTTTAAAATAGAATTCCAAAATTCTGTAAAAGCTAGCCAAGTACTTCACATTTGACTACAAGCCTGAACTATTTTGATTATATTAAAGAAGTACTTTCAAAAAGGAATTACAGTGTATTTTTTATGATCTATGAAGTATATATATTCATTCACTTCACATGATTTAGAAGGTTTAAAAAGTGTTGTTTTGTAATTTTGACAAGCTACACATATCTTAGTTGAAATGTGACAAGGTAAAAAAATGTAGCTTGCTTTCTTTTTCTGTATGTAGAAAAAAGTAACATAATCTTATTTTGGCAGGGCACTTGAAACCCTTTTTTAGAGCAATCACCAAAGATTTTATGTTGTTATCACTTCTTGAGATCTATCAAGCAGCAAAAACCAACATCATTAAACTCTAGACTCAATAAGACATGATTTTTCTTTGTTGAAAAATGGTGAAATGACACATCTTTTGTAATAATAACATCAAAAAGAATTCTATGGGAAATGATCAAAATATTAAATTCCAAAATACTGAAGAGGATGTAGGATCTTTCTTAAAAGATTGTCCTATCTAGATTTCCTTAGTTATGAGAACAGAATATATTTATTTGAGGTGCAAACTAGGGTTTCTTATGTTACAGATGGACAATTTGCTTCCAGTTTTAGGTTTTTTTTTCTAACATGGCACAACAGATTGATATCAAAGCAGAGAGAAAATAAGAGATATGTTATTCATTCATGCTTTTCTTCCCTTTAGTTTATAAAGAAAGATGTGTCAGAAGAGCACGGTCAATAATGCAATTTCCAAACCTTTTCTGATCCATTAGGGAGTTGATGTTCAGAATTTCTGGTTTTCAAAGCACATTGGACTTAGCTAATGTATATCAGTAAACATGTAAAAATAAAATATGAGTCCCCAGTTGTACAGCCATGTCTTCCAAATTGGAGCATTCCCTCCTGGATGGAGGAAAACAACTCATGCAAGTTAGAAGACTCAGGAATCTCAGAAAATTACATGATCTACAAAGCCTTGTACAGGTTATATAAGTAGCAATGATAACTGGGGAAAAGAGCATATTCCCAAGTAATACCTGTTGGCTATAAAGGGAGCTCTGAAAATGCAGCTTTTTTGAGTTACCACATATGTTGGAGTAGTCTTTTCACTGATAGAGTTGCTTTTGAGTAATTTATGTTACTGTCAGTAACCCCACATTCTTGTTCCCACAAGACATTCCTATAAATGTAATAGTTCTCTTAGTCACATTTGGGTAGTTTCATTGCTTTGGTCTGCCTTTGGTTCCTATCTAGAGCAAACAGACTTATGTGCTTATCTCCGCAATGAAAATTACATGACAACAGAACCAGATTTACTGATTTATTCATTTATTTAATGTGCTGAGTATCAAACCTAGGATCTCATGCATGCTGGTCAAGTCTTTTAACACTGAGTTACACCTTCAGCTTCCAAAAATAGGTTTTTTTTTTAATCTTTTAAATGCTTAAATTAAACAAAGCAATGAAGAAATTGACACAAGACGACTATAAATTCCAAGTCTGAGCAGTGTGTTTTAGTCTATGTCCTAGTAGGTTAAGAACATACTGGCCCTTGATATATGACTAAGAAATGGTGGTCCAGAGTATTAGCATCTAAACAGATGGAGGAGACATAACCTTAGCAGACAAAGGAAGGGAATAGGCATGACTTCTTGTATTAACACAGATACTTTTAATCCATTAAACAAACTAGGAAATCATAGAATAACCAAAGGAAGATGTATATTAGATTTTCGTGATTTAAAGTGCCATAAGTGAAGAATCTAAAACTGAGGTCAAGTATGAATATATGAACATTTGATCGAATCATTAAATACCAATGAGAGGCAATGAATTAACACAAAGTAGGCTGAACACTTCAGAACTTAACTCATTAATAATAGCAAAATTATGTTTTGATTAATGTTTACAAAACACTGGAAGAACAGAAGGGGATAACTATGCATCAAATGAGCACATAACATAAAATTACAAATTGTATGTGGTGACAAACTGTTACAGAAATAGACAAATGGCATAGTAAAAGGACAAGAATCATCTGCATGAAAATAATGATCAAAGATTAATAATGAACTTAGCTAGAAATTAATTATAGAGAGAGACAAGAGAAAATAACAAATTGTTAATAAACAGATAATGCTTTAAAGGGAAAGAAAATCTACGAACTAAAATGAAATTCTAAAACCTAGAACCTTAAAATAATGATAGACTGAAACTTAGACAAATGGAAGATTAGGGTAGATATTCATTGCTTTCACACATACTATGGTCTTCTTTTATTTCCAGGCATATGTTTGAGAACCACTTGCCATCTTTGGAATCATGAATTTGCAGGTTCTTAAAGGAATTTCAACGAAGATTTCATGAGTTGATTTCAGAAAGAAGCCATTAGATTCAATTCACAATTTCCCAATTACTCTGATTGAGCAAAGATGGAACATTCTCTGATTATGACAAATGAGTAACAAACCCTAAGCAAATATAGTAGACAAAGCTGCATATCAATTTCATTGGGTAAATAGCATGGACTATAAAATAAATAAATAAACAAATAATAAATCAGTAAAATTCTGTTCTGAAAGCACTTGAAATGCTTGGTAATGCAGCAAACAATACATTAAGATCAACAAGAAAAGTAACATTTGTGAAGAAACAATTAAGAAATTGAAAGATCTGATATATTTACCTACTATGCAAAATTGACATATAAAATAATAATGATCATAAAATACATAAAAGTTTGGGATAAGGATAATTTTTGGTTCAAAATATATCTAATGAAATATTCCGAAAATGAAAACAGAAAAAAAAACAGTGTGAGAATGTCAATATTCATATAAGGTACAAGGATTTTCTAAAACTTAAAAAAAGAAGATGTTCTCAGACAGAAAAGTGAAGTACCACTAGATATATATGTATATTTCAACAAACCATAAAAAGAAGCAGATCTCAATCTTACAGAGAAGAATCCCAAAAGCTAATGGATGGAAAGGGCAGATCATACTAGAAAACATAATTTTATCAAATAGCAAGCCTCATTTTCTGTGCTAACAAAGGGTAGAATATAATATATTATATTATTATAGTAATATAATAACTCATGAAATATATTGAGTAGAAAATTGGTGCCACATAGAAATTCCAAAACTATCTTAATATTATCCAAAAATAATGGCAATGATCACATTCAATGATAAACAGTACAGAAGGTTACATTTAATAGCATGCACTGAAATAAATAATTAATAGGTATTTTGAACAAAAAACAACTGAAATTCAGCTGGGCATGGTGTCACATACCTTTAACCCAACCCTCAGGAAGCAGCAACAAGTGAATTTCTGAGGTCAAGGCCAGCCTGGTCTATGGAGTAAGTTCTAGGATAACCAGTACTACACAGAGACACCCTGCCCCCCCCCCCCAAAAAAAATCAAAAGAACAAAAAGCAACAAACCAACCAAACAGAAAAACCAAAAATAATGCACCCAAGAACTGAAACTCAAAGAAAGCACATTATTAAAAACAATTAAACATAATCTGGGAAATGCATAGGAAAAGCAAGACAATTAAACATTCAATAACTAGAAAAGAAAGCTGAACTAAAAAGTTATTTATTCAGTGATAACTTTGAATGTTGAGGAGCGGTGTAGCTAAATATAGTGATGCTTTGTCCATGGTCTAACAAATAAAGCTTGGCTGAAGGTCAGAGTGCAAAGCTAGCCACACTAGTCAGCCATCCAATCAGACAGTCGTGGCACATATCTTTAATCACAGCAACCACACTAGTGAACCACAGAGGCCAGGCAGTCGTGGTGCATGCTTTTGACACCATCACTAGAGAGGAATATAAAATGGGATGAGACAGGAACTCGCTACTTTTCAGACTGAAGATTTCATAGAGGTAAGAGCTCTCTTCATGGTTTGGCTACTTTGCTTTTCTGATCTTCAGCCTGAATCCCATTATCTGTCTCTGGGTTTTTATTCTTTATGCTACAGCTACAAGTTTGTAGATCATATTAGCAAACACTGTTAAAATGTTTCTATTAAGATGATATTGTGTGGAAGCCTACTGTCTCGAATAAACACAAGCTAGAGTTACCTGAAAAGAGGGAACCTCAAATAAGAAAATTCCTCCATAAAATAAGGTTATAAGGCATTTTTTTTTTAATTAGTGATCAATGAGAGACAGCCCAGGCCACTGCGGCTGTTATCCTTCATGTACTGGGGGTTCTGGGCTTTATAAAAGAACAGGCTGAACAGGCATTGGAGACCTAGCCAGTAAGTAGCACGCTCCATGGAATCTGCATCAGCGTCTGCCTCAAGGTTCCAGTCCTATTTGATTTCCTGCCCTGACTTCCTTAGGTAATGAATGGAGATACAAAAGTATAAGCAGAATAAACCCTTCCCTCCCCAACTTGTTTTTGGTCATGTTGTTTATCTCAGCAATAGTTCCCTCTCCAATTCTGAGACCCTGTGCTGCCCTCTATGTTGGCCCACACAAATATATACACACACTTGCACATGGACTGATACACATACCCAAATAAGCAAAACGAATCTTTTTAATTTAGAATTATTGGGCAGTGGTGGCACACACCTTTTAATGTTAGCACTCTGAAGGTATAGGCAATTAGATCTATGTGAGTTCGAGGACAGCCTGGTCTACAGAGTTCAAGGACAGGCTCCAAAGCTACACAGAGAAACCTTGTCTCAAGAAATCAAAAAAGAAAAAATAATTAGAATTATTGAGAAGAAATGAGTCACAGAATAACGAAAAAACATTAATTTATCATATTAGAAATGGTTGAAGTCCACTCATGGTAAGTTGTAAATCAAAAGTCAGGTTACTTCACCATAACTCTGTTTACCATTGCATTCTATTGACGCTTTTAAAGAGAAAATAATTGCCATTATTTTAATTTTGTTTGTATGCTATCACTTTCTTTCAAATATTTTCATGCTCAACCATCCAGGGAACTTAGCTATTTTATTTCTCATAACATCATCAATCTTATTATAGATTCTAGTATACTGACTTCATGAAGATCACTGTAGAGAAAATCCATTATCCAAAGTCTCGTAATATTGTTTCAAAGCAACATAGCATCATCCTTATTATTATCTATAAGGAAAAGTATAAAACAGAAACTTGACCAAGTAATACAATCCAACTATTTATTTTTTGTGACTATGATTAACAATTTCTACTCATTATTTGTAATATTTTTATATGCATCTTGGAATACATATATGCAATACAGTGCAATACAACCATTTATGGATTTTTCATCTTTATTTCTAAAGGAAAAATATTTTTTAAAATATATTTAAAATATTTCCTGAAAGGAAAATTTATAAATAACAACAACAACAACAACAACAAATCCACAATGGCTCATTTCTTAGCAGGGAAGTGGTGCCATACACCTTTAATCCCAGTACTCAAAAGTCAGAGGTAAATGGATTTCTGAGTTTGAGACCAACTTGGTCTACAGAGTGAGTTACAGGATAGACAGGGCCACACAGAGAAACTGTCTCTCAGAAAACAAAACAACAGCAATAACAACAACATAAAACAATAGACTAGGGAATATTGCACATTATGAGACAGTGGCTTGTTTTCTTATTGGAAGTAGCCTAAATTGCATTAGTTAGAACAAGCACAGAAACACAAGGCCATGGGGATGTGTTTTCTGAGTTTTAACATTCTCTCATGGTATGTTAACGTATCTCTCAGCACAGGTAACCTTGCCTCTACTAGGGAAGTCTCTGCCAGCTATGAAGAGAAACACAGAAGGAATACAAATTCTGCTTCTTGTTAAATATCTCTCTGCTATATCAAAAGTCCCTCAGGGGCTGATTAAATTCATTAAGCGCTAACAGAAATTCTAGCCATTCTTTTCTTTCTGGCCAAGATGCCAATAAGAGAAAAACCAACAGAGAAATAGTCGAACTGCCAAGAATCTAATGGTATAACCTAATATTTACAACCAAATAATATTAATTATAAAAGTATTCATTACAGAGGGCCTGGCACCACAGCAAGTCTTTAGCATTCATGGTTCCCAAACCTACAAAAGCACTATTGTTATTCTTATTTCATAGTTTCAGGGTAACTAAGGCTAGAATCAGCAACTGGTGAAGCATTTGAACTATGACTTCATCATACATAAACTTTATAAGAAGCCACAGATCCTGATAATCAACAATTGGATTTGCTTTCTGGCTTTGGAGGATAGGCAGTTCAGAACACTCAGCAAACTAGTCTTTACTGATTTGAAAGAATTTGTTGATTATATTATAGATCTTCTGCATCTTTATAGCTGAAGATAAAATTTGTCTATCTAAAATATACATTGTATATTTTCTTAAGGATATGCTGTGGAATAATGTTATTGTACACTACAAAGATTTGTGACTCATATTGGTTTAATAAAATGCTGATTGGTCATTAGCCAAGCAGGAAGTAGAGGTGGTGACCAGACTAGGAGAATTCTGGAAAGAGGAAAGACAGAGAGTTAGTCACCAGCCAGCCAGAGAGGAAGCAAGATGAGAATGCCTTACTGAGAAAAGATACCAAGCCACAAGGCTAAAGAAAGACTAGAATTATGGTTTAATTTAAGTTGTAAGACCTAGTAATCAGAAATAGGCTAAACAGTATATAATCAATATAATCATCTATGTTTTTATTTGCTACTGAATGACTGTGGAACAATGTGGGACAGAAAATTCCATCTAAAAAGGATGCCCAACATTCAGCAATTATATCCACATAAAACCTGAGAGAATTTGGGAAGGGATTCTAGATACAGAAGAACAGAGTCAAGCATGGCTTCTTGGCAGCAGCATTTTCTTAGGTAGGCTCTGTTTGCAAGAGGAAAGCAGAAGCATGGCTTCTTTAAGAGAGACTACTTGACTCAGTTTTACCAGCAAAAGCCTTACAACTTTTAAAGGGCCCTATTACCAAATACTTTAATGGTGTTTATGAGCACTCAGTGACATGCTTCTTGATAGTGGCATGGACCTAAAAACTCCACAGACTTGTGGCAATAAATGTGCCTCCTTTCTCTACCTCTGCCACGAAGCTAGACTTTCAGAGAGTTAAGAAATGGGGTGGAGCTAGCTGCCAAAGTCACAGTTTTAATCTGAATTATGCTGTTTAGCAGATTAAAGACTCGTGTGCTCAGAAAAAAAAAAAAAAGAGAGATCTAGTAAAGACAGATTCAGATGGGGAAAAATCCTCTAAATTGTTTACAGTGTTTTAAATATATACATAAGGCTTGGAAGCATAAAGAAAAAGGATAGAGAAAGTCCTTTTAAAAAAGAGAGTAGCTGGTCATGGTGGTGCACACCTTTAATCCCAGCAGAAGGAGAGAGAGCCCGAGCAAGAAACTCAGGACTGCGAGGGGTGCACCCACACACTGAGACAATGGGGATGTTCTATTGGGAACTCACCAAGGCCAGCTGGCCTGGGTCTGAAAAAGCCTGGGATAAAACCGGACTCGCTGAACATAGTGGACAATGAGGACTACTGAGAACTCAAGAACAATGGCAATGGGTTTTTGATCCTACTGCACGTACTGGCTTTGTGGGAGCCTAGGCAGTTAGGATGCTCACCTTACTAGACCTGGAAGGAGGTGGGTGGTCCTTGGACTTCCCACAGGGCAGGGAACCCTGATTGCTCTTTGGCAGATGAGGGAGGGGGACTTGATTGGGGGAGGGGAGGGAAATGGGAGGCGTTGGCGGGGAAGAGACAGAAATCTTTAATAAATAAATAAAAAAAATTAGATCCAGTACAGCCAAATATACACAGAGAAACATTGTCTCAAAAAAAAATTAAAAATAAAAATAAAAGAAATAGAGTTTAAAAAGCCATGTAAAGGTCACAGGGAAGTGAAGTCCGCTGCCTGGACCTTTGCAGACCATGCTGTTCCGGGTGGTACTTTCTGCCACCACAGCAGCAGCCCCGTGTCTGAAGAACGCGGTTGTCCTGGGACCAGGGGTAATACAGGCGACAAGGGTCTTTCATACAGGACAGCCACGTCTCACTCCTGTACCACCTCTTCCTGAATATAGAAGAAAAGTATGTCTTGGGCTGATTCCTGAAGAATTTTTCCAGTTCCTTTACCCTAAAACTGGTGTAACAGGACCCTACGTGCTTGGAACTGGGGTTAGCTTGTATTTTCTGTCCAAAGAAATATATGTGATTACCTCAGAGACCTTCTCTACCATAACAGTAGTAGGGTTGATTGTCTATATGATTAAGAAATACGGTGCTTCTACTGGAGAATTTCTTGATAAACTTAATGAGGAAAAAAATGCTCAACTAGAAGAAGTAAAGCAAGCAACCATCAAACAAATCCAGGATGCAATTGACATGGAGAAGGCACAGCAGGCACTGGTTCAGAAGCGCCACTACCTCTTCGATGTTCAGAGGAATAATATTGCCTTCACCTACCGGGGACGGCTCCATAGAGCATATAAAGAGGTAAAAAGTCACCTGGACTACCATATTTCTGTACAGAACATGATGCGTCACAAGGAGCAAGAACACATGATAGACTGGGTGGAAAAGCAAGTGGTGCAGAGCATTTCTGCACAGCAGGATAAGGAGACCATTGCCAAATGCATTTCAGATCTAAAGCTGCTTGCTAAGAAGGCTCAAGCTCAGCCAGTTATGTGAATGGAGCTATCTCAGTTGAGATGGCCAGAGAGAAATGGGAAGTAGTCTGTGTGAAGAACTCTTCCTGTATTGCTGTCTATTGAAATCACAGTGTACCTTTCCTGAGAAATGATCGAGATTCATTTATTTAGTGACTTAACCCTATTGGCCAGTCAGGTATTTCTGATCCTTGTTGTGTATCTGGAGTTTACTGAAGATCACTTTTGAATAAGTAACTTGCAGTAACTTGCTGCCCGAGTAAAATTACCAAGTTATAGTTTAAACTTGTAATTAGTTATACCATCTTGCAATAAAATGACATTTAAAACAGAAAAAAAAAGCCATGTAAAGATGGAAAATAAACATAGAATCTGGATACTATATGGTATTGTATTTTCTTTAGTTGTTTGACTGCTGAGGAAAGAGCAACAGCTGCTAAAAGACATTTGATTATAAATTTTCAGGGATTAATCCAACCTCTATATTTTGAAAATGCCTTGACTTCAAAATTTAAGTCAATATATATGTTACTTAGGAGAAAAGGTTTTGCTTTTGTTTCCATAGGAAATGTGAGGTTGTGGATTTATTCTGGGTTAAGAAAAATAAGGTTTGATCAAGGAAAACCCCTTGAAAAATCTGCAAAAGGACTGGATGTCCAAGATCATCCAACATTTTAGAAAACCTCTTTTACAGTTTCCTCCGAGTTCTACATTCAGAACAGCTTCAACACTGCTGATTGAGATGATTCAGACTCACTGAATACTCCAGTCAGGATTTGACCATAATCCTAAATTATTTTTGGGTCCTAATAAGATTATCAATGCCTCCAATAAGCACGGAGTAGAATAGAAAACTACACCCACATTCTCAAAAATGTGGTTATGGATGTTTATTCAACATGTTGGTTACAAGTTGTTATGGATAATGGTCAGGAAAAAAGCTAAACAGAGGAGATTATATTCAGGGTCCTCTTTTGAAAAGAAAATAAAGGGAAAATTCTGAGGAATAATGCTCTTATACACTTTAAAGATTTGTCACTCATATTGGCTTAATAAAATGCTGATTGGCCAGTAGCCAGGCAGGAAGTAGAGGTAGGGTGACTAGACTAGAATTCTGAGAAGAAGAAAGAGAGAGAGTCAGTCACCAGTCAGTGAAGAGGAAGCAAGATACAAGTGCCTTACTGAGAAAAGGTACCAAGCCACATGGCTAAACATAGACAAAGTTTTTAGGTTACTTTAAATTTTAAGACCTAGTTAGTAATAAGCCTGAGTAATAGGCCAAATGGTATGTAATTAATATCAAGTCTCTGTGTGTCTGTTTGGAACTGAACTGCTGTGGGACCAGGCAGGACAAAAATTTTGTCTACACTGATATAGTTCATATACCACAAAATTCACTCTTCAGGAACATCTCAGTGTCTTTAAGTGTCCCTACCAGGTTGTATAATCATTACTACTACCTAATTCAGAATATTTTCATCAGTACCAAACAGAAACCTTGCCATAATGAAAGGCTGGGGCTTTCTCAGTCCCCTGTTTCTAAAAATTATTAAATAACTGTCTTTATATTGCTTACTTCTCCGTACATTTACTATAAATGAAACCATATATTAACTGATTCTTCAATAACGCTTTTTATTTACAATATATTCAAGGTATACCTACCTATTCTGTAACATAGTTAGCAGTTTATTTCATATTGCATTTTGATTGTTGATGTAGCTTTATAAAAGTTGAACTTATCTATAGTGTTCCAGAGAGGAACATTACAAGCTGCCTCTGTTTCTCTAGGTATAGGCCTGCCTACATTTGTAATATTGCTGAGCCAAGCTGACATGACAGAAACAATATTTCCATCTTAAGTTTTTTTTTTATTGAGAAAAGGAGAAAAAAAAACAAGTTTCCACCTCCTCCCAGCCTCCCATTTCCCTCCCCCTCCTCCCACCCTACGCCACCTCCTCCCACCTTTCTCCCCCTCCCCCCACTCCTTTCCCCCTCCCTCTCCAGTCCAAAGAGCAGTCAGGGTTTTCTGCCCTGTGGTAAGACCTAGGACCTCCCACCTCCGTCCATATCTAGGAAGGTGAACATCGAAACTGGCTAGGCTCCCACAAAGCCATCACATTACGTAGGATCAAACCCCTGTGCCATTGTCCTTTGCGTCTCAGCAGCCCTCATTGTTCGCCATGTTCAGAGAGTCCAGTTTTATCCCATGCTTTTTCAGTCACAGTCCAGCTGGGGAACTGGACTGTAGTAGACAAAATTGCCAGGGAGAAAATTGGGGGTGGGGTGGGATGGGGGTAAGGGGAGATGGGGAGAGAAAAGTTAGAAGGGAAGGAGGTCGGGCCTTGGGAAAACAGGAGGATTGGGATAAAGGAAGGTTGGAAAGGGGAGCACGGAACTACAATTCTTAGTTAAGGGAGCCACTTTAGGGTTGGCAAGAGACCTGACCCTAGAGGGGCTCCCAGGTGCCCAAGCTGAGGTCCCCAGTTAGTTCCTTGGGCAGTTGAGAATAGGGAACCTGAAATGACCCTATCCTAGAGCAATACTGATGAATACCTTGCATATCATCATAGAACCTTCATCTGGTGATGGATGGAGATAGAGACAGAGACCCACACTGGAGCACTGGATTGAGCTCCCAAGGTCCCAATGAGGAGCAGAAGGAGGGAGAACATGAGCAAAGAAGTCGGGACCACGAGGGATGCACCCACCCACTGAGACAGTGGAGCTGATCTATTGAGAGCTCACCAAGACCATCTTAAGTTTTTAAGATGGAAAACTGGTGTCAGAGCAGATAACTGAGGTTATCTTCTCAAATACTGGAGCAAGGATTTAAGTTCACCTCTGAGAACAGAAAACAACAATGAATTTGCACACAGCTGATGGATATTACAGTGAGGCAGATGCCATGCTGCTCCTCTCCGGGGCAGATGTAATGAAGCTCCAGCCCAAGATGGACGTACACTAGAATCCTTTCCGGTAAGCCACCACTTCGTGGTGCTATACAGATTATCAAAAATGGGTTAGCAAGATGTGAAAGTTAGCCAGTAAGGGGCTAGAAATAATGGGCCAACCAGTGTTTAAATGAATACAATTTGTGTGTTGTTATTTCGGGTAAAGCTAACCATGCAGGAGCCAGGCAGGATGAAAAACAGGCCAGCCCACAGCTCCTTCTACATTACAGGGAGAACTAAATGGTCTATTTGACCACTGCATCTCAGATCTTTGTTTCACCAGTGACACTTACAAACTGTTATGAATCCATATTCCATCTGTCTGTCTATCTGTGCATAGTGAGAATGCTGAGTTTAAGTGCTAGGTGAGGACATAGAGAGAGCAAAAGTAAAAACTAGGTGATGGGAAGGCAGACAAATGGAGCACTCTTAGTAATGGAGCACTCTTGACAGTGACTCAGTCTTGCTCTCTTGGATTACATGCCAAGAACAAAGCCATTCTGATTTGTTTTAAGATAAGTTGGGCAATACTCCTTAATATGAGACACCCGTTTCTGAATGTTGCTTAAACAATTCAACTTTTCCTTTTTTTAAAAATTATAAATTTAAAACATACAATTTTGCATCAAGAAATTGGTCTGGACTGTGCCATTGTCAAACAATTCTGCAATCGCCAGAGGCTAGGAAAAGGTTCTTTGTAGACAGCATGATATAACAAGCACTTCAGTTTGTACCTGTAACGTGTAGAACTATAGGTTTTTTGGTCCTCCTTACATCACCTTGATGAACATAAGATATTTTGCTTGTTTTGGGTATGATTTTCATCAAAAAAATAAAATACAAGCACTGTTAACACTGAGTATATTTATGTTTTATCATGTAAGATACATCCTTCCAGACATACATGTTTCTGGGACTAAATATTTGTCTTGTAAAACTAGTGGCAAAACAATTTTACTATATTCCAAATAATTTTCTACAATGTACAATTCTAGTGCTTTTGAACTGTCAAAGTAATCTGACAATCACAAAGTCTACCTCAAATATCTTCTCCAGAGGGATGGGAATGGTCTCTGTTGCACCATTCCCACATTAATTTATGTAACTTCACTAACTTAATTAACTATAGCATTTAGAAAAGCAAGTAAAAGAAGCTCATAGCATCTCTTGGAAATGGCTTGGTCTCTGTGTTTCCATAGAAACTAAGGATACTAAGCAAGAAGAAGTACAGATAAGGAAACCTTCCCTTGTGGGGAGCTTACCTTTCAGGGCAACTCTGAGAGCCACATGCTGTGGAGTTACTATGTGTCAATAATCCCTACAATAAAAACAGAATGTAAAGTTAACACTGTTCAAAATAGACTGTACATAGTTCATGTTTATTATTTATATTATCTCCATCTAAAATTAAATTAGGAGGAAATGAAAACTAGATACAGTTGGTTTGCACTTAGAGACTTCATCCTCTGCTGTGTCTTACTAACCCAATATCTTTTTTTGTTTGTTTGTTTGTTTTTTGGTTTTTCGAGACAGAGTTTCTCTGTGGCTTTGGAGCCTGTCCTGGAACTAGCTCTGTAGACCAGGCTGGTCTCGAACTCACAGAGATCCGCCTGCCTCTGCCTCCCGAGTGCTAGGATTAAAGGCGTGCGCCACCATCGCCAGGCTGTAACCCAATATCTTGAACTGTCAGTTCAACATTATTTGTGTCAGTTGAGTGGTGTTTAAAGTCGGTAATATTTTCTATTTTGTGCTATTTGGAGCCAATGAAATAGATACAGATAATGTGTAAGAAAGAGCATTCGACAACTTTAAAAATATTAGAAATCAAGTACTAAGCTGTGTCTTGTCTGGCATTTGGTTTGTTTTCAGTAAATGTGTAAGTGAAATATGGAGATAAAAAACCTCAAAAAAATCACTTCATTATTTAAGGCATGTCTTATCTCAAAATCTCCAAGTTAAACTTCAACTGTGAAAGGAGGTTTACCATAGATCATTACATTCATGAAGAACTCCCTTCATACCTACCTCCAAAGAAGCTACATCTTTATATACACCCTAATCTAACTTCCAGCCAAAACACTTCATTTCTAAGTAAAGTGATTATGCTGTCTGTTTCATTCACTGTAATTGATATTAAACACATGTATACACATAATATGTATATTATATATATATGCATATATGTATATGTAATAGTATTTTCTATTAAGAAAGGGTGTAGCCGGGTGATGGTGGCGCACACCTTTAATCCTAGCACTTGCGAGACAG
This sequence comes from Microtus oregoni, assembly GCF_018167655.1. Taxonomy (NCBI): domain Eukaryota; kingdom Metazoa; phylum Chordata; class Mammalia; order Rodentia; family Cricetidae; genus Microtus; species Microtus oregoni. The sequence continues at coordinate 46,975,195 of NW_024543061.1, read as the reverse complement.
AGGCAGGCGGATCTCTGTGAGTTCGAGACCAGCCTGGTCTACAGAGCTAGTTCCAGGACAGGCTCCAAAGCCACAGAGAAACCCTGTCTCAAAAAACCAAAAAAAAAAAAAAAAAAGAGAGAGGGTGTAGCTACTCAAAAATACCTGCAGATGTATAAAGGCTAAGGGGAAAACTCTCTGCTATTATTAAGTCCAATAGAGTTGATCATAGTAAATCAAGCAAACCTATTCTTGTATATGACTTCTTCTAGATCTAGAAAAGCTTTTGATACTTGTAACCAGCTGTACAACCAGCAGCATTTATAGAGTATAACATAGAAAGGAACATAATACCTACAGGCTAGTCATTCAACCAATCAGATGACTTCAGTTTAACTAGTTATCTTACAATTTAGCTAATTTGCCCTGCAGCCTCAAACAATCTTCAGTGAAACAACATTGATTATGTTGGGGGGGGGCGTCGCAGCAGTGGATTTATCATAGGTCCTCCATTCCAATCTGTGTCCCTGTACAAAATATTACTTAACCCAACTGTATACTGACATATTTAAGTATATTATAGTTAATTGAGTTAAAGAATGCATTTTTTAATTGACTAAAAATATGTCATCAATTAAATGGATAGTTTCTCCTACTAGTTTGCAATATAATTTATTTCTGAACTTAACACTTTTCTAAGAAAATAAGGATCAAAACCTTACTCCTGATACTTTTAATACATGCAGAGTGTAACATTATACTTACTCTTTTCTACAGATTTCAATTTATAACATTACACATATTATTATACCATATATAACAAAATGTTACTTATGGAATAGGAAAAAAAATTACTATATTCAAGATAGCTGAATCACAAGTACAACGCCATCTGTTATATTTCAATATGGTCAGTCACCAGCTGTATGAGTTATCTACAAATATTCATTATTTAATTGAAATTTGATTTAATCTTCTTACACTAAGGATAGCCTCTAATATGGCCCTAAAGCTCCACGTTGTTTACAGCTTCAGTACCATTTCAACTATTGGAACTGTGAACCAATAACAGAAGTATCAGTTATAATCTCAAAATCCCTACACACATTGGCCAAAATTATTTTAAGTATTACTAAAGATATCACATTTACATATATACATGTAAATATTTACATATACATATGTATATGTAAATAATTATATATACATATACACATGTATTTTTATCAAAATGAAAACAAAGTGGGGAAAAAATTTATCCTATCTGATAAAAATAAATACTTAAAAAGTTGAAGTATGTATATTAAAATATTCTTTTTAAATGTCCAGATTCTTGGAAAAGTTATTAGCATGATATAGTAATTCAGTTATTTAGTAACCATGAAATCTTTCACAATACTTTGGTGATAAAACCCCCAATTTTATCTATGCATGAGACAGAGTTACATAATAACCCCGGAGGAATTAATTCTGTGTTGTAGAAGGTGCACAGCTGCTAGAACAGCTGCCTTCCATGGAGAAGCCTTAGGGTTGAGGCAAAAATATCTAAGTCTAGCATAGTAGTGCATGTCTATAATACAGGCTTTTTGGAGGGGAAAATAAGAGGGTGAGACGTTCAAGATCATCTTTAGCTATAATTATCTGAGGCCAGCTTGGGAAACATAAGACCCAATTTTAAAACAAAGCAACAACAAGCAGGATTATTTTAATTCTCAGTTCAATCATTAAGCAGGACCAGTCAAGTTAGGCATGCAGTGAACACTAGTCTATTAGCCACTAGAAATAATGGTCACATTGGCAACCATTTATTCATAGCATTATGAATGAGAAACTTCACCTACTAAATGCAAAGTGAGGACAACCTTAGAGAACCTGGTTTAAAATACTTGTCTATCATATATTAGATATCATAGGACCCCTCTAAAGTTTTCTATTTGAAGTATTCTCCAGGCCATGGTAACTCACCTATGTCCTGGGTGGCTTCATACACAAGAGAAAAACCTTATGAAATTAGCTTACTGTTATGCCTGAAAACTTGAGTTTCATCATCTGGGATGCACACTGACAATGGAGAGAACTCACTTTTATAGGTTTCCTTCTAGCTTCCGTTTGCATTCTGTAGTACATACAAACACAGACATACACATAGGTAGGATACACAAGATCACAAGAGAAGGATGAATGTAATTAAAAAAAAACTTTGAAAAAAAGAAAAGGTGAGAAGAATGATTTGAGATTGATCTCAAGAAGGCCTGCATCTGTATCAGGGAAAGACCTTTCCCCTACAATGTATGTTTCATTTTAATTGGCTACAGCTAACTAATATGAATTTCACACTAAGTCAATATGATTCTTTTACAGAATCTTAATGGGAACACTGAGGGCGTGGGGTATATCAGGTAGAAATTCTTGACATACAAAGCTATGTTGTTGAGAATATGAGAGAAAGAGGACCCTAGAGAATACTAGAGATGAAATACATCATATAATTTCTCCTGAGCCAACGAGAAATGAGGCTTTGTAATTAGGGTGTGAGCAATATGAGGAGCAGCCATATCACCTGCTTTGTAAAGCCAAGAATATTTAAGGTCAGGTGTTTTGTAGCTTCCTGTTATTAGGTGGCTATCATTTTGCTTGCCATGCGGTTTCTCTAGCACTTCTTATTAGCAAGTTCAAAGCTTTATACGACACAAGTGAATGCCAGAGGATAAGGAAGAGATCCCTGGTTTGTGCCTAAAGATAATGATAATATGGAAAAGTAATAACCAGAAATCAGCTAAAAAATATCCTCCACAAAGCTAATGTGTGTGTGTGTGTGTGTGTGTGTGTGTGAGAGAGAGAGAGAGAGAGAAAGAGAGAGAGAGAGAGAGAGAGAGAGAGAGAACCATCTTTCCTGAGAGGGAGTGTTCATTTACCAGTTCTCCTAGGTGAACAACATTACCTCTAGCCAGCTATAAGCTAATAGCTCTCATATTTATTTTCTTTTCCTGCTATGAGTTTGCATGTTCATGTGTGAGGTCTGCATGTATGAGAATGTACAGGTATTCATGTGTGTGCTTGATTGGAAGCCAGAGGACAACCCCAGGACTCATTTCTCTGGTTCCATTTACATATTTCTTCCTTCCTTTCTTCCTCCCTCTCTCTCTTCCTCCCTCCCTCCCTTACTCCCCATTTCTCTTTCTTTCTTTCTTTCTTTCTTCTAAGATGGAGTTTCGTATTGGCCTTGAACTTTCCAAGTAATTAAACCCACTTGCCAGTGGGTCCCAATAATCAGCTTGTCTGTGGGTCCACCATGCACTGTCTATTTTACATTGCATCTGGAGACTAAAATCAGGTTTCTGTATTTGCAACGAAAGGAGTTTACTGACTGAGCCATATCTCCAGAAACCTTGCTTTCATTTTGTAATTCAGAGGATATTTACTAATGAAAAAAAAAACAGAATTCTTTGATGTCATATGGTTTGCTGTCAAAATGAAACTACTAACGTGCCTAACTATCTATACGAAGCAAAAAAAAAAAAAAAAGAAAAAGAAAAAAGAAATCTTCAAAGGTAGCTGAACTGTAAAGGAGTACTTTTTCGAAACATTCTTCTACTGAAATCCTAGCATTTCAGGACCATAATGTGTTTTATACTTTTCAGACACTTGCTTTATTTGGTATATGTTCCTGCCACAGTGTTCACCATTGTCACCAACCCCTACTTTTTATAATGGGGAAGTATGGATCTTGTTGTCCCATTTATTAGTTTGAAGTAATACAACCTGGCATAAAACAGGTGCTCCATAAGTGTACTGGGGGCATTAATGGCTCCAACTCACAACTGGAGACAAAGGAATATGTTTTAAGAATGAGTTCGACTTCTTCAGTGTGTTTTTGTATGTTCTGAGGACACTTTCTACAATGCTAAAATAGGTGCTGAGAAGTCTCTCACTAACAACCAAGAATTGATTATTTAGGCCCCATTGTAAAAAACATTGAATAGCTTATTCACATTAGAAAGAGTGATTTAAATATAACTTTCCAACTCACAAGTGCCAGCATGGCCAGAGTTGAAGCAGGAAAGTTACACACCTTTGTAAATTTTTTGAGACACAGAACAGAATTTCATGAGATATATATATATATATATATATATATATATATATATATATATCTTGAGAAAGGAATTGCATTTGTTATACTGGATTGGCCAATTGCAAATGGAGGAGAAGAAAGAGTTGATATCCCTTCATATTCATTAAGCACTGATTTCTTAGGCTTAAAAGTAGCTTCATACTGACATTTCTACTGTTATGAAATTCAGGAAAGACTGAGACATTCAGGTGGAGTGGAGTACTCAGTTCACAGTATACAAATAAATCCTAGCTTTACCAGTTAGCACTAAAATTAGAGAAAATGTATCATTTTCCAGCTTCATATCCATACTTTAACCTGTTAACTTTTAAGTGATTGACCTTCAGTTATAATTATTTTTTTAACCACAAACAGAAACAGTCATCTGGGAAAATGTGTTTGGGACAAGGCTCAGTTTGTCGAGTGCTTGCCTTTCTTACATGAAACCTAGGGTTTGACCCTCCACACTGCATAAACAGAACTCAATGGCACATACCCATAATACCAATACATGAGAGAAAGACACAAGAGAAAAAGACGTTCAATGGTATTCTCAACTAAATAGCAAATTGGAGGCCATTCTGCAAAATAAGACTCAAAACCAAAATAAAGCAAACAAACAAAAACAAGCCTAATCAAACAAAAACAGACAGGAAATAGATGAGAGGTAAACAATTGAATTAATTAATGAATCTCCTTTGAGAATGACTGAATAGGCTTTGCATATAGATGTCAGCATAAATGCACCAGTCAGTTACATCATATCACAAAACCCTCCATAATCCCCCAAATAACTACAGAACCTCACAGCTAGAACAAAAAGAAGTAACAACTGGCAAGGCTGAGTCAGAATGGATGATGTTATTCTAGGGAGGGAAATATCCAGATCCAGAACCCTTCCAAATGGCTCAGAAGCAAAACATATGCTGGCTGTTTATTCAGACCCAAAGCAGCCCTTCTCAGGTGACAGGTAACAAGATGAAAGTAATTCCAAAGGACATGTTCAAAGACCAGATCTCTAATGGATTTAGTTTGCAAAGACAGCATGTAAGACTGCGCGCGCGCTCTCTCTCTCTCTCTCTCTCTCTCTCTCTCTCTCTCTCTCTCTCTCAGTGGGGTCAGACACACACTTACTTGACAATGTAAGAAAATAATATCAACATCAGATGCAAATCTTCTGTACTTGAACCTAATTCCCCTATATAGTATGTCTTTAGACACTGAATAGAATGAGTGGTGAAGACATTTGAATCTAAGCTTCAGTAGGAATTGCTTCATGAATACAACCAATTTGTATAATCTCTTACAATCTCAGTTTCTTTTAGTGCCAAAGGGACCAAGATTAACAACCTTGAAGGCTCCTTGTGAAGACATTTGGGAGAAGATATGCAAACACTATGGCCTGAGCAAGTGTTTAATAAATGATACTATTGTTATTAATATAACTGGAGCATGAATGGGCAGAATGGAGGAGAAAAATAAAAGGTTGCCATTCAATATCCATTCATACTCTAAAAGGGCATTTTATTTAAAGGTCTTCTCCTGTGTTACCCTCTTTTGCTTAGGTTATTGATGGCATTTTCTACCACTGAATCAGCAGGCTTTTCACACGGGTATTTACTTCCTTCACAGGTAGTTAAAATCCAACCTGAATTCTCCCTGGGAGGTAAAGGTCATGCAGACATTAAATTATCCATGTGCATTTCTGGAATTTCTATTAGCTTTGCTTGATATAATTCACCATTAACATTAGAGTTATTAAACTAATACTAAGCAAGAGATTATATTTCAATTCATTTTTAGTGGGAAGTGAAATGGATTTCTAATCATGCTGTTTAGCTACAAGCAAACAAGTGGTGACTTGATTATTTTACCATATCACAATGAATAATATCAACCACAGAGATCACTAATAGGTTCCCCCACACACACTCAAAGTAAACACTACAATGAGCGGCATAACCAGCTTTCCAGTTATTAAGAGATAATCACATCCTTGGGACTTTCACTAGGCACAATAAGTGGCACCATTAGACTTTGGTTATATCCTGATAACAGGAGTCCCTGCAGTTTCCACAAAGTGAAAAAAAAAAAAGGCCATTACCTTAGGGGAAATGTCTTATTTATTTTACTGAATCATAAAGTTGACAATTTTAACTAACAAGTAGTGACTTTCCCTGAGATGACAGGTACAGCATTCCTTCAAAGGATACTCAGGCATCATCACCTTCAAGAGTAAGGTTTGAATAACCATTTAATGAGGACTAATTGTTGCGAGATTTACTATGAGTAAATAGGACTGGGTAATAGATAAGGGTCCAGAGATCAGTGAATCTACTTAAGAGACGGAGAGAACTGAGAATGGCATTGGAATGGGTCATCATTTGTAAAGACAGAACCCTGAGATTCTGAGCCTGATTGGTTGTTCTGATGCCTTATTTTCAGGCCAGTTCATCTAAGAGACCAAGACAGATACAACAGTCTGAATATGGTTTAGGACATCCAAGCAGAACTATCTGAACAGTTGATGGTAGAACATGGATTTCAATTCAAAGACCAGGAAAATTGAACAGTTGTGAAACTTGGACGCTGCATTTGTGGAAAATAAAAAGTCATGGGCACAAGAAATGCATTTTACTTGAGGGTATTATTTGCTAGAAAACTGTCTTGCCTCAAATTACGTATAACACTGGCATTTTCTAATATCTCTAACACAGAAAAAAATAGACAAAAATTAGGCTTCTTGTTTTTGTAATTGAGAGAATTTGCAAATAAAAAGTTTGTCGCTGTGGAAACCAAAGAAAACACTGAATTTGAAAGCACTCTGTGAGTAAAAAATACCCCACGTCTGTGAAACATCAAAGCAGAAGTCAGCTCAAGTCCTGAACATTCCTGCACATAATTTCCTTAAATATTACACACACACACACACACACACACACCCTAAAACAAAAAACAAGAACAAGAATCTGGGACTATTTGAAACATATTTTGTGGAATTGATATGTATAAAGCTGTGTTTGTTGATATGCACCTTTAATGCTTTAATCCAGGCACTGGGAAGTAGAACAAGATGATGGTAAAATATAAGACAACTAGAGAAAGAGACAGAGACAGATAATAGACAAAGAGAAACAAAGAAACAGACAGAAACAGAGGAAGATATACCCACCATTCCGGTCAATGATCTCTAGACATCTCAAACAATAAATTCATAGTCTACTTCTGGGCAAAGGAACAATACTGACTGGGAAGTCAACTGTGGAATTATAGGTGCTTGTCTCACTAGTATTTTATGTGATAAATCTTTTTCTTTTGGTGAATTACTAACACCAAAGTAATAGTTTCTAAGCACTAAGGTAGCAAACTCTTCTACAGTTATCCATAACATTTTTTTATTTGGTGGGATTACTCCTAAAACCTGGAAATGGTGCATGGATACGCAATTCTTAGGTTCTGTGAGAGACCTGGCTACATAATCTCTAAGAGAAAACTATTTTGGATAATAAGTATCATACTTTGATATTCGTGGACCTTTTCTTGCCATTGTGGGTTATAAGTTACTATTCTCAAAATATCTAGGCTTCAAAGGTGAAGAGAACTATCAATGAAATTTTAGTTTTTACAATAGGAGTCAAAAATTGCACTCCTCTAAATTAACAATCATCACCTGGAGGTGAGTTTTCAGCAATGTTAAAATACTTTTGAGCAATATTATTTGGGCATGTAGGTTTTATCACTTCTTGAATTTCCATTACAAAACTATCAGGTTTGGCTAAACACAACTCTGCCTTTCCCACTGGGAAACCATACAGGAAATGTCAATTTGTTGGCAATGTGTAATACCAGAAAATGAAAATTTCCAGGTTTCACCATTATCAACAAAAACTTGGCAGAGTTAGAATGGCAGCCTGTCACTCTGTGATTCTGAGTCATCTATTATGCTAATTTCTAACATTCTACAACTGCTTGATATGTCAAGTCATGTGATGTAATATGAATTATATTGGACATTTAAAATTTGGTATTTCCTATAAGCGCTTGTCATTTGACAGCTGTATTGTTGATGTAGGGGAAGAATACTCTACTCACACTTCTACACAGAATGGAGGATCAGCAGAATGTGTAGTAACAGATTGTTGGAGACTGTGGACCCCCAGACCCCGAATTTCCTGTAAACAACTTGCTTACAGCTGCTCTGAGCAAAACAACTTGTTTTCCTGTGTTTGCAGCTGCTCTGAGCACTAGATCCTGTTGGCAGGGTGGTTGTTTCTGATGAGGCCTGTAGCAGAAAGATCCCAAGAGCTGGGGCATGGCTATCAGTTAAGGATCCCTGTATAAGCGTCCCTGCAACACAATAAACTTGGCATCCTTGTATCACAGATGACCGTGTCCCAGTCTGTCTCTCTGCCTCTGTCTGTGTTTATGTGTTTTAAATTCCCCGCCTAATTCCCGTAGCATGTAGTCAGCAGAGCTTGGAAGGGAACCTGTGTAGTTTTACAGGTGGAAGACCTCAGCGAGATAGGGAATTTGGGAGAGTTGGAAGATCCCCAGGCTGTCCAGCTGCAGGCGACTGAGAGATAGATGAGGAGGGTAGATTGGAGATGGCTGTGAGTAATTCTGTCCATGTATTGACCGGTCAATTGATGGTTCTTTTAGAGAAGCAGGACACCGGATTTAAACAAAGTTTTCCTTTTTAAGTAATATATACACAGAAGACACATTTTATTGTATGGGCTGCAAAGATAAACCAGCATAAAGGTATCTTGACTTTGGGGTTTGAATCTAGGGATTTGTTGTGGACCAGGAACATCCCCCCCCCCCCACACACACACAAGCCTCACCGTGAATACCCCCAGAGATACGTTGTCCAGCTTGGGAGCCTGTCTGCCATTGTGGGCCCAAGGAGCAGAGGGAGCTCAGGCCCCTTCTGTGATTCCCTAACACAAGCCTGATTCCTGGAGGTGCCGCTTGCAGAGAGACCCAAAAGGTGGCAGCAGCGGTGGGGAGACATGGTGACTGGGCCCAGTAGGTGCCTGGCATGGTGGAGCCAGGGCAGCGGTGCCAGGAGCATTGGTGACCACGGTGGCAAGTGCAGGAGCTGGGGCAGGCCAAAGCTGCTCAAACCCTGCTGGGGCTGTAGGTCCAGGTGCAGCTGAGAAGGCCGCAGTTCCTGGTTCTGCAGGTCCAAGAGTTAGTGACACAAGAGGAGCCCAGGAGTTTGCAGTGAGCAGCAGGCTTTTCTGCAGGATTTGCTGAGCCAGAGGCAGGAGCATGGCTGTTGCTGATCAGCTAGTGCTGAGCCGTCCCAGTCAAGAGAGACTTTGGACAGTGACTATGTTTGCTAGGGCATTTTTCCAACTTATTGCCATCATATTTGTGCAACACCCAGATCAGTTAAGGACATTGGTCTAATTATGTATAAAATGGGGATATGCTGGGGACTGTAGACCTCAGACCCTGAATTTTCTGTAAAAATAAACTTGATTGCAGCTGCTCTGAGCAAAACAGCTTGTTTCCCTGTGTTTGCAGCTGCTCTGAGCAAAAGACCTTGATGTCAGGGGAGTGGGTTCTGATAAGTCCTGCATCTGAAAGAACCCGAGAGCGGGCCATGGCTATCAGTTAAGGATCCCTGTATAAGCATCCCTGGAGCACAATAAACTTGGCAATCTTGTATCAAGAATCACCTTGATAAACATATATCCGTGTCTCTGCATGTCTTTGTGCTTGTGTTTTTAACTCTCCAGCTTAGTTCCTGGCTCAAATATTGTCCCATAGTGCAGGCGCTACATCAGAGTATAGAAATTTCCATCAGTCTGATTTCCTACATTCCAAGAACTACAAAAAGGGGAAGAGGTTCATCACACAATCTCAATTTCAAAACAAACAGTTCCATTTTCTAGTTGAGTAACCTTAGGCAAATTACTTGCTTTGTTTTAGTTTATAATTTATTAAAGATAAAACTGAACCTATTCTCCTCTGAGATAGCATGATTTTTAGTAAAAAAAAATAATGCATACTTGATAATCCTACTATTTCTGGCATACAGCTTTAAAACCTCTGCACTCTCCAAAGTGGTAAGAGACATTTATGTACTAAAGAGATACCTGAAATCGCGAGCATCCTCATGTCTCAAAATGGGGACTGGCTGCCAAGGAAACAGCCAGGAAATAAGACTGCTTCTTGACCTCTGCAAACGAGAAGGGCTAAAGATTGAGTTAATCATCAATGGCCACATATTTAATCTCTCATGTCTGTGAAAAAAAAACTCAATGAAAATAAGGGCTTACTGAGTCTATCCTACTTAAGAGAAGTGGTGCCTGGAGGATGGTCCAAGAGGGACAAGGATGATCCCTTTGCTTTCGCTGCTCTTGCCCATGTCCTTTCCATCTAGCTGTTCATAGGTTCTTTTCGTGGCATCTTTTCTAATCAAGCAGTAATCAATAAGTAGATGGCGTTCCTGAATTTTATGAGCTAGTTATCAAGTAATTTAATACTAGAAAGGCACTATAGGAACTTGTGATCCGCAGCTGGTGAATCAGAAGTCTCAGAAGTTTCCATCTATGATTAGCATTTGGAGCTGGCTGAAATCATAGTTGCAGTAAGTCCTGAGTGTTCAGGATCTGACCTTAATTCCAGTTAAATAATATGAAAATTGAATGTAATTATAGATATTGAATGGTATGTGAGAAATCATACATTCTCTTCACATTAGGTAACTGTTGGGTAATGAATAGAGAAAAAACAGTTTTGATTTTTCTTCACAAGTTAATGGGCCTCTTATGAGGATTCCAGAAACAAATATTTGGGAAATGCTGAGAATTCATAATGTTGCACACTAAAGGCCAGTTTTAATAATCTTTAATAAATTTCCATTATAGAAATGTAAGTGAATCTCTGGGAACTGAAATTGGACTTCTCAGATATAGCCAGTTCCTCCACTTGAGCCTTTGACCTTTTGTGTTGTTCATCTTTGGTCCATATTAGCTGCCCAGGGTCTCATTTATGATGATTACTGATTATACAGACCACTCAACTACATACAATATGTGGCATTATAGGATGTCGGGAGGAAAGGAACAGTCTGAAAATCTGAGGGCCTCTCAATTTAGGACTTCATGAAAGAAAAAGTTTACACAACCATAGGTTATTTACATAAAACATAAATTAAGGTAATGTCTCAGAATAACACATTCAACCCTCAGAAAACAGGGGCAATAAATGGTCTCAATTTGCAAAGACTGTACTCATATAACTTTTGGAAGTATACATTGCTATTTTTATATTGTTAACATTTTTTAAATTAATCAACATTTTATAGATGTACGAATATGTACTTTATGTTCATTTTATCAGTGATAAATTTCCCTTTTAATTATAATATTGGTATACTCTTCATATTCAAAAGTAGATTAAATATCATGCATATTTCTGAATAATGCTAAGTAGACAATAGTAATAATATTATGTAGCTAAATTAAGAAATATTGAGCTGAAGTGCAGCCACACAAGTCAGAAGAACAGGTAGACTGCTCACCAGTTGAATTCTCTCAACTCCTTTGGTTCAGATCCCATAGACAAAATCCACTGCCACCTAGACCTATAATTACCTCAGACACCTAGAGACCATCTTATGAACACAATCAACAACAACAGGTCAGTATTTTACCATCAGATGCCAACTATCCTACCATAGCAAGATCTGACTGTTGCAATACAGATGAAGCACAATTAAAACCAACTTTATGAAGATGATAAAAGTCCTTTAAAAAACAAGAGAATAAATCTTTACTTAAAAACAAAGGGAAAAAGGTAGTTGAAGGAAACAAAATTGTTCAAGACCCTGAAAGTAAAAATAGAAGTAATAAAAAAATGCAAACTGAGAGAATTCTAGAAAGGGAAAATGGAGTAAGTGAACAGGAACTAGAGATACAAGCATCACCAGCAGACTACAAGAGATGAAAGGGAAATTTTTCAGGTATTGAAGATATAATAAGATAAAAGAAAACTTAAGTAAATGGAAATGTTAAATCAAAATGATTGTTAATGTAAAACATCCAGGAAATATGGGACATTATGAAAAGACCAAGCCTAAGAATAATAGTAATAAAAGTAGAAGTATTATCCCAGCTCAAAGACCCAGAAAATATTTTCAACAATATCATAGAAGAAAAGTTTCCTAACATAAAAAGGAGATTCTTATAAAGGTACAAAAAGCTTATATAAAACCAAATAGATTGGACTAGGAAGAAAATTGGTGTCTACAAGAGATGAAAGGGAAATTTTTCAGGTATTGAAGATATAATAAGATAAAAGAAAACTTAAGTAAATGGAAATGTTAAATCAAAATGATTAATTTAAGTATAAGAGCTAGTTAGTAATAAGCCTGAGCCATTTGCTCAGTTTACTTATATTATAAGTGTTTGCTTATAATTAATATGAGCTTCTGAGTGATTATTTAAAAGTAATTGTGGAATGTAGTGGGACAAAAAGCCTACATTTACAAATGGCATCCCATGTTGGACACCAGATAATCTACAGAAATCTTGGATCAGGATTTATTTATTTGTGGATGAAATAACACACTCACAAATACAGAATAAAGGTGCACTGTTGCTTCTTCATCTACAAGAGAAGGATGGGGAAAGCTACAGACAAGGTCACCAAGCCATGTCATCAGGAAACCTTTCATATCCGAGAGAGAGAGACATGCAGCCCTCCTCTCTTGATGCTTAAAGGGTCATGTATCACTAAAGAAGACCACACCCATAGGGCCGACACATTCCATTCCATTGATTATTAGATGGATGACCAAATTGCACAACAGAAAATTCCCCTTGTCATGTAATAATTAAAATAATAAACATTCAGAACAATGAAAGAATATGAAAAGCTGCAAGGGTAAAAAAGAAAATAACAATAAAACTAGACCTATTAGAATTAAATCTACCTTTTCAATGGAGATGCTAAAAGACAAAGGACAAGGATACATGTTCTGTAGACTCTCAAAACTACAGCTTCCAGCCTAGCCTTTTATACCAAGTAAGCAAATCAATCAATCACTATAGATGGAAATAAAAAGACATTCTGTGATAAAGTTAAGCTCAAACTATATCTATCTATAAGTCTAGACCCACAGAGGATAGTAGAAAGAAAACTACCAACCAAGTATGTTAACTGCACCCATGAAAATACAGAAAATAAACTCACATCAACAAAACAAAAAGGAAGACACACACACACTACCACCACCACCACCATCACTGCCACCATTGCCACAACAAGCACTATCAACAACAACAACATATAAACAAAACAATTACAGAAATTAACAATTATTTGTCATTGACATCCCTCAATATCAGTGCACTCTATCTCCCAATAAAAAGACATAGAATAACAGAGTGGATGTGAACACAGTATCCATAATTCAGCTACAATCAAGAAACACACCTCAATATCAAAGATTGATATTATCTCAGACTAAATGGTTTAAAAGAGATCTTTCAAGCATATGTACCTAAGAATCAAACTGGTATAGTGATTCTAGTATCTTACAAAATAGTCTTCACACAAAAATTAATCAAAGGAGACAAGGAAGCATGCTTCATATTCATCAAAGGAAAATATTTATCATGATGTTGTTTTAATTCTTAACATCTATGCCCTGAAAACAAGGACATTCATGTTTGTACATAAATCATTACTGAAGCTTAAATCATATATCAACTCTTGCATTTTAATAGTAAGAGACATCAACATCATACTCTCACCAACAGATGTATCATTTTATGTAGTAAGAAGGGTTGCTTGTTGGTTCCTGGCTGCCCAGCTAGCTTAGACCCAAAATACTCACATAGAAACTGTATTAATTAAGTCATTGCTTGGCCCGTTAGCTCTAGCTTCTTATTGGCTAACTCTTACATCTTAATTTAACCCATCTCCATTAATCTGTGTATTGCCACATGGCAGTGTTACCAGCAAAGTTTCAGCATGTCTGAATCTGGAGACTTCATGGCATTTCTCTGACTCCATCCTTCTTTCTCCCAGCATTCAGTCCAGTTCTCCCCACTGAACTAAGTTATGGCCTATCAACAGGCTAAGGCAGTTTATTTATTCATTAATGGTAATCACAGCATACAGAAGGGACTCCCACATAAACTCCCCCATTTCTGTTTAAATAAAAAGGAAGGCTTTAACTTTAACATAATGAAATTACGTATAACAAAACAGTTATCAAGCAAGAATTACTTTTACAATATTTATATATGCGTAATCTTTTATCATAACTAAGGACAACTATAACTATAAATTCTTTAACTGCATCAAGAGTCCTGTTTACTTAGGTTCATTGTAAGCAACTTTCAAGACTCTAGAATTTACAGAGACATTCACTGCCTGGACAGTTACCCAAACTTCTTCTGTAATGGGTGGGGCATCCAGTTTCAGCCTACAGGCCCATAGTATCTGGCAGACTGTTCTATGAAGCATTAAATTTCAAAGACAGTTCAGTTACTTTCTTTTGTATCCTGCAGAATGTCTCACAGATTCTTTTATGAAGCAGGAACCCCAAAAGATCATTTCACCTTTAGGCAAGTTTAGCAGTCATTTTTCTGTGAGTCCTGCATGTTCAGTTACATAGTCCAAGTAAGAGTGTTTTTTTTTCCCCAAACAGCTAACCAACTCCATAAGGGACCTCTTTGATGCCCATATTCCTCTTGAAGTAGCTTGGTGCTGCCATGAGCAGATGTATCTCATTGTCATGAAAAGTCTTAAGTTTTTAAGCATTTTAAATGCCATATTCTGAAGGTCTCTGAAAGATATGAAGCATACCTATCTAACTGAAATATATTTTTACACAATAAGAAAATCTAACTAACATGACTACAATCTTGACTATTATAGATGATTATTTATTAACTTATATTTCTTAATTATACATTACATTTTTAAATGAACTACACAATCACAATATCTTAATCAAGAGCAGAAATATAGATATAATACGATTGACCTTAAATTTGTATCAGTAAACCAAGTTCCATACCAATACATTATTCATATCTATATCATATCCCCCTTTAAATGTAGAAAACATTTGGGAATTTGGGCATAGTTTTTTGTTGGGCACAAATATTTTACATAAAAAATAGAGAACTACTGGAGCTAACAGATATTATGAACCAAATGGACCTAACAGATACCTATAGAACATTTGATCCAAAAAAGGAATATACTCTCTTCTCAACACCTCATTGATATTTCTCTAAAATTTGACCATATACTCAGAAATAAATCAAATCTCAACAGATACAAGAAAATTGAAATAACCCCTACATCCTATTAGACCACCCTGGATTTAAGCTTGATTTCAACAGCAACAAAAGCAAGAAAAAGCCCACAAATTCATATAAGCTAAACATACTCTCTACTAAATGGTTGCTGGATAAAGACAGAATAAAGAAAAATAAAAAGTCTCCCTAGAATTCAATGACCAAGGATGTAGAACATATTCAAATTTATGGGACATCACAAAAGTAGTGCTAAGAGAAAAGGTCAGAACACTAAGACCTGCATAAAGAGATTGAAGTTTGTAATAAAAACTGCGTGCTATTGGCATAAAAATAGGCAGGTTGATCAATGGAATCAAATAGAAGACACAGATGTAAATTTACACACCTATGAACACCTGATTAGTGATAAAGAAGCAAATATACAACACAAAAAAGAAAGTAGCCTCAACAAAATTTTGCTGTTTGAACTGTAGAAGAATACAAATAGATCCATCTCTATCATGCTGCATAAAACTCAAATCTAGTGGATCAAAGACCTCAACATAAAACCAGACACACTGAACTAGACAGAAGAGAAAGCAGGTAATAGCCTTGTATGCAATTGCACAGTAGACAGTATCCTGAACAGAAGGTTGATAGACAATGCACTAAGATCATTAATTAATAAGTAGGAATCGATAAAACTGAAAAGCTTCTGTAAGGCAAAGAACACCAACCATGGGAGACAACAACAGCCTACAAAATGGGAAAAGATTTTGACCAATTCCACATTCAACATAGGGCTAATATTCACATTAAGAACTCAACTAAGAGGAGCATATGGATAGCCCTGGAAAGTCAAAGAGATGAGATCACCTGGGAGATCTTGGGGTGGAATGTCAATAGAAGGGAGGGAATGGGACTATCAAGTCAGGGGAGGGATAGAGTGGTAGAGCATTGAAAAAGGTATCTTGATAAAGGGACCCATTATGGGCTTCTGGAGAAACCTGGTGCTAGGGAAATTCCCAAGAAACCACAGGATGACACCAGCTAAGACTCCTAGCAATAGCAGAAAGGGTACCTGAACTCTTCTTCTGATTAATGAACACCCTAACTGTCCTCATAGAATCTTCATCTAGTAACTAATGGAAACAGATGCAGAAATCCACAGCCAAGCACCAAGGTGAGTTCTGGGAGTCTAGTAGAAGAAATGGAGGAAAGAGTATATAGGCAGGGGGACTTGTCAAGATCCGAAGGGGGAATCCTCAGAGACAGCTGACCTGAGCTCCTGGGAATTCATGGAGTCTAGACCTACAGTTATAGAGAGTGAATGAAACTGAAGTAGGCCCTCTGCAAATGGGCAACAGTTATGTAGCTTGATCTGTTTGTGGGATCCCCTGGAAGTGGGAGAAGGATCTGTCCCTGGTGCATGAGCTGGCTTTTTGGATTCCATTCCATATGTTGGGATAACTTGCTCAGCCTTAATAAGGTGTGTGTGTGTGTGTGTGTGTGTGTGTGTGTGTGTGTGTGTGTGTATGTGTGTGTGTGTGTGTGTGTATGTATGTGTGTGTATGTATGTGTGTGTGCACACACATGTGCATGCTTGGTCCTTGCCTCAACTTAATGTGCCAGGATTTGTTGACTCTCCATGGAGGCCTTACCATTTTGGGGAATGGGTGATGTGTGCATTGGAGGCAAGGAAGGAGGAGTGGGAAGAGGAAGGGGAAGGGAACTGTGGTTGGTATGTAAAAAGAATAAAATAAAAAAGAACTCAAGAAATTATACATCAACAAACCAAATAATCCAAATAAAAAGTTGTGTATAGCTCTATATTAAGAATTCTCAGCAAAGGAATCTCAAATGGCTGAGAAGCACTTCTTGCCTTTAGGATTATCAGACATGCATGTAGTATGCATATAAATATTCAGACAAACACCCATACATATAAAAAAGTATTTCTTTAAGAACAAAGAATACCATCAAACAGTTTCTGAGACTGATAGCAGAAATTTCTTGTTTTGATGTAACATACCTGCCTTATATACTACTCAATTTATTTAGGTTTGTCTTTATTACTACTGTGTATATAAGTATAGGTATACATATCCCTTGGCTTATACACATAGAGATTAGAACACAATCCTTTTAAGATTGAATTTCCTCCCTTCCCCAGCTTGTTTTGAAGCAGTCTGGATTCTGGTGCTGCAGTGTGTTCTCCAGCCTGACCAAGGACTCAAAAGCTTCTGGCCAGTTCTCCAGAGTCCACATGTCATCTCACCTTAAGGATGACCACAGTCATATGCTACTGCATTTGGATTTTGTGAGGGTTCAAGTGATGAAACTCAGGTCATCTGGCTTCTGAGGCACACTTTTTCCCATAAAACCATCTCCCTGTACCATCCTCCAATTTCTTGTTAAAATATTGCTAAAATGCCTTGATTATGAACATTTATTTGTTCTGTTACTATAAAAACATCATGATACTGACAGTGTAGTATGTTTGAATGTTGTACTTAGTATAATTTGAATATGTATTCCTCATCAATGGTAACTTATGTGTGCTTCCGGAATAAAGAAGGAATAAAATATGGTAATGTGGATCTGACTCTTTTGTTAGACTTTCACTTATCCTGCCCACCTGGAAAATAAACTCTTGTTCCCACCACTAAACAAAAGCATCTCTCTCTCTCTCTCTCTCTCTCTCTCTCTCTCTCTCTCTTTCTCTCTCTCTGTGTGTGTGTGTGTGTGTTTGTGTGTGTGTGTGTGTGTGTGTATTTGTCTGTCTCTCTTTCTGTCTCTCTCTGTTCTCCCAGTCTGTGGTGGTTTTTAATGAGGATGTTCCCCATAGGGTTGATATATTTAGAGGCCTGGCCCATATTTGGAAAAACTATTTGGAAAAGATTGAAAGATACTGCCTCTTTAGAAGAGGTATGTCCCTGGAAGTGGTCTTTGAGGATTTAAAAGTTCACATCATTCCTAGTTATTACTCTTTCTCTTCCTTCCTCTTCATTATTGTCTGAACATGTATGTTCTCAGTTACTGCCCTAGTGTTTGTCATGCCTGCCTGCCTGTTGTCATGTCATTTACTATGATGTTGATGGACTCTACCTTTATGGAACCATGAGCCACTAAATTAAATGCTTTTTTTTTTTTTTTTGATTTTCGAGACAGGGTATCTTTGTGGCATTGGAACCTGTCCTGGAACTAGCTCTGTAGACCAGGCTGGTCTCGAACTCACAGAGATCTGCCTGCCTCTGCCTCCCAAGTGCTGGGATTAAAGGCGTGCACCACCACCGCCCGGCAATTAGATGCTTGTAAATTGCCTTGGTCATGTGGCCTCTTAACGACAGTAGAAAAGTTTAAGACACTATTTATCAATCAGTCCTTCTATCTTTCTATCTGTGATAGTTTTTTAAAATTGACAAAATCTAGATTCACTTAAGAAAATAATCTCAAAGGAGGATAGTTCAGATCAGATTGCCCTCTGGGCATTGTAGTAGGGGATCATTTTGGTTATATTTATTGAAGCCTTCCCACTGTGGGTGGCACCATTCCCTAGGCAGGAGATTATAAACTGTTAAAAGAACAAGCTGAACACTGGCATTTTTGTATCAATCCATTCTTCTATGTTTCTTGTTTATGGAGGCAAAGTGACCAGTTATTTATTTCAAGCTTATGCCACTCTGTGACTTTTACAATGATGGATTGTAATTTGAAACTGTGAACTAAAATAAACTCATCCTTCCTAACTTGTTTGTTTTTTCAGGACATTTTATCATAGCAACAAAATGAAACTTAGACTCATCTACCTATCTTTATATCCATCCATCCACCTAACTATTAGACCTGTCACAGTAGAGACAGAAAATATATTTTCTACATATCTCTGTAATTTGTTACTATAGGCTATATGAGTTAAGTATTTAACCTATCATGGGCCTAAAACCAATTAGCATAACTTTTTGCTTAAAAACAGAAGTAATTATATGGTAACATATTTTGGAAGAAAACCATCTGAAATGCCTGTAGATAATGAGTCAAGACCTTTCTTCCCTAAAGAGATTTACGGCAGCAAAAGTTATGTGCCACATGAACTATGAAACAATTTTAAACAAATCTTCAAGATCTGTATGCATTTACAGTATTGTTGACTATATTGTTATTACCCTGAAGAATGAAATAGCAACTAAACAGCATAAAGCGGATAAAGGAATAATATTTTACAACTTCCTGAATTGAGCTACATACACAATAATTTTCCAGATTGATTTCCTGCCTAATTTTGAAGCAAATAGCCATCAATTTAGAAATCTTTGCACAAGACCAAGAAGAATGCAAAATATTTCTTTCTCTGTGGGAAATTCCTTTACCACTTTTTAAAAAAGCAACTAAGAACTTTAAAGGTACATACACATGAAAATTCCCTATATCATTATCATTCGGTAACTACTTAGAAATGAGTAGTCTTGAAGGTCATTGAGGGTGGACTCCCTCCTGTACAATCAGAGTTTTGGGTACTACCTCCTGCTCTATGGTAATATATAATTTTAAGGACGGGAGCAATATTACAATAGGCCCTCCTTAGGACTTGACACATAATATGAAAGGCAGTGGTGAGGTGCAGGTAAGAGGGCTTTGATGTGTTTTAAGGAAAGGCTATTTCCTCTCGGCAAAGCATGGCTATTTTTTTTTGTAGACTTTCTTTTCTTTCCTTAATTCTTTTAAAATCTGCTCCATTACATGAAGTTTTTTAATCAAAAGAATGGATCCTAAATCATTTCTGTCATCTTTGGTAGAACGTGGCTTTCCATTAAAGAACAAAACATACTATTGCCCTCTCCCAGAAGAGTTAAGCCAAATGGCCCTGCCAATCTGGGCAGGATAAAACACCTTAAGAAACACTCTGTATATAGACACTGAGAAAGTATAAATCCTAGTTCAACATTCAGTTCTGCACAGAGCTTCTCTGCTTTGTCCACTATCCCTCCAAAATTTTTTCACTGAAAAGGTCTTTTTGGCCACTACTTATTCTTATCTGAAATCATGGTGTAATAAACTATCTATCGTTTACACTAGACCTTATGTGTATTGTTTTAAATTATTGATATAGCCCAGCCGAGGCCACAGCCGGGTCCCAGAAATAATTATAAAGCCACAGTGTCATAACTGAACTTCATGTTACAAGATACTACATATAAAATATTGAAATGTATTTTATGTCTTACAACTGTGGAGGTAAAAAAATGATTATTTAATGAGCTTGGCAAATGAAAAAAACTAAAAGTGTTAGAATTAAAGTTTTGTTAAAATCTGATCTGCTTCACTTTTTTTTTTCCTGCAGGATTTAGGCAACACAGTCATTTTTAGCTTCAACTTCTGCATTTGAAAATTGGAGACCAGCTGGACATGGTGGTGTCCACCATTAATCTCAGCATTCCAGAGGCAGAGGTAATCAGATTCATGTAAGTTTGATGACTATTCTGGTCTACATAGTAAGTACCAAGACAGCTTTGTAGAAAAATACCATCTTAAAAATGATGTCTCTATTACTTTTGTTCGGAAGAATATTTAAATTTCTCAGCAGTATCCTTTATTTGGGACACAGGGTGTGGCATGTAGTAGAGAGGAGATTAAGAACTGTTCCTCAAAGACAACCTTGGGAGGGAATCATGTCCTTGGTTGTATCTCCCTAGCCCTTCCTGAAATTCTAATGAATTGTGCAGATATTCAAAGTGCACAGACAATCGCAAACCACCCTGGATTCAACCTCACTGCCTCCCACAGCTGGCTGCATTCATATTGGTACTTTTCATTCTTGAAAGTAATTTAATTTCTATTAATGTACTAAAACAGTCCACAAAGAGGATACATGAACATAGGAATATCAATACGTTTCCCCACACAAGAATTATGATAGCCTAGCTGCTTGGACTCTAATGTGCCAGGAGAGGTGAAAAACACCAATGAATCTTAGTTTAATAGGTAGACTATTTGCTTAGGTTCAAATCATATTCTTTTGGTTCTAGGCACAACTGCTGAAAGAATGCTTGATTGCTTCAACTTCAGAGCTCCAAGCAACAGAAGAAATAGGTGCATCAAAAAAAAATAAAAATAAAAAAATCACACATCCAAAGTTTAAACAACCCGAAGAAAAACAGAATTTTAAAGGAGCAGTGGAAATTTTATTTCACATTGCCCTATGTATCTTCAGTTTTCACAGTCTCACAAATTTTCCCTCTGCTGTGTGACTTTTCTTCCTTATGTCATTATAGAGTGGACTCCAGTGACAGGCTAGTAGGACTTGGCTTTATTACCTTGGCCAGTTTTCCTTCAGGAGACTTCATCGTGCAATAATCATAGTTTCAGTGGTACATGGCTATAAGATTAAATTGGAAGAGACTGATTCTTCAGGTAGGTACCTGTCATGATTGACAGGTAACCTAGATTAGTCCATTCAGGGACAAGATAGCTCTTGTAGGAAAAATTCCTTAGTTCATCAAGCTGATGCACTGTGCCTCTGAGATGGCAACCAAGGGGCCATGTGACAGCCATCATACATGAACACAGAATGCTTAGAAACTGAGTTTTGGCAATCTGCTGGTATTCCAGCACTCTGAAATCTACCAATCTAAAATTCCACACGATTCTCTGTTTTAAATATCTAATTATTTTGTGACCTTAAACAAATACAGTTACTTGCTCAACAAACAAGCAGAAGACACCATGAACAAAACATTTTAGAATTTTCTGATTTTGAATAGGATGCTGATTTATAGTTAAAGCCTGTGGTTTCTTAGACTGGACTTGAACTCACCATTATCCTGCCTGAGTCTCCCCAGTGTTGGGACTGTGAGCATGAGCCACCATGCCCTGCTCAGGACCTGTATTTTACAGTGATTAGAATACAGAAATATCTCCCATTTCAGTCTCCAAGAATGAAATCAACTTTCTTAATTCCATCCACAAACTCAGGTCGCTGTCATTTCTATGCACTTCTCGAACAGATTCATACTCCCAACAAAGCTAGCAGCCCTCAGCCAGCTCCCTGGTAACGTCTATTTTACTTTCAACCTTTTGCCTTAAAGCAATTATCTCTTGCCTGTGTTCTCTTTGCCCTCTAGTTTTCTCTCTCTGTCTTTTCTGGATTTGTCACCCTCAACGCTCACAAAAATGATTTTCCTAGGACTCATGTAGAAACCAGGCATAATTGTGTCTGTCTGTTACCACAATTCTGGGGAGGCAGAGGCAGGAGGATATCTCAGACTGCCTGGCCAGACAGACTAGCTGAATTAGTAAGCTCCAAGATCAGCAAGACACCATGTCTCAATAATTATTTGATGGGAATTATTGCTGATGACACATGGTATAGACTTCTGGCCATCATAAACATGTACACACATATATTACATAAACTCACATACACAATAAAATGCCTTGATTTGTGGAAATGACTAGTAGCATAATTTCTTAGCGTGCAAAGACCTGAAGTTTCATTCTCAGTACCAAAATACATACACACATACATATAGGCAAAGTCTTGCAGCCATAAAATGTGTGGTAAAATAAACTCATAGTATCCTCAGTTTGCCACGTGATCATGTGACAGAGGTGTTACAAGCATGAACACTGTCACTGTGGCATTTAACTTATGTTTAAAAGCAAATCAAACTATTAACAACACACATTGGTAATACTTTCCACTTTCTCTACAAGTCCTTCCAAAATTCTTGGTCCCTATTACATATTGCAAAAATGTGTTCTCAGTGAACAATGCCTACTCTATTTCACAGGAGTTTACATTATCTTAAATTCAGTCAAAATGAATGTCAAATCATACATCATGAGAATCCTTTCTCTCTTCTAACTTGACTACCCAAGTGACATGACAGAATAATAGACAACCTACTTTGAAGTTTATATGAACAAGTTCCCTCTCTTAACCACATCAGGTTATTAGTTTCATTGTTTCATACAGGAAATCTGAAGCACTGCAATGGTATCACCAAGGACTCAGAGATAATTTATCTTCGTAGAATAAGAAAACAAACTTGAAGCTAATTTGAAAGAAAAATAAGAATATTGAAAGTTCAATATTACTTTTTGGTTTTTGTTTCTAAACTGCATGTTCAACAGCAACAGTTTAGAAATCTCATTTTGATAATGTAGGGTATCTTATTTAAACAACTGCAGATTTCCACATTTTCACGGGCAGGCTTAATAAGTGCTTGTCACTCTGGTGAGATAATTTTGTATTATAGCCTTCATGGTGGCTATGAGAGAAGAAACTGTTTTCACATTGATGTTTGCTTCAGGAGCATCATGCCAGCTTACAGCCTAGATTAGAAGTCACTGTAAAGTAAATTAAAGAATATTGATGGTATCAGACGAAAATTAACTATACTAACAAAGCTGCATTGTTCGGTAAACTAAAGAATACTCTTTGACTCAGAAAATATAAGAAATGTGAATTATACCTATATAAACATGTAACGTCAGTGCTTAAAAAAAGGTAAATGATATCTATATTGACATAAAAAAACATGCTTTAGGGATATAAGCTAAAAAACATTCAAGATCCTCAACCCTGTATAACTCATGATTTTTCCTGCAGTTTTTCATGATTATATTTGTATTATAATTTTTTTAATTAGTGTATATCGATTATATAAAATAATGTGATTGAGAATTATATTTTTTATAACTAGATAGTATCTACCAAGTTGTTTCAATCAATGTTTCTACCTATATAGAACATTTTCATTTATTTTTATGTGTATGTATGTGGTGTACATGTATGTGTGGTGTATGTGTGTGTGAGCACATACACGTGTGTTTGCTGGTGCTCATGTATCCTCATCCATAAAGAAGACAAAGGATGGTATTGGTTATGATCTTCCTCCTGTCTCCACTTATTTACTGCTTTAAAATCACACTGCTGAGGCAGAGCTCCCCATTTCCGGGATTCTAGGAGTCAGCTAGCCCTAGGGAACCCTATTATTTAATCTCAGTCAAGTTCTGGGATTTGCTTGGGTGCCATTTTGACCACCTCAGTTTTTAATGTGGATATTGGGGATCAGCACTCTGGTCCCCACATATGCATCATGAACATTTTATCTACTGAGCTTTTCCCATTTCTCTGAGCATTCAAATGTCTAAAAGCATGGTTAGGTGGAATAACTTTGTGAAGTTTGAAGGTCCTCGGAGATAAATTTCACCTTTCTTATTCTAAACACAAGAAAACAAAATCTAGATAAGCCTGAAAAACGAATCTAATGTTCACCCCAGGACTGATTCACCTGCAATCTGATTCTTTGGTTCTCTGAATCAAGCTAGAAAATCTCCATTTTTAATAAGAAAAACAACAGGCAATAATTATCAGAATACAAATTTATAATGATATACAGATAAAATGCTCTTAAAATATTAGTTTCAAAACTTCAAAATATTAGGACGCCATTATTAATATAAATGAATAGATTTGACAGCTGCATTTTTATCTTGTTTGAACCAAAAATAATATGATAGCTGCCTTATTCAAGTTACTGGCTATCAATTTGGGCAACTTGTAATATTGCAGATAATTAAAATTATAGCAAAAGTATTTGTCATATGTGACACTCATAAATATTAAAAATGCATAGAAATATTTGAAACAATTCTTGAAGCACCATGCATTTGATAAATAATGAAAGTACTCTCTAAACTCATTCCTTGAATATCCCCCTTTCCATTTGAAAACTTAAATCAAATCATGAAATTTCAAACATAGACAAATTTTGCACAATACTATGGACAGAAGGTGGCATATAATATAAATGTGCTGTTAGTCAGTTCTGCCATCCTTCTAGAAAACCGGACCCAACTACACATGGAGGCTCTAGTATAGCTTACCACTTTTAGGTATCAATTCATGAAGACTACTACCTAAATTATATATATAAATTTCAGAAATAAAAAAAATTATGCATATGAACATAGAAAATGTAGAACCCAGTTACAGAATGTAGGAGGAAAACCAGGCACAGTGAGGATTGATAGAGGAGGATAAATTTCTGCCCAAGAGTTTTTGACCAGACTAGAAACCTTACAAAAAATGACTCCTTCAAAAGTAATCTTTTTAAATTTGAATTTTTGAGATATAGTTTAGAGGTAGAGTGCTTGCTTTGAAATACAAATTCCTTAAATAAATCTCAAATATTATCTATTAAATACCTAAATATTATTTATTAAAAAATAAATTGTGAATATATATTTTTAAGCACTGTGCATAGAGGTCACATGACTGGTTAGTTTCCTGGCTGAGTTGATGACTATGTGCCAAGAACTAAGACATCACTGCCACTTACTTTAAAATAAAGTTCATTAGATTTACATTCTTTAAGAATTAATTAACTTTAGCTTTCTGTAATTTATGTATGGTATAAAAATTTAAAACTTTTTGACAGTTATAGTAATTCTTCTCTTAAAACAAACATTATACATTTTTACCAAAAAGTTTCTTTGCATCTGCATTATATAACTAAATAGTTTGTTGATAATCAAAGTGAAGATACAAACACTCACGGGTCCAGCTCAGCAGTATTGCTATCTCTGGGGCCCCATTCTGCCCCTCTGCACTGTCCTAGGGGAGAAAGGCAGGATCATGTGTTAAGACCACCGAAGGTCTTTAGGGGCAGTGGCATACACTGGGACCTAGCATCTTTTGCTCACAAACTTCCTTCATAAATAACTTTCTAAAAGACCTATCTGTGGCCTAGCTGGCCTAGGTCTGAAAAAACATGGGATAAATCCGGACTAGCTGAACATAGCGGACAATGAGGAATACTGAGAATTCAAGAACAATTGCAGTGGGTTTTTGATCCTACTGCACGTACTGGCTTTGTGGGAGCCTAGGCAGTTTGGATGCTCACCTTACGAGACCTGGATAGAGGTGGGCAGTCCTTGGGCTTCCCACAGGTCAGGGAACCCTGATTGCTCTTCGAGCAGATGAGGGAGGGGGAATTGATTGGGGGAGGGGGAGGGAAATGGGAAGCGGTTGTGGGGACGAGGCAGAAATCCTTAATAAATAAATAAATTTAAAAATAAAAAAAAAGACCTATCTGTGTTTCTATTTGAGGGATGCAACATTCAGGAATTTGTCCATGGTACTTTTCTGGGTTTGTTTATTACAAATTTGCTGGTAAGCAAAGAGTTACCTGTGACTATTACTTTCTGTAATATGAATAAAAATGATTCAGGGTTAGAATCTTCATTTTTGACCTTTGTAATATTCTTCTTGAGATATATATATATATATATATATATATATATATATATATATATGCTTCTTCCAATCCTCCACAGTGAAGTCTCTCATCAAGGTTCTGCTTTGCTTTGCCATTTCTTCGGCGGTGTTTTTCCATTTGAGACTTTCAGCTTCACTCTGATTTTATGGGGCAACCACTGTTCACATAGGATTCTCTGTGAAGCTCTTTGTGTTTCAGTTTCCAAGATTTAAATTCTCCTGTTATCCTGTCCATTCTGAATTCTTCATCCCCCCACCTAAGCTTACCTGGCAGCTAAATCGATAGGAATATACTTTTACACATGGCCATGGTGCTCACTGTTGACCAAAAGTTGTTACATCCTCTTTAACTACAGTGATTCTAAGCTGGGGTTTTCAGACTTAAAGATAATTTAATCCATCTGGAAAGATGGCTTGGAGAGTAAAACATGGGCTGTATAAGTGAGAGGACTTAAGTTTATACCCCAATCATCCACATAACAAAATGTCCAAGTAGGCTTTGTAGGTTACCTGTTTGAAGGTTACCTGTTATTTCAGGGGAGCCAAGAAAGCTCCACAATAAACTGGCTAGAAAGATCAACTCTATTGTACCAGGGGACTCTGATTTCAAGTGAGAGACCCTGCCTCAACATATAAGGTGGAAAATGATCCAGAAGATGCTGCACTTCTACCTCTGACCTCTACAAACACGTGCACATGCACCCCGCATACAATCTGAACATGCACATCTGCACACACTTAATAATTTTGTTACCATAGAAGGTTATATAGCTTCGCAGTAATATTAAGAGCCACACAACTGCCGGGCGGTGGTGGCGCATGCCTTTAATCCCAGCACTCGGGAGGGAGAGGCAGGCGGATCTCTGGGAGTTCGAGGCCAGCCTGGTCTATAAGAGCTAGTTCCGGGACAGGCTCAAAGCTACAGAGAAACATTGTCTCGAGAAACCAAAAAAAAAAAAAAAAAAAAAAAAAAAAAGAGCCACACAACTTAAAAACAAAGAGGTGCATCTTTATATGGAGATGGCATCACATTCCTCTAAATATTCTCAATTAAAATATAGTACTTGCATCTCAATATTACAGAAAAGGAAGACTGAATTGAAATCTTACTGAAAGGAAAGGAATTTTCAAGTGTCATGGGTGATTTTCTGTCTCCCTTGTGTTCTGATAGCCCCATGATGGGCAGGAACAAAGTAGCCATGGTATAAACTGCCTTTGTTTATAAAGTAGTTCAATTTAAATGTATTTCTCGATTTTTGCATGCCATTTCTTATATATATTAAGTAATCTCTATCTTCAGGAATACTTTTCAATATATTCAAATTCTTGCTTTTAACATATCAGATTGTTCATTCTAAGATTAGCTTCAAATTAATTTTGATTTACCACTAAAATATCAAAAGCAATTTGGCAAATGAACTTGGAAGACTGTTACGAATTAAGCCTTAAAAGTCACACCAAAGACATCTGAACTGTGGCTATGAAAGCAGGATAATACTTTTCAACCACATTCATCTTTTCAGAAGGGGGAGAAAAAAAAATAGAAAGATGCCAGCTTCCCAAGATGCAGACCCTGAGAGCTAGCACATCAGTCCTTTTAAAGAAATTACTAGCGTGCTGTTTGGTTTACTGTCTCCCACCTTGCATTTTACAAACTGTATCAAAGCAAGGAGTGTAACAGCTCCAATTTCTTTCACAGCAGCTGCACCATGTGAGAAAAATTGACAGATTAACTAGAAGAAAGCCTCCAAACTACCGTAAACTATGACTGTCCATTAGAAGAGAATTGCAAGCCAAAAAAAAAAAACACAAAGGAATGCCTTGATGACTCACTGCACTGTGAGCCATAGGGTAGGATAATCTTTGGCATTGTGTGTGCAGGGCACAAGTGCAATCCAAGAGCAACAGCCTGACCTCCATCATCGCTTAACAGGGCAGGGAACCCGGACTGCTCTGTGGACTGGAGAGGGAGGGGGAGAGGAGTGGGGGGAGGGGGAGAAGGGTGGGAAGAGGGGGAGAAGGGTGGGAGGAGGGGGAGAAGGGTGGGAGGAGGGGAAGGGAAATGGGAGGCTGGGAGGAGGTGGAAACTTGTTTTTTGTTTATGTTTTTTTTTTCTTTTCGCAAAAAAAAAGAATAACTCAGGGTAAGAATTAAAAAAATAAAAAAAATGGAAAGTAAAGGGGAAAAAACTGAAGTTGAAAAGTAGTTGTTGATTTTCGAGTTTATTTTGGTTATTATAGTAGCAACTATCTGCATGCTTGTGTCTAGAGCAGACTTTGCTGTACAGATGCGGTTCTTAATAAGTTAATAACATTGAGCTAATGCAACACCAACTATATCCTAAATATACTGCACTGTTGACTGAATTCACATTTGCAAGCCTGCCTTCTTCAGGAAACTGTGTCAGGTCTAGATTCAAGGGCATCACTAAGCCTTGCAAACTTGAAATGTTCTTCAGAAATACTTGATACAGGCTCCATACAAAGACACCCAGGAAATAGTACTGATAGCAAGAACCTGACTTCAGAGAGAACAGAGTATTTGTTTATAAATACTACCTAAGTAAAAAGATAGTCAGGAAAATGCATGTTTTGGTCTGTGTGTGATGAAAGGAAGGTTGAAGAGGAAGAAGGTATGCAGATAGAGAATGAGTAACTCATACTTGCTGTAATCTGTTTGGGAGGCTGATGCAGGAGGAATAGTAGTATAAGGCCTTCTCAGGCTAGAAAATGCATTCAAGCACAAAATGAGTAGCTTAGTGAGACACTATCTTAAAGTAAAGCTAGAAGTAGACTGTGTGACATGGATCAATGGTGGTGGTGTCCTTGCCTAGCATCAAGACCCTAGGTTTAATTTCTAGTTCTGGAGGTAAAAATGGTGAAAAGGGAATGAGACAAGAATCACATTTAAAAATAAAAGGAAAACTAGATAAAAAATGAACTTAATTGGTATTCACAAATAGTCTCCATCACTAGACATTTCAAAGAAATTCATGATGAAATACTATTTTCAGAAGTCAGTTGTAGTGTGCACATTGCTGGGGAGACATGATTTGGTTGTGCTGTACACTATGTGGATAAAATGAATAATAAACCACATCACAACAAACAACAGCTTATGCCTCTGCTTTCATGAGTCTCTTAATGAAGAGACTGTTGCACCATTTGTTAATAAATTTACTTTTAAACTGTATGTTCAAAGTATTTAATTACCAGATACCTATAATTTGAGAGTCCCCTCCCTTACTCTCAAAGTCTAATTTGAACTTCCGTAATTTTATAAGACAAATAAAGTATATATCCTTCAAATAAATTTTAGATGAGGTGTGTCTTAAAAACCATACTTTGCTGTCTAACAGATGAACTGATGCAGAAATTTGAGAATCCCTCTGAATAAAAAGTCTCTCTATTCTGAATTGTTTGATGCATACGTATTAGCATTTCCCTATATGTTCTACTACCACAGTCACATTATGAAGCAATGATTTGTTTATTTTCAGTATCCTAAGATAAGGATGGGAAAGAGGAAGCCATATGCATGGTGAAATGATAACTCACACCTTTAAAACCAAATACAAACTATGGGAGACATGAAAGAAGGCAGGTTTTCTTTCTTAATCGTGAGATTGAGAATGGCATTGTATTAAAAATACGAGAACAGTCAAATTCAGTGGGCTTTTGACAAAATGATATTTGTGACTTAATTTAAATTCTCCTTAAAATATATTCATACATTCAACATTTATACCATGTTAAATGTATGTTCATGGAGACATGATTTTAAATATGTTGAAGGTCTGTCTTTATTTTTAAATAAAATTAATTGCATGTTTACAAGTCAATAGCATTAAGCCACAGTTTGTAAATGGGGCCTCTAATAATCACACAAGTTAAATGGTTTATTCATATTAATAACTGAGAATTTCGAAGCCTGAATGTAGGCCTTATCGTGTTTCTACAATATAAGAAAATAAACTGGTTTTCAATGAGCTAGCTCAGGGAGCAGCTAGATAAACATTATTTTCATAATAAAGTACATGTATTAAATTTTATTACAAAAAAATCATGTATATTTTTTGCCAAAAATTTGAACTCGAAAAAAAATTCTAGGTTCCATGGCACATGAACGTAATCTTAGCGCTAGAGAGATAGAGGATGTGTTGCAAGGGCAACACTCCTTCATTGCTGACGGGACTGCAAACTTGTACAATCACTTTAGAAGTCAATATGGCAGTTCCTCAGAAAATTGGTAAGCAATCTACCTCAAGACCCAGCTAGCTATACTTCTCCTTGGCATATATCTAAAGGCTGCTCCCTCATACCACAAGGATGACTGATCAACTATGTCCATAGAGCTTTAATAGACAGAAACTGGAAATAACCTAGACATTTCTCAAATAAGAGTGGATAAAGAAAATGTGGTGCATTTACACAGTGGAGTTTTATTCAGCTGATAGACTTTGACTTGTGCTTTATTCAGTTATACGGTTTAATTTTTATTAACTTGTGCATGTGTACACTTCAAATAGCATGAGCTATTTGAAGATGTCAAGAACTAATTTTAGAATTTAATTTTCTCCTTCCATCATAAATTCCTAGGATGGAATTTAGGTTACCAACCTATCATAGCAAGCGCTTCTACCTGACCAGTCATGCCTCTTATCTGGTCTTAAGTTTTATTTTTTTATGTTCTCAATATCACACATATCTCTAGTTTCAACCATGCATTCTCATCACATCTATAGATTTCACTTCTTCATGAAAATAATACACATGCCATATATCTGAACATGAAAAAGAGACACAAAATCAGCCTGTTCAATATTCAAGTGTTTCTAAAATATCTGCTTTGGGTCAATTTATTAGGAACACAGGATATTCTACTTTTGAAAATAATTGTATGTATTAAATTTTAAAATTTTGTCTTTGTAATTAGAATTTGATTAATAATATAAAACACAAATATTTCACTAGACACCGACAGTTTGCAATTATGGTACCTTTCGGGCCACTCCATAAGTCACATGGGAAATCATGAATATCTCACTACATCGCTTTCAAGATGTGACAAGATGGACTTCTTCCTGACTCAACACGGTGAGAATTTTTCACAAATCTTTACAGTAAACTTTACAGAGTTTAAGAACTTAAGATAGGTAGTAGTCCCATAGAACACACATAAAGACATCAAGATAAACATTGATATACTTTATATTCATATTCTAAGTTCCTTCGTGACTGGAGGTGTATGCCTACTCTAATTATTCAGAGAGATGAAAGTGATTAATATAATTGATTACTTTTGAAATGTTCATGAAGCTGGAAGGAATTGTTAGAGCTAGACACTGGGATTAAGTTTTTTACCCAGCTGTGTTTTCTGTCACTCCCACCTCCATTTCACTGTTCACAGAAATGTGTCTCACATCAGGAAAGCACAAAACTACCCTGCACTAGTTATTTTCTGCAAAGCTATATCCAAACACTGGACAGAAGGAACTGAAGGGAGGAGAAGTGCATGCTGGTTGCAGTTTCAGTGAAAAGTCAACCATGAATTGCACTTGGAGTGTATGGTAAGTGGCCCTCACATCTAAGTAGACAGAGCAAAGAGAGTCTGACTTGAAGAAAGGAGGGCTTTAGCCTCAGAAGCCTGACTGTGGTCACTCTCCTTCATCAGTCATGTGTACTGCCCCAAAGTTTCTTTACAATTTCTAAACAGTCCTAGCAGCTGGAAATCACATGTTCAAATACAAGCTAGGGGTGGACACTTTGTATTCAAACAGATGACAACTAGAATAATTATTTTTTAATTACAAAAAGAAATACAATATTTATTATTTCCTTTTATTGTAAAACGAATCATGTACTAGGGATAAGTACTGGTTCTACTGTCAGTGTCCCCACTAAAAGCCCAAGCCACTCAACTGTCACCCTAGTGAATGACTGGTTTTTTGTAACCCATTCCCTATGGAGGGATACTTTTCTCAGCCTAGATACATGGGGGAGGGCCTTGGTCTTGTCTCAAGTAATATGACTGACTTTGTTAACTCCCCATGGGAGGCCTTACCCTTTCTAAGGTGTGGATGGATGGTGGGATAGGGGAAGGTAGGGGGAGTGAGAGGAAGGGAGGGAGAAGAACCTGGGATTGGTAAGTAAAATTTAAAAAAAAGATCATTTTTAAAAAAATAAAAATAAAAACTTTAAAATATTTATTTCATCAGCATTCTCTGTATTCTTAGTTTTACTGTACCTGTTCTATGAGTATTTGTAAGATCTTTGCTGCTTATACCAGATACAGTCTTAACTAAGAACATTATAAATCTGGAGACTAAAGACTGTCTTAGAAGTTTCATCTTTAAATGAAGGGCAATGATGGAGGAAGGTCATTGGTTAAAAAAAATAAAGAAACTGCTTGGCTGGTCCTCATAGGTTAGAACACAGGTGGGTGGAGAAAACAGAGCAGAATGCTGGGAGGAAGAGGAAGTGAGCTCAGACTCGACAGCTCTCCTCTCAGGAGCAGACGCCTCAGAGAGACGCCATGCTCCCGGCTCCTGGGCAGACACACGCAATGAAGCTCCAACCCAGGATGGACGTAGGCTAGAATCTTCCCGGTAAACACACCTAGCTTTGCTACACAGAATATTAGAAATGGGTTAGTCCAGGTGCGAGAGTTAGTCTAGAAGAGGCTAGATAGAAATGGGCCAAGCAGTGTTTAAATGAATACAGTTTGTGTGTTGTTTTTCGGGCATAAGCTAGCAGGCGGCTGGGGTGTTGGGGATGCAGCCCCACTGCTCCTATTACTACAGGGCAAAGTTTTTAGAAGAAAATAAAATTACTTGGAAAACATTTCAATTCAACTAGGTTCCACATATGCAATTTTACAAATAATTATGTAATTAAACAATCTCCAAAGTGTTCTAAATGTGTTTAAGCTTTTTTTTTTTCCATAACAAGCTAGCTGTGTGGATAGTAGATCAAGTGCACTCTACTGAAGATGGTTCCCAGATAAGAGACAGGAAGAAAGCATATTGAAATACCTTCCCTGCTGAGTGACCAAAAGGAACATTGCTTCAGTTATTAGTTCTCACAGGTGCACAACTAAACTTTCTGTCAACACTGATTCAAGTAACACTTTGTGTTCCTCTTTTACTTCAGATGATTAAAAGTAGATTGGCAAAGACATTACAAGCTACAAGAGAAAAAAAACTCAGTGGTTATAGTAGTAGGGAGAGATATTTTACTGTTTCTTGTCAAAGGTGTTCCCATTTGTTGTATTTTGTCTATGTTTCGAAAGAAAATAATACAGCAAATTAAAATAAACATAATGTTAAAATTCAAATTCAAAGTACTGCCGGTTGATAGAAAGACCATAGGCAAGCATATTTCAAGTAGAATCTATCATCTATCATCTATCTATCTATCTATCTATCTATCTATCTATCTATCTATCTCTATATAGAGATAGATATTTCATCCACACCATCTACAAACCACTGATTTCTCTAAAGACAGTGACTCATTGCTGCTACTGTTTGCCAGGATCAACTGAATTAGGGATAAGGATAAAGCCTTCAATTAGAAAAACATTGCACTTTCCCAGATCTAGTAAGAAACTGATGTTATTCAAAGGAGGAAGCAAGCTGCCTTTTTTTTTCTTTTTCATTTCCATTTGCTTCTTTTTATGATAATTTCATTGCAGGCTATGTTTCTTAGCTATTATTATTTATTATTTAAAAAGAAACAAGAGTGTTAAACAATAGGAGTATAAAGTCAAGGGAGACTTTTGTTTATAAATCAAATGTGAAATTTTCAAAACACATCTTGTGCTTTGCAAGATAGGCTAAGCAGCTATCATTAGAATGTTTACAAGTTTGATGCATTACAGAACTTTCTATGGAGCACTTTTCTGTATTTAATTGTGATTCATTAATTTCTTCAAAATAATTATAAATAGGAGAGGAATGTGTCTTAGTAGAAGGTTAAAAAGCTATCCCATATAGAGTTATTCATTGTAACTTTAGTATAAATAACAAATAATACATAAATTCTCATACACTTATCATGCCACATGACTAAGCAAGAATTCATTTGTAAAAGTGAGCAATCAATACTGTATATTAGGCTAAATATTAGCTATCGTAGATGGCATAAGAGACAAAAATAAGGGTGATGTTAAGATGGAATGGAATGTTGTTTGGTTGACAAAATTGGAAATGCTGACCCTTATGCCATAAATGTCTCTCCAATAGCCCTGTAAATCACAGAGAACATTACTTTTAGGGAAAGCAAATGGCAGACATTCTACATTATGACAAAGTGATTCTACCATACACACATTGTACTGAATGAGAAAAATTCATTTTATAGACCAAGGTGTTCCATGCCACAGTCACAGTTTAAAAAAAAAAAGTTAACCTGCAAAGTGGAAGATTTAGGATGATCAAGGGTATCCATATTATTTTATAGAGGAATAAATAAACAGAAGCCTGCGAGAGTGGAAGACTTGAAATGCACTCAGCAAAGCAGGGGGTAAGCCATGTCATCTGAGTGATATTACCGCACTCTTTCCTTTGCTACAAGTTCTTATCATGAGAACGTATTTCTACTCATTTATACATTTTGTTTCAACATTTCTAACATTTGAAGACTCTTGGGAGTGTCTGATTGGAGGCTGATGAAATTTTTATGTATTTTAGCTGGTAACGGAATAAACCGAGTTTTAAAGAGAGACAAAAATATAACTTCTCACTAGAAAGCATTCAATACCAGTGCGGTTTTAGTCTATTTTTACACTGTTTTACAGACATAAAAGATTTATGTGTGCAAAAATGTAAGCACAGACTTCAGGTGTGTCTAAGACCTAATATATTTGGGAAACAACATAAGTGTGTGCTTTTTACTCCCTTTGCCCATTAAAGATAGATCATTCAATAGTAATATTTGAAAACTTTGCTGGTTTGAATTGACTCTCTCAAAGTCCTGATAAAATTTAACTGCCATAGAGACAGTTCTGGGAGGCATGATTTTAAGAGGTGACTTAGCTCTTATGATGAATAGACTCCATTATAATTAAAATCCTTTATAAATGGAAGTGAGTTTGGCTCCCTTGGCATTCTCTTGTGCTGTGCCTATACTGGCACATGCCTCTCAAATATTGTTATAGTGTCCTTAATCAGGGCTTTTAAGTATTTTTTTTCTTTCTGCTCAAAGGAATGGGATCTATCTCTGATCTTGGGTGGAAACCCAATATTCTAAGCTATTGAAAAAATAAGAGTTCATCCAACTAGATAATTGATGTGGGAGTGTCATATCAATTTGTTGCTTTCATTGGTTAATTAATAAAGAAACTGCTTGGCCTGATAGGTTAGAATATAGGTGGGTGGAGTAAACAGAACAGAATGCTGGGAGGAAGAGGAAGTAAGGCAGACACCATGCCTTTCCTCTCCAGAGCAGATGCGATGAAGCAAGCTGCCAGGTCAGACATGCTGAATCCTTCCCGGTAAGTCTGGTGCTACACAGATTACTAAATATGGGTTAGGCAAGATGTGAGAATTAGCCATTAAGAGGCTAGAACTAATTGGCCAAGCAGTGTTTACATGAATACAGTTTGTGTGTTGTTATTTCAGGTATAAAGCTAGCCGGTGGCTGGGAGCTGGAAGGTGGGAAGCGGCCCGCAGCTCCCTCCTCAGATAATCACCTGATAGGTCCTGCTTGGAGACTAATGTTACCTTCTTTAGTACTTTGTTGGTTTTTGGTTGTTGTCTTGGTTTTGTCACACTTTCTTTGAAGCTTTTCTACTTTTTCCATGGGATTATTCACTGCATCTCCATGCCTAATGTAGAAGAGAAAGCCTTTTTTCCCCCTCTTCTTCATTTTCTTCTTTCAGGAATCTGTTGATGTTGACAGCTTGCTTGCCCTGTAGCTTTTATTTTAAACTCGAATAAAATTTGCCTTGAACATGCTCCTGAGTCCATCCCAAAACTGTTTTTAAAACAAGACAAAGAAACTAAAGCTGGGATGTCAACTTTCCTGGTAACATGTGGTATCCAAGAAGGGCTAACCAAATTTCCAGTAACAGCATGATACCCTCTTCTATGATGAAATGCATTAAGAAGGTTCTCACGAGAAGTAGCCTTTCCACTATGGACTTCCCAGGATTCAAAACTAAAACAAATTAATTTTGTCAAAATTAGCCATCATGTACCATTCTGTGGTAGCAGAATATAAATAAAAACAGAAATATTAAAGATAAAGGAGCTGCAAAACAATAAAATAGTTTGATCAGTTGATACACAAGA
Organism: Microtus oregoni; assembly: GCF_018167655.1. Classification (NCBI taxonomy): domain Eukaryota; kingdom Metazoa; phylum Chordata; class Mammalia; order Rodentia; family Cricetidae; genus Microtus; species Microtus oregoni. Next base: position 46,938,251 of record NW_024543061.1, on the reverse strand, counting down.
AGATAGGGTACACTGAAATGCCTTTATAAATTGATAACAGTTACCTAAGACTGGTAGAATATACATGTCAATTCCTTGCCAGGCAACTGCCTGGGTTTCAAGAATGTCAGTGAGAATGGAAAGGTATATTGAATAACAAACAGAAGAGAGATAATTCACAAACAGCATGTCTTATATGAGACCATACTTAGCAGTAAATACATTAAATGTAATTTTTCACTGAAATTAAAGTATAGATATTTGTAACATGAATTAACATGATACACAATTGATACACATGCTATATACAGGGAACTAGATAAGGTCTAAAAACACAAATAAGCTGAAAATAGAAAGCTAGAAAGGGAATGTCACTGGTTTACTAAAAGAGACAGGTCAGCAAGCAAAAGAGAGTTGAACTAATAGTATTTATATCAAGCCCCAATACTCTAAGCCAGAATATTAGAGGTGACAGAAACACTTCTGTTAATAGGCAAATCTTCCCCAGGAAAATAAAATTATTATAGACATATACACAAATAAGAATTGACATCTGAAATATATAAATGAATACTCAAAGAACTGGAAGAAAATATAGAACATACAATAACAATAGTTGAAATTTTTTATTAATTTTCAGCAGTGGTAAAAAAATTGATTCATCTATCAGGATACAAGGGACTTTCTAGACACTATATACACTGTAGAATATTTATGGTACATGCCACTCCAAAACCCATTATGTGCATTCTTCTCAAATGTGTAAGAAATATTGCTGTGGTAATACTGTATAATATTTTATGAAGAAAATGACTATGTGTAAAATAAAAAATCATTTACTAAAGGGTTTTTATATGAGATCACAAGACGAGGTTCATTTAGACCAAATGTACTTAAATTATAAAAAATTCTGTTCTTTTATCATTAAATTAGAGATAAAGACCATTATTAAATCCATATAATTTTCAAATTCATGGTAGGTAAAGATGTTATCTATAAATACTAAGGAGTCAAAGGGGAGAGAAGGGGATTAATTTGAGATAATGAAAAAAATGAGACGATATGCTGAAAACTTAAATGTAACTGAATCAGTGTTTGGTGGGAAATGGAGTGCTGCTATTTTCTATATTTAAATTAAAAAGCCCAATCACTGCCCTATTCCTATGTCAGAGGACTCTAAAAATGTAAAAATACAAACAGAAATGACTAAGGAAGCCGTTAGTCATTGAAATGATCTTACTGCTGGTGTTTAGCTAAGTCATCCTGACAGCCAAGCTGCCCTCTGTGCATTTACATGTGTAACCATAGATCAATGCTTTTTCGGGAACAATCAGAAAGGTTTCCCTTGGCATGAACAGCAGTGAGTGCAGAGAAGCATGGCTTCTCAAGGTACTGAGAGTGAGTGAGGGCTGAGGGCTGAAGTCTAAGCTGGACTCTCCCTACAACCACTCTAAGGCTGTGTCATTGTCGTGAATGAGGGAGTAGAAAGAATACAAGGGCCAGAAGATAGAGAGAAGGGCTACTTGAGGATTCTAAAGCAAGAAAGTTGTGAATAAGTTTTTACTGATCCCCATATAGGATCAGTTTATCTTTTCAACTGACAGACTCCCCCCCTCTATTAATAGACTTCATTCTCTATCAGACTTCAAAGATACTCCTTGCTATTCTGGATAGCCCACTATCCAGACCAAAACAGTAATTTTTTCCACTGATAACTAAGACATCTATGATCACTCCTTCCCATTAATACACTGAGTTTTCTGAGTTTCAGTGTAAAACTCAGAAAATGCTGACAAGTCTGAGTGTATGATGAATACAAACACACAGACAGGTGGTGAATGAAGATGCACTGTCTACCAAGTACAATCAGAAATCATTTTTCTGCCCTTCTCATTGTCTCTTAATCTCTTCTGAGTACCAGTTACTCATTAATGTCTTTTTGTGAATCAACAGACATCTGCCCGATAGATGCCATTGACACATATTTACTTTTATCTATTGTATTTGATATTTTCAAAAGTTATGACCTTGCCAGACTGTTCCACTGAATGACAATGGTATTAAGACACCTACCAATGATTACAACTGAGGAGCCTGTCATGTTTACTCTGAGTGTTCTACAAGCAAGCCAGAGATACGCAGCATTAGACATTACTTGGTTGGTGGGTTACATCACATAAAGTGATAAAATCAATCTTTAGCTTTTATTATTTTCCTAATTACCTGTAGTAATAAGGGCGGTGGGTCTGAGTCCCCAGCACCCCGGCTGCCTGGCTCGGCTAGCTTATGCTCCGAAATAATTACACGGAAACTGTATTCTTTTAAGCACTGCTTGGCCCTTTAGCTCTAGCCCTTATTGGCTAATTCTGATATCCCGATCAACCCATTTCTAATAAACTCTAGCACCAGTCTTACCGGGAAGATTCTAGCCTATGTCCATCCTGGGTCAGATCACGTGCGTCTGCCTGGGAGCTGGGGGCATGGCATCTCTCAGAGGCGTCTGCTCCAGAGAGGAGAGGTGTGGAGTCTGAGCTCACTTTCTCTTCCTCCCAGCGTTCTGTTCTGTTTACTCCTCCCACCTATCTTCTAACCAATGAGGGCCAAGCAGTTTCTTTTTATTTAACCAATGACCTTCCTCCATCAGTTACCAAACCCAAGAGTGTTTCACTTAAATTAATTGTGAATTCAAGCAAGATGTTAAGCATTTTACTCAAAGGAATAGGACTTCCTTTCCTTCCATCGAACTACCTTTAATCTCAATCAATGTCAAAGACAATTTAAAACTAAAAAAAAAAAAATAAAACCTAGTAATATGATCAGGTTGAAGACATGTTTCAATGAGCATAAATGGTGTTGATTAATAATAAAACTAATATTTTATGATGTGGCATTTCTAATGTATGACAAATTTCTTGAAATGTATCAATGTACCTTAGAAGCACAAAGTTGAGGATTAGAATGAAGATATATCACTATTACATTAGGCATTTATTAGGGTTTTAAATTTGAATAAATAAATATGGTCATATAAATTTGAACTTTCAAAGAAAGCATTCTGATACAGAAATATTCTCCTTTAAATGCATCTCTCCACAATGTGAAGAATATGTCATGTCACTGAAGATCTTTTCTTATACTATTAAATCAACAGCACATCAAGAGACATTTGAAGTGAGTATCACTATATATGACACTTACTATGTAGTCAAAATAAGCTACAAGTATTAGAAGTCAGACAGCATCCAGCCAAAGCCACCATTGTTAAATTATTTCTGAAAAAGCAACATACACAAAGTTGCTAAAGGACCACACACAGTACACACTGAAATAATTGATATTAATAAAGTCACTTTAGGACAAATGAACTTATAAATAAAGCATCCCAGAATACCAATGGGTGTTTTCCCTTTGGGGGCAAAGTGACAACCATCTCACATCTACAGTAGGCACTGGTCTCTTTATCTTCAACTTCTTATAATGAGATAGACACGGTTTATGACCAGGACCTGCCTCTAAGAATTTTATGCCAGGAAATTGAACAGAGGAGATAGGATTTTGTTCTAAAAGTTAGTGCTATTATGTCTCTAATGCATCCTTAAATCCTGAAAGTAAGACCCCCCCCATTTTTAATATTCATTTCGAAGTTATATAAGGTTTAAATTCTTTGGTTTTATAAAGTCAAAGTTAATAGTGTTTTCCCTTACCTGCTTACTCTATAAATTTATATCATAAAGGAAAATGTAATCAGCAATGAACTCAGTTCCAATTTAGATGGGATAAAAATACAGATTTGTGCTTATTAAAAAAATGGTTCCAGATATACCTCACACATCAATTTCAGTCTATAGGTTTGAAGTTACTGATAGTTTCTGTCAAGTAGATTACTAAGCCAAGGAAACTGGAGCACTGTTTAAAACACATTTTTCATAGTGCTAATTATTTATTCATGTTACAGTAGTCAGACAAGCACACAGAGAATGACAAGGACCCAGGAGAGGGGCTTGAAGCCACCTAGTACATTCTAGTCTGGGGTCTGATGTGTTCTCTTTCAGAATGTGTGTCTGAGTCAGTCAAACCCAATCCTCACACTGCTGTTCAAACAGCTCTTCATTATTCCCCAAAGTACTTGCCTGCTTTTCTGTGATTATGATTTCGGCTCTAGGCTGATAATCAAACTTCTTAGAAATCAAAAGGAATAAAACATAAGGTGAAGCTATTAAAAACCAGCCATCAACAGAAAAGGTCAAGGCCTGTAGCATAAAAAAAGAAGATATATACGTATTTTCTTTGATTTATTTTTGGTAAAGAATAGAACCGTTTACAACCACATTTTCTTTGATTATAAGTAAAGTACATTACAACATTTCTTAATTCAATTTTCTCTAGCATCTATTGTGTTTAGTAAAATGCTTAAATGTCAAGTGGATTTATAAAAATGTATTTATAGCTTCATCAGGGGACAATAGAGATTATTCCTAAAGAGATATAGTAGAGCCCATAACAATCTAAGTTGGTATGGATGTTGTTTTCCTCCCTATCATATAGTTAGGATTTGTTCACAAAATATTGCTTAATTCTACAATAATGGCTCCTAAAATATGCCTGAATGTGTTTGAGATCTTATCACTATTATCTTACAGCTAACATTCAATGCGAGAACACACGGTGGCTTCAGGCATTTCTCCATAAAATGTATTTTTAGAAAGCTCAAGGACATAGAAAGAAAATGCTTTCATACAAATCAGGATTTAGGGAATGACAAGAGCAGTACTTTGAAAGTGATCATCTCTTTGGCATATCCTGTAGGTGAAACATGAACAGAAAACCCACAAGATAAGACCTCATTCTAATACTAGGTTTCTCTAGCAAATAATTTGTTAAAATGTGAGAAACTGTTACTGGAGACATGGCTCAGTAGTTAAGAGCACTGGATTCTCTTGCAGAGGTCCTAGGTTCCATTCCCAGCATCTCATAGTTGCTCACATCCATCTGTAAATCCAGTTCTCATGAATCTGAATCCTTCTGGCCTTTAAGGGTACTGCACACATATGGCACACATAAATGCATGCAGAATGAAAAATACTCATAAACATAACCTAGTCATACACATCTTTTAAAATATGGATGACTTATGAGCTAAATATAGTTTGATCCTATTCCTGGCTAAAATAGAAAGAGCAAAGTGTCATAAACTAAGTAGTTATTTCCACTACTTAGGCTCCAAATAAACATATGATTCTGGATACAATTTCCAAGGTTCTGGGTTTCAAGGAGGTATATTGCTTATGATGAGAAAAGGGCAAAACTTCCCAAGTGATACTTTCTTTTATTCTAAGATTTACAGACAAACAAATCTAACTTTAACCTTCAAAACATTATGTAGACATGGTTACTTAATCATTAAATGATATAAGTAAACCTGATTTTTCAAATTATAAACTATTGAGAATATTTTTATTAGATAACTTAATCAGTTGAATTGTCTATAATACAAATTAAAATTTTCCACTTAATACAAAATGCCCTTCACTTATTACAAGGAGCCCACAAATAGCCTATGCCCTAGTTTGCTTTCTATTGCTGCGATAAAAAAACATAGACCAAAAACAACTTGGGGCAGGAAGAACTTTGTCTTATCCTGCCTACGCCATCATTTAGGGGGCTTGTTTTTTTTAACTTTATAGATCTTTTACAGATGCATTGTAGCTCGTATTCTGTGCTTTATGGGATTCCTGGGTATACTATAACCTCTATGTATTTATATATTTCTTATGCTTTTTCTTTGATTTTTTTCTTCTGTTGTTTTTTTTTGTCTTTCTTTCACTATTCTGGTTAGTTTTCATCTTATTTTATTTTATTTTTATTATTTAGTTGCCTTTTTGTTTTCTAAGGTAAGAGACAAAAAGGGTGTGGATTCTGTAGAAGGAAACTGGGTAGGATATCAAAGGAGTTGGAGAAGAGGAATCTAATATTAAAAGAAAAATGTACTTTCAATAATAGAAAAAAAAAGTAATCCATTTCACTTCCAGAGAAATGTGGGCTGAATTTTAATTTGACTGAGAGATAACAAGAGTAGTAATATAAAATAAAACTTTCATTTGTGACATCTTTTAATCATACAAAATATGTGTTTGAAAGTGTTTTTCTTGCTATATTCTCCTGTAAGAATTAGTTGTATGCATCTGTTAATCCACTTAATATTTAATTCCATCAACACCTCTTTAGTGTTTTCTGTAGTGAGTGTTTTTCTATCATGAAGTATTCTTCACTCAATATGTTAGCCTAAATTTCTCAAATCTTATAGCTTAAATGCATGTGTATGTCAATTAAAAATAAAATATTGTCTTAGTATACTATAGAGTATTTAATAAGCCCAACCTCTGTTGGACATTATCTGGTTATAATTCAATAAACTCAGAGTTGTTGGAAATTTTATGCGGACTTAAGGCAATAATCACAGAAGGAAATAAAGTTCTATTCAGCAACCCAAGTTGGTCTCCAAGTCACAGGAGTCCCCCTGTCACAGCTTCTCAAATTCTGGGACCCTAGGTTTGAACAACTATGTACTGGTTAGCAACATCATTACAAGCTCGCTTTGAAATATTCTGTAGTTTTAAAAGGAATTACTAAAGAATCCAGATTTGACTATTGCCTCCCTCTATTCTACAGTGATTTATAAAGATGACTTGATATTATTCTGAAGAAAATTTAAAAATAAAACTGTATTTAAGTGTTTGTCCTTTTTAGATATAAATTATGAAGCATCTTGTATATTATAATATGTGCAAATAAGATATTTGATACTACACAAATCTAGAAAATTCTTACTAACAAATCTCTTGAATGATGAAAATTAGGGTCTCCAACTAAATTTGTATTTTGACATAAACATTCATTTTGACAATAGCATTTCTAGGTACAAATAACTTCTTTGAAAATACTCATGCATTGCAAAGAAAATAAAGCCTATAACTAAGGCTTGGAAAGTGGTTTCTTTAATTGCCACACTTCCCTGTGCAACCATCTTCCACTATAGTCAATCATGTTTGGAGAAGAGCAAGCAAAATGGCTTCATTGGTACTCTACCTTTCTAATTCATGATCCTTTAATATAGTTGCTCATGTTGTGGTGACCCCAATCATAAAATTATTTCATGCCACTTCATAACTATAAGTTTGTTGTTGTTTTGAATTGTGATGTAAGCATTTGTTATTCAGTCTCCTAATAAGTCACTACCCATGGTATGAGAATTCTGGCTTAGAAGAAACTCAAGGAACTTTTAAACTACCCAAATGAAAGCCTCTTCCCCCAGCAAAATCTGAATGATCAGCTTTCCCTAAAATACAATATCTTAGGTCACTACAATTATAGTTTTGTTTCATTTATAACAGCAGAAAGTAATAGCTTATATCAAAAACACATATGCATTGTGATCCTTCAATATGTGAGGACTATTTGGCATTTATTCTTTTCTTTTAATTTATAAAATCTCAAAGCAAGTATTTTATTTGCCTGACCTTGTCTAGTTAAGTTCCAGTAATGTTTGTCTCCTGTTCTGAGTCATTTCATTCTTCCTAAGCATTGTTTAAATGTATTCTTTACGAATTTTGAGATTAAAATACTTATTACTTAAAAACGGGAAATTAAAGTAGTATGGTACTGTATTCTAACAGACTTTAGTGTTCTATGTATCAGTTACTTTTTGTTGCTGTGGTAAAATACCATGATCAAAAGCAACCAAGCAACCTGTAGAAAAAAGGTTTATTTTGCCTAAAATGCCCAGAAGGAGACTGTAATTTCAGAGATGCACAGCAGCTGCAGTGGAAGAAGAGAGATGAGACACATATTTGAAACCATGTGTAGGGACTAGAGAAGCAGACTACAGGTAGAACAAGACTATAAATTCTCAAGTCATATATATCTTCCATCAAGGTTCCATCTCCTAAATGTCCCATAGCCTCTTAACACAGTACCACCCACTCAGGAATAAGTGCTCAAATATCTGAGACTGTGTGTGTGGGGGGGGTCATTTCTCATTTTATCCACCACACTTTATAATAACCTCTTTGAGACTAGCTCTTAGCCACTGATTGGTATTTTTCATATTTTTTGTTACGAAGTAGATTAAAAAGTAATTCTTTATTTGCAATTCATAAATCTTTAACTGTACCAGGTTACATCAAAATATATATTCTCTGGCCCTTGAATGTAGACTGCCCTTATAATTTGTTCTGGACCATGAAACTATATGGAAGAAACTGCACTAAACCTGGTTCTCCAGAGACTGCTTCTCCCATCAGTCTTTATATCCCTGTTTCTCCACCATAAAACACACTTGGGTAGTTCCCTAGAAAATGAGGAAGTGATGCCTTGGATGCCACCAGCAGCAGAATGAAGGAAAGCATTATCCACCCATGTTTTCAAGGATGGAGGAAATATTAGCTGACTTCAGTCACATGCAGATTGTTCTCCCTCAGATTAAAGGCTAAACAAGAGGCCAAATTATTTTAATTGTTGTTGCTGTTGTTGTTTTTTGATTTTTTTGGCTTGTATTTGTTTTCTAAATCAATTGAGCTTTATAATTTCACATATCAACATACAACTGAATCAAACCCAGACCTGAATATTACTTTAAAAGAACATTAGGCAAATTGGTTTATTTGGTTAATACTAATTTATCACAATATTTCAAAAGGTTAAATAAATTCTTATTGGTGAGTACTTTAAAGCGCTATACTCACAACAATGATAGAATGGATTATTTCTGCTAATTACTCTCTATGCATTTACAGTGCTTGCTTTATGCAAAGAAATGTGCTGATTCATTTAGTATTCCATAAACCCTACTGTATTTAGTACTACACTCGTAAACACTGATAGGGAAGCTCTGCTAACCAATCACACCTAGTTAAGTTGTGGCTATCCAGAACAAAGGAAGAAAAACTGAGAGGGATCAGGTTCACTCTCTCTGGGCTACTCCTGCCAGACACAGAAGAAGTCAGACTCCCCATTTTTTTGTGGCATGAGTTTTTCTTTATAACCATTAAAAATATAATTGTTATCTTTAAGCTTGCCTGGTTATTTCCCATATCAAGCTAATTCCCAACATAACACTATACCATTGTACCCTCAATAATAACTCTCCCACTAGTAGAATAGTAATATACTATTTTCTTATTATATTATCTAAGTGGCAGATTACCCTATGTCTATGTTTGGACTGTGTTAAATTTTACCTTATTTACTCTTCATGGCAATGGATTATAGTGTTGCTAATGATACCACTTTTTAAAGAAAAAAACAAAAGCATAGAAAGAGAAAGTGATTGCTTCTTGTATTAAATTTTAAAATTAAAAAATGAAAAATTCATTAATATTCTCCTAAATGAAGTACTCCACACTCAATAGTCATCAATAAGTATCAAATTAAACACAACACAAGCACAGTACATGCATGTTGACAAGAATAACTAACACTAAAAAAGTACTAGAGATGTGCATGCAGTGGTGGTATGGGAGTAAACGGGACTTACAGACATGCTTGGTGATAGGGAGGGATATAACAATCATTTGGATAATTGTCAGGGTCCATGGCTGTGAATTTATTCTACCTTGACCAAAGGTCAGAGAGTTCAGGATTATTCTTGCTCTTTCAAGGTTATGATAGGAGGTTTGAACCAGGGTGTAGCTGTCTACAGAATGCTTGGTCTAAGGTGTGTTTGCTGCAGGTCCTGCCTAAACAACAGAAAACTTAACTCAGGAAATAGTTACACGTTTTTTTTTTGTTTTTTTTTGTTTTTTTTTTTATATATTGAAGATGTAATTGCTTTGTTCTTTTGATCTTGGAAAAGCAATCTTTTCCTCTGCCCCTTTGTATTGGGGTTATATAAGCATAAGGAAAATAAACATTGGAGAATTTTGCATTCACTGGGTTGCCCTCCAGAATCTATTCTGTGTCTCGGTCATTTTCTTTTGTATCTCTAGTTTTTTCAGACCTAGTATTTCTAATCCACATGCTCCTATCCTGGAATGAATGAATCCATTGAGTCTGGAACGCAACAGATAACAGTGGGCAATTTATGAATAATGTGCTCTTATGCTTCTGTTACTGGAATGGTCAATAATGGCGGTAAACTTGGTAAGATCTACCTAGAAGATAAACTTCTCATCATGCCTGTGGGAGGTTATCTAGATTAGGATGGTCTCTGGGCATAGTTCTGAGGGATTGTCATGACTATGATAACTGGAAAATAACTGGAGGTTATTTGAGGTTAGCATTAACTGGTGGACTGGGATCCTGGGCAAGTTGAGGATCAGTCTCCATCCCATCTCTGTCTCTTTCCTGGGTATAGATGCATTATGAACTGCCACCTTAAGCTTCTACTGTCATGCCTTCCTTGACTTAATCGACTGTACCCTTAAACAGTGATTCAACACAGACCCTACAATAGGCAACACAAAAATTAACAAATATGTTGGCTATTTGGAAGGTCTTCTGGAGAAATGAGTGCATATGTTCACAGAAAGACCTGTTCTAGGTTGTAGTATACCTATTCTAATCACTTTGTGCTAGTCTGAAAATAGAACCAACTAAAGGGCTCATCAAAGACATAATGGAGAAATGAGATATAATATAATCATATAAAGCACTCATAGCAATTTGAATAGATCAAACTACCATTGCATAAACTGCTACTTAAGAATTCCAGAACATTTCTTAATCAGACAAATAAAATTATATATTGTAAGGTCAGTGCTCACAGCTGAGAAATTATGTAAAAATAACAGAAGGTATGGTGAATCAGAAGAGACCATTCCTGTGGGCAATCAAGGCCAGCACTAGAAAAGAGTGCCAAGGAGCCCTTTCTGAATACCATGAAGTCACGGCTTGCTTTTATTTGAATGATGAGCAGAAAGCACACATTTTTTTTTAAAAAAAAAAACACTCATCACATTCCATGTGTGCTCTGAGCAGCATGCCATTGATTCTGAACAAACAAAGAAAATGTAAGAAAATTAGCCCCATTCAGATTAGGTTAGCAACTCTCTAGCATGTGATTAGTACCATGCACAAAAATATCATAAGTAACAAACTTTACTAAGACAGTACAGAATGTGACAATAGTCCATGTTCTTGCTAATTTTATTGTTTAACCAAATGACAATAGTATGATAGGAAAATAATTGACTGAAGAAATTTGTGGGGAAAATATCTGACGAATGCTATAGGAAACAGAATACATATAGCACATTTTATAAGGTGATGAACTAAGTATTAATGGAACATTGTGTTTTAAAATTTTGATAAATCAATTTTGTTATCTCCCAGAAACTGTTATCAAGGCACTGTAACTCAAAACAAAGCATATATAAATATAATCACTTAATAAACAGATAAATTCTTGGGACACCTAAATAACCAAAAGACCACAGCAAGTTAATTATTTAATAGTTTTAAAGTAACTTGTTTTTATGATAAAATATAGAAGAAATAAAAATATACCCAACAACTTACAGTTCTTTCAGTCTGTTTGAAAATCATAAAGTAATAATTAAAAACTCACTTGAGACCCTTTAACATGCATTTTTTCTTCAAGTACTCAAATGAAATAGCTATAGAAACAAGCTTTAGGCTTACCCTACTAGTGTAATCACCTGTCAAAACATATTCATAATTTCAAAATAGTTAAATAATTTTCAAGACAATGTTTTGAATAGGGAAAAGGCTCCAGCTTCAGCCCCAACACATGTCAGTAAGATTCACTTGAATAAGAATTTATTGAAAACTTTGCCTCCATTCTTGGGAAAGATAATACTGTATTGTATTTCCTGCCATTCTAAAAATTCTAACATAGCTCTTCTCTATGTGAGAAGGCAAAAATTATACCCAAACTAAAGTGATACAAAAGAATGAAAGTGATCACATTTGCAATGAATACATCTTCTTACTGCAGTAACTTCAAACAACTCTCTCTCTCTCTCTCTCTCTCTCTCTCTCTCTCTGTCTTACACACACACACACACACACACACACACACACACACACAAAGAAAAGAAGAAAACTATTACGTGAATTAGGACCAAGACACAGGAAATGTCTGACTGAATAGTGCAATGTAATCCTTTGAAATCTGCACTTTAATATGAGACAGTTAATTGACAATAGATTATTTACATAAACCAGCCAAAAATCATAGACTCACATTTCATAAATATATTGAGTGTTTGAAAAACTTGGTGAGTTGTTCAACAATAATAAACTCAACAAAATTTAGATCTCTGCTTTTTTATGTTCAATGGAAATTAAACAGATTCTTCTAATATGATTTATGTACTGTCAAAAAACGCAGTGCTTTCTCTAGGGAGCATAGTGACACACTGGTTGTACATGCACAAGAATTCACACTCCAGACAAACCCGTCAGTAGCTTCCTGGCCAGGCATACAGCACACATATTTAAGAAAGCCTCCAGCCAGTGTAGTTTTCTAATTCCTCACTCTTCTGCCATCTCCTAATAGCACAATAATGATTTCCATCCAACGGAGTTTTTCTTTTCTTTTGAATGCAACATTCACTTGTTCCTGCACATCTTAGGTAGTCTTTTCTGCTCCAATAATCCAGTCCTTTGACATCCAAACAACCAAAGCTTGTCTTGTATAATTGCAACCATTACAGCTATTAATCAATATATATGCAATACATGGAGAGATACAAATATTCCAACATCAATTCCACAAGCTGTAATTGAGCAGAATGATCATTTACTGTGATAATATTGCTCAGTTTCTCAGATTACTGTGGTAGGGCTAGACACACCTGGATTCCCCTCTGCTTCACCACACTAGAAAAGTCCTTTAGGATGAAAGCCAGCACAATACTGGAGCTTGTCTTTTTGTGTTGCTATTGTGTGTGGAACCGTTGTTCTGTGCTGCCTGCCATTATTCATTGTCAAAAACAATTGCTTAACTTTCTTCACAGTTTTGATTTATTATTTCAAAAGGGATGGTACATATTGCTTGTGTTAGTTCATTGTGTGAGCTGGGGAAGATTTTAGTTCCCTGAAAGTACTTGGTTCTCAGAGGATCATGCTCTAAGAGAACTTTGATGTAAGAAAGACAGAATGCAATGTCTTTAAACTCTGGAGTCCATACTGTCAAGCTTCCAGATGAGGGCCTGGGAGAAGAATCAACGGCAAATGCACTTGCCATCAAGCCTGACATCCTTACCTAGACTTTCATAACTGAGAAGACAGGCAATTTCAGGACATCCATGCATATAGTTTGTTCTCTCTGACTCCCTCTCACACGAAAAATTTGAAAATGAATTAAATTTAAAAACGTTCAAAGTTTTGAAATGAAATGGTACTTATTCTTTCAACCACCGAAACTACCAAATACATAATAGGTTATTCTGGGTAAAAAGAGAATTATGTTTCAGCATTAAAACAAAACAAAACAAAATAAAATAAAAACATAAATAAGACTAAGAGTAGTGGTCAGAAGTAGGGTTCTTGTTTACCATGAACAAAGTCAGAGCTGGGTTCAAGCCCCAGTTTGGAGAAAAATGAAACAATAAAAATTTGCTTTATAAAGTAAGAGTTTAGTAAGATATTTGATATTTGGATACTACTACCAACAATATATCCACATTGTATACGTTCTTAAACATCAGAAAGTGGTATTTTGAAACAGTCAAAATCCAGTTAAAGTCTCCAGAGACCTCTGGATAATTAGGCCCTGTCACCATTACATTGTGTTCCCTGGTATGCACAAAACAGGGGGAGGCAGGTACAGAAAGCTCACAGGGGCTGCCTGATGTAACGAAGTCAGACGAGGACACTAAAGGACTAGATCATCGCCTCTGATGAACCCCTCCTCACCTATATCATGCTCAATGAATGTTCATTTACTCAATGTCCTCGGTCCTTTTCTTTCTTTCTTTTTTTTTTATTGAGAAAAGGAGAAAAAAAAAACAAGTTTCCTCCTCCACCAAGCCTCCCATTTCCCTCCCCCTCCTCCCACCTTTCTCCCCCTCCCCCCACTCCTCTCCCCCTCCCTCTCCAGTCCAAAGAGCAGTCAGGGTTCCCTGCCCTGTGGTAAGTCCAAGGTCCTCCCCCCTCCGTCCATTTCTAGGAAGGTTAACATCCAAACTGGCTAGGCTCCCACAAAGCCAGCACATTAAGTAGGATCAAAACTCCGTGCCATTGTCCTTGGCTTCTCAGCAGCCCTCATTGTTCGCCATGTTCAGAGAGTCCAGGTTTATCCCATGCTTTTTCAGTCACAGTCCAGCTGGCCTTGGTGAGCTCCCAATAGATCAGCTCCACTGTCTCAGTGGGTGGGTGCACCCCTCATGGTCCCGACTTCTTTGCTCATGTTCTCCCTCCTTCGGCTCCTCATTGGGACCTTGGGAGCTCAGTCCAGTGCTCCAGTGTGGGTCTCTGTCTCAATCTCAATCCGTCACCAGATGAAGGTTCTCACTCAGGACAGTGTTTTCTATTTCCATCCATTTGCATGCAAAATTCGAGAAGTCATTGTTTTTTACCACAGTGTAGTACTCGAATGTGTAGATATTCCACACTTTCTTCACCCATTCTTCCATTGAAGGTCATCACCAAGACAAAAAGGCAACCTACTGACTGGGAGAAGATCTTCACCAACCCCACAACAGACAAAGGTCTGATCTCCAAAATATATAGAGAACTCAGGAAACTAGACTTTAAAATGCTAATTAACCCAATTAAAAAATGGGGCACTGAACTGAACAGAGAATTCTCAGCAGAGGAAGTTCAAATGACCAAAAGACACTTAAGGTCATGCTCAACCTCCTTAGCGATCAGGGAAATGCAAATCAAAACAATTTTGAGATATCATCTTACACCTGTCAGAATGGCTAAAATCAAAATCACCAATGATAGCCTTTGCTGGAGAGGCTGTGGAGGAAGGGGTACCCTCATCCATTGCTAGTGGGAATGCAATCTTGTGCAACCACTTTGGAAATCTGTGTTTAGGTTTCTCAGGAAATTCGGGATCAACCTACCCCTGGACCCAGCAATACCACTCCTGGGAATATACCCAAGAGATGCCCTATCATATGACAAGAGCATTTGTTCAACTATGTTCATAGCAGTATTATTTGTAATAGCCAGAACCTGGAAACAACCTCGGTCCTTTTCATTATAAACATTTGCCCATCGTCATCACTGCTCCATGTACCACACCATGCCCTCCTCATACCACATCAGTCTCTAGTTAAGCCTTACTGAAATGGGGTTGAACCTCTGCCATTACCTCACTTCCTAGGTCAGAGACCTAAGAAAAGTTTGATTACTTTCTTGAGATAATTGTGCAAATGGGGAAAAAAAGCAAGAGTTTATCTTTCTGTACAAAAGGTTCACATGACTTGCATTTACCTTCTGACTTAGGGGAGCTAAATCCTCTCATCTGATACTTAAACCCAGAATTCCCAAGTTCATCCCCTACTTTGCCAGTCTACTATTGGGCCTCTATTGGATTAGTTACATCCAACTTTGCCCATGACAGGATCAGCTTGCCAGGAAAAACCAGCTACATATTAACTGCTTGCAGTCATCAGACAGGACAGGGGACTCTGTCAGTGACTGGGATTATACATAGGCACACTCCTTTCTGACAGTCAGTTCATGGCTGTGATTTCTTCATCACTTCATTACTTCCACCAGTCTTCTCTTCCATTACTTTCCTCATGTCTTAAGAGGAGAATTCTGAGAAAATAGGTTCTGCCTTTAATCTATCTTTCTCCTGTTTTACTCTAATCTACTTATGTCTATAATTAGAAGTGAAATTAAAAAAAATTAGAAGTGAAATTGTAAGTGTGTATGTATGTGTGCACGTGCACATAAGTGTTTGTGTGTGTCTCTGTGTGTGCATGTATATGTCACTTCATATCCCGTGTCAACTCCCTATCATTTTGTAAAGATTCTACTAAGTTGAAGCTGGAGAAGCCTAGGTGGTTAAACTGACCTTACAAATTTATCACTTTTACTATAAAAATATTAAAAGTAAATGCTATTTATAAGTAGAAATATATTAAGTAAAAAGATGCATGGATATCCTTTTGAGTTTATATTATGAAGAAGTTTCCCGGAGTCAGAAGCCATGATTCACCCAGTGGGTAGAATAACAGGTTAAGGTATGTTTACAAACCTTCAGTCTTCAATATATCTATGTATATTGAACTACATTTAACATATGCATGGGTCACCCTCATTTAATGGCTTTCCTTGTAATTTCTTATCCGTCTACTGTTGAAGGAGCTGCGGGTTGCATTCTGCCACCCAGTTTCCACCACCGGCTAGCTTTACCCGAAATAACAACACACAAATTGTATTCATTTAAACACTGCTTGGCCCATTATATCTAGCCTCTTCTTGGCTAACTCTCACACCTGGACTAGCACATTTCTAATAATGTGTGTAGCACCCCTAGGTGCGCTTACCGGGAAGATTCTAGCCTATGTCCATCCTGGGTCACAGCTTCATAGATCCTGTCTGCCCGGGAGAGGGGAACATGGCCTCTGATCTCACTTCCTCCTCCTCCCAGCATTCTGTTCTGTTTACTCCTCCCACCTATGTTTTAACCTATGAGGGCCAAGCAGTTTCTTTATTTTTTAACCAATGACCTCCCTCCATCACTCTACTATATCTATGCCTTATTGAGTTGACATTCAAGTGAACTTTGCTCTATTTTCCCTTTTAAATGTATTTGGTGCTTTCCAGCTCTCATCTACTAATGAAATGAAAGAATTCTTTTGTTTTGGTTTTCAGATTCACACTTCTCTGTCATTGCTTACACTTATCTGATAATACATACATTAGTGAGTTTTTCTTTCTATTTTATACTTAGGATGTCTCGATCCTTCCCATATCAAATAGAAACAGTTTAAAAATCTCAGCATGTTGCAGCCTTTTTCTGGTTTTCAAAATCTGTCTTAAAGCAATTTCCTGCCCTTTTTATTTTCCATTCCAATCCATTCCACTTTTCATCTACACAAATCTACTCTAATCTATTTTCTAATTCTGCTGTCAGTCTACTCACCCAGCATGTGGAAACTTCCCTGCTCCTGTCAAAATTGCCATCAGTGTCTGAAACCTTTCTCTCACAGTTCCTTTTAAAATTAACGTAATCTGAATGTATCTTAATTTCCACTAATTTTAAAATCAGTAAATTTCTATTGTGTTTCTTTCGCTGACATATGATCCAAGTATCAGTAGGTGAATGTAGTTTTCATTCAAATGAAAGCCAGTCAACCAAGCGATGAAACCAAGACAACTTCAAGGTTTCCATTTGCAAAGGTATTTTAGAAAATCCGCATGGCTCTCATACCTAGGAACAGCGCAACAGCTCTCACTTATACACAAACAGAATATTCTGACTTTGGGACTGACCTGACCCCAATGCCATTTCTTCTTCATCTGTTTCAATACAGCTATTTTATATAAATGCAATTTTTCATCTGGATCAATTCTTTTAATGATTTGACAGATGTTGAAGATAAATTCATATATTTACCCAACTAGAAACTTTATTGCTGGAGCTAAAGCATTTTCTTTCTAGATCTCGCATTGCTTTCAACTAAGTAGCACACATATGACATAAGGGAATAAATATTCCAACTTTCTAATCAATATAGAAAGCCATCTATAGATGAACTAGAATCTCAAATTCCAGATTCATAGTGTTTTAAAAAGCAGGATGTGTGAGAAGTGAGATAAATAGCCAGTTATATACATATGATATAAATTCTTTAAAAAATTCAATTTTGTTTGTAAAATTTATCTTATAAAAATGTCGCCATAAATCATCAAGGATCTATATAATTCAGCTAGGATAGACATTTAAATTAGCACAAATTGCTTCCATTTCTTTGGCTTTCCCCCCTCTTTTTCTAGTTTATTTTTGAGACTTTATCTCGCTGTGCAGCCCTGGATGCCCTAGACCTGAGTGTGTAGGTCAGGCTAACCTCAAACTTGCAGTGATCCTCCTGCATCTGTTTCTAGGGCAGTGGAATAACTAACATGCATCATGCTCCTCAAATAACACAAACTCAATCAAGGGAAGTGTTCTGACCCAACAAAACCATGAAAAACACATATATCTTTGACTTAACAATTCTGTTTCACAAATTTATCCTCAAGAAACAGAATGCTACTTAAATAAACTATATACATTTGTAAATGAAGCATATTTGACAATTAAACAGATAAAGAATAGTATTTCTTGACAAGGAAGACACTAATTTTATAAAACCAAGTGTGAACTACATGCCATAAAAATTAAAGGTTCTAAGCATGTGCCAATGTGCCTATTTAAATAAAGAAAAACAATTCAGGTTAAGAAATGTAAATAAAACAGCATTTTCTAATATATAGAGACTTTACTTGCTAATTCTATTTTTATATTTGTTAATTCCATCCTTCTTTTGAGTTAGAGAGTTACTAGGATGGGATCTCCTGTTTCATACTTCAGAAATTCCTCTGCCTCACCCTGTCATGGTAATTATACAAAATAATGTTTAACTTTGTTACTCATTTCCTTTCATAACACTGAATTGACAACAGGTAAGAGATGAAGTCCAGGGCAGATAGCAGAAGAGGACAAACGGTGAGGCATGTTGCCATTCTCTTGCAGTTTTACATGTTTTCAATTCAGAACTTTATACAAGTCTTTAATGAAGTTATGGTTTAGCAAAACAATATCAAATTGTAATAACATTAAATGTATTTATTAAAAGTAATTGATAATGGATAAAGTATTTTGCTTAACAATTTATTCTTCAGATTCATTGCTACTAAAAACTGTTTGCAGATTAAGAATGTGTTTGTTATTCATTTTGCAATGTTCTGCCATAGCAGAGTATTTATGTAGCAATGTCAAGCTCCAACTTCTCTTAGTTTGCTGAAGAGTAACTTCCACACTTCATTTCATATTGTGCCTTTCTTGGAAGCTTTGAGTCTTATTTATTTTACAAGTTCAATTATTTACTGTTTTCTTTTTGAATATACATTATGTTAGATAAACTTACAAACATAAAAATATGTGCAAATAAACCGTCCTGTTGATTGCCATAGAATGACATTGCTGAAACAATGACACCTTTTCACCAGGTGTCTGAACCGAACTGTTTTGATCAAAATTTGTGATAATAATATATTTCCCATTGTCAGGAATATTGTACCCATTTGTAAGTATGTTTCTCTAAGACTGTTTTTCATTGCTCTTTCTCCACTTGTATGAAATTTATTTAATTTTTCCTCACTGTTCTTAGTAATTTAACTTTTAAGCATGAACTTACTCAAGTTGAAGGAGACCCATTTTAATAGGTTCCTCATAGAAATCTGATTTCAACAGTTAATTATCCTAAGAAGTTTCATAATCATTATAGAAGAAACTATTGAATTTGAATTGTATTTATATGAAACCTTTCATGACTTCTTAAAACAAAGAAAATTATTGTAAAGACATAGTTTCATACATTTTATCATTTTCATCAATGTAGAGGTCTAACATGTTTTCATATTACTGTAATTTCTATTATGAATAAAGGTATTTACAGAAATGCTGAAATCAAACTCCTATAATGGGGTTATTATTTCAGGCAATGTGGGATAAAATATGGTAGTAATTCCACAGAAAACAAGGAGATATTGGGTCTGTCATCATTACATTAAGAATTATGAGAAAATACTAAAAGATGAATAACAATCACATACTTAATGGATCATAATTATGCAGTTCTTAATCGCCAAAAATCTTTGAATAGCATTTAAATAATTTACTATGCAAACTCTATAAACTAAATTTGATACCCAGATTCCATGGTAGAAGAAAAAGATGGAAGAAAAGAACAAATTCCTAAAGGTTGTCCTCTGACTTCTATATATGCAGCAAGACATTACTGGTACCTAGAGTGTTAACAGATAGACACACACAGAGAGAGAGAGAGAGAGAGAGAGAGAGAGAGAGAGAGAGAGAGAGAGAAATACAGACACACATGAGCGGGGAGAAAAGAGGGGGAACGAAAAACAATAATAAATCAGGTAAGATGTTTAAGTGAAATAAAAATTTGCATGTATTTTGAAATTTAAATAATTCATCAGCAAGATATCCATTTTCCACAGTAACCTGTAATTTCTTCCCAATTGTTCTCTCATCTCATTATCTTCTCATCCTGCTGGACCACATATCTACTTACTACATATGTTCTTTTTGCCTCTAGATACTTACTCTATTTGCCTTTTTCCCCTCCAGTTTTCAGTGTGAACACACCTATGGAATTTCAGTTGATTTTCTCCTCACATTTGCATTGACAAATAGCAAAGGATGAACTAGATAAGTAAGAAGTAGTTTTCGGGCCAGGCAAAGGGGCAGAGAGCACAGAAGCATAAGGGAGTGCATGAAAAATTCATAAAGGAAAATGTGTTTTCTCAGCCTTGCAGAAAAAAAATATTTATAATGCCCTCTACTGAACAGAAATTCAAAAAAAAAGTGCTGGAGAAAATTGAAGGCTTACAAACTAGACCAAAACATCATGATACTAAGCTTTTTGTAGTATGGACAGGGTGCATGGCTGTGCTTGATGTAAAACTACTCAGTCTTCTGGATTAAACTAAGGCAACGCTTGTCTCACAGTTCACTGTTTCCTCCTGGCATGCAGAGCTCCTACTTCACCTTTCAGTTGAGAAGGTAACTTCCTATGAAATGGTTCTTTATATCAGCTCTGTAGCAAGTTACCCTTTTTTGCAGTCTTTTCTTCCTGACATGATTTGCCACATCAAACATCTGGAAATTTCAGGGGCAAGATATATGTACATATTTCACCAAACTTTGATTGCGACTGTTTACATTTGGTGAGGGACAACATGTATTCCCAGAATGAATAATTACTGACAAAATCTGTTTCTTGATGCTGTGACAAATATCTTAAAGGAAAAAAAAAGGAGGGCAGATTTTGGATCATGATTTCAGAAGTCTCAACTCAAGAGATATCTGCTTGGTGTGGGAGCTCCTTCTATGTGTTGCTTTTATTGGTTAGTGAATAAAGAAACTGCTTTGAGCCTATGGCAGGGAAGAACAGAACTGTTGGGTAAGCTATGCTGTATGTTGGGAGAAAGAAGGGCGGAGACAGAGAGAAGCCATGGAGCACCTGGAGACAGATGCTAGGAACTTTAGCAGATAATTCACAGCCTTGTGGCAATACATAAATTACTAAAAATTGGTTAAACTAGGAAGTAAGAGTTAGAAAATATAAAGTTAGAGCTAATGGGCCAACTAGTGATTTAATTAATACAGTTTCTGTGTGATTATTTACCAGGATCTGGGAAGCCAGTAAACAAACAAGGGGCCAAGTAGCCCATCCTCCAACACCTGCTTTTATAGCTTTCTGACAGGGTTGAATGTCAGGGCAACTGGGTAATATGGAGGAGAAGGTTGCTAACTTAATAGAAGAAAAAAAAAAAGAGAGCAACCATAAAGGCAGGAACAAAATGTATCTATTTGGGGGAATACCTAATCCAGACATCCACCATTCAAGGTCTTAATTATAAATTTCCCATCAAGTCCCAAAATAGTCCTACTGGATAGAAACCAAGCCTAGACACATGGACCTGTAGAGGATGCTTCCCACCCAAAGTAGACTATCAGTAACTTGGCTTTTAATTTTTTGTCATTTCTTTTTCACTCAATTGTTCCCTTGATATTATGTATGCAAAGATTAATCTATATTTGTCAATCATCCTGGAATTGACACTTATGATACTCTTCATAATATGAGATAATCTCCACCATTTTATTTTGATCTGTGATAATTTCACATTATATTTAATGTCTTATTTTTAATGTTTGCTAACATCAATTCCAAGCAATATAAAATTTTTCTTTTATCATTTTAAGGACTTGATTTGATAACTTTTACTATAGTCACAAAATTCAAAAATTCTTTCTTCTTCCAAACATTTTTTTACATAACCAAATGAAACTCCATAACTCTATTTTGCTCCACCCCAGGTCCTGGAATTCAACACCTTATTTATGTCTTGACAGAATGGGACATTCTGAACATTCACATATATAGGGTCAGATTATTTCATTTAGCATATTTTTAAATTTCACACAAAATACAGTGTGTACCATAGTCCCATACTTTTCTATGGTTGTCAAATACTAAATTTAACCTAAGCCATGCTTTGTTAATCCATCCAACTGGTGGAATTCTTAGTTCTTTCCACTCTGCAAGTGATTATCATAGACAATGATACTGTGAACATTGTGTAAAGGTTTTGAGTAAGTATATTTTAAAAAAATGCATATTAATTTATTCTGGAAGGCATCAAGATACATATTTTGGACAACTACATTTTCACAAGCATTTTTATAAATGTTGTGATCATCTCATTTTGTTTTTTACACTATTTGCTCATCACTTGCCAACAACCATTACCCCAGCATTCTTACAACTACGGGGGGGAATGACAGAAAGAGGCCATTAAAGTTGTATGCCAACACATAATATAGGGTGAAAAATGAATCTAAATGTACTTTACAACACATATCATCTCACAGTATCTGCAAAATGATTTGCCTGGTTTCACTGAGAGACAAGATGAAGAATAAATCATATCATGTATACATACTAGCTATTGCATCAACCATTATCTTTAAGAAAATATTTTAGATATAAATAGAACTGTAACCATGAACAAGCCAATATCAATAAATAGTAGTCATTACTATTTTTTAACATTATTACCATTAAATCCCAATCCCAATAAACTAGAACATAGAAGGAGATAACAGAATTTCAAAAGAAAATTTTATAAATGGAGTAGGTGTGTATATATATACTGATTATTGTGGACGTTGAAATATTAGGTACTAATAGGTAGTTGAAATTCTGAATATGTGCACATTTTTGTTTAAATTTTAATTGGTGTGGGAGGATGTCTATGTGGGTATGCTCAGGTCATTGTGCTGTCCTGTAGAAGTTAAGTTGTAACCACCAGCTGTCAGTTCTCCCTTTGAACCATAGAATCCAGAAATCAACTTGGGTTTTCCAGCTAGATGAGCATTTAGCTATCCCAGAAGACCAATCTTTGTTTTGGGGTTAGTATTATCTCAATTAAAAAAAATACCAGTTATTTAAAGTACCAAATTACTTGTATAATACCCATACAGGATGACTCTCTTTCAAGAATGGAAGAGGATTCTAGGCAATCAAAAGAACAATTTGACAAATGAAGTCACACAGTTACTAATGAAATAAACAGATAGGTTAGAGGGAAATGAAAACATCTGACGATACCAAATATTTTTAAAGCAAACACATGACAATCTCTCCTTACACTGTCTTGCAGAAAGCAATATTTGTGTAATGATACTGCCAGGCATGATTGAGGGCATGATAGAGATTTAGAATATACCAGGATAACTGTATTTCTGTGGGAATAACCAGATACTGGCTTGGAGCAATATAAGGTCACAATGCACAGTCAACAAAGGAGATTACAAATTGTTTCACAGCATTATAGAGTTTAGCCCCTGAAGATGCCTTAGGCTTAAAATAAATGGGCTATGGGGATGAACATGTGCAGTACTGTCACAGAGAGTTATCGGGCAGTTACTGTGCTGGGCACTTTATTTATGTTTGCAAAGACACTGGGCTGAAAATGCTGTCTTCCTCCTTCATTGACAGTGACAATGAGTACACTGAAGTTCAAAATAAATTGAATAATTTGGCAAAGACTACAACTACTGCTTCATATACTCAGCCGAACAGTGTAGTACTTGTTAATCAATGAGAAGACATCAAAGACGTCTAAATTAAAGGTCGGCCAAGCAACCACAGAAATCAAACGATTATTAGAGATATTAGAACTGAGATTATGCAATCTCTTAAGTGACCAGGAAAAACTTTTCTCACTTGCCTTGTTAGGTCACAACCAGCTCTTAGCAGTGAGTCTTTCTGCTTCATCTCACCAGCAAGTCAGGAACTGTCAAGGCTGTAGAAAACAGCACCCAAATCTCAGCTTTCACTTATGGAGACAGTTAGGTGCCTTCTCAGAAAGGCTGCTCCTGTCACTCTGAGCCTCTGCTGGAGGTTGATGCCTGGATGACGTTCTTCCCCCAGGTGATCTGAACAGAAACCATGTGTGTCATTTTCATAATGTGTCTAGCTTCTGTCAGGCACTAAAGTTTGCTGGCATTGAGGTTTTTAGAAGTATTTTCAAGAGTTGTGACTCTGAATATCAAAAGTATCAAACTTTATTCAGTTCTCAAAGCTGACAAAGGAACAGAATAGGGTTTGGCATTTCCACTATGCATGTATATGTATATGTGTGTGTACATATATATGTATATGTTTATGACTATTGTCTTCTTTTTTGACGTATTTTGTACTTTCTAGGATTTTGACTATGTACTTTAAAATGAATCAATAGCTGAAGACCTCATAGTATGTTGCTGAATTATGAATTTTGAAATTAATTTGCCAGCATTTTACTTTCAGGGCTCAATAGCTGGAAATTTGAGAGAAGGGATGCTATTCCTATATCGCAATCTGAACCAGAAATGTAGACACAATCAACAAGAAATTATACAAACAAACTTACAAACAAACAGGGACAAGGACTGTTACTTTTATTAGGTTTTTAATAAAAATTGATTGCATTTCACTTAATCCTTGAATCAGTATTTGACATCACATGATAGGTGCTGTCTAAAACTTACAGTACACAAGGTAGCTGGTTGCACACTGTTTTGCTCTGAAAATTGCCAATTCGTCCATTGTGATATTTTTCCTTTAACCAGAATATTTAACAAGTGATTCTGCTTTAACATGATACTTTCGTCAAATCCAGCCATACTATTAATATGTAATCCTTCCTAATCAGTATGCTCATTTGGATGTTATGGGAATATAAAAGAGTTCTACCATATGCAAGAATAAAGTATAACAAAGGTTTATTTATCTGGGGATAAACTCAAAGAAATTGTAGTGATCTACTGTCCTCTACATATTCTGGGGACTGGAGCCAAATCCAGCAGCCATGAGGCTGTACAAGCTTTTATTTTTTTTATTGATATTTATTGAGCTCTACATTATTCTCTGCTCCTCTCCCTGCCACTCCCCTCCTGTTCAATCCTCCCCCAAAGTCCCCACGCTTCCAATTTACTCAGGAGATCTTGTCTTTTTCTACTTTTTACTTGCAAGCTTTGCATCTGCATTTATAGTACATGAAACCATAACCAATATGGGCCATTAACTTGAAGGCTATTTGCTGAAGGAGTTCTCACAGAACCTACCCCTTTTGTCTAAATAAGAGAGTTTTAAGCCTAATACAAACTATATACAATAAGAACAAATATTAGGTGTTGTCCAGGGAAAAGAAGAGGCAATACATACATAAAAATTAGAAGTCCAACCAGCATGAAAAACATCAAATAAGAAACATATGCTAAATGTTTCAATAGTTATCCTATCCTAAGAAGTCTAAATCTTATATTAAAAATGGCTTGGCTAAGTCATGAGAGGAAATTTACTATGACTATCTTGTCTTCAACCACATCAAATACCTGAGAAGGGAAATAATATTTCTTGAGTAAACAAGAAGTTCAATCAAGCAACTTCCAAAAGGGGCAAGAAATGACAGAGACAACCGGCTATGGGGGCAATCACTCAGTGATTTGTAGTTTGGCTAAGGCCTAGAGTAACTGACAGACCATTTTTAGAGTCAGGAAAATTTAAAAAGTGATGTGGGATGTCCTTCTACATACGTTTTGCTTTATTGGTTGATGAATAAAGCTGCTCGGCCTATGGCATGGCATAATAAAACCAGGCAGGAAATCCAAACAGAGATAAAGAGAGAGAGTAGGCAGAGTTGGGAAGATGCCATGTAGTTCCCAAAAGAAAGAGGTGCTGGATCCTTACCAGTAAGCAACAGAGTCATGCTGATACATAGATTAATAGAAATTGGTTAAGTCAACATGTAAGAGCTAGTTAAAAATATGCTTGAGTCATTGGCTGAACAGTGTTGTAATTAATACAGTTTCTGTGTGATTATTTGAATCTGAGCAGTCAGGAAACGAATGAGCAGCCTTCATTTACAGGATGTGTCTATTATATTAGTTTTGCATTCTATATGCTTGTGTCACTCATGTTTGGATGTTGTAACCAAAACTATGTGAGGCATCTTGCATTCATAGAAAGTAAACACTCTAGGTTGGCATTCTTCGCTTATCTAAAACTGTTCTCTGTTTTCTTTCCTTATGAATATGGCCTTTGACAGCTGGTCTACGAACCTAGCAGGGAAACAATAGCTTTAAATTTAATAACTGCACCAGTGAGATTATAAACTAAAGATAAGAATCAGATATACTTAGGATAACTGAAATGGTGATGCCCCTCCTTAGAATGTTTATTGTATGTACAAAACTCTTATCTCAAATCCTACTTATTTAACTCTCTTAATAGCATTATGAAAAGCATTAAGCCTATTTTGTGATTGAGTAGCTATAAAACACTGAGTTGGGAATTTTTTTTTTTTACCACTAGCCATGTAAGATAAGGAATTCAAAATCATCTTGTCAATTTAACACCCTTTATCTTAGCTTTGATGTTGTAAGACATTTTATTTAGCATTCTTCTCTGCATATAATTGGAACTTTCCATGCACAAAGTATCAATACTTACCCTTTATTAACTATGCTTTCTGCTTCTCTCCATATACCTAATCAAAATTTTGCTTTATTTTGAGATCTGTAGTTTCCAAAACTCATGTAGAGCAGGGGGTATAGCCTGGTTGACAAGGGAAGTGAGATTCTATCACTAAGTATTACCCTGTTTCCAGAGTTCCTGTTGGTTTATTCTCATGCCTTGTCAGTGGCCAGCCACATTGTTGAGGTTTGCTGAAAAGCACAGACTAAGAGTTTGTCTTCAGTCAGTTCCAAAGACTAAGCAATTAGTGCAAACTACTTCATTGATTTTTATTAGTTTTGTGATTCAAATAAAATGAGCTCATTTTGATTTTTATTTCTTTATTGATTATATTTTTGTTTGTTTCCTTAGGGTAGATTTTCTACATAAGCTATTGGCTTCCCTTATTTTTTTTATCATTTTGCTGTACATTAAATTTTCTTTGTATCTTTTTAGAAACTAAATGACATACAGAGAGGGGCCCATTTAGAAAATATAGTATGTGGATTATTGAGCTTCAAATTTGGTCTGCATTTTTATTTTCAATTTTCTGTTAAAAATATTTAAGTTGATATCCTGTCTGCTTCTCGTATTGTGCTGATTCCATTGAATGACTCAGTCATGCAAGGAAGGAAGAATTGACCGATAAGTTCAATACATAGCATTGTGTTGAATTTGCTGAGTCTCCAAACAGAGGCAGAAGTAAGTACAAATGTGCCAGGTAGGTGTGTTTCACCTACAATGGGAGAAAATCAATGTATCCCAAGTGAGAGGAGGACAAATCAGGAGGATAGACAAAGTGCATATGCTCATCTGAATGAGAATCTGCCAACAATGGAATCAGCAGAAAGAAGGATAATCGTGCACATGTATGTTCTACACAGGAAAATTCAACACAAAGACACTGAAAGGTGCAAAATAATACCTATTCGGGATGCACTAGAACAAATCAGCATCCTGAAAGGAAAAAGTAAAAACAAGCCTAAGAAGGGATTATGTTTTATGGCAAGCAGAGGCTACAGAAAGCTGCATTCTTTTCTGTGCTTCTCAGTAAACCATTGGGGGGGGGGGGTGTTTCTTCAGCTTCATTGACTGTTTCTAAAGCTGAATGATGCCTTACATGATACTGCAAAATTAGAGTCACTTTCTTGATATCTGAAATATTTCGTGAATAGACAGTTTTGCTGATCGTTAAATCAGACTGATGCCATGCTACCGATACACATGCGTAATACAAAGGGAGAAAAAAGAGTTTATATCTCATTCTGAAGTGACTCATGAAGCCATTTGTGGATTTTTATAATTGTAAAACTCTCTTGATGAAAATACACATGTTTTAAAACATAGCACTCTATTGTTTGTTGTCTTACTCTTCTTGGTCTGATTTTACCAAACTTATCAATCTTTAAAAATACAATCTAGCCTGTTATTTAACTTTTATAAAGGATGTAGACTACCACAGGCACAAGGCTTCTTCGAAAACAATTCTTTGCAGTCATCTATGTTTTATCATTATGAACAGGATGATTTTAAACGGAGAAAGGGATGCTACCAACACATCTCAGTAGGTGAAGTGTTTGTTTCTTAAGTAAGAATCCCTGAGTTTTCTCTCCAGAAACCATGAGAAAAATCCAGAGTGGAATGTTGCCAGCTTACAAGGGAGAAAAGCAATCAACAGTCCTATCCAGCTGTAAAGTCTACAGAGTACAAAGCTGACCAGCATAGCAAGATGTCCTTAAGAGTGCAGGAGTTGCATTTCTATCTTGGAGGCAAACAACAGCTGTCTAGTTGAAATTAAGGAACTCAATAGGAGATACTTCATGCCTGGTACTATAAATGGCCAACTATTTATGACTGGTCACAGACCCTTAGAGTAAAACTTACTGTCACTGTCCTAAGACAATATACTTTATAGCTGCATTCTACACATTTATTTGTGTGATTATGTAAGTGCAGCTCTCTCTTCTCATCAAAGGAGCTTTTCGGGGGGAAGATCATCACAAAAAGCAACAACTGGGCAAAATGAAAAGAATAACTGACAATGTGATACTCAATCCCAACTGATACATCTATATCACAATCTCTACACCCAAAGGTTACAAAACTGTAGAAAAGGGAGTGGAAAGCTTGTTTCCCTAAACAAGATCTGCAAAATGACTGTATCAGTTGGTATGCTAGCATGAATGGGGAAATCTCACAAGTTTCTACCCCTATATACAGAGCTTACAATTAGTGTATAGTGAGAGAGAAAGGATGAGACTTTTCTAGGGAAGAGACCTCTAACACACCTTCTAATCATCCCTACTTGGTCAGCCCTAAACCCATATATGTGAGCAATACCAAATAGAGCTCATGAATTTGAAAGTGAGATAGTGAAATACAAGAAGTTGTAGGGGTATAGGAAAGGGTGAAATTCATGTAAATAGAGTATTGATGCATGATATTGTCTAAAACCAAAATCCAAGTTTTAAATTAAAAAAAAAAACAGGCATGATAGCACACACATCATAATCCCAGTGCTGAGAAGATAAAACATGTGGCTGTGCAATTTATCTGACTAGCAAGACTAGCCTAGAAAACAGGGTTTAGCTCACAGAATCACTATATAACAAAAATCAAGTTGTTTAGTATTTGGAATAATATTTAATTAAGAAGATTCAATGTAAACATGCACAGAAGTATTATCTACCTTATATTTGCTTGTGTTCATGTGATTTTTAAGATATAATTTAAACACTGGTTTATCCAGGAAGAGAGTCACATAATAGTTATTCACTTTAGGAAACATAAAAATATTCAGGAGTGGGCATGGGGAGAAAGCTTAGTGGTTAAGAAGACTTATGGCTATCATTATGGCATATATATATATATATATATATACCTGTAATATACATATAAATTAAATATACATTTTAACATATAACATAGATATATATTTGTTAAATATATCAAGTTTATACATATTTATATATTTGATAAAATAGTAACCTAAAACTTTATATGAAATGCACACTAGGTATTCTAATGCATCTGATAAACAGAAAACATTTTTGTTCATGCACTTTTAATATTATTGCATTGTACTCATAAGTGGCAACTTATTATCCCTCCAAATTCTAACAAAGAAATGTGTATTTTGAGTTGTTTTGAGCACCAGAGTTTTAGATTTGTCTTTCCCACATGCTTTTGCCTATCACCCTAAATCCTCAGATTCAGATCTTTTACTCAGATTTATTACAGATCTTTAGAACTCTAATAGAGTTTTATTACTAGTTTTGAATTCTTAAGACTATGTTCTAATCAGAGGAGTTAACCACCATAGCATCGGGACTAGAACTCCCCCTAGTATGTAACATCTTTAATAGGAAGCTTGAAAGCAAAGTCTTAGCTTTATTGTACAGGTTTTCTTTATCTTGGGTCATGTTCATAGAACTTCTCTCTCCTTTGAATTTCATCTCTCTCCTCCTACTGGGATACCTTTTGAACCTTCTTTTATTAAGGCAGCCATCACCAACCTTCTAATGTGCTGAAAATATCGCTGGAGGTAATTGTAACAAGAGAAATAATGTGTTCCAGTGTCTGTTGTCACTTAACCATAAAAGGAAGAGGCACGTAAACAGAATTAGAGGTAAATTAAAACAAGGAAAAGCATTTGTTTGGGGTTAGAAGGAGAAGTAAACAAACATAGTGTCTAAGAAATTCATAGATTTGGAAAACAGTAATGTCCTGAATGAATCTTTGAATGTGGATGAAAATTAGTGCCTGATATGGCTTCTACAGAACAGACATGTTCATTAATCTTCCCAAAGATACACAATAGTAAGTTCCCTACAAAAGCTTCCAGAGGACACTTATATTGTACACATAAAATTAGAACAAAGCTAAATATCACACATTGGAGAAAGGAGAAAGAAAGTTTTATTTGTTGTGTTTGTTTTCGTTCTAATGCACATCAGGGTAAATATTATCATATCCACTTATACAGAGAAACTGAGATTCAATGAATGAATTATGAATCTGGATAAGTGGAAGAGACTCAATTAAAACATAGGTGTATTAGAGTACAAACCCTGGTACTTTTCATTACACATTGGAATAGGTAGAAAGGAGAAAAGTAAAATGTAGTCCTGGTCATTGGTGTGCTAAGGAATTTCTGTATTACGTGGGTGGATCTAAGAAACCTATAGACTAACTGTGAAGATTCAAATATGGTATCAATCAGAAATACAGTATCTACCTGTATTACCAACTTATTACAAAACAAAATTGTTGCCTCATATCAAATCATAACTCATCAGCTATAACACTTGGCAAAAATGAGGGTAAGAAGTAAAATTAAACCACTCCAAAATCAATGACTAAGAAAACCAACTCGATGGGTCTTATCAGACTAATACAATCATTTTCTATAATGCAAAGCAACTTAAAAAATATCTCTTAAAAATGCATGTATATGGTATATATGAATGTGTAATGTGTGTATATGTGATTTATATTTGAATTTGCTGTGTGTGTGTGTGTGATGGTATATTTATGTGAGGTGTATAAGTATGCATGTGTGCAGGTGGGTGGATTTGTATATGGTTCATGTGTGTGTGTTTAGAGGTGTATAGTGTGTGGTGTAAGCATGTATGGTATACATACATGTGTAGTGTGGTTTAATGTGTGTACATAAACGTGTATGTAAATAGTATGTAAATGTGTGTACACGGTGTGGGTGTGTGGGGGGGTTACAAATGTTTTGTGCAAGCTCTGTGCATACCCATGCAAAGGTAAGAGCAAGATTTTTAGAAAACTACTGTCTTGAGACGTGATTATTACTGAACCAGTAGTGATTATTTTATATAGGCTGCTGAGCCTATTAAATAGGTACTTGTTATACATATTAACATTGTCAGGTTCATGATGCAAATGTTTTTACATACGGTGTAATCATCATTTTCGTTGCCCAAAAGAAAGTATTTTGCATCTCACTGGATAAGAACATGTGAACACACGCACACACAGAGATACATATACTCCAGACACACTATTGTTGATATACATGCAATAATATTATTTTTGATTTTTTTATGTTTTTGAAAGTCTTTTAATAAGAATTTGCTTGTACATAGCAACTCAAAAACTGATGATTACCTGACCACTGACTTGTGATATGACAGACAGACAGATTTCTGACTTAGGATATGACAAGCAGACAGACTGACTGACATGAAGGAAAAAGATGGATGGAAAGAAGGAAGTAAAAAAAGGAAGAAAAGATGGAGGAAGGGTGGATATGGGAGCAGGGAAGAAGATATCTTAATTAAGGGAGCCATTTTAGGGTTGGCAAGAGACTTGGCTCTAGAGGGGTTCCCAGGTGTTCAAAGGGATGTCCCCAACTATGTCCTTGGGCAGCAGAGGAGAGTGTGCCTGAGGTGGCCTTGTCCCATAGCCACAATGATGAATATCTTGAATATCACCATAGAACCTTCATTTGGCAATGGATGGAGATAGAGACAGAGACTCACATTGGAGCACTGGACTGAGCTCCCAGGGTCCAGATGAAGAGCAGAAGGAGGGAGAACATGAGCAAGGAAGTCAGGACCAAAGGGTGCATCCACCCAGGGAAAAGGAGGGACTCATCTAATGGGAGCTCACCAAGGCCAGCTGGACTGGGACTGAACCAGCATGTGATCAAGCCAGACTCTCTGAATATGGCTGACAATGAGGGTGGACTGAGAAGCCAATGATAATGACACTGGGTTTTGATTCTACTGCATGTACTGGCTTTTTGGAAGCCTAGTCTGTTTGGATGCACACTTTCCTAGACCTGGATGGAGGGGGGAGGGCCTTGGACTTCCCACAGGGCAGGGTACCCTGACTTCTTTTAGGACTGAAGAGGGAGGGGGAGGAGGAGTGAAGGGAGTGGGAGGGAAATGGGAGGAGGTGGACATCTTTAATAAATAAATAAATAAAAACAAAAATTTATACATTAATTTTAATTTTGTTCCTAACTTACATGAACTATGTAATTACTTTGGATCTATCACACAGAGATGTTTTATAAATTAATTTTTCATATGCCTCAAGCCGTACAGACCTGTAGTTACAGAAGCACACAACTTAACTTTAGGAAGATATGCAGGGACAAGCTCTGGCACTGAGAAATCTACAAAGGACCTTATAAAGCTTCACAACTTCCCTGTAACTCATGGGACCGAAATTACTAATGCTTGTTTTGATTTGAATATACAATAATAAAAAAGCAATATCTGAGAGTACAAATACTGACTCCTCTCTAGAGAGAGGGTATAATTTATTAACAAACAAAACACACTAAAGATTGTGTGGTGAATCTAATAACATTGAAATACTTTTTCCTATAAATAAATAATCATAGTCACACAGTGAATAATTATGAAACCAACTATTAAGCTAAAGAGCTGAAACATATCTAAGAAAATGATTTCACATCGATATTCAATGAAAAGTAAAATAAATGAGGTGTTTTATAATGCTTAACTTCAACCACAACTATCATCAGGCAATATTTTAATAGCATGAACTAATGTTCACAAGAATGTTCACTAAACTATGGTTTTATTGTTTGTTTGTTTAATTAGATAGACTTTCATCTAACTCTAGCTGGACTCAAACTCAATATGTAGCAGTAAATTACTTTGTACTTCTGATTCAAATCCCACCCCTTTCCCATATATGAACCATAATTGACCAGCTGTTCAAAGTGCAGTATTGATACACAAATTATAAAGGGCATATTACAATTCTTCATTAGTAACAGAGATGGCAATAACTCTAGTCAATGGATGTACATGTTTCAGAAGACAGGTCCATAAGAATGATGAAAAAAGCCTCTATGCTTTGGCAATGAAAGCTTATTAATTATTGAATAAGAGGGTGTTCAATACACAAAGCATAAATACCCAAAGGAAAGTTTTCTTTAGAAAAGAAAGTTGATTAATAAGGTAATTTTAGAAATTATGATTATAAATTAATAAACAATCTGTAGTTTTTAATTTTTCTTGTAATAGCTACAATGAGTTTTATTACTTTTATAATCAGAAAAATTGTAGTTTTTATTTAAAAAAATAGTAAAGCTAAATCAAGAAAGTACTCATTAAATTTATCATAAGATTTTAATATTTTAATAACATTTTTCATGATTAAATTCTCTGATGATTAGAAATTTAGAACTACACTGTTTTGCAGGCTAACCTGCTTTTGATAATTAAAAACTTATGATCGTGTTCCCATATTTCCAAATGTTATTGTGAAATGCAAGACATTAATGACGTTTTAGTATTCACTGTATTATGTCTTGGTTATTCATGATTTACATTTCTGATATATAGAGAAAGTAATAACATGATATGTTTGTGGATTACAGAAAGATATTTGCTGGATAAATCTCATATGAAATAGTTATGCAGGATTCTTCAGTCAGAGGTAGTAAATGCCTCTTCATTTTAAAACCAAGTAAGGCATATTCCACAGTTCAAGACACCAGTGTTGATTTTGTTGCAAAATAACAGCGCTGCAAATTGAGAAGCAAGGATGTACACAGAGTTAGCCAATAATCTAAATTGTTCGTCATATAGAATTACACTGTGTGTTCTTCAACGATCTAACGAGCACTTTTCTGACAATGATGTGGCTACATGGCGGCTGGTAAGCCACTTGCTGCCAGGCCTAAGGGCCTGACCTCAATTCACTGGACTCACACAGTGGAAAAAAGAATGAGCTCCCTGATATTGTTCTGATGTACGTACATGCCCCTTGGCATACAGGTACAGTAACTAACTAACTAAACTGAACTAACAAACTGATGAACTACCAACAAACTAATTTAACAAACAAATAAATACATATAATTGTTATTTCAGAATACTGGTAATTAATCTTATAGAACAGGCTAACATTAACACATTTTATCTTCACAGTGTAAATACTTTTATGAGCTTGTTCAAGAAATAAAGTAAGGAAAAGGGATTATACAGTATCTTTACTTCAGGGTTAGGATATAAATTAATTTTTTATCTTCAAAATAATAACTATAAAAACAAAGCATGAGGTTCATTCAGGAACACATTTCTGCATGAGATTCGTGATTAGATTCCAGGTATGAAACAGCGTGGCTTCCTGTGAGTCTTTGCTGACACTAACAATATTGTCGAGGTATATGATATCATTTTGCATTTAATTCAAGGTGCAGAATAATTCCAGGTCACTAACCCTTATTTCTGGAGAGAAAAATATATTATATAGGATTTCGCACAAAACAGGTCACAAGACAACATGTATGAATTGTATTCTCCCTGTTACGGTGTCATCAAAGCTAAGACCAGCCTAATTTCACAAGATCCACTCAGATTTCTAGAAAGCTGAAACATAGAAAGGTTCAGCCATAGACATAGATCTTTAGCCAGGCACAATGATCAGCACAATCCTGTAAGGGAATTAATGCCTTCCATAGGACAAGGCTGGTGAATTGTATATTAAACTCTGCACTTGAGCTGGAAGCTAAACTATGAGAAATGAACAGATCGGAGAGAGCTGAGCCACATCCTGCCTCCCTCCCCAGGGCTCACAAAGGGATGTAATTGCCCTGTGTGGTCTCATTTTCTTGACTCTTCCTCAAACAAATCATATGGTTCCTGATACACTATGACCACAGTGAACATATCCTCCCCTCCTTGTCATCAGGAGTGTGTACAGACCCACAGATACAGTACACAACCCAGGTGTTTCATATATTCCTTCCCCAATGTGCCCTGAAAATTACCTGTGGACACAAAAGGTTTTCCACATGTTAGTATATGTTCCTGACTTGTTCTCATGCTTAAAGCCAAATGATATATTTATAGCAGATGATTTCACATAATACTACATATTCCTTCCTTCCTCTCTGTCCCTGACTAGACATTGGTCACACAATGAGTGACACCAAGTTCAAGACTTTTTGAGATATTATTTTCCATATAACTGTCAACTCTAGAGCTTCATTTTTAAAATAAGGAAATAAGCCTTATAATCCATTAAATCATAGTTTTAATATAACCTGTTACACCCTAGATATAACTGCCTTAATTTAGCAATGCATTGAAGAAAGGCATAATTCTTTGGAAGATCTCATTTTTATCATGATAACCCCAGGCATGTTTGGCTGATTTCTTATGGCAACTCTAAGAGTTGACACCAGAACCTGAAGTATTTACTGGCACTTGCAGACTAATTCTTTGACAGTGTATGCAGTGATGAACCCCAACAGTGCCACTTTCTGACTGTCATTCTGAGTCATCCAAGCTAATCAGTACTCAGTGCTCAGCTTAGTCTGGGCCTATGAACAAAGAGTCATTTAGAGATGCTGGCACGCATAGTGTGGACTCGCCAAACTAAGAAGATTCATCCAGGAGAACATATCTTATTTCAAGAATATAAATGAATTAATCAGTAAGCTTGCCTCCCTTTGCCAGAAACATCCCTGATTAAATTTAATGCAGTGAATTTGTGTAATCACCACCCAACTAGCCACTGATTAAACAAAAGCCTCTAAGCACTAATTCTCCTAATGTGCGGTTTATTTTTGCTCGCCTATGAAGGGCACACCTTGAAAACTTTGCTGATTTCTGTGATTCTCCATTGAGGATTCAGTGTGGAACTCTTTATTCTTAAGGCAGTTCAGTTCATTTAGAGGCAGGGCAATGAATGCAGCAGACATTTTGATAAATGCTTGCTTGGCTGACTTGTCATTGGAATACTGGGAGTTCTTACTACCTTGCAGGCCAGTAAAGAAATCTGCTAATCACAAATAAGAGTCATTTAATTTCCTCTCTCCTTATGTTATCAGAGTAGAAGAAACTGCCATGAGATGTTTATTCTAACAACAACAACAAAGAAATTGGGGAACAAGGATTTTGATTCTGTGTAGCCCACATATTTTACACATTTTAGATATGCTTCTATTTTGCACTAACAGAAGTTACAAAGGAGATAAATGGATTACAGACATGTAGTCAAAGACAGATTTTCTGTCAGTGGATTGTTATTTTCATTATAGATAAACAACAGATAATAAATACAGAAATGACAAATACATGATAGAAAATAGATAGATAGATGATAGATAGATGATAGATAGATAGATAGATAGATAGATAGATAGACAGATGTTATATAGATATTTTTTTTACTTAGGGTTTTTATGGCTATGAAGAGACATCATGACCATAGCAATTCTCATAAAGAAAAACATTTAACTGAGTTGGAACTTAGTGTTTTAGAGGTTTAATTCATTATCATGATGGAGAGGAATATGGTGACATGCAGATCTACATGTTGCTGGAGAAGTAGCTGAAATTCCTATATCTTACAGGCAACAGGAAGTAGACTGTAACACTGAGCAAAACTTAAACAAAAAAGACCTTAAAGCCCACCCTAGTGACACACTTGCTTCAACAAGGCCTCACTTACTTCAACAAGTCCACACCGTCCAATAGGGTCAGTCCTCATGAACTTATTGGGGCTCAAACTACTGTATAATAGAAACATGGATAGATAGATAGATAGATAGATAGATAGATAGATAGATAGATAGATGAGAGATAGATAGATAGATAGATAGATGATAGATAGATAGTAAAAAGATGATGCATGGTGCATAATTGATAGTTGATAGATAGGCAGATTAAAGATAATAGGAAAAATAGTAGATAGTTAGTGATGGATACATAAATATACGAACCAATGTTAGACAATAGGTAATAGAAAGAACACATTATTCATAAAGTAATTCATGAAATCAAAACATAGATCCTGGGCCTGTAGTTTATCAAATATTCAACACTCCTTGAATTAACTTATACTACAAGTCTACATAACCCACCAAATTTGTATTCTCATGAATTATGCAAGGTATATATATATATGTGTGTGTGTGTGTGTGTACATATATATATATATTGTATACATATATAGATTTTTAAGTACCATATATAGGTATGTCTAAAATGCTTTTAATTATATAAAAAGCATATTTTTAGACTTAATGATTCTGAAATCTCTGATATGGATCCATAATAAATGCATTGATTTGCTCTTTTAACTCAAAGCACAAGAAAAGAGTTAAAGGGCACCCTTTCTGCTCTTATCATAAAAAAAAAATAAAACAAACAAACAAAATACCACACTTAGCTAACATTCTCTTTGTGTTGTTGAATTCCTAAAGCAATAAATCACCCTTTCAAATTCTTGGACAGGATTCTTCTCTTTATCTTCTTTCCTGGAAAGCCAGTCTAAGAGTCAACAGTTTCCAGAGAAATTGTGCTTATGCCATGGTAAAGGGTATGGATTATTACAGAGACTTAAAGCCCCTATCTTCTAGAACACTAGGTGGTAAATTAAAACCATTGGT
The DNA here is from genome assembly GCF_018167655.1 of Microtus oregoni. NCBI lineage: Eukaryota > Metazoa > Chordata > Mammalia > Rodentia > Cricetidae > Microtus > Microtus oregoni. Next base: position 46,900,136 of record NW_024543061.1, on the reverse strand, counting down.
GTGACATTTCTTAAGTATATAAGAAACTCTAGTCCCAAGACAACAGAAGAGTTTACTTCAGGAAACGATGAATATTTTGATGCAGTTGGAGAGAAATGTCTAATAGCTAATAAAACAGTTAGTGAAGAATGCCATCTTTAAACCATTACATAAAGGTTGAAGCCATGATCTCCCAGCATCTGTGCTACCAGGAGTTGGCTTCATCCAGACTGGGCCTGCCATACATCAATCATTGATTCATTATGGACTCACTAACTCCCATCCCACCCTTCTGAGTTACTGAATATGGAGGGAGCTTTGATGGGGTGGGAAAATCATTGTAATCAGATACACACCCTCCAGTGAGTCACCCAGGCTTCAATGGACAGTTCCAAAGCAAGGGCAAACAGAGAGTCATGGTTATACTCAGTGTCACAAAGCAGAGTAAAATGACATGAATGTGGAAGAAGAGAGGCTACTCAGGGTGAAAAGGACACAGGAGTGTTGTGGGTGAGAGAAATCAGAATACTTTGTGCAAATGCACGTAAGTGACAAAACAAATGCAAGGAACATTATTTTAACAGACGAGAGTTGGAAACAAGGAGGAGATAGATTTGAAGATACAATTAAGTCCAACCCTCCATTTCATGCTTTTAAACAACCACACTCTAATAAGTTCTATAGTTACTACCGATATGTGAATTCCTATGTGTAAGAGCCGTGGCATGCCTTTAACATTCTAGAACTGTAGAAAGGCATCCTATTAGGAACTGGGATTCAATTCAAATACTCTTTTCAATCCTAATGAATATCCCCTGCTTTTATTTGTGTACATCATTTTAGAATTTCACAAACCAGCTGTGCAATTGCTGATTTGTCTCCAGTATGAGTTTCATTGTCGAGAAAGAAAATGCCTCCTTGAAAGAGTCCTCCTGCTATGAAGAGAGAAGATATTTCTGTCCCTCCTCCAAACATACACAGGTCATTTCAAAGGGAACCTACTTATTCCTTGATTAAAAGGCAGGGTTGTCTCAGAAAATGGTTCTTTCAGCAGCTTTTAGGCTATCCACCACTGTCATGCCTGGCACAGGCATCTGGAGAGAAGGTGAATGCTATCTTTAAGACACAGGCGAAGTTCATTCCTCAGAAACTCCTCACATCCCTGAAAGGGAAATTCCCCTGGCAGAATTTTGTTTCTGTGAGACAAGACAAATTCATGCCAACAAATGCATTTGATGCTTGCTTTATTTCCCTTTAAAATTATACAACAATAAATTGAAATTTGATAGTTTGTTTGCATTGAAAGGAAATGAATATAAATTGTTTATATTAATTACAAACTCTTTAGGATGTCTGTCATTGGATTTACCACTGGAGAAACTATACCAAATAAACCCTTAGCCAAATAAATCAATTAATTGACTGGCAGATGCTCCTAATGCCAGTGTCGTTCTCCTTCAATAAGGCTATCAACAAGGAGCTTTCTGAGAAAGCTTCATCCAGTGTTGAGATATTTGTAAAATACTCAAAAGACCAATGCCAATTTTTACCAATGAATCAGCTTACATAGAAGGCATTGTAAATTCTTCAACAGTGCTCACTAAATGAAACAGTTAATATATGTGGTCATAACACATTAAGTCTTTTTGGCACAGAAATATGGAACCCTCAGCTACAGATAACAGCTAAAAAAAAAAAAACCCTTCAGTGAAATCAAATTTCCATTTTGTGGAAGTAGATTTGGTTTTTTAGAAGATGAGTCACAAAGGTGTAAGAACATGAAAAGGACATTAAGAAGAAGAATGAATAATGGTAATGAGAAGCATTTTCTTATGTGGTTTTGAAGTATATGTCTCACACTCACTCCTGATGTAGATAAATAGTTGCATCATCACAGTAGCTACCATGAGAAAAGAATAAATTCCTGCCAAATGACTAAAGCACCAGTATTGGGGGTATTTTGTAATACGTGGTAGGGAGGTGGGTGCATTATATGTATACGTTGATATGTTGTCATGTAGTTATATGCACGTGAGTGTCCGGGTACAAGTACAGGTAGAAGTCAGACGTCAACAGTGGCTGTCTTTCTCAATCACTCTCCACCTTTAACAGTTTTTTTTTTAATTACATTTCTTTATTGGGGATGGAACACGTAGTCAGACAATAAATTTTCAGTTTTTCTTTCCACTGTTTGGGTCCTGTGGATCAAATTCAGGAAAGTTTGGGACATTGTGTTTTCCCCACTGAGGTATCTTATTGGCCCATCTTTGTTTTAATTTTAGAACCATGATTTTTTTCATGGAAACTGTAGCTCATAGATTGGCTAAGTCAGCTGGCCAATGATCTGTGTACATTACCCCAAACACTAATATCACATGTATGTTCTTCCATGTCTGACATTTCAATGGGTATTCTGAAACAGACCTGTGACAGTCATGCTATGAAAAGTCACACATATAATGAGAGCCATCTTTATTGCCTCAACACACACACACACACACACACACACACTTATATTTATTCTACAATAAAGACATATATAAATAAAGGTATATAATTTGAAAATAGTTTTCTTCTTTAGACTGTTTCACACTGTTTTCACAAAATTCCACCTCTTGTGTACATTTTTATGAATAATTATTTACTGTTGTGGTATTGCCACTGTGGAAAGAATTAAACACATTAACTAGGTACAGAGAGCTCTTACCCACATGTGAAGGCCAAAGTGTACCAGGCAAAATTCTGTTCTTTTAAATTTCTTTTTTGTAAAGTAGAATATATTAAAACTTATTATCATTATTATTAAATATTCTTCCACAAGACAGGATTTTATAACTATATCCATAAATGCATGAATAAGGAATACATCTTTCAAAGCTTGCAGTAAAGTTGGCCATTTCACTACTGGGAATAAGAATATAACTCCTTGGAATCATGAGATCAGGGATTTGTTATGGCTAAACCTTGATCCATGACATCAGAAAATACCATAAGCACTTTGGACTAAATACTTTAACTTTTCAATGAATAAAACTGTAGTTTCTTTCTTCACGTACTTTCTCTAGTAGCCAAATCTAACTTCAACTACTATAATATTTAAAGATTTCATTATTTGAAGTAATTGCAGGTCTAATGAAATAGATATGAGGAAGAAAACTCCATGCAAAATAAAATAAACAAGAAATGTCAAATAAAACACCATCTTTTTAATTTATGAACCTCTAGAAGGTTCACGAGAAGAAACACACATTCCTGATATCATACAACAGCATCACACAGTTTATGGGAAAAGATGAAGGTGGTGAGACCTACCCTTCCTTTTCAATCAGAATCTCCAGCGACTGTTCCCTTTAGCTCAGCCTGAAGAATCCGGTTCTCTCAGACCACACTGCAGAAATTTCCAAGTGAGCTCTAGCAGAATTCCCTCAATGAGAAAGTTCTACAATGCCAAATGGATCTGGAAAAGAAAAAAAAGAAAAGGGAAGACGTTTTTAGTCTATGACGCAAATGAACTCGGGAAGAAAAAGAGAAATTTATGTAGAAAAGTTGTTTCAGTTTGAAGATACACAGCGAAAAAATGGAAGAAGTATTTTACATATCTCTCTTGCATTATTTTATATACTCAATGGTGTCTTTCCAACAAATGGAAAATGGTGTATAGGAAGACTTGAAAATACATTTTGTTTCCACATTAAAAGTGAAGAAGAAAAATGCAGAGATTGAGAAAAGTGAAAATTCTGAAACTGGCTGTAGGAAAAAAAGAACATATTTTTTTTTCCAGCTGGAAGACAACCTAGTATCCAGTACAGACAACAAGATTTGTGAGGCATGCTACAAAGGACACACAAGATGTGAGAGGGGCAAGGAAAGTGGAGGTAACAGCACCTTTGGGACTTGTTAGACAAAAATGAAATCTCTTTCAAAGTGAGTCCCCCACATACTGATCCTCAGGCAGATTTAACTGATCAATTCTGACAATAATACAAAGGGAAGATGTCCAGCCTTTCTTAATGTAGACCATTCTGTCAGAAAATTAGACAACTGACTCCTACATCAATGGGAGAAACCACACTGAAATGGGAGAGCAGTGAAGCAAGCCTGATGGGCTCTGCTTCCTCTCCTCTGTATCAGTCCTGAACTGTTTGAACCTGCATGTCCATGAGCCTGAAAGAGTTGCTACTCAGACGTCTATTTAGATACAGAATGTAACAAATTAAGTTCAAATAAAATTGCAGAAACTTCTTGAGAATAAGGTGCCCACAACCTTCTCAGTGTTCAGTGCCCTGCCACAAATGCCTTTCAAATAGATATTGTAAAATGTGTTATTTTTTTCTCCTTTTCTAATTTAATGTATATAGTCATGGTGTAATGGTGTGCATGATGTGTGGGCCTGCTTACATATGTACAGGTACACAGGTGGCTGGGTGTTCATGTGAAGACCTGAGATTGGTTTAAGAAATCATCCCCATTCACTTTTCCACCTTTTTCATTGAGGCAGAGTCTCCCAATCAAAGAGCTTACCAATATTGCCAGTCTTTTTAGTCAGCCCATTCTAAGGAGTCTGGGTCTCCATATCCATTCAACATTTATGAGGGTTCTGAACCTTTGTGCAGTGAGTACTTGAACACTATCCCTTCATAACACAACCTCATAAGGTAGTGTTTCTAAACCAAGCAGCATATTAGGAATGATTTTAAAGCCTACCAGGCCAAAAGAAGCAAATCTGGAGTCTACTTGGTGTTGTCAGAATTGCTGATTGTGCCTAGCCAATGAGGGGTGACCACACAATGTCAACTGTCAATGCATCAGAATGTTTGGCTGCTGGAAGAGTGTATAAGTTTTTCCCCATTGTTAAATAAACAAGTCCGCTGCATGCTGTCTACCTGACACCCAGTGTCTGAGACATTGACACTGTGCCTTTTCACCCCCTTCCCTGAGGAAGACATTAGGGCCCACCAACAGCAGTACATGCCAGTAATCCCTGCATGCAGACGGCAGGTACAAGATAATCACTTCAAATCCAAACCAGCATGGTCTACATAGCAAAGTCCTGTTTCAAGAAATGAACACAATTGCTGTCTCATTCTAAACATGATACATAGGAATTGCAGCTGACCTGACAGCAACAGCAATAATATTACTGTTTCATCAAGACGTAGATTTGGGGATTTTGTTTGTTTGTTTTTATTAAGGGAAGCCTACATACATTACCTTAATACTTAACTGGCTTACTTTTATCTTAGTTCACCAAAATAAATAGTGAATAATTTTTTTTTAATTGAGAAAAGGAAAAAAAAAAAACAAGTTTCTGCCTCCTCCCAGCCTCCCATTTCCCTCCCCCTCCTCAAACCCTTCTCCTCCTTCCCCCACTTCTCTCCCCCTCCCTCTCCAGTCTGAACAGCACTCAGGGTTCCCTGCCTGTGGAAAGTCCAAGGTCCTCCCCCCTCCGTCCATATCTAGGAAGGTGAACATTCAAACTGGCTAGGCTCCCGCAAAGCCAGAACATTAAATAAGATCAAAACCCCATGCCATTGTCCTTGGCTTCTCATCAGCCCTCATTGTTCACCATGTTCAGAGAGTCCGGTTTTATCCCATGCTTTTTCGGTCATAGTCCAGCTGGCCTTGGTGAGCTCCCAATAGATCAGCCCCACTGTCTCAGTGGGTGGGTGCACCCCTCATGGTCCTGACTTCCTTGCTCATGTTCTCCCTCCTTCTGCTCCTCATTGGGACCTTGGGAGCTCAAAATCTTATACCTATGAGTGGTCACCCTGAGTTACTATGAGTACAAAATATCACTAAAAAGGACCAGGGGTGGTACACTGGAGTTGGAGGAAAAAGGGAAGGAGAAACTGATATAATTATCATTTCAGAAAAGAGAGAAATTTCAAAAGTAATACAGGAAATCATGTGGGGGACAATAGGAAGTTTTTCTGACTCCAAATAGGGTGCAATCGTTTTCTTGGGAAATTTCTTCCTAATTCTTCCTCATATGGTGGTAATCATGCTGTAGATCGTTTTGTAAAGGGATAAAAAAGATAAATCTGTAATGGGCAGTCTGATTATAAGGCAATGTTCTAATCCATGCTTATTTATTATTGCAAAAGCAACACGTTTATAGCAAGAATCAGAGCACCTGAAGAGCCTGCCTTAGCAGTGGCTGATCATTCTTTAGTTTCTCGGCAGCTTTCCCTTCCACTGCTTGAGGCTTTTTAAGAGTTATTTTATATTGCAGTCGGTGTCATCCTGTTGGTGTTGTTTTTGGGGATTTTGTTTTGCTTTAAAATGTAATCTCAACTGTTACACACGTGCAGAGGGTTAGGTTGGTCCCATGCTGACTAACTAACTGTTGGTTCAGAATTCAAGTGCTCCCATGAGGTCAGGTAGGTTGACTCTGTGGGTTTCCATGTCATAACTTTGACCATCCTGGATCTTACAAGCCCTCCTCCTTTTCTTCAGCAGAACTCCTGGAGATGAGCCCAGAGCTTGACTGTGGATCTCTGCATCTGCTTCTATCATTTACTGAATTAAGGCTCTCTGATGACAATTAGGGTAGTCAATCTGTTCTATCGCTTGGTCTGTAATAGGCTCCTAGCAGTGAGATCAGGACCTGTCCCTTGAGATTAGCAGACCTTTGGAAACTGGTTCCCCAGGTTGGATTACCTTTCCCAGCCTTGATGTAGGGGAGGAGCTATGTCCTGCTCAACTTGATGTCTCAGGCTTTGTTCAGGCTCATGGGAGGCCTGCATTTTTCTGAATGGAGATGGAAGAGAGGTAAATGAGGAGGAGGATAGTTGGAAGGCATAGAGGGAGGACGAGATCAGGAAAAGGAGGAGGAAGGGGAAACTGTGGCTGGTATGTAAAATAAATAAAAAATTAATAAAATAAAATAAATTTAATAATAAAAAAGCAGGGTCTCACTATGTAGTCCATGTTGTGCTGGAAGATTAGCAAGTAGTTCAGACTATTTCACCTGCATGTGTTGGATTTCAGAAACTGATTTGAGTATATTATTGTTATGTTCTGCTTTTCTCTGTTACTTGCTATTTCCTTTTTAAAACTTTTTTCTGCTATACAGTTACTAAACTCACTCATTTGAAACTTGAATTACAACTGCTATAGATTGTTCACAACTGCTAAAATGTTGGTTCAGACTCATGATACTCCTGCCTCAATCACGTAAGGGATGAGATTGTGGATTATACCACCATACTTCTATATACAAATATTTACTTTAACATGGTTCTATTTTATGTATATGAGTGTATTACCTGCATATACATATGTGTATGCACCCTGTGCAGACAGTATTCATGGAGGTGTTTAATCTTCTGAAACTAGAGTAAGGCTGTGAGTCACCATGTGGGTGCTTGAAACCAAATCTCAGCTTTTGTAAGAGAAACAAGTGATCTTAAACACTGAGATAAATCACCAGCCCTGCATATTCAAATTTTAAAAATATTTTAAAAATTAATATATTATTTTAGGTTTTCTGAAATTTTAAAATATGGCCAGTGTGATGGCTCTGTGGATATGAATGATTGAGAACAAGAGACGAAGACAGCACCCACAGCATAAGCCAGGTGTCCTACCGGATGAATAATCCCTACTCTGAAAATTGGGTTGAGGACTACAAGATTACTGAGCCTCGGTAGCATGAGCCAATAAAACTGGAGCAACCGTTGGTACAGGGAGAGACTCTAGCTCAAAGGAATAGACAAAGAGTGACACAAAAAAATAACAAATCAGGGTCCCTTCTTGCTTCTTCATGTCCACACAGACTTGTACACTCATATGAATGAATAATCCTTTATAATTTTTTTAAAATTTATTTTACAGCCTGGTAGCAATTTCCCCTCTATGCTCCTTTTCAGTTGCTGCTCCCACACTTCTCTGTTTCCCCTACCTCCAATATACTGTCTTTCTGCCTTTGTTTGGGAAAGGGCAGTTCTCCTGTGAGTATGTGTTGTAGAATATTATTTTTTCTTTCTTTCTTTTTATTTTTTAAAACTATCTTATTTTACATATCAATCCCAATTACCTCTCTCTCCTGACCTTGAACATTCTCCCCACCTCACCCTACCCACTCCTTGGAGATGGTGAGGTCTCCCATTGGGAGTCAACAAAATCTGTCACACCGTTTTTGTCTAGACTGAGCAAGGTATCTATCCCTCCATAAAGAATGGTTTTCAAAGAGCCAGTTCATGCAGTATGGATAGAAATATTCATAAGAGCCAGAACCTGGAAACAACCTTGATCTGGGATTTCCCTCCACAATACAACCTAGATGCCCCTCACCTGAACAATGGATAAAGAAAATGTGGTACATTTACACAATGGAGTACTACACAGTGGCAAGAAACAATGACATCATGCAATTTTCAGTCAAATGAATGAAACTAGAAAAAAAAAATTCTGAGTGAGGTAACACAGATCCAGAAAGAAAAACATGGTTTATACTCACTCATAAGTGGATATTAGACATAAAGCAAAGGACAACCAGTTTATAGTCCATAATCTCAGAGAAGACAGGAAACAAGGAGAACCCTAAGAGAGAGACAGAAGGATCCCCTGGGAATGGGAAGTAGACAAGATCTCCTGAGAAAATTGGCAGCATGAGGGTGGAGGGGAAGAGTGGTAGGGGGGCTGGAAGGGGAAAGGGGGGAACAGGAGGAGAACATGAGAGATCAGAAAGGTCAAGTTGGGTGAGGACAGAAAGAAAGAGCAAAGAAAGAGATACTTTGATAGAGAGGGCCACTATAAGGTAAGCAAGAAACCAGGTACTAGGGAAATTTCCAGGAATCCACTAGGATGACCCTAGGTAAGACTCTAAGCAATAGTAGAGAGGGTACCTTAACTGTTGTTCCCCTACAATCAGATTGATGACTACCTTAATTGTCATCATAGAACCTTCACTCAGCAACTCATGGAGGCAGATGCAGATACGCACAGCTAAGCACTGGACCAAACTCCGGGAGTCCAGTCATAGATATTGAGGAGCAATATTATAAGCAAAGGGATCAAGACCATGATGGGGAAATCCACAGAAAGAGCTGACCTGAGTAAGTGGGAGCTTACTGACTCTGAACAAACAACTTGGAAACCTCCATAAGACCAAACTAGGCCATCTGAATGTGGATGACAGTTGTGTGGCTTGGGCATTTTATGGCGCCACTAGCAGAAGAATGTAGTAATAGGAGCGGTGGAGCTGCGTCCCTGGCATCCCGGCCGCCTGGCTAGCATATGCCCCGAAATAACAACACACAAATTGTATTCTTTTAAACATGGCTTGGCCCATTATATCTAGCCTCTTCTCGGCTAACTCTCGCACCTGGACTAGCCCATTTCTAATCATGTGAGTAGCACCCCAAGGTTCACTTATTGGGAAGATTCTAGCCTATGTCCATCCTGGGTGGGAGCTGAATCGCGTCTTCCCAGAAGAGGGGAGCATGGTGTTTCTGCTCCCGAGAGCAGAGATGTCGAGTCTGAGCTCACTTCCTCTTCCTCCCAGCATTCTGTTCTGTTTACTCCTCCCACCTATATTTTAACCTTTGAGGGCCAAGCAGTTTCTTTATTACTTAACCAATGAAATCAACAGATTGATATATGACACTCACACATCACTTCCCCTTTCTCTGTTTAAACAAAAAAGGAAGGCTTTAACTTTAACATAGCAAAATTACATATAACAAAACAGTTATCAAGTAAAAATCACAATATTTACATCTATTTTATCTTTATCATAACAAAGGAAAACAACTTAACTATCTATCTATTCTTCAATTGCATCAAAGACTCCAGAAGAATACAATATTACCTAAGCAAACAAAAAGTAAGCAATTTTCAAAACTCTAGAAATGACAGAGACATCTCGCTGCCTGTACAGTCACCTAAAGTTCCTCTGTACCATTGGGGCATCAATCTTCAGCCTTCTGGCCCATAGTATCCAGCAGACATTTCCATGAAGCAGGAAAACTCAAAGTCAGTTCAGTCACTATCTGCTGTGTCCTGCAGAATGTCTTGCAGACTCCTTCATGAATCAGGAACCCCGAAAGATCATCTCACCTTTAGGCAAGTTCAGTAGTCCTCTCTCTGTGGGTTCTCTGTGTCCAGTTTATGCAATAGTCCAGGCAAGAGCAGTTTCTTGCCCAAATGGCTATCAAACTCCATAAGGTGCCTCTTCGATGCCCATCTTCTTCTTGAAGTAGATTTATGCTGTCAGGAGCAGAGTGTCTCATTGTCATGAAAAGTCCTAAGTTATTAAAACATTAAATAGCATATTCCGTAGTCTTTGAAAGATATGAAAAATGCCGATCTAACTGAAATATATATCTATATATATCTAGAAAATCTAACTAACATGACTACAAACTTGACTATTATTAATGATTATCCATTAACAACCTATATACATTACATTTTTAAATGAACTACACAATCACAATACCTTAATAAAGATTAGAAATACATATACATATAACAAAATTGACCTTAAATCTCTATCAATAAAGCAAAATCTATATTAATATAAATCATTCATATCTATATCATATCCCCCTTTAAATGTAAAAGAACGTTTATAAACCATATTTGGGAACATGGGCGCAGTTTTTTCTCTCCAAACTGTTTCCTGCTGAATGTGGGCATCATTAATTAGGTCTTTCATGGTATAACCTGTGTGCTAGTTTCATCTCAGTTGGCAGTTGAGCGAAGCAATTTTCTGAAGATGTTCACACCAACACTTCAGGAGGGCGTGGTCCATCATACCATATAGGAATAGAAGAAATGAACAGGGTCTCATCCTCTGTGAAAACAAAATAAGAAACTCCTTTCCAAAGCATCGTGTCCTTAGATCCAAATTTCAAAGTCAAGGCATTTTCAAAATATCTATGTTGGATTAGTTCAGCAGCAGTTATAAACAAATATCTTTTAGCAGCTGTTGCTCTTTCCTCAGAATTCAAATAATTCAAAGAGAGCATAATAGTATACAGTGTCAAAATTCTCTGTGTATTTTCCATCTTTGTGCACTTTATGTTAACCTCTATTTTGTTTATTTTTACTTTTATTTTTTGCTTTTTGAGATAGGTTCTCTGTATCTTTGACCTGGAATAACTCTGTAGACCAGGCTGTCCTTGAACTCTCAGAGATCCACCTGTCTCTGCCTCACAGGCATTGGGATTAAAGGTGTACACTACCCACCTTGAACTCACAAAGATCTGCTCGCCTCTGCCTTCTAGGCACTGGGATGTGCTACCACACCTTGAAGTCACAGAGGTCAATCTCCCTCTGCCTCCCAAGTGTTGGGATTAAAGGTGTGTACTACCACACCCAACTACCCTCTTTCTTCCTTTTTTTACTTTTAAGAACTTTTAACTTTTAGCTTGCATATATTTTTAACACACTGTAAACCATTTAGAAATTTTCTTTATCTTTGAATCTCTCTTTACTGTATATCTCTCTTTTTCTTATCACATGAGTCTTTAATTTAACAAGCAATATCAGTAGGACTAAAGCCGTGGCTTTGAAGGCTGGATACAACCCATTCTTTAGCTTTCCAGCCTCATAGCTGAGGTACTGGCTGTAGCCATGTTTACTGCCACAACTCTATGGTATTTCAAGGTCCCGGCCAGCAAGAGAGCTTCAACAGCCTGTGCATGCAAACCGCACGGACTACCTGCATAAAAGAGTGAGAGTTTGCCCTGGCAGGACAGCCCAGAAAGCCGGCATTTTTAAACGGTACAGCTTTTTTTCCTGCTATGGCTGAAAACCAAAAAGCATGCGTTCAGCTTTTCGTCAACACCGTTTAAGTGTTTCGTGGCAGGACCTCTTAAGAGCTGCAGGGTTTTGCAGCTGAAGCTGAGTCAGGAAGCCTTTCTTAGATGAGAGTGCTTGCTTGCCTCTAGCAAGCAGAGTAGAACTGAGAATTTGCAGCTACCAAGAAAACATGCTTTACTCTTTCCCAAGCTTTCTCAGGCTTTCAGTGGATTCAGTTGTCCAAACGTCTGGGTGCCATTCTGTAGTAATAGGAGCGGCAGAGCTGCGTCCCAGCCATCCCGGCCGCCTAGCTAACTTATGCCCCGAAATAACAATACACAAATTGTATTCTTTTAAACACGGCTTGGCCCATTATATCTAGCCTCTTCTCGGCTAACTCTTGCACCTGGACTAGCCCATATCTAATCATGTGTGTAGCACCCCAAGGTATGCTTACTGGAAAGATTCTAGCCTATGTCCATCCTGGGTGGGAGCTGAATCGTGTCTTCCCGGGAGAGGGGAGCATGGCGTCTCTGCTCCAGAGAGCAGAGCTGTCGTGTCTGAGCTCACTTCCTCTTCCTCCCAGCATTCTGTTCTGTTTACTCCTCCACCTACGTTTTAAACTATCAGGGCCAAGCAGTTTCTTTATTACTTAACCAATGAAATCAACAGATTGATATATGACACTCCCAAAACAGAAGAATATTATTTTAAGATGTGTTACATTTGTTTAGCTGTGAAACATTTATTTTAATAATGCACTGATGTGTTGCATTCTCTCATGTTGCATCTGTTAGCTCTATTAGCTGTGTTACTGAACTGTCTAAAATGCGTGATTGGTTTAGTAAAGATCCGAATAATGAATAGCAAAGCAGGAGAAAGAATAGGCAGGGCTGGCAGGCAGAGGAGAATAAATAGGAGGAGAAACCTGGGAAGAGAGATATAGGAACAAGAGAAAAAGGAGGAGAGAATACAAGAGTCCAATCACCCAGCTGCACACTCAGACATGAAATAAAAAGGAAAGAAAACATATACAGAAATAGAGAAAAGTAAAAGCCCAGAGGCAAAAGAGAAATGGGATAATTAAGTTAGGAAGCGTTGGTTAAAAATAAGCCAAGCTGAGATCGACATTCAAAAATAAGAATAAGATTCAGTATATGATTTATTTGGGATCTAGGTGGCAGCACCCCAAAAGAACAAAGAACAAAGTGAAAGAGTAAAGACAACAATAATAACAAACTACATTTTGATGCCTTTATGGGGCTCAAATTTCTGTAGGGCCTGAGAAAGCTGAAAAAAAAAGAAAGGAAACAAAAGAAAAAGAAATAGAAACAACAACAATAATAAAAAACGGAGGACAGGACTCTGCTAAGAAGTTCTGTAAACAGAAATTGCCCCTTTCCTGATAAATTGAAACAAAAGAAAATATGCAAAAATGTCTGCTGCAGTGCAAGTATCAGCATTCTACAGCTCTTAAGAGTTGGATGCAGTTCCTGGTCATGTACCTCTAATCAGGCTTTAAGCTTGGTTTTCACAAGAGTGTGGAGCAGACTCAAACCATAGAGCCATACAGAGACCCCAGTTATAGCATAGCACTTTAAAGTTGGTTTACACTATCACAAATAACAAGAGCTATGCAGTAAAAGAGGTCCATACAGAGAAACCTCTAAACAGGTTTCAGAATGTTTTACAATGTGCATAGGCTTAAGAAAGAAAAAAAAAAGGGTATGGAGAGTCATAGAAAGGAAGAAATAGCTTAAAAATAATAAAACCTTTAAAGAGAAAAGTAAAATAGTAACAAAAGCACAAGCCACTTATAGATGGGAAATACACAAGAAGTCTATTAATTTGTTGATTTTGAATTATTTGAATGTCGATGAGCAAAAGACAGCTGGTAAGAGACATGGGATTGTGAACAGGACTGCAAAATTGAACCAACTTGCATATTTTATGGCTATCTTAACTTTAAAAACAGAAGCCAAAAATTTATTTGTCAAATGGAAGTCAAAAATGCTTTGGGGAAGACGTTTTCCTTTTATTTCTACAGAAAACAAAAGGATATGGATTCATTAAAGGTTAATATGGATCAGGTAAGATTGGGGAAAATTTCCTGAACCTTGACAGGTGATATATATCAACAAGATTATCACTGGTATTCTAATGATTTGGCAATTATCTCAATTTTCTCAGGGACACCTAAATATACTTGACCCACAGGCAAAAGGAAGCAATCTAGAGAAAATGACTCACACATTCCCAATAAATGGTGTGGGTAGTTCTTGGTTATTAGGTGGGTTATGGATGTTATCACCTAGGGGAATATAGTATATTGTTGCAAAGTTAAAGTTATTTTCATTACAATGTATGTTTCTACTTCTTTTTTATTGATTTTATTGAGCTATACATTTTTTTCTGGTCCCCTTTCTTCCTCTCCCCTCCCTTCCAACCCTCTTCCATGGTCCCAATGCTCCCAATTTACCCAGGAGATCTTGTCTTTTTGTTTAAAGTATTGAACCTATGCAGTTCATTTAAAAATGTAAAATAAAGATTCAATTTTCGGTAGCTATTATTATAAACAATTTAGGATAATCAAGAAAACACAAGTTAATAGCTAATCATTTATAACAATCATATTTGTAAATATAGTAGTATATTTTTACAATCAGGCAGCATGATGTCTCCATTGTTAGGTAATATAACATCCTTCTGTGTGAAATTTGATACTGTTAAAAACTAAATGGTTAATATTTTTAGCTTTGATAGGAAGTAAGATACATATAAAATTTTGGAATCATGAAGATAAGACAGATAATGGAATATTTTTCGGAATTTGCTAAATACAAATGGACTGAATATTCTAAATGTAATTCTTTCTTGGTATCTGTTTTTATTCTTTGTAGTTTTTCTATGTTAAAGTTAAAATCTTAAATTTTATTCAGACAAAGCTGGGGAATGTAGACTATTATTTTAAGATGTATTAAATTTGTCATGCTGTGAAACATTTGTTTTAATGATGGAAAGATGTGTTGTATTATTTCATGTTGCATTTGTTTAACTCTATAATGTTGTGTTACTATGCCCGTCTAAAATACCTGATTGATCTAATAAAGACCTGAATGGCCAATGAGAAAGCAAGAAAGGACTGGTAGGCAGAGAGAATACATATGAAAAGAAATCCAGGAGGAGAGATCTGGGAACAAGAGAATGTGGAGGCAAGGAGAACTGAAGGGGCCAGCTACGGAGTCACACAGCCAGACAAGGAATAAGAGGGAAAGAAAGGGTATACAGGAAGGAAAAAGCAAGAGCCCAAGGCAAAAGGTAGATTGAATAAGTTAAGAAAAGCTGCCTAGCTAGAACTTAATCAAGCTAAGGCCAGGCATTTGTAAGAACGATTTATTTGTGAGCTGGGTAGCAGCCCCCACTCCGCCAAAGAATAAACGAACAAGAAATATCAACAGAAATATGGCATATCAAGTAGCAGTAAGACTACGAACCTCCCCATATATTAAGATTGGACAATTTCCCCATTGTGAGGAATAGATTCTCAAAAGATAGTAAAAGTTTTGGGGACAGAGGAATGAATAAGGAAAATATAGTACATTTACACAATGGGGTATTTTTCAGCTGTTAAAAACAAGGAAACTAGAAAACTTGAACTAGGAAACTTGAAGGCAAATGGATGGAACTAGAAAAAGAAATCATCCTGAGTAAGGTAATCCAGATCCAGAACAATAAACATGGTGTGTACTCACTCATAAGTGGATCTTAGCTGTTAAGTGAAGAATAACTATGTTACAGTCTACAGATGTAGATAGATTAGGTAACAAGGAGGGTTCATGGAGGAACATTGACTCTCCCTGGAAAGGTAAAATAGAAGAGATGTTGTGAGTGGACTGAGAGTGGGTGTTGGGAACATGAGCAATCAGGTTGGGGTAGTGAGGGGAGAGTACTGAAAGTGACAACTGCAAAGAGGTACAATTTCTTGGTCAGGTAAAAACCTAGAATCTCCCAAAGATCCACAAGGATGACACCAGCTAAGCGTCCTAGTAATAGCAGATAAGTAGCCAGAACTGGCCATCTTCTGTGAGCAGGCAAGACTTCAAATGGAGGAAGTAGAAAATCAACACAGCCACATAACCTACTACTTACAATCTGTCCTGCCTGGGTTATATGCTGAGATTTGTGCCTAGCCTAGTTATCATCAGAGAGGCTTCATCCAGCAACTGATGGAAACAGATGCAGACTCACAAACATTAGGTGGAGCTTGAGGAAATCTTATAATTTCAAAATCATATGTGTGATAATTTTCTTAATTCAATGGAGAAAATTCTTAACCATTGATTATTTTGTATTTACTTCCTAATAAGTTAAAGGAAAACTTAAGTAGTTACTGGATGAAATAATGTATTTACAATAAAATATCATACCACAGAACAGCAAGAGAATGGTTTTCTGTTGTTTTATATTAGATTTCTAATGTTTGTGAACCTTCTACTAGTAAGATAATTTGCTTTCAACTATCTTCATCAAAAGTCCATCATTCATTCAATATATAGCATACCTATCCCTTTGCATAACAACCAAAAATATTTTTGGTATTAACTTATTAGGAAGAAAGTTACAAAATGCTCACAGGAAGAAAAAATAAAAATCCCTGATAATATTCAATGAAGACACTCAAATCAAAATATCAAAAAGTAATAAGACATTATCAACTATGCAAAAATAATTGAAAATGTTCAATTAATAAATCTTGGCACATATGATCAAACTGACTTCATCAAAAATGAGCTTAGCAATAGAACGTTATGTTCTACTTCAAGGAAGTACTCTAATTAATCAAAAATTACCAAGTACAGGTCTTTGGCAGTGAATTTATCAGACGAGAGATAAAGAAAATGCTAGACATATAAGTCAGGTAGAATGATAGTTGTTTTGCTTTTTTGTGGACTGAAACAATGGGTTGTAACTAATTTTTCCTGTTAGATCTCAAACCTTGAGCCATCAACTGCTATTGAATGTGTGTGTGTGTGTGTGTGTGTGTGTGTGTGTGTGTGTAGAACACAGCAAGCAGCAAACTACATGTGGTAGCAGGAAATTTTAATGTGTTGACAAGTGAAGTTAATTCAACAATGACACTTTACAAAATAGATTGAAAAAAACATAGGGTTACCTAGTTTATTAGATAATTAAATTGAAATAGTGATTCAAGTCATTCCAGGCTCTAAGGATGCTGTATATATTCTAATTACTTAAGGACAGTCATTTATACTGCCCAGAGTATTGTGTCAATATTGGCTATGTTTTGATCGTCTTCTGCTAGATGGTATCTGCTCCTCTTTTGTGAGTGTAATGTATTACAGAGAACAGTTGAGTGTCATTTTAAAAGAATGAAGCAGGTACAAAACATTTCTTGGGACAATATGGCTCTCCAATTATTTTCAACAAATGCCCTGATGATGTTAGGAAGAGGAAAATATTTCACAGTGTTTTAGAAGTCAAATTACTTGATCATTAAATATGACTCTCAGGAAGTATACATTTGAGAAGCCCAAGTATTTATATCACCTTTCTCAGCATTTACATTTTTCTGTAGATGGGGTTCTAAAGTATTAGCTATATGAAATACACAGTGTGGGGCCAAAAAATGCACATATTCCACTGTATAGTTGAGGGGTTCAAGTAGAAGTGGCTGTTTATGAACCTAGTATTGTTATAACAGATGTTTTTACTTCAAATAGATCCATTTTAATATGTTTTATGTTATTTACCTTGTTTACTTTAATGTAATATTATTCATATAGTTCATACAAAGACAACTGAATTGAGAGAAATGGGGATTTTTTTATAATTTATATATATAATTTTATAAGATTTGGGAGAAAAAAATATGTTTAAGATATATTTAAAAAGCATTTACCAATAAGCCAATAGTATCTCAGAGGATACACAAAAAGTGAAATAATGCTACTTTAAATTTTTAATAATTTTATGGAAAGTCATTTGAAAATAAGTTGTTTTATATCTTAGTGAAATAACCATATTAAGCTTTAATAAAGTACTATAAATAATACATTTTGTCATTCAACCATGTCAGAAAAAACAAATTTAATCATTTCAAGAGAGACTATTTTAATATCTATGTCTTCATTCATGAAATTGATGCACCTCCAGTTTCTAGTGTATGCCAAGTAATACAATGATTTGTATAAATAAAAATGAAGACACTGTGTGAAATACTCCTAGCCTGATCATTCTGTGTTAATTACATAGAATTGATTTAATTAATTTGGGATAGAAGAAATAAAGTTAAATAAATAAAATGGGATATATTTTTAAGGTTTACTTAATTTGTGATAACAAACGGGAAGGGTATGGGTGTGGGTTTGTGTATGTTTGAGTGAAGGTGCCCCTCAGACTCCAGGGCAGGGCATCAGAACACCATAACTGGAGTTACAGGCAACTGTGAGCCACCTGTCTTGGGGACTGGGAACAGAATATTGCGAAAACAGTTTGTCTTTTGACCACTGAACAATCTCTCCATCCCTGTTTTTGCCTTTTTAATTGCACAAAGCACATTGATTGAAAAAAAAATATATCAAACAGACAACTAGTTGTCTGGGAATGGGAAATGGTATCTCTTTTTAATATTTATGCATTATGATGGTATTTCAGTGAGGCTACAAAATTTACTGTTTAATAGAAACTTTGTCAGACAAGGAACAGAAAACTACGGATGATTAAAACATTCTACATTATGAACTAAAAATAAATAATACTAAATGAACTTGAAAAGAAGGTCCAGTGCTAGGGGCTAAATTTTCTGGTAGAGCTTCGGTATAGTACACTCAAGGTCATGGGTTAGGAACTCAGAATCACAAAAGGCATGAAGATAAAAATAAAAGCAGGCAACAGACTTCAGAAATATGTTTCCACTAGAAACTCCCCACTGTTTCAAAACGAAGTTCAATTAACTAAGAATATTTCTTTTCTTTCTTTTTTTTGTTTTTGCTATTGAAGAATCTCTAAAAGTAGCACAGAAATGAACTAGTGACGGAGTGGGGTGAAGAATGGATTCCTGCCTTTCATCTTCTTTTGAAAACCTTATCAGTGACTTTGGTTGTGCAAATGTATATGCTACATGTAATGCTACAGCCTTGGGAATTTTTCTTTTCTTCTTAACCTCTGCCTTCAAAGGAACTTAGAGAGTTCGGAACCAAAATGTGCACTCAGAACCCAAAAGAAAGACAGAACTGAGGGGAGAAAAAAAAAAAACATTCTCTAAACAGACACTCATACATTCACTTGATACCCCTTTGATGTTTCTGTTGTTACTTGAGCGATACTTTTGGAATATCATGCCATAGATTATATTAGCATTCTGGGAGCAAATGTTTAATATCCTAGGTGGCCATGCTCAGCTTCCCAAATGTTAATTGATTCTAGTACAAATTGCTTGTGGCACCTTCAAGGTGTAAGAGGGAATTAGCGCCGAGTTTATAGGACAGCACTTGCATTATTAAAATGGGCCCCAAAAGTCGGTACTCCTTTGACTTCTTTCCCTTATTAAGAAGTAGAGTTTTTAGAGATAGTTTTGAAAATATCTCATAATACTCTATAGATCAGCAACAATAACATTAACATTATAATGTAGACTAGCTTTTGCTTTAATAAAAAGGAAAGAACTGGATTTCATTTTAAATGATTCCATTAAAATAATCTCTTTTTTATTAACTGCTAGAGTAAAAACAGAGGAAGTTTCTATGCTGAATTTCTAGGAATTACACTGATCATTAAATGTTAGGTTCTGAATCCATTAGGACTGTGTCGTTTTGTTTTCATTTAGGACCTGGCAAGGTTACAATTTGAGCCCTATTGGTATTGTATTCATTTGGTGCTGAAATTGGATGCAGCATGTGTGCATCCAAAGCTCACTTTCTCATACTGAGATATACCTGTATCTTGACATAAACAATCATACGATATTTAAATTATTCAAGGGATAATTTTATTATATTTCTAACATTGACAACACAGTCAAAATATCAAGAAGCACAGAGTCAGGAAACAATGTAATTTTTGTCATTATCAAGATTCAGAGGAATTTAGATTCCTTCATTTCTCGTGATTGAGATCAACATGAACTGGAAACTCAAAACTATAAGGGGATCAGAAATATAAAATAATGATAAGTACAATAATTAGTTTGTAATACAAGTGCTTTGTGCAAGTTTGAATTGTTATGTAGGCTCAAAGATTCCTGCCAGTTTAACATTTTGTTTTTATTAGGCACTTGCCTCTGACCAACATGGATTTCACGTCTATGAACTATTAACATGACAATGTTAGTGTATGGCTATGATGGTTGAAAAGTGAGGAGTTCCTGATGGATTGTCATCTAACTAGATGAATCCTTAGATGAGGATGCTCTGACTCCTGATGATAGCATATCAAATTGTGGTTTTCACCTTGAAGCATTGCAGCAAGGAAATTGTACCATGCCTATGAAGGGCCACAAGAACTGAGCAGCCTCTGGGTGTCAAGAAAGTCTGACTTTGCCTGGCAAGAACATACCACTATTCCCCACCCCAAACACTAAGAAATAAATGATTTTAAGAAGCTGTGGGAAACTGAAGACACATTTTCACCTAGTTAAATAGATTTTTCCTTTAAGAAAAAAGTCCATTTTAATCCTAGTATTGTGAAACACTAAGTAGAGGACCCATAAACAGTAGAACTTCCAAGATGATGAATGTAGATTATCGAAACCCCTTTATTTGTAGCATCCTGTTATGAAGGAATAGCTTACTAATGTAGAGTTAATATCTCTTATTCACTTTGCCAGACACTGTACTAAGATTTATCAAATTAGACTGATATGAAGAATACTATTTTCTATGTGTATGTTTGTGTAGTATTTGAGAGTATTTCTATATGTTGTGTGGGTGTGTGGTGTATATGCATATGGCGGCAAGTGGATGACCCTAGATAATAACTTATCAGTATTATAATTTTTAGTTTTTTTTTAAGACAGGGCCTCTCTCAGCCCAGATTCAGATATTATTTAGACTGGTGATCGGCAAGCTCCAAAGATCTGCTTCTTCTCCTTGAACTTATGTTACAGATGGGTAGCTCTACACCCAGTTTTTCAAGACAAACAATATTGTTAACTATTATCACATTTTATATGTGAACTAGAGATTTAAAGGGGAAACAGTAAGAACATAGGAATGATAGATTATTAAACTGTATAACTGATATTTTTAACATGCTATTGTGCTCTCCTTTGGACAGGTAACTATGAAGCCTCAGTTCTGTGTTCTGGTACAATCTGACTATGAATTACCTATGTATTCAAGATAAATCTTCAAATCCTTCACTCCCTTTCTACAGTATTAACTGAAGGAATATTACATCCTCCAAGATCCTCCAAAACAGATTTCTTACATGATATACAATCCTTATACTTTTAATTGGCCACATAAAAATGAATATGGCTATATATAAAAAGTCAAATTGCAAAGGCAAGTTATATAACAGCTTGGATGACCAAGTAAGACACCATTTTCTACGTGTGCCCAAGACCATGTTGAAAATAACAATATTTCAGGGCAATGCACAAAGTACTAGAAAGGGATTAGAAAATACTAAGAGTTAGCTTATTTTAAAATCCATCCATCTACTGCCTTAAATCCATTTCTGGCAAACATCCCAGCCAAAGTGGGAATTGAAAATTATTCAAAATCCCTCTGCAGGGATCTTGAAAGAATCTAAAAGTGGGGCTCAATAAGAACACTCATTATGTAGGGGGATAAGGTGTAATACTACTCCTCAGTTCTTCCAAAGAAGATATCTGTGGCAAGGGCACACTGTGCACTAGGGCAGGGAGGTAAAGCCAGGATGGGATGGAGCAACATCAATTGCCTTCTTTATATTCTGAGGAGGAAAATTCTTTGCAGCTCATCTCTTTGCAGTTCATTGGATTTCAACTGCATGTTTTACTAAGGGCCCTTTTCCCTCTCTGCTCTCAATTCTTCGCTCAACCTATGCTCTTTCAAATGTTTCTTCTAAACCTCAGAGGACATCTGACCTGGACTTTCTCTGACCTTCAGGAAATGGATGATTTCGCCAACCCCAAAATGTTCTACAACCCACATAAATAAGTTTGTTGTCCTTACTAATCTGCTGTCTTTTGCAAGCCCTAACCTGGAAAATATGTTTACTTGCTAGCATAAAGGTCGCATAGAAAAGGTATACTCTCTGATCTCAGTAGCATCAGGATTATTTCCTCATGGCTGACTTTGTGTAGTCCCATATATGGAATGTCTGGTGGATGCAACACTGCATGCTTATCACGACTTGACTTTCTGGTTTTCCTCGCACACTTTTCTTTTACAAAACAGCTCATAGTAACAGTAAGTAACAGTAGTGCCAGTAGCTACCTTTGTCTTGGTTATTGAAAACCTTCTACAACATTTAAAGTAGTTCTCTTAGACAACACAGGGGATGTCTTTGTTTTCAGCAGCAACTTTCAGTCACATTAGTAAACACCTTGGGCATTCAGAGGGCCCAAGGGAACTCCTTCAGCATCTGTACGTAGCTCTTCTCATTCATAAACTAAGTTGCTGTTCAAAAACATTCCCAAAGTTCCTTTGTGTTTTACCTGTCTAAACCAAGACATATAAAAGGTTATAATTTGCTGTTTTATGTTGTCAGGAGAATAGACCTTTGTTCTGCTACTTTCACAGGCTTTTCCCTTTACCGATCCACCAAGTGGCTATTTTCAGTGTTACCCTAAGAGAGTGTTCAAGCTTAGCATTTAGACTTCTAGATATGATGAATGGAGGAGGCAAATTTATATTTGTTAAGGAAACAGCCCATATAGAACTTGTGGGGCTTTGATTGATCATGTTTACCCAATGGATACAAATATTATTGGCCTTTAAAATGTATTTGGGGCAGTTAGGTTTCGTTTTCTTTTCTTCTTTGAAAACGACTGTTTCTAACCAGCTTACATGAAGCACTGGTATAAATCAGCAGTTACTGGTGACATGACAACAGAATTGCTTGCTTTGTTCTAGAATGTGATGGGATATAAAATGGTATACCTAACAGTAAGCCTGCAATAAGTGATCTCCTTTTCATGGCTGCTTGTGTCCTGAATTATTTATGTACACACACACACACACACACGCACGCACGCACGCACGCACACGCACACGCACACACACACACACACTTGGATAAATAAACTAAAATGCCTGACTTTAACACAGAATCAAACATTAATAGGTTATTTTATTAACCCTAATATGTTATATGGTCCTTTATAAGTAAATCTAAGATTTGTGCATATATATATTAACAAACTAAATAAGTATCTATCAATCTAGAATGATGAATATGCATAGATGAGCCTTTTGCGGCACTGAAAATTTCAGTCCTTTCTTATGCTGCCATCGAAACATGTGAAGATAGACATTAAAGAAGGCATATTTCACATCCCAGGTAGTGATGAGTGCCATCAGGAATGGGAGAGAGTCGATGAAGGTAAGTATCTTCTAGAGATGATGATAGAAAAGGGCTCTTTATTCAGATGGCAGCTAAGTAGTGATGGAAACCACAGAAGAAACAATATATTCAGATTTTTGTGGAAGAGAGAAATGAAGGAAAGAGAGAAAGTGTGTAAGTGTGAAGGAATTATAGAGAACATTAAATATTAATACAACACAACATCCTTTGACAGTATTAAGACATCACATCTTCTAAAGCCAGGCTATGTGTCATGTCATGACTAGACATGTATTCATTTTTGTCCATCAAACGTAAGTTACCATGAGATGACACTGCAAGGCTCAAAATGACTGCCGTGGCTCTGGTAGCATAAATGAGAAACTTGGCATCATTTAATGCATGGTTCCGTATTAGAGCTACTTTATCACAGAGAATAGTCTTTAGTAATTTCCTTCTTAATCTAAAAGGATACTTAATATGACAAGAATCTTCAAAACCCAGACTACAACTCAACTCAAGTAGAAAAATAGCAATTTCCCCTGTAAAACTGATTTCACAACGATCATCATCCATCACCACCATCATCAGTCACAAGATGCAGCTGCTTTGGCAGCATTATTTGAAGTCCATATTTGACCAGATGACAGCTTAACCTTCTTAGGGAAGCAGAGTCATCTTTCCTTACACATCAGTCAAGCACAGAAAGAACACATGGACTTTCCCTTAAAAACAGGCTTTTGTCTGATTTAATAAATGTACAATTTTATGTGATGATTTCATAGATGCTTAGCTTGTTTTCTTTGTGACATTAAACAGTTCCCACAGGACAGTGAAGACTGCATAACTCAAAGGTTATTGCAGTCATTACATGAGCATGGATTCACCAACATAACTGACTGCATGTTGGGCAGGTAGAAAGGCTTACATGGATACCACATTCCAGAGAAACTAATTCCTGTGTGAAATCTGAAGATGCAATGGAACAGGCATATGTTTTATATGTAATTGCCACACTCACTCCACATATGATGCTCAAACTTAACTAACCTCTTGGTGCTGACATCCATTTCACAGACTTTTATATCTC
This sequence comes from Microtus oregoni, assembly GCF_018167655.1. Taxonomy (NCBI): domain Eukaryota; kingdom Metazoa; phylum Chordata; class Mammalia; order Rodentia; family Cricetidae; genus Microtus; species Microtus oregoni. The sequence continues at coordinate 46,875,805 of NW_024543061.1, read as the reverse complement.
CATGTGTATGTTCACACCTCTCAATCCACTTTCAGTGAGTAGCTCTACCACCACTAAGGTCCACATGCCAGCAAAACTTTACTGAGAAATGATTTTCTTTCCATCTCAGGAAACTTGCAATATATTGCTCAGAGACAAATATTTCCCCTTCCTCTGATTTCCTATCAGTCTTTGTTTATGTCTCCTTTAACAAATCTAACAAATAATCTACTTTTGTTAAATTCATTAGATGTTATCACTTCAATTTCCTCTTGATAGTACAATGGTTGTGACACGTTATTAAAATCTTAATATTTTACTCCACAACGCTATAATGTTTATAAATATTTGTAGACAATGGGAAAACACCACTCATTCTAATTATGTTGGCTTTTAGGTGAATATCTCATGTCTCTCATGTCAAAGATGTTTTTTTCCATATCTCTGAGCCTCAGAATATGACATAATAGATGGGAACTCACAACCATTTGTAACCTCAGTACCAGGGGATCTGATGTCTTCTTCTGACCTCTGAGTACTCCAGTTACACAGATGATACACATACATACATGTAGGCAAAACACACATATATGAAATGAAATAAAGAAATCTAAAAAAACTTAAAAACAAAGTTAAACATAAATAATTTGAATTTCCAGGAAAAAAAAAATCCGTAATGATAAAACCAGAAGAAACATCTTAATGTTATTACATCTCTGTGTGTCTTTGAAGTCCTTCATGGAAACAACTTTGGTATTATGTTCAGCCAAGACACAAATCAGCATATGAATTGCTTATGGATACCAGTGTTTTTTTATTTCTGAGATATTTCTCATTTGAACAGTTCTGTACTCAGCCTGGAAAACAAGTGTGCCAAGGAATCACTTCATTCAGAAAACTGAGGACACTCAAACGGATGAGTTCTTGACTTCCACTACCATAAGTATGGGTCATTGAAAACACAACCATATTCCTAGGATTTTCTTTCTTCTGTCAATCCATTTACTAATTATGCTACCCTTGGTAATTCATGAAAAACATAAAGAATAATTGAACTCTTTTTTTAAAAAAAACTATGAAAGCTACTAATAGAAAATATTAAACAGTTATTTGTTCTAAATCAAATTAGTAACAGAAAAAAAGAGAAACACTTTCCATGTTAAACATTTAACTTTAGAATAAGGGGTAGTGGAGATTCTTACATCATGGCATCCTTAACCACTAGTACACTGTCTAGATTAGAAATGACAGAATAAGTAAAGAGTTGAATCACTGTGCTGCATCTTGAAAATACTAAGTCAAATATTTTAGGAGGAGAGTGGCTAAAATTGAAAATTCTGAGACAGGGTATTAATTGTGGGATAAATGTGAAGGAATTATTTCGATGCTGCTAAAACAAATCCTATCATAAATTATTTACTACTGGGGTCAAGGTACTATCTAGTCATAAAATACTATGAAATATCAATAGAACTGATACATATTAATAGTACAATTGTTAAAGTTACCCGAAACAGATGCCATTTTTATAGTATGGCACCAGTAAAATTCAATTAATAAAATGATAGATTAAAATGCAGATTTTATCACAAAGTATTTTCAAAAGAGAAAAGATGTGCATTCATTATATTGTCTTACATCAAAATCCTAAGTGTTGCAAAAACATGTACGTGGTACATCTCCAAGTCTTGGTATTCATATTTTAATTATCTCGGTGACTGTATTTTTGACGAATAGCTACGGCATTCACAATGCAATGTTAGCTGTCAGGAAATTAATTAGAGGAAGGACAATCATCCTCGCAGTGTGTACACATCATCATGGCTTTTTGAAAATAAGAGTCATCACCTGGGGCGACATGAATTGTAATATTTTCCCACCTGCCTGTTCCATTCAACTTTTTATTGCTACAACCACCTGGCACCATGAAACTACTCATAAAGTGGTAAAGTGTGTTTAATACTGCATCAAATGTGTCTGTTTTGCCAAAGCAAAACTCTTGAAATAAATATGAGATACCCCCAGCCAATTTCTACCCTAAGTAACAAATACAAGATTATCTCCTATGACATAAGTACTTATAAAAAAGATGTTCCATGTAACACTGGTTACCAAACAAGGTAAGAAAACTAGATTCTGCCTGCCACAACTAAGAATACTGATATGTAAAACACTGGTAGATTTTATTTTCAATTTTAAGTTGCCACAGAATATTTGGTAAAGAAAATAGACTCTCTATATATGTAGTGTTTATTATAAAAATCAATTATTTTTATCTGTTAGTACTTTGATTTGCAACTAAAAATATCTATTTCAATTTAATGTAAATGAAAGGAAATTTAATGGTTGCAAGAGCTTCTAAATATTGTAGCTTATAGCTCAAGGGACTGGAAGAAAAGTCAAAAAGAAAAGTCATGAGAGGAAACAAATTGAATTTAACCCATTTTTGAACTCCTTCCTACTGTCCTGTCCATATAGCTAGCTTGAGTTATCGAATTTTATCATAACTATAAGAACAATCATTGGATTCTCACTCAAAGCCTGTATCATTTCCCTAGTTTGAGTGAAAAATTTGCTTATCCCTCAAAGCCTATATCATTGTCCTTGTTTGAATGAAAAAGTAGTTTATCAAATTCCTTTGTCCAAAGGATTAGGAAAACATGAAATTATCAAATCTGGAACATAAGTATTATGCATTGAGCCAGAGCAGCTCCTTGTGTCTAAGTAAATAAGGAACATGGAAGAAAATGTGTTGAGATTTTTTTTTTAAAATCCTGCTTTTCAGTCTACTCTACCATGCCTGTAACTAAGCAGCTCTTATCTATTATAGCTGAATTATAGCTACAGCTTGTTGTCAATTATCCAAACACAGCACAAAAGTTAAATATTATATTATTTAATTAAAATTGTAATACTATAAAGGTAAATGCGAGAGGCATTAGCTAGTCCCTGACAAATAAACATAAATAAATCAGACTATTGTATGTTTATTTTTTGATCAGACAGTCTTAGTATCTGCTAAAATGGGATATATGTTAGTGCTCTCATGAAACTATGAAGCTGTGGCAATTATTAATATTTTTGAATCAATACTAAGAACAGACACTGAAGAAGCAGAAAGAATAGTTATTATGATATTTCTAGAAGTTATTTCCTCCTGGCATTTCTTAAAAAATGAGCATCTTTTAAACCTTTTGTAGGAATTTTTAATTTCTCAGCACCAAGGTATATTTTGCAAATTTCTAATATTATAAATGAAGATTGTGGCCATTAATTTTTATTTTCATTTGAAGCACTGTTTACATTAGATTGACATTGTTTCAACTTCTGGTTGATTTAAGTGAACCTATACACACAGTCAGTGGTACCTGGTACAACTGTAGAAAAGTGGTACTTGGCTATATAAAAAGACAAGCCTAGCATGAACCCAACATTTAGGAAGTAAGAGAGAAAGGCAACAAGCATCACTTCTCTATGGTTCCTGCCTTCTTCCAGTTTCAGCCCTGAGTTCTCGCCCAGATTTCCCTCCGTGAAGGACTGTAATGTGTAATGGTATTTATCACTGCAACAGAAAGCAAACTAAAGCAAAGCCATTCTTTTTCATCCTGTACTTATTAATACTTAAAAATTCCATCGAAAGTAAAATAAATAATGGCACAATGAGGTAAAAGATGAGACTAAGTGAGATCCTTTGGAAGAAATGAAGCAAGAATAATTGCCCACCCACTTCCAATGCAGAATACAGGAAAAATCAATTATAGACCTTAATTATTACTTAGTCTGCTATATGTATAACATTTAGCAAACATCTTAATTAGATAAATTGGCATTGCTTACAAAACCATGACTTTGGATGGAAGCAGAGAGCCTCGATGGGAGAGATGCGCACACAGAGAAGATACTCGGTCACAACATCTTTGCAGAGAATCTACAGTTAGATGACGTGCTGACAACAGTGGCTTTGAAGGAAGCGTTCTGCCTATTGGTCTCTTCATGGACCTATGGAACATGCAGGCACTAAGCTACATATTTAAGAATGAACAGGGTTTTTTCAGGTGAGGACTTTATAATGGGTATGTCTGATAAAGAAAACTGAATAGCCAAAAGAACAAAGAGGTAGGGTCAAGTACTAACTAACATGACAAATGGTAACAACTAACAGTTATAAGGAATATGAGTCGTGCTAAAAATTGTGAAAATACTCAAAGAAGCATTTATAATGTAAGCATTGTAGTTAACCACTCAAGGATGAGAATACTAACAATTAAAGGCAGTCTATAAAGTAGAATTAAGTCCCTAGAACAATTTGCTATTTACAATTTTTTATAATTAGTAGTGCACAAGCTTCTGAAAATAAGTGCTGCATAAGTGATTACATACATCTAATAACTAACACATGAAGAATGCTCATTAGCATAGGTGGTTATTTTAAATATTTTCTATTTGTAACAATTTGCATTGTTTTCAAGGTGAATCACACACATATTTATACATATTTCCTTAGTCAATATGATGCTGAAACCCTTTCTTTGCCATAGAGGTATAGTTTTACCATGACACATAATCAACTATTTCATCAGTCATCGAAATACGTTACAAATATTCAACTGTTATTTTGTAATAGCAAAGAAAACAATAAAACTGAGTTCAAACTGTATTGCTGGTGACTCATCTCAGAACACTCAGGAAATCATTCCCTCTAAAAATAAATAAGACACATAATGAACATATAGTCCTCATTTGGTTCACTAATGTTTAAAATATATCTTTTAATATCTGGTATTTATGATGACTAATTGTTCTAAATGATATTAGGTGCAATAACATTTACTATTTATCCTTACCATAAACTATATATTCTTTCTGGTACATGCATTAAACTTCCATATGTAGGTTGACTCACATAAAAGGCATGTGAGCACAGCTTCTTCTCATGAATGAAGCTTTGACTTTTACTCTAACAGATTAAAATTATATAGTCAGAAAACTGTAAATTCGTAGAAAAATGTGTGAGAGCTAGTGAAGTCTTTGGTTCAGTTTATAAAGACTTCCTCTCTGATGAAGCCATGTCTGCAGGTAGCATGTTTGCAAACATAAGAATAAGAATAAAAGGAACATTCGATGCTGGTAAGTCACAGTACTCAAGATTAATAGATTTTCCTCTATTAACCTATATTAGAGCATTAGAAAAGAGTCTTATTTTGACAAAGAAAAAGAAAAAAAAGAAAAATTCACTCAGAAACACAAATTTCAGTCATATAGCCTCATACTGTCCATAGGTGTTGAATATAATTTTACTTTTAAATAACCAGATTTAAGGACAGATATCAGGTCTCTTTACCTGCACTAAAATTATGCATTTCTCTAATTGCAAACCCAAAGAGCTAACACCGGCAATCTCCTTTAAGTAGCCAGGAAGAAACAAGTGTATTATTCAAATCTAGAAAAGGGAACCACTAAGAAAATAGATATTTTAATGATTTTCAGTCTGCAGCTGAGCCAGGAAGGGAGAAATCAGATAAGGAATGACCTTGAATTTACTAGGTTCTGAGGATTCTTTCAAAATGAGTCTCCACACTGGGCAGGACAAAGTGTGCTGTCATGTACATTTAAAAGAAAGATGCTTTCTTTCTTTCATTGCATTCTTTTAGCTCCTTTATCGAAATGAGGTGATCATAGGTTTGTGGGTTAAAATTCGGGTCTTCTATACGATTCCATTGGTCGACTTCTCTGTTTTTATGCCAATACCACACTGTTTTCATCACTGTAGCTCTGTAATAGAGTTTGAAGTCAGGGATGGTAATGCCTCCAGACGATCCTTTATTGTATAGGATTGTTTTGGCTATCCTGGGTTTTTTGTTTTTCCATATAAAATTGATTATTGTCCTCTCAAGATCTGTGAAGAATTTTGATGGGACCTTGATGGGGATTGCATTGAATCTATAAATTGCCTTTGGTAGAATTGCCATTTTTACTATGTTGATCCTCCCAATCCAAGAGCAAGGGAGGTCCTTCCATTTTCTGGTATCCTCCTCAATTTCTTTCTTCAATGCCTTAAAGTTCTTGTCAAATAGATCTTTCACTTCCTTGGTTAGAGTTACCCCAAGATATTTTATGCTGTTTGTGGCTATCGTGAAAAGTGAAGCTTCTCTGATTTCCTTCTCTGCTTCCATATCCTTTGTGTATAAGAGGGCGACTGATTTTTTTGGAGTTGATATTGTATCCTGCCACATTACTAAAAGCATGGGATAAAACTGGACTCTCTGAACATGGCGAACAATGAGGGCTGATGAGAAGCCAGGGACAATGGCACGGGGTTTTGATCCTACTTAATGTTCTAGCTTTGTGGGAGCCTAGCCAGTTTGGATGTTCACCTTCCTAGATATGGATGGAGGGGGGAGAACCTTGGACTTTCCACATGGCAGGGAACCGTGACTGCTCTTTGGAATGGAGAGGGAGGGGGAGAGGAGTAGGGAGAAGGGGAGAAGGGTGGGGGGAGGGGGAGGGAAATGAGAGGCTGGGAGGAGGAGGAAACTTGTTTTTTTTTCCTTTTCTCAATAAAAATAAAAAGCAATAAAAAAAAGAAAGATATGATCCAATCCAGCAAATGAGAAAACTGAGTCCAGGAAAGCTGAACTTCACAATATTCCTCCCATCAGTGAACTGATGACCAATTCTACAAAATTATATTGTAGAACATTTGTACCTCTTGCAATGCTGCAATGATCAAGAATTCTAGACATATATTCCATTCTGCTGTAATTTCAACCAATTTTGCCAGATTGTGTGTGTGTGTGTGTGTGTGTGTGTGTGTGTGTGTGTATGTTACACCAGGGCCAGTGTAGTCAATGATTTATTTGGAACCTAATGTTATACTGATTAATTAATCACTCTTATATGGTCAGTTATTCTTTTTAAGTCTAAGGATTTTTCTCCATAAATTAAACTCTGTAGTGCCAAAGGATTATCTGCTGTTGAGTAAGCAAATACAAATCACATTATTAACACAGAATTACCAAAGTATTTTGCTGAAAATAGCAGCAAAGCTATAATCCTCATACATGATGTATACACTACAGGGACACCACGAAACAGAAAGATATTTGGTTGTTAAATGATAACTAATTAGATATTCTAATAAAGGTAAGCTAACAGATCAATTATATTTAAAGTAATAAATGATATAATAATTTGTACTGGGATAATTGTGTTTCAATAAGTATGTTTTTGGTAATATTAGGAATTAACATCAAAAAATATAAATTTAATTTTTTAAAAAGCAAGGTATGACAGTAGATAACAGCTAAAGAAAAAATTCTTAATTAAAATACATAAACTCAGATGCTAGGTAGCTATGTTTCTATTTTTATTCAAGTATGTAAAGTTTACACACATCAGCACCCAAAATATAGGAACAACATTTCATTTTTAAATGAGATTTGTAGATTACACACTATAATCTTGATGTGATGGGCCACATGCATGCTAGGCAAACAAACAATCCACCAATGAGCTACAGCCATATGCTTATATATCACACATAAAATCACCCATTGGAAATAGGATTTATCTCCATTCAATCTCAGGTTGCAAAGAGCTGTAGTGGCACTTGTCCTCAATAATAACACTTGACAGGTTGCCAGAGGAGGCTCGCTTTGACTTTAAGACCACAGATAAGGCACAGGAAACATTGTAGAGGAGAGGGCAGGAAAGGTTGTAGCAGACAGAGAATCAAGGAATTTTTTGTGAAATTGTGTCTACTAGTAATATCAGAAGTAATACCCTTAAAACCTCTCCAACAAGCAGACCCAAACGGTCATGTCACAGTGAACAGTACAAAGCTCCCAAGGCTTCAAGCCAACACAAAGAACTACAGGCAATGAAGTAAAGCTGGGAGCAAAAGAAGTGGTGCCCCCAAGGAAAAGAACAGCAATTGTCATTCCTGTGCTGGATAGTCAGTTCTGTAGATATATATATATATATATATATATATATATATATATATATATATATAACAATATATAAACCCAGCAGGTCATATTTGGCGGCATCTTTCTACTTCAAACCTTTGTGTAATATGACATATTTTTGAATGTTCTGGGGCTCTTCATTCATATTTTAGTTTCTGAATGAGCCTTCCACTGATACCACAGATCAAGTCAATATAATAACATATATGCCTACAAAATACCATGTACTTTGACTTAGAGAATTTATCGAACAGGGTCTTGTGATATCTGATTTATGCCTATAGCTTTCCCTTCACTTTAAATAAATAAATGTGAAATATGCCATTATTTAATAATTATTAGTGAGTGCTATTAAAGTAATTGGATGAGTAAAATGACAATATAAGCAAGATCTCCTGAGTGGATTGGGAGCATGGGGACCATGGGAGAGAATTGAAAGGGAGGGGAGAGGAAGGGGAGAGCAGAGAAATTTGTATAGCTCAATAAAATCAATTTAAAAAGGAATTTAACATTTAGAGATAAAGCTAATACAAGTCTGTAATCCAGGGAATTTAGAAGCTGATTATCAAGATACACTTTGTGCTTTTCCATATCATAGCAAAATTCTACTTAATGACATGGTAAAAGACCATTTGATTAGCATGAGACTGAGAACTGCAGTAGATTAAAATACTAAAAACTATATGAAAGCACTTGTTGTAAACACTAGAAAGGTATAAAATAAAAAGATAGGAAGTATTTTTATTACCTCAAAGTGTTGTCAGAATTATTTTAAATATTTCACATATTTTGAAAAACAAACTTCCGTTCATGAGTAAATATTTGGAATCCTATAGCTGCAATGGCATGTAAGTTAATGTCTATAATAATAAATGACTTATATTTAGATATTCTGAGGCTATGAATTAAGCAAATTCCTTCAGATTTGATAAACACACATATAGATAACGTTGAAATTATTAAATGTCAAATCTCTCAAAACCCTTGTTACCATCATTCAATTCAAACTACTCAAAATGCATAAATAGCTAACAAAAGTCAATTCTTTCAGAAGTGTACAGACGCAAAAGTCTTTGCTGCCAATTTGTTGTTCTATTAGTGGAGAGTGAGCTGTGGATAGCGGATCTTATTTATACCATTGATAGGCCAAGGTAAATGAGAATTCCGTGCCTTGCTCCCCAAATTATGACAGTCTTTTTTTCCATAGAAAAATAAACTGGGGGTAATACTTCTCACAGCATATAATTAAATCTCATCAAACTGTCAAACGGGAAAGATCAGGTATCTGTTCTCCATGCAGCATACATTTGAGTCACTAATGAGCAAGCAACAATGAAGACAGAATGATCTTTCTCTGGGTGAGAGGAGGGTGCGATGAATTGTGGTAGTGCATGCCTTTAACCATGGTGACATGGAGAAACATGATCTCAATAAATAAATAAATAAATAAATAAATCAAAAAGTCAGAAAAAGAGAAAAGAAAGACCCACGTAAAAGGAGCACACTAAACAGTGTGGAGTAACTGAGGAGGGATAGGGTAAAATCTCTATGATACATATGTAAACACTCTATCTTCTACAAAGATATGTGCATGAGATATAGTCTTAAAATAAATAACAATTATTGTATTTTCCCACTATTAGTTAGAATCACATTAAAGAATCTACCTATCTATCAGATGAAATGTAAGGACATACAATCTGATTCCTAACAGAGCAAAGGCTTATCTGAAATGGTTGGAAGAGTGCTGAAGTTTTACTAATGTTACTTACACTTAGTATATAGCTTATGTGATTCTCTTGTTGGCTCTTCATTTACTGTTTTCTGTGTATTTGTATTCCACATAATTTCTAAAGCTGTGCATGGATAATTCTGAGAGGTACGGATTCATTAAGCTCAAATTAAGGACCCTTGACTTGTCCATTAAACTATATTGTTTATACAAAGAAAATCTTGTCTATAATAAGCATCTTTTATAAAAATGAATACTTTTAAATAGATGACTCCATCCACCTACAGCAGGTAATAATTATGATTTATAGAATTCTTATATCACACAGCAGCCTTGTTAAAAGACTTACTGAGGATGGAAAATCCCTGAGCTAATAACTGAGAAGTGCTCTGAAAATAAGACACCATTTCTCAAGCAATCTCTACCTGTTCTGCTTTATGAAAATGATCCTTAGGTAAGTGTCATCATGTCTAAATTAAGTACTCGATAAGAAAATTCATGTCTATTAGAGAAATATGGCCTACATTATAATCAGTACACATAGCCATAGCAAACAATGCATAAAATATCACAAGATTGCAAAAAAAAATTAAATGGATGCAAAGGTTTTAATCGATTACTTAAGAGGCTGTGCAGAATACACAAAGTGGATTAGGAAGTGTGTTCTAGTACAGAAAGCCATCGACTGACCAAGTACTTGATATTCATGTGATTTTATTGAGCAAAATGTCAAAAGTGGGTTTCAGACTTGGAACAGTTAAGAATATGATATGCAAAAATAAAAGCCTGTCAAGTCTTAGCATCTCTTTGAAGTTTTTGTGAGTATGTGTTTAATAACTGTCATATCTCCAGACAGTTCATCTGTTCCCCCTTTAGTTAAAAATATAGTTGTGGCAGCCAGAGCTGCCAGCCATGCTTGGGTGGTTTGAATGCTCTTAGCAGGTGCTCCATTAACCAACTTCTTATCATGTAGAAAAATTTCTATCAACGATTTTTTAAAAAACCACTTCAGAAAAGAGAATAAGGCATTTCACAAAAGTAGAGTCAGCCTGCTAGGGTCAACTTTCTACCTGTCTTTGTGTGAGTGTTTTTTTTTCCCTTATAACTTCATTTCTGTTTGAACTTGCCGAGTCCCCAGTCAAGTCTTTATTGAAATTTCAAAGATGCTAAGATCTACTAAGAAAACAGTTCAAGTAAAATCATACTGGAAGAGAATACAATGAAATCAATATTTCTGCAGCATTTTCATCAAATTAGGAAATATTTACGGTGGTGTGTGTCTCTGTATGTGTGTGTGTGTGTTTGTGTGTGTTTGTGTGTGTGTGAGTGTGAGCCTGTGTGTGTATGTCTGTGTGTCTCTGTGTGTGTCTGTATGTGTGGTATCTCTGTGTGTGTGTCTCTCTGTACATATGTGTGTGTATCTGTGAGTGTCTTTGTGCCTGTGTATGTGATATCTGTGTGTACTTTTGTGATCACTCTTGCAGATGCAGGAGAGTTCCACTCTACTGCTCTCTGTCTTCCTCCCTTCAGCAAGGATTTCTCACTTAATCAGTTCTCTCTAGTTTTTGGATCATCCATCTAATTTTTATGGGGCTCTGGAGGTCTGAACCCTGATCCTCATGCTTGAGTAACAGGCTACCTTAACTACAGAGTCATCTCTCTGGCTCATATCTAAGGGTTTTGATCATGTGACAGATATCTACATATGATTCTCATGACAGAATTTGGACTACTTCCTCTGTTCAGGGTTGTTAAAGAACAACAACTAAAAGTTAGCAAACGAGTACTAGAGAGCTGGTTCAATAGTTAAGAGCACCTATTCTTAGTCTTACAAAAGACCCAAATTAAGTTCCCAGAACCCAGATGGTTATTCACAACCGTATGTAATTCCAGTTTCAGGGGACACAATACTGTCTTCTGAGGGCTCCAGGAACACATGTGGTGCACAGACACATATGCAAACAAAATATTTATGTACATAAAAACAATAAATTAAAAACAGCACACAATTGCACTCTTTGAAATACAGTATTCATGGAACCTATTATAGGTAATAGTAGATAACTCAACAGGGTTATATTGAAAATTCAATGATGTAATGCATGTGAAGATACAAAATGTGAATTTTACCAGCAATTTCATAAATTAATTTTTTTAAAAAACTCATTCATGGGTCCTGGATGTATACCATTACTATTCCTCCTTCTCATAATTCCAACTCTTTCTATTTCTCTCTACTCTATCAAATTAATGATCTCTTGTTTCACAATTATTGTTACGGATAAATATAAAGGTTAATGAGAGTAAATGTTACCATGATCCATGATCAAATCATTTTTTAAAAATGTATCAAATTTTCTACTAACATTTCCTATGAATAATTTAAAGAGTCCACGTTTCCACTAAATATGAGTATTCAGACTCTGAAATTCAAATGTTATTTCATAAGACTTGTCATGTTTTATGAATATTGTTTATGAATAATAATGTTAACTGAATAGGAATATTTCATATTCTAGTATCAAATACCTTAAAGACTATGGAATATTGTAAAGCCTTTCTCTGATTTAAGCCTTAGATAATATAGTCAATTTTATCAAGATGCCATTGGTTGTGTATAATCATGTATATACCAATGATGTCCTGATACACATTTAATTTTAAATCAACTAGTTAAATCCAGAGTCAAAGAATGCTTTAAATATTTCCTTGGACTTTGTCCTACTCTTCCATACTTAATTCATACCTTAATCATTTTCAGTCATTCATTTTATAAGAATGACAAAAAGAAAAATTGGGAAGCAGCAGTGCATTCATTTGATTTTAATGCAAGATAATCAATGTGCCCTTTGTGAGTCTCGGACCTTGCTAAGATGTACTTGTAAAAGCCTCTCCCTGCTAAGGAATCTTCTAATTTTGTCCCAATCAATGGACTCATGTTTATGTATTCCTTTGCATAGATATACTACTTGCTCAGACAACTCTTGAGAATAGAATCTCTTCATCAGAAAATTGAATTTCAAACAGTAGGATGACTAGCTTTGGGTTCAAAATGTAAAAACACATTTGCATTTACACACCAAGGGGATCATCACTGTAGAAAAATGGCAGGAATAGATCAGGAGGTTGGGTTAAGAGAACATTACCCTCTGACTTTTCCTGTATACCTTCCAATCTCTATGAATCCATCAGGATTATACTCTATCCCTGCAAAAAGCTGTGCTGGTGGTCTCCAAAGTACTAGCTGATGTGATTATGGAATCTCTAATATACATCAAGTATAAACAGAAGACCTGGTGTCAAACATGAGTGTCAAACCTATCATTTTAAATGACAATATTAGTATGTAATGATAGTATTTTAGGGAATAATGTTTTAAAATACCAAGAAATATTATAGTGAATTCACAACCATCACTTCTTTATACTGTGACTATTCAAAAAGCAGAAATTATATCTTGGGTTTATATATACAACTATGTGACAGTGTTGAACCAGTCTTATTAATACGATATTATTCATATCTTTAGCTTCTTGATGAATTTCTCTGAGTGTATTGATGGGATCTAATCACGCTATACAAGAGGGAATCCCATATCTCTATATTCAGGTTCTCACTGGGCATTGGAACAATTGTTCCCCACCCACTTGGGTGTATCCAACCTACAGCATGCAGGTCCACATGCAGACAGAAAGTGGCCCAAACACAAAATTATAAACGTACATAAAATATTGTGAGATTTTTTTATGTGTATATGTTTATTTTTTGTAATTTATCTGTTTTTCAAGGGTAAACATTTTAGTTAAGAATATCATGTGGAGCAATATAAAAAACTGGACCCCTGTTAGGTTCAGCTCATTGTTCTCATATGTAGAATGATGCTTTAGTTAGAAAACTTGATGAGGGAGATTGGAAGAAGGTGGCGGGTGGAGAATAGCAGGAAAGCAGGGTGGAGAATCTGTGGCTGATATGTAAAATAAATTAAAAAAAATAATAAATAAAAAACAAAAAAGTAAATGGCAATTTGTATACTTCAAAACTGTTTTTTTAGTGATAGATCCAAAATATCCCCTCTGCAAATAAATGAGAAATAGATCTGTTTCCCTCCACACCAAAAAGAAAGAAAACTTGAGCTTCTTAATAAACAACATAGACAATCTTCTAATTTCCTCTCCAAGTTGTAAAATGCCTGGTTACTCAGTCAGCAGCATAAATGTGGAAGTTACACGAGACAGGCCTGAAAGCCTACAATAGTACACACACTATAAGACTTAAGAAGTATTCATATTTAGTTTTACCTTCACCAATGCCATTGGGAAACCCTGTTCTTCCACAGTCTATCTAAACAGGAAAAGATCCACCACCAATAGGCTGTTGTATAGATTCCTTGGTAGCTGCTACTCAACTGTAAATCTTCCCTGATACTGTCCATTAGAACACTTTGCACAGTAAGTACCTAAGAATATGAATCTCTCAAAAGGTTTAACAATGAAGACTATGATGGGAGCATTAAAAGAAATTTCACTAGAATAGCCTATTAGTATTAATTCCACTAGTTTTTAAGAGGTTGTTAAATGAAGTTTCAATTGTAATATCAAAATTTCTAACACTGAGTAAATGTTAGCTGACAGAATCACATTTCTTATAACGTAGTATCTTATAGACCTTAAAGCTACTGTAACACATAGTCCCTGGACTCAAAGCATTATAAGTTGTATGGTTTACAGGTGCCTGATCCGAAGAGATTAGAAAATTTCAAAGTTCATGAAACTAAACAAACGTTCAAGTTTTATCATGACTTTTTATGCTCAGTCCTGAGAAATATCCATCCAGAAGCCGAAAGTCTTTTGAAGATTGAAATGTCTAGTCGGTATCTCTCTTTCAGCAAGCATATGCAAGAGAATTGAATCAGTATTCAAAGTGAGAAAGTATGCATACCAGTGTGAGTACATGTGTCTGAGTGCACAAAGAAGCCATAGAAGGACACTGGGTACCCTGATCTATCATTCTCTATCTGATTCCCTTGATGTAAGATCTCTCATTGAATATGGAACTAGAGTCACAGCCTACAAGCTAAAGAAATCTTTGCTGTTATAGGGCTGCACACACCCAACAATTTTATACCAGTGATAGAGCTTTGAATTCAAATCCTTGTGCTTGGATAATAAAAGTTATTTTCCACTAAGCCACCATTCCATTCCTCAACTTCTTTTAAAAGTAAATTAAACCCAAGAGATGCCCTATCATACGACAAAAGCATTTGTTCAACTATGTTCATAGTAGTATTATTTGTAATAGCCAGAACCTGGAAACAACCTAGATGCCCTTCAATGGAAGAATGGATGAAGAAAGTGTGGAATATATACACATTAGAGTACTACGCTGCGGTAAAAAACAATGACTTCTCGAATTTTGCATGCAAATGGATGGAAATAGAAAACACTATCCTGAGTGAGGTAACCCAGACCCAAAAAGATGAGCATGGGATGTGCTCACTCATAATTGGTTTCTAGCCATAAATAAGGGTCATAGAGTCTACAATTGGTAAACCTAAAGAAGCTAAATAAGAAGGTGAACCCAAGGAAAAACATATAGTTATCCTCTTGGCTATGGGAAGTAGACAAAATTGCCGGGGAGAATATTGGGATCTTGGGGGTGGGGTGGGATGGGGGTTAGGGGAGATGGGGAGAGAAAAGCGAGAAGGGGAGGATGGGGGGAACTTAGGGAAACAGGATGATTGGGATAAAGGAAGGTTGGATAGGAGAGCAGGGAAGCACAATTCTTAGTTAAGGGAGCCACCTTAGGGTTGGCAAGAGACTTGAACCTAGAGTGGCACCCAGGAGCCCAAGGCGATGTCCCCAGTTAGTTCCTTGGGCAGCTGAGGCTAGGGAACCTGAAATGACCCTATCCTATAGCAATACTGACGAATATCTTGCATATCACCATAGAACCTTCATCTGGTGATGGATGGAGATAGAGACAGAGACCCACACTGGAGCACTGGACTGAGCTCCCAAGGTCCCAATGAGGAGTGGAAGGAGGGAGAAGATGAGCAAGGAAGTCAGGACCACGAGGGGTGCACCCACCCACTGAGACAGTGGGGCTGATCTATTGGGAGCTCACCAAGGCCGGCAGGACTGTGACTGAAAAAGCATGGGATAAAACCGGACTCTCTGAACATGGCGAACAATGAGGGCTGATGAGACGCCAAGGACAATGGCACGGGGTTTTGATCCTACTTAATGTGCTGGCTTTGTGGGAGCCTAGCCAGTTTGGATGTTCACCTTCCTAGACATGGAAGGAGGGGGGAGGACCTTGGACTTTCCACAGAGCAGGGAACCCTGACTGCTCTTTGGAATGGAGAGGGAGGGGGAGAGGAGTGGGGGGAGGGGGAGAAGGCTGGGAGGAGGGGGAGGGAAATGGGAGGCTGGGAGGAGGCGGAAACTTTTTCTTTTTTTTTTTTTTCCTTTTCTCAATTAAAAAAAAAAGATTAAATTAAAACCATCATATCAAAGCTGGACAAATCCAAACCAAAGAAAAACAAAAAGAGGCCCGATAGAAGAGAAGATTCATTTATGCATTCAGGTGTCCTATGAAAGTACCACACTGAAAACTATAGTATATATGAAGAGGATCTTATGTAGATCAGTGTAGCCCTGTGATGGCTGCTTCCGTCTTTGGGAGTTCATATGTGTTTTGGTTGGTTGTTTTAGAAGGTCTTGTTTTTCCGGTGTCTTCTGTCTCCTCTGTATCTACCACCCATTCTGCCTCTCCTATTGCATTTACTAAACTGTTCTGAGGAGAATTTCATAGCGACAAATCATTTAGAGCTGTGTGTTTCAAGGTATATATATATATATATATATATATATATATATATATATATATATATATGTCTTACGTGGATCTTTGTATTTATTCCCATCTGCTTCATGAGGAAACCTCACTGATAATGGCTGATTAAGGCCCTGATCTATGAGTATAGCATTTATTCTTCAACCTTTTAACTCTAGATTTCAGAATGTTCTTGAAGAAACATTTTCCAGGTTCATACTAAAGAATCTGTTAATTTGAACACCTCTTGAGTTATTTTTGAGTAGCAGCTTAAAATTATTGTCAATACTTCCTGATGATACAATGTATTCTGTTCTCCAGCAATGAAAGATGTTTAAGAAATAACCAATGAGGCTGGGGTACAGCCCAGTGGTAGAACACTTGCTCAGCATCCTGGCATGCATAAAACCCTGGAACAGGTTGAATTCTCAGCATCTATAAACTAATTAATTAATATTCTTAAGCTTTTTCAGTAAACCATGTTAAATAAACTACTATTGCAATGACCCATGACATTTACTTATTTTTCTACAACATGAAGTCAAAGTAAAGAGCTGCCAAGAAAAGCCTTAAAAAAATTGTGTTGGCTCACAATTATCTTTAGACAGACTGATAAAGGATCTAGATAAATGATCTAGAAAAATAGCAGAGTAGTGATTATGATTTGAACATCAAAATGAAACATTGATCTCATGTATGTGACTGTTATAAATTTATTTGTATCTAAAATTGCAAATGTTAGAGTGACTAATCTTATCAGTCCAATCCTATTCAACAATAATTAATGCAATAATAACAGAATACAGTATTACTTTGAATAAACTTACCAGGTTGTGTTTAAACACAGACATTGAATTAGCATAAAGATCATTCTGAAACTCTTCTCTAATGTAAATTTCTTGACAATATAACCTCACTACAATGGTCTGTAAAATGAGATCATTAGATTCCTTTTCATTACTAGTTTCTTTATTTACTATGGCTGAGGTCTGTATTCTTTTCATGAAGGATCAAAAATCTTGCTGACCACGCAGAGTTTCAAAATGCACAACTCTGACTGTATTAAAAAAAAATCCAACAGAACAAAGGGGTGTGGACATGTCCCAGTATAACTTTAATTATGGACACGGAAATTTGAATGTCATATAATTTTAATGTGTCATGAAATGTTACCATTTACACTTTTTATGTAGGATGTCCTTCTGAATATGTGTTGCTCTTATTGGTTAATGAATAAAGCTTCTTTGGATTATGGCATGGCGGTATATAGCCAGGCTGGAAGAGATATGGAGAGATTAGACAGAGTCAAGGAGACACCTTGTAGCTGCCAAAGGAAACAGATGCTATATTCTTACCAGTAAGCCACAGCCTTGTGCCAATACACAGATTAATAGAAATGGGTCAATTTAAGATATAAAAGTTAGCTAATAAGAAGCCTGAGCTAGTAGGCCAAGCAGTGTTGTAATTAATATAGTTTCTGTGTGATTATTCAGGTCTAAGCGGCCAGAAAATGAATGAGCAACGTCTGTTTACATATTTTTTCTTCCATTTAAAAACAAGAAATTTCGCTGGTATAGGGAGCAATATAAAAAGAATTTAAAAAAAGATGATTTTATCCAATAGGCTAGAAACTGCTTATACATGACTAAAAATGAATAATCAAGATATACATAAATTGATAATTTAATTAATTGATCATTTTTTGGAAACAATCCATTCTAACAAATTATAGATGTTAAATATTATATTTACTGATCTTTAACCTCTCATAATAGTTCTGGATCCAAACAATCCCTGTTTTCACTATTTAAATAACTTTTATTAGATTTTACTTGTAATACTAAAAGTGTAACTACAGTACTTCGGAGTGCTGCAAAGTTTGAGTGCTTGTTAAGCATATTGCTTATTGTCCTTGCTTTAATTAACTGGGGTTTGTGAAATGAACAAATGAATTCAGCACTATAGAACGTAAAACAATTTTCAATAAATAAGTCTTCATTTACTGTTTAATTTCCTGTCATCGACTTAGAAGCATCTGCCAGGAAGAGGTGCAAACATCATACTTCTCCACTTACATAATGTTAATTATAATGGAATTGCACTACAAATAGCATCTTAATCATGCTGGCCCCTCATCTGCGGATTCTCATTACTTACTACAGGCTCTCCGTCCATTACGTCTGTGCTGCAGTATTAAACTGGGTTGCAAGTACAGGCAGAGCAACGATGAATCTCATTTGGTCAGAAGGTCAAGCATAATAATTGAGTTGGATAAGTAAAGTGAGTCATAATAGTTTCATTCGTTTTTAGCTCATGCATTTAATGTAGGATGGTGTGAAACATGAACAACGACAGTGAATGTTAAGCCCATACTAATGCAACCATATAAGTAGCTGACAGAGACATCTAAGAATAGGCAGCTGGGGTTCCTGTTATCTGTTTTCATGGTAGTAGCATTCACAAAAGTTTGGAGCTACTTTTCTTGTGGTATTAATGTAAAAAAAAAATTCTCTTAATGAAGACAGATAATGAAAAGTGAAAATAGAAGCCTGAAATACATAAGACATCGAAATGTGCAAATCCACAGAGATGTCTCTGTCTTTTGTTAAAATCCCATCCTATTGCTCCTGAGTAACTAAAGGAGAATTAGTATCCAGATGGGTATATGTCTCTACAAATATACTAGTACAGAGAATACAAAGCTTCCTAGAAAAGGAATTATAAACACACACAGTAGATCAAGGCTAGCTGGTTCTGTGAGCTTTCCGCTTACATTTGAGATTGACTTAAATAACTCAAGCATCATTTTCTACCTTAATATCTTCATCTGAGCATGCAAATAGTTCTTATAAATACAGAAGAGAACAATAAAGAATGAAGTAATTACATTCACCATGGCACTTTGTCTGGCACACAGTAATAGCAGTATTTGTTAATAAAAAAAAACACAGGATAAAACAATTGCTTGTTTCATAGAGAGTGTCATGGGTCTTTCAGATATTAGGGAAGAACACTTTTAAGGAATTTAGTTTGTTGTTTGCCCATGATAAATATTTGCAAGGAGGAAGACAAGCTTGCTTGCTCTAAATACCACTACATCTGAACCTAATTAATGAAACAAAATAGCAAAGCAATAGGGCACTTGC
This sequence comes from Microtus oregoni, assembly GCF_018167655.1. NCBI lineage: Eukaryota > Metazoa > Chordata > Mammalia > Rodentia > Cricetidae > Microtus > Microtus oregoni. The sequence continues at coordinate 46,856,144 of NW_024543061.1, read as the reverse complement.
TTCTGAAGAAGTCTGTAATTAAGAAGTATTAACTGGCAGTGTAAAAAATTTGACCCTTTTGTGATAACCCTGAGAATACATGACAGAATTAGCTTCTACTTCATATATACATTGGTTGCTCTCAACCCAGAGCTGTCTTCTCTTCTCTAGATCTCAATTACAAAGTCACATGTGTTAATGAATAAATGTATTTAAATTTTTCTGAGCCCTAAATGGTAGCATATTGCTTGATAAGTATCATGTGGGACATCAAGTTGGAGAAGCAATTAGCCCACCTTGAGGGATGCACATGTAATATGATACATACATCCACATATATATTAATATATGAATATATACAAATATGTGAATTACATCACACATATATGTATATACACATACATCACATATATACATACACACGCAAACATACAGATTTACAGAATACAAAGCTTCCTAGAAAAGGAATGAAAACATTCTACAGATTCAGGTTGACTACATTTTTACCTCATCCACTTACATGTCTGTTGGACTTTGGCTGATTCAAGTATTATTCTGCATCTTAATTTCCTCATCTGAACATGCAAAGAATTATCAAAGATATAGCATAAAACAATGATAAAATATATAATTCATATATGTATATATACATGTGTATGTAATTACGTATGTGTGTATGTGGAGCAAATGAAGTCGCAAGTAAATTATGTTGACATGAATGCATCGAAGTCAAGGACTCCAATACCCTAGAGACATGGGAATGGCAAAGCCTTCCCTTGGTCCAAGTATGAGTGTTATGAACTACTGTCCTTTAGATAATACCAGTATATGCAGGGACTATTAACAACAGCTTTCTTTTCCCAGATGAATTAAGCATAAGATTGTGCCTTATAGAGCTGCCTTCTAATGGGATTATCTAAACCTACCTCCTTGTTTATTTGAATAAAATAAACCTGCCTCCATGATTCAGATGTGTTAAAGAAATATACTAATTTTCAGGGTTTCCACTGTTGTGTCTCTGTCAGAAAACACATCCCACCCTAACCCAACTCGTTTGTATATAGGTCTGCATTTCCTTCATTGCACATTGCTCCAGTTAAGGCAGGCTCTAATCCTATTCAAGTCATGACATATTTGTCTAATAAGTCCAGGCATAGAGATACAATTGCACAATCCTAGCACTTGAGAATTGTAAGCAAAGCTCAAAGACATAAAGACATTGAAATGTTCCAACAACATTTTATTTGTTTTTATATCCCACCCTAATAATAAAATTATCTTGACTATTTTTTTTATTTTGATAGTAAATATCACAATAAATATTTAACTTCACTCAGGAAATACATACTTTGTCACAATCTTAAAGGCAAAACAATAGCACAGAATCTAGATCATCACATTCAAATCCATTATCAAAATAGAGCCATAGTCTTTGCACCACCACACCCCCTTTTGTTTTTTACAAGACAGTGTTTCTATGTAGCATTGGAGTCTGCCCTGGAACTAGCTCTTGTAGAGCAGGCTGGCCTCAAGTTTACTGAGATCCACCTGCCTCTGTCTCCCAAGTGCTGAGATTAAAGGCATATGCTACCACCGTTTGGCTTGACCCTTTCAAAAAGTTTTCAGAGTTTTGCCTGACACACAGCATCCTCTTGAGGGAGGATGTGAGCCACCTTATGAGCATCAGCTCAAGCAGAGCCAAGAGAGTACCAGAGTGCAGCTCCTCTATATGTGGAACATTGACTTAAAAATTAAGAGTTAACACAATTTAGATCAATGACCTCATATGAAGGATTTAGTAAAGAGACTTGTGATGTGGCAAATAAAAAAAATATTATTTATAGCTGTACAGGAGTATTCCTGAGCCAGAAAAACACCATTTTCAGGTGTTCAATTGAGTCTGCTTACCAAAGATCATCACAATTGAGTCTGACAACTGTTGAGGAGGTAGAGGAGAGATTAATGGGGATCAGTCATTCTCCCAGCCAATTGTGTGCATATTGTGTTTCATTCCATGTAAACTCAGGGTGTCAAGGAAAGACTGGAGGATGGGATGAAAAGAGTTAGGGAAGGAACACCCATCTGTACAGTCATCAGGAAGCCTTTACACATACTGGTGCAGACATCTGAATGTGGCTCTTTTACTTACATTCACCTTTGCTTCTACCAACTCTCACAAACTGATCTATATAAGCCTATAAAATTATTGGTTCACAAGAAAGAGCTTAGGTGGGATGGATCTTGGGTTTATCATTGGACTCTTAGAAAAGGGAAGAGTGATATTGTCTAGTACCCTGTATTAGGAAAAGTCTTGAGATATCTAGTATTCTGTATTACCTATTGGCTGTTAAAAGACAGCAGAGAATTGGAGCATTAAAAACACCATAGAAGACTACCATGGTAAACCCCAATGTTGTTTTTCCTATCAACCTGTCATACCTTTAATGTCTGAAATGACATAATTATTCAGTCTGTGAGCTTAACTGAAAACTCCTCATACCAACTAATGTCCCTTAGTGAGATGGGAAGTAAGTACGTGTCAGTAAATATTAACGTTTTTTGCACATTTTGGATTTTGGAATCTTTGAGCCTAAATTTTCTCTCTGTACAATAATCACAGCATATTTATCAGGAATGTCCATAATCGAGCATATATTTAGGGATTCAAAGCTTATAATTCAAAACTCACATTTAGAACAAAAAAAATCAAAGCTATATTCTTAGGTTGTATTTATTATAGTTTAATTGTAATGTGTAGCTGGATAATGAGGACAAATAGGAACAATACAGGACAGAAAACATAGAATCTAAAGTAGTCATGCATATACATTCTCATGTTCTTCAAATTCCATGAGACGGTCATACACTGATGGAGGAGGGTCATCTGTCTATTGATTAATAAAGAAACTGCCTTGGCCCTTTAATAAGACAAAAAATTAGGTAGGCGGAGTAGACAGAACAGAATGCTGGGAGAAAGAAGCAGAGTCAGGCAGTCGCCATGATTCTCCCACCCAACACAGAAGAAGGTTAAGATCTTTTCTGATAAGCCACACCTCATGATACTACACAGATTATTAGAAATGGGTTAATCAAGATGTGAGAAGTAACCAATAAGAGGCTAGAGCTAATGGGCCAAGCAGTGTTTAAAAGAATACAGTTTCCATGTAATAATTTTGGGTAAAGCTAGCTGTGAGGAAGCTAGGTAGCGGGACACAGCCCCCCCCCCCGCTCCTACAACAATACACAGGCTAGTCTGCTGAGAACAAAAATTAAATACATCAAGTATTTCTGTCTAAAGGACTATTAGGGAAATAGTTTCCAGGTGGGTTGGTTTATTTTGGAGAGGCTGTGGTGATCACAAATATATCCTCTTTCTTCCATATAGTAAAATATCAATTGTGAAAAAGAAGTAGTCATTTTATATAAACTGTACTGTACATAAAATTTAGGCACGGTGAACTATCCAGCAGTTAGAGAACGTTGTTTCAGTCAAGATCTCTGGTGAAATGTACAAACAAACCTAAGAGGAAAGGTGTCAAATCTAATGTCTTCTTTTTTTCTGTACAGGAACCAATTAATATTCTAAATAGATGAAGTAACTGAGGCACAGAAAATCAGGTAAATATGATATGTCCCTGTAATTCTAAAACCCTTGATATAAAGATTTAAATTCATGACCCCAAGAAACATGGGATGAATGAGAAGTAAATAGCTAAGAAACACCAAAATCAATAAAAGAACATTGATTCAAGGTATGTTATTAAACAGGTTCCTGCTATGGACAATAGTGTTCTATCTAAGATATAGAATATAATTGTATCTTTTCAGAACAATTCATTTTTCTGAGTCAATGGCCTTAAGGACTATAAACTCTTTATATTAGGGGAATCCCCATAATAAAAAAGGCTGATACCTTGTATCAAAAATAGAAATACATTTTAAAGCAAACATAGAACCTAAATTTATACTCAGAGAGTGTAAGATAGAGACATTAACCAAGTCAAGAAAGTTAATATTAATCTGAGTGTGTGACTTCTACTTGAACTATTGTGGTTAGGTTCTGTCCATGGCTTGACTAAAATATCTAATTAAATAACAAATTATTTATGTAACCTTGGTTTTTGAACATAGGATTGTGGATTAGATGATTTTCTGCCTTTTAGGGGAGAGAGAAGGAAATATGATGTGGGCCAACATGGTAGTGGTAACACAGTTTTTGTTTGATTTAGAGAAAGATGAAAGAGTGAAAATTTGACTTAAAAATTCTGTACTCTTCAACATTGTTTGCAAAGCAGATATTTATTAAGGTCAACAATAACTTATTTCCAAATTTCACCAGTGAACTTCACTCTTAACTCTAATTTATACCAGCCAAACTGCTGGATCTACAATAATTTTTATGTGGTTGTGTTCATATAGTTATATACATAAGAACTTTATTGACATTTTTATGCAATTTAACTCATTTGAAGTATGTAACTCAACAGAGTGTGATATTATCCAAGAGCTGTTCAACTCAAAGAAAATTTACATACTCACTTCCCACCTTCCATTCACTCCAGTACGTGACAACTAGCAATCAACTTTCAATCTACGTGAATTTTCTTATTCTGGCCATTATACACATTATACATGTGCTTTCTTTCCTGTTGTTAGTTTTGTTCTGGGTATTGTGCCTACAGTGTTGTTCAGAATGAGCAACCTGTCTTTGTTACTTTTGATTTTTGAGACAAAGTCTCATTAAGTTTTCTAGGCCGAATTTGAGGTCATACTTCCTCCTCTCCTTGAGTATTGTGTACTGGCTCATGCATGGCCTTTTGTGGCAACCTTATTTCATTTAGAAAAGACTTTCAACGTTCATCTACAATGTAGCACGTACAAGTAAGGGTTACGCATTATTTTGCTGAATAGCATGCCTTTATATGGATGTATTTTCTTTAGTGACTTATCAATTAATGGGTATTTTGTTTTATTCTACCTGTGTTTTGTTTTTTATTTTGTTTGTGTTAGATCAAGGTTTTACTATATCATGCAGGCTGTCACCAGGCTCACTCACATTCTGTTTCAGTGTCCTGAATACTAGGAGAGGAAAATATATAATCATGCCTGATTTTATCTGCATTTAAGAATTGAGAACAATAATAATTTGAATACTAAAGTATACCCGTGCTTTCTATGCATGCATTCATAACCAGAGGCACAATTGCTGAGTGAATTAGAAGCTTTCCTTTTTATCTTTTTGAGCAACTGCTAAAATGTTTACAGATTGATCATTTGAATCATTCTGGAATCTCTCCAGCAATGGGACTCTTCACATCCTGACATTTTGTATTTTCTCTCTCTTTTTTTTGTTTGTTTTACCTGTCCTACTACATATGGAAAGGCATCTCATCATGACCTATCTATCCACAGGTCCTTGACCCCAAGAATCCTGCCAAGTATAGGATCAATCTTGAGAAATAAGCTTTAAATTCAACTGAAAGTTTGTCATTTATTATACGAGTGGGATTATTTTCTTAGACCACTTGACTGTCATTGGCCAGTTTCTCAGCTGGCTAAGACTGATGATTTCTTTTTTTTCTGCATTAGCTTGAATTATACTTTCTAGAACTATGAATGTTGAGCAGTAATGAGGAAAGCTCCAGGTCAGTGCCAGCTTTATTTCTTCACATTCTATGTCTCTGGAACCCTCAATAGCAGTAGCTTACCATCAAGTTCTGGAGGATAACCAGTATAGACAATACCCACAGCTTGGAGGCCTATGTGACCATACTGGTCAATAACTCCCAAAGGAATGACTCATTTCTGGTACTATAGTTTCATTTTGCTATTTCATGTCTAGTAGAATCTCTGTCCCCACATCCCATCTTACCACAACCCCAGTTAGAGAGTAATTCCTAACTCCTTTTATATATGCATTTTACATATGTATGTATTTAGGAAGGTTCTACAATATCTTTACATATGACTTTTTTAAAAGAGCCTGTAAGTTAGTTACTCCCCTTCATATCCCCTCATACCTAATCCCTCTTCTCCCATATACATTGCATTTAGTTCTTCCTGTTTCATTATTCTCTTCTCCCTGTTATATGATTGCATCCTATCTCCCCACCACTGAAATCAACCGTACAATGGCTTCTTAGTAGTTTGTTGAACTCTTTGTATATTAGGCTATTGTCAGAATACTGTGCAATTATTTTTTTAAAAATGTAAAAGTTCTATTCCTTTTATTTTTCAGAAGATCAAATAGATGGATAAGTGATATGTTGCCCAACAGAACAGCTGTAAAGTAAATGTCTCCATAGCTAATTACTTCAGTGCAGTAACCTTACTGTCTCTCCACAACATAGACACATACAAGTAATTGAAAGTCAGTAAATTAAAGGGGATTAATGTATTAAATAAGAAACTTACTTTAATAGATTGGGAATGTAACATAGATGAAGTAAATATCCTGATATTTGCAAAATATTTTTTAAATGCTATATAGGAAATAGCAGGAAATATTTTTAAAAAGTCTCTCCTATATATTACATTACATATTATAATATATATATAATATGAAGAGTGATTATGAAGTGTAGGTAAATTTTTAAAAAGCAGTATAAATTACCATGCTATAATTAAAACAGACAGAAAATAATCATTCCATTAACTTTTGTTGGTGATATTTACATAGACTGACTCTTTAGTTGGGGAAGATTATTGGTTGATATACGAAAGAGAAATATCAAAGATGAAAGGATATTTAATGGACACATGAGTGACAACTGACGAACTTAAGTAATAAACTAGAAATGCAAGCAAAGGCTTAGGGGACACAGTAATTCAAACAGTAGACAGGAGACGCGAAGTCAAATGAATTTATTATAACAGCCACAGGAATAAAAATGAAACTAAAATTTAAACAGTTTAACTTTCAACTCATTGGGAATATCTGACTGATTCAAGCACGTTTCTAGAAATGTTCTATGTCACTGGAGCCTACAAATAAAAATCTATCTTATGCTTAGGTGTATTTCTGGGGATATTAAAAATGTTAAGGTTGAGATACATAGGGAGCTGACTAGTTGAAGTATATGCATCATCACTCTACCTCCAGATGTTATACCATACATATGAGAGTTAGCCAACTTGCCTTTCATACGTATATGTGCATTAACAGAAGATAAGACCTGCCTCATGAAGATAGTTGAGAATTATTAGGCTAGTGGAGCCCTAGAGAGGCTGTATTACTAGACAGAAGCTACATCTCAAACTCACCATGTCTTTAAATATTTCACACCGTTAACTCTAACATTTTCTTTTGCAGATGCTTTTCATATCTTGAATTTCATAACACTTCTTCCTACAGCCCCTAAATATAGAAGGGAAGATGACTCAATTTGGTCTTAAATAATAAGCAAAACGGGGGTTACTACAGGACAACGTGATAAATGACTTCTATCATGATGAGAAATGGAAAGATCTTGTTTGTGACAGGAGCATTTGGGTGAGGAGATCAGCAGACAGACCCCAATCATTTTTGGTTGCATGAAAACATTTATTCTCCCTTTATATTAGGTTGCATTTAGCTTAAAACTGTAGGTGTGCCAAATAACACAAAAATAAAACAATTAGATACAATGATTGTCCTTTAAAGCAACTAAATTTTTAAGAAAATATATTTATAGAATTATATATGTTTGGATTTGACCATGTTAGAAAAGTATATATATATATATATATATATATATATATATATATATGTTTAGAATTTCATAAAAACTTAAAAATGTAATGTTTGATTTTAAAATGAACTTTTTAAAGTTTTTAATATATCTGAAACTGACTTTACTACTTTGGAACTGTAATGTTCATGTTGAAATTATCTGTATTTTATGTTCTCTTGATCTCCCATAGACCTCTTATCAAATTCAGATGTCTTTATATATACCAAATATAATTCTTCCCTCTGTGAGGCTCTTTTTCTTATTTCCACATGCCTGTATTTTTTATCCTGTGAAACTCAGATAAACTGACTTCCTGTCAGATTGTGGTTTTCCTATTATTCAGAGATTCAGTTATTTTTGTTACTTGTATCTCATTGGTAGATTTTTAACCTTAATAAGAGGTAGTAGGCATGCAAACATTTATTAAAGTAACATATGCACTTTAGTATATTTTGTGAGTGTGTGTGTGTGTGTGCGTGTGTGTGTGTGTGTGTGTGTGTGTGTGTGTATGCACATGCTCACGTTTTTGGAACCAGTGCCAAAAGTTAATATTGGTTTCAAAGTAATCTATTTTTATTTATTCATTTTTTATTTAATGTTTCTAAGATGTGTTGTTTATAAGATTAATAAAGACAACATTTTAATTGATGTTTTCCTTTTATAAAGCCTGCCTGCCTTAGTCCTCGGATTTTTTGATATGTTCCAAATATTTGGGCCAAAAGTAGTTATTTGCCTCCTGGCCTTCAGAACACCTATTAGTCACATATCTATGGATGTTTACATCAATAAAGAATATATTCAAATATCCAGTACTTCTGGAAATAATTATATCTTCCCACGCTTACTCAAAAAGGTGAAAGCATTTCAAATTATGAGAATTCACAGGTGAGTGGAACAGCTGGAAGCCACTTCTGGGGGTGACAGTGATAAATCTTTCTTCTTAACTGGTGTCAATGGCAGAATGAACAGTGGAAGATTAAATTGCTCTAGAAGTACTCCAGTCCTCAGGGTCAGAAAGGTGACAAGAGAGATCTAGGTCAGCAGATGCAATGCCCCCATGTTGATAACAAATGGAGAGCAGAATTTCAGGAACATAGACACTGCAAAAGAGACAAGAGATGACTGGTGGAGGGTCAGGTTGAAGGCTCAAGCCTTTGAAAATTCTGGCTGCATCAATCAGCGTCCTGGAAAGCGAACTCAGTTTCAGAAACTGAATTACAAACCTTGCAAGAGAAACCTTAAGAAGTTGCTGAAGTCTTATCTTATAGTTTATGTGATACCCTGAAGGACAGACTCTGAGATGGCACAGATCTGTTCAGAGTTTGGATCCAAGAATCTTTAGCATCAGTGTAAAGTTTACTTACTTGAACTAAGTAAAAAAATAAAGTTGGCAGTAGCAGGCACTATCCTACCACAAGCTAATGAAGATGAAGCTTAAGCTTCTTTTCCTGATGTAAAAGGGCAACATCTGAGAAGAAAATGCTCCAGGCCAAGATGACAAGATAGTGCAAAGTCTCTCTCCACAGGCTGAGGAAGAATGAAAGAGTGGATAAACGGGAGGAAAAGAAAAGCACTAAAACAAAGTTAAATAGCATAAATTGTAGTAAATGTGCGCTATTCAGGCACACATAATGCAAAGTCCAGTGACAATCACATGAATAAAAATAAGCACAAGAAAAACATTTGTATTGGAAGCATGCCATAGTACACTGTCATAAATGTTCCTAAGAAAAGCTTAAATGCCAGTAGATATCAGACTATATATAATACATTTATAGAGACTATATATATATATAATAAAATATATTTAAGTGTGTGTATAGAGTTTAATATATATATACAAATGCATATACTCTATTATTCATAGACTACAATAGAATAGTATATTGCCTTTATAGTAAATACATACAATCATATCAAAAACACAGAGAAGAAAGAAGGCAATTAATGTGTGTTCCATCATGCCATGTTAAGAAACCTGATCAACAGTAATATTATGTATGTGTGGGGGGGTGTAGTGGTATATTATTTGTATTTTGATAAATAAATCTTGTCTGAAGTTCAGGGTCAAAGCTAAAGCCACTAGAGGTAAGGCAATGCTGAAACACACCTTTAATCCCAGGATTTGGGGGACAGAGGCAGATGAATCTCTGAGTTCATGGACAACCTGGGCTACACAAGACCAATGCAGAAACAAATGCAGATGGTAGTGCCTCACCTTTAATCCCAGTACTAGGGAGTCACACCTTTATAATCCCAGCACTAGGGAGAATATGAGAGGAGAGAGGGGCGTAGTTGGTTTAGTCTGGAGTTGCCCAGCCTTGTTAGAAGGAAGGACTTCTCTAGGGGCATGGCTGCCTTGCTTTTCTGGTTTTCGGGTTGAAACCCAATTTCTGCCTCTGGGTTTTAGTATTCATGCTACAGTGAAGAGTGATTCTCAATAAAGATATAAACAAGTAAATGGGACATAAATAGTTATTTCGAGAAATCTTATACCTCTAAGAGTGGGTAGGATAGGTGCATAGTATGGGTAGGAAATTAAATGAGAGGGCATTCCTTTTCTCTTCTCTTCTCTTCTCCTCTCTCCTTTCCTTTCCTTTCCTTTCCTTTTCTCTTCTTTTTCTAGTAGTTTAATTATTCAGAGACTAGAAAGATTGATCAGCAGTTACAGGAGAACTTGGTGCTCCTCCAGAGGGTGTTTGTATGTTACCAGCACCAAGGCCCAGCAGCTGCAAGGAGTGCGATGCTCCCTTATTACCTCTGTGAGAACCTGCATGTAAACACGGTCACTCATACAGATAAGTACATAAATAAAAATAATAAAAATAAATCTTAAAACAATTAATTTAACTGTGTCTGTAATCAATTATGTAGCACAGCAATATCAATAACTTGTTTCATAGGAGATCTAATACATTGGTGCTTATTCTATCTTTTTATATTATAAATATTTCAAATATGTATAATCTCCTGTGAAAATTCAATTGCTGAAGAATTGTATTTTTTCACACATCTTATCCTTTTTAATTAGCCCTAGATATTTTGAAATACTATTAAAGGAGAAAATTAGATAAGATTTAATTGTACTAGAATTGACTCTCTGAGATAAGTGTTTTTATGTAATGAGATTTAGGTAAGAGTCTCCTCACCAATAGGATGTTTTACCTCAGACGTCAGTGGTTTTCATCATCATTATAATTAATTTTAAGTGACTTTTCCTTCCATGTATTCATTACTTTTGCGCCCTGACTTTGCAATTTTTTATATTTTTGTCAAATTTCCATTTTAGAAAAATTTGTAGTATAATGTCAATTCAATGTCAAAATATAGTCATGCATATTTTTTTTCTGAGAAATATTATGCTACCATTACTAGTTTTTGAAAAGCAAAAGGAAGAGGTGCAAGATGTAGGCATTATTCCATGGGAGGAAATAAGTGACATGTTTGTAAATATTAAACATTAAACCACAGTCTCTGGTCACAGATGACTACTCAAAAGACATGTTTAAGTCTGGTCACTGCAACTTACTCTTCCACTGTCTACATAGAGATGCAGACATCAAACTCATCTGAATGAGCAGCAATCCAGAAATAAGCAGACTTCAATGTTCATATGTTCTTTCTTTTAAGCTACATTGACCCATATCTTGAGTATGGAAATAATTAAAGATGCTGATGCATTTGAACTACATTATCTATGGTAAGCTTTAAGGAAATATACATTTTCAAAAAATCAATTCTGCCTTGGAGCCATTGAAATCAGTTAAGCTAAGCTCACGTGGAAAGAATATACAATTTATAACTATGAGATTAGAATATACTACAAACTTAATATACTACTAGATGGCATGACATAATGAGTCATAGTATAATTTTTCTAAATTGTCAGTTTTTTCTGTTATCAGTTTTACTATGACTAGGACTGCAGCATATCAATGAACCCTCTACCAAAGAAGCAATGTTTTTGAGTCTACCCATTGCTCTCTTCCTATCTCCTTAGTTCTACTTTTTACCCTGGCTGTGCATAATGTAAGAAATTAACAACAAAACATGCACCCTCAACTGAATCACTTTGCCAGAGTGTTATCTCATATTTTCAGGGAAGTCACTTCCTAGGGGATCTCACTTCAGCAATATACTACTTAATTGAACAAACTCAAAATTTGCTTTACAGGAAGAAAGCTGATATTTGGTGACTGGCAATTGGGAAAGCTGAGGGGAGCCTAGAGAGCATTTGATGTGTTGGCAACAGAAACCCTTATGCTACACTCTGCATCAGCTAAATTTGAGACCTTGGCAACTTGAGTCTGTGTATAAATGCTGATTGCTGCTTCTTCTTGTTGTTGTAGAAACACCGCCAAAGGTACAGGTGTAGATCACATGCCTACATTCTTTTTTTATTTCTTTAGAACAAAACAGACATCTGTTCTGTATGGTAATTACTGAATTGTAATTAGAACTTAACACTGGGATGTGACTAACCCATGGTAGAATTGTTAGGATCTGACTCAGAAAAAAAAAATAGTAAAATTTAAGGTACCGTGATAAGATGCAGTCTCTTGGGAGAAAGGGATCTAATGCGCTCCAACACTCACTGCAGGTTAGAAGCCCTGGATGCAGATGCCAGGCTTTCTGACATCACTGTCTGAGGTCCAGATACATTTACCATTGTGAGGGGAAGCCAAATATGTCTTCTCATTTCTTTTAGTAAAAATCCAATCCTTAAAAAAATGTTATTTCATGGTAAAAGAGTACTCACATTCATTATTTACAGAACCCTGGCACAAATGTGTATTGATTTTTAGGTTTTATAATGAAATTTACTTGATGTAGCTTTCTTCACAAATGAAATGAATATTGACCTGCCTGATTGCCTATTGACAATAAAATCATCCTTACATAGAGAAACATTTGAAGATACTGTCAAAGAAAGTTAGACATGATGAGTTTGCTCTTTTATAAGTTGACAGTATTGGTTCTGATTCTACTTTGATCTTTTTCTACTGTTTGAAAGAAGGGAGAGGGAAGATAATGATCTACTTTGTTCTAGGGCTACACACAATAGTTGATTCAATAAAACTGTTGGCTAAAAATATAAGGGAGGACGATATCTGGCAGAAAAAGACTAAATGATAAAACAAAACAAAAAAATGAGACACTGTCCTCTGTAAAAAAAAAAAAAAACTGCCTACAAAGAGACAGAACTTTAAATTACCTTTCAGTCTCTATTGCATCCCTGTTTCATATGCAGAAGACTCCAAACAAAACAGTGTCCAACCACTTGTTTTCTCCTCAGTATTAAATGCTCAACTTCAGAACTGCTGATTATTTGAATTTTTGGTTTTTCCATGGGATACAGTGTCTTATCTACCTGTTACTGAGGTTTACAAATAAGTAAATCTTCTGTAATAAGTGGGAAGGGTTCTGAATTTTCTGAGAATAGAATTCATGTCTTTTTGCTGGGACAAATAAAATTTTGTGTTATTTCAAATTTGTGATAGTCTTATTGAACACCAAGACAAAATACAATGGACTGAATAAGACTGTTTTGATGTGGGTGAAAGTCACATGGCTTGATCTGTTTGGGGGCTCATGGCAGTGGTACAAGAACCTATCCCAGGTGGATCAACTGGTGTTTTGGAGCCCATTCCCTATAATGGGATACCTTGCTCAATCTTGATATGGGGGAGAGGGGCTTGGTCCTGCCTCAAGTTGGTGTGCCAACCTTGTTGACTCCTGGAAGAAGGCCTTACCCCTCTGAGGATTAGAAGGTAGATGGAAAGGGTGGTGTGGAGAGCAGGAAAATGGGAAGGAGGGGGAATGTAAAATGAAAAATAATTTTTAAATAAAAATATGGAAAAATAAAAGTGTGTGAACATATGTGACTTTAATTATACTATTTGAACTATGTGTTTATCACAGTTATAGTTTCCTGAAGATGAAAGCCATATATCCCAAGGCCGTGAGAATTCCCAAGTGAGGAAGAACTTCAGCTGGTGGCATGCAATGTAGCAACTAGCTCCTGGAAAATAGAAGCCACTATGACCCATGGAAACTAATGTCCTTGTTAGAAGCTGGAATTGGACAAAAGAAAACAACTTGACTTCTGAGAAAGTGGAAAATCAAGTTAGGGAATTCTGCTTAAATCAATACTGATAGTTTTCTATATTTTCACCTCATTCTGTCATAGGCACTAAAATTTATAATAGTTAATTAATAAAATTCTATTATGAAGGTGCTGTGGGAGCACCTTCAGCCAAGTCTTTAAGATACCAGCCCAATTTGTCATGTTCTCTTACACTATAAATGCAGCTGTAAAGCATGTGCTTTCTCTCTTGCTGCTGGCTCTTACTTCCAGCTGCTGGATTCAGTTCCTGTTCCTTGTTTTTGCAGAAGAATATGATCTACCCCTAAATAAATAACCCTTTATTATACATAATTGTGAACTAGTGTGGGATTATTTTGTAACTTCTGACATCATCTGGCACCCAACGTGGGGACCATTCCACACATTTTGGGATCAGCTCACCAGCTGTGGTACATTGGGCACTGACTTTCCCAATTGCACCTCTAGCTGGCACTCAGATGCAGCAGGTTCTTCTCAGGACTCCCCAGCTCACAACACACATGCTGGAGATCACTGTGAGTTAATGAACAACCTGGTCTACGGAGTAAGTGCCAAAACCAAAAAAGATACACAGATAAACCTAGTCTCAAAAAACAAAAACTTAAAAATAAAAATAAAAGAAATAGAATTTAAAATAAAGTCATGCAATGATGAAAAATACATAGAGAGTCTGGATACTGTATGTTATTGTGTTGTCTTTATATTGTTGATGGCTGAGGAAGGAGCAAAAGCTGCTAAAATACATTTGATTATAAATGCTTCTGGATTACTACAAAATAGATATGTTGAACATGCCTTGATTTCATAATTTACGTTGAAATGTATGTTACTTTGGAGAAGAGGTTTTGTTTTGTTTCTACAGGAAATGAAAGGATGTGGATTCATTCTGTATTAAGAAAAATAAGGTTTGATCAAGGAAGTTCCCCTGAGAAATCTCCAGTAGGGGCATATGGCCCAGATGTCTGAGTTCTACATCCAAAACAGCCTCAAGACTGCTGACTAAGATGATCGAGCCTCACAGAATATTTCAGTCAGGACTTTACCATAATTCAAAATTTTCTTTAGGTCGCCATGAGATTATCAGCTCCCCCAATCAGCAGAAAGTAGCCTGGAAAACTATGCCTGCATGGTCAAGAAGAAAGATATACAAAGGAGATTAGATTCAGAATTCTTCTTTTGAAAAAGAAAGAAAGGAAGGGAAGTGCTACAGGACAATGATTGCGTACCTGTAAAGATTTATCAGTTGTATTGCTTTAATAGAATGCTGATTAGCCAGGAGCAGGCAGGAGGCAGAGGTGAGATGACAAGGCAGAAAGTAGAGGTGGGATGACAAGAACTGGAGAATTGTGGGAAGAGGAAAGGCTAAGTCTGCAGTAGTGAACCAGACCCAGAGGAAGCAAGATGAGAATGCCTCGCTTATAAAAGATACAAAGCCATGTGGCTAACAGAGACAAGAATTACGGGCTAATATAAGTTATAAGAGTTAATAAGAAGCCTGAGCTAATGGGTCCAGTTTATAATTAATGTAGACCTCTGTGTGTTTCTTTGGGACTGAACAGCTGTGGGATAGGGCAGGACAGAAACCTCAGTAAACATGACAGAGTTATATAGATCATTCAGAGATTCAGAGGTTAATTGCATGGATTGGTCTTTCACCAAACCAAATTTTGTTTCCCAATGTTATGCACAAATCTGCGAAGCTCCCCAAAAGCCAACAAAGAGACTGAGTTCCATATGTAAAAGCAAAGAGCCTTTATTTTATGCAAGTTTACAAACTTGGTCTCTCCGCATGTCTAATGTATTGAAATAAATGGAGATCTATGAGTTCAGTTAGAGTTGTTATTTTATAGTAGTAAAGGTTGGGGTGAGGGTTTTCTGAGGTTCAGGATCCTTGATTTGATGACATTTGTCTTGGGGTGTCTTGGTGCCTATGGCTGGCAGGTGATCCTATCTACAGGAGTTGGAACATTAAGCATTTTCTTTGGATGGTCTGTTCTTGGGTGGTGCTCAGGTAACATTAATTTATGGTCCTTTCTGCAATCAGGTATTGCTTCAGGGTGAACTACTGAGATTCATTCCTCCATTAAACTTATGCATGGCTGAGTCCTACTCTGGCAGGTGATAATGGGTGGAAGTAAAGAACTTCCCTTGGGTGATCTGTTCATATTTAGCATATAATGGCTGGCTCCTATACCAGCATCCTGGTCTGGCATCTATGTGCACCTCTGCACCTCTACTCCACCTGTTCTTACATATAAACATACAAGCATAAAGATAAAAATAATGCCTTTGAATTCTCATCTTCTTATTGCTTTTCTTTATTCCTTCCTTCTTTGATATGGTATTCCCCTCTGTATGCTGTGAATACCATTGGTAAGGAAATTGCCTTGGCTTGTTGATAGGGCAGAACTTAGCCAGGGAAAACTGAACTTAATGCTGGGAGAAATGAAGGGAAGAGTCAGAGAGAACAAATGTAGGCCACCTGGACATAGATGCCCAAACTTTACCCAGTAAGCCACAATGTCATGGAAATACACAGATAATTAGATATAGATTAAATTAATATGTAAGAGTTAGCCAATAAGAAGCTAGAGCTAATGGGCAAGCAGTGATTTAATTAATGAAATTTCTGTGTAAGTATTTCAGGGCTGAGCAGCCAGGAACCAACAAGTGGCCTTCCTCCAACACTTTTTTCCCTCCCTTTTCCCTGCTTTTCCTCCTGTCCATGCTTCTCCATATATCCTTATTTATTTCAGTCTGTGACAGAGATCAAGATATCACTGTATAAGCTACCTGAGCAAAGAGATTATAGGCTTTCTTTTATTTAAAAAATATGTTATATACCAAAGTAAAATCAGGGATTTGGGTTTTATTTGGCTCAGATTTGGGTAAGAATAGTAGAATATTGAAGGGCATCTAGGTTGTTTCCAGGTTCTGGCTATTACAAATAATACTGCTGTGAACATAGTTGAACAAATGCTCTTGTCATATGATAGGGCATCTCTTGGGTATATTCCCAGGAGTGGTATTTCTGGGTCCAGGGGTAGGTTGATCCCGAATTTCCTGAGAAACCGAAACACTGATTTCCAAAGTGATTGCACAAGATTGCATTCCCACCAGCAATGGATGAGGGTACCCCTTCCTCCACAGCCTCTCTTAGATGCCCTTCAATGGAAGAATGGATGAAGAAAGTGTGGAATATATACACATTAGAGTACTACGCTGCTGTAAAAAACAATAACTTCTCAAATTTTGCATGCAAATGGATGGAAATAGAAAACACTATACTGAGTGAGGTAACCCAGACCCAAAAAGATGAACATGGGATGTACTCACTCATAATTGGTTTCTAGCCATAAATAAGGGTCACAGAGTCTACAATTGGTGAACCTAAAGAAGCTAAGTAAGAAGGTGAACCCATGGAAAAACATATAGTTATCATCTTGGCTATGGAAAGTAGACAAAATTGCCAGGGAGAAAACTGGGATCTTGGGGGTAGGGTGGGATGGGGGTTAGGGGAGATGGGGAGAGAAAAGGGAGAACAGGAGGATGGGGGGAACTTGGGGAAAAAGGATGATTGGGATAAAGGAAGGTTGGATAGGGGAGCAGGGAAGAACAATTCTTAGTTAAGGGAGCCACTTTAGGGTTGGCAAGAGACTTGAACCTAGAGTGGCTCCCAGGAGCCCAAGGCAATGTCCCCAGTTAGTTCCTTGGGCAGCTGAGGATAGGGAACCTGAAATGACCCTATCCTATAGCAATACTGACGAATATCTTGCATATCACCATAGAACCTTCATCTGGTGATGGATGGAGATAGAGACAGAGACCCACACTGGAGTACTGGACTGAGCTCCCAAGGTTCCAATGAGGAGCAGAAGGACGGAGAACATGAACAAAGAAGTCGGGACCATGAGGGGTGCACCCACCCACTGAGACAGTGGAGCTGACCTATTGGGAGCTCAGCAAGGACAGCTGGACTGTGACTGAAAAAGCATGGGATAAAACCAGACTCTCTCAACATGGCAAACAATGAGGGCTGATGAGAAGCCAAGTACAATGGCACGGGGTTTTGAACCTACGTAATGTTCTGGCTTTGAGGGAGCCTAGCCAGTTTGGATGTTCACCTTCCTAGATATGGACGGAGGGGGGAGGTCCTAGGACTTACCACAGAGCAGGGAACCCTGACTGCTCTTTGGACTGGAGAGCGAGGGGGAGAGGAGTGGGGGGAGGTGGAGAAGGGTGGGTGAATGGGTAGGGAAATGGGAGGCTGGGAGGAGGCAGAAACTTGTTTTTTTGTTTCCTTTTCTCAATAAAAAAAATGTAATGCATAAAAAAAGGAATAGTAGACTAAAATGATGTTTTAATGTTAACAGTCAATAAAAAGAGGTGATCGTAATGTCTAATGGAGACAATTCAAAAAGACAATTTTATTTGTCTTTTATTCAACAAAGTCATGTTTAGATGAAAAATTACAATACTTTATTAATCAAAACCCAAATCCATTACATTCTATATCTACTTACTATAAACACATACTTAAGCATAAAGGGAATAATGAGTTTACTATGTCAAAGTAATTGTACTTCGTATGATTCTATAATATTAATCATGAAACATTTTTGTGTTACTAAAACAAAACATCCTTTTCTTAGTCAACTTTCTCTGTTATCTGTTATCTGGAAAATTAGTATGTCTAACTCTAAGATCTCTCTAAGATGGCAGGTTGATGTTTCTCTGAGATAAAATGACATGACTTTATTCTATCTGGTGCCTCACATCCTTAGAAACTCTTGACAACATTGTTTAGCATAAAAAAGAAACAGAGCAGGTTACCTACCAGGGCCCCACCCTCAAAGAAGGATTCTCCTAACCTTAGATAGTTATCAACTACAAGTAGCTTCCTGGTGAAGGGTGAGATCTGGAGAACACCCTTCCCTTCTCAATCCGAGCTTGACCAGCTTGATCTTGTGCATGTCTTGTGCTGTCAACCAAAGCTGCTTGTGAGTTCATGACTGTAACAGCCATGTCATGGGCAGAAAACTAACAGCACCCTCTTCACACTCAGGTTCATGCAATGTTCCCTGAGATGAGGACAAGTTGGAGGGTGATAGTTATTGAGAGAGAGAGAGAGAGAGAGAGAGAGAGAGAGAGAGAGAGAGAGAGAGGAGAAAGAAGAGTAGGAATTTGGAATGGAAGAGGTCTATTTGGAGGGAAATAGGGGAAAAGTCATGGGGGAAGAAAGCCAGTGAATATGGTATTTAGTTGTTTAGACAAAGGAAATTCAGGAAGAATATGTTATATATATGAAAATTTTTCAATAAAAATTAACAGGGGATTACCTTTTTGTGCCATACCTGAAAACAAAGGAAAAGGTTGAAAAGCAATTGTTTCCTTTTCAACCTGACATTACTAATTAGGAGATTATGTTTATGAGTTTTAAAGTTTACTCCACTGTGAGAGCTACATGAATTTTATGATCTTTAACCAGTTAAAGAAGTAGAGACACTTAAAATTATGAAACTCCATGAACAAATGCTCCAATTGTAAAAGAAACAGTTTACCTATTTTTAGGATCAAAAGAAAATCTTTTTTTTTTTGTGAAGCTGCATATGATTTTGATAAGTCTGTATAACAACATCAAAGGATTAATTCTTTGTAAAGATTTGAAGGCAGCAGAAGTTGTGGAATAATTACAAAGATATGCACATGTTTTTGAAGAGTAATATGTTGAGAGACATAAATTTTATTGAACTTATTCTTGAAAGTATATACATCAAAGTTCATGAATGTTACCTACTTCTGTGTACTTGCAAGGGCTTATTATGAAATCCAGCAATGTATGGCCACAACACCTAAAATATAGTTTTTGCCATGTTGTAGCATTACATTTAAAAAATTTAAAATAACAACGTTATTGTACTTATAGGATGAATCTTTGAATGCCTAGATTTGGAACACATGGATATTTCTCATGTTGGTAACACACATAAACACATATATGCATATAAACATACACACACATACCTTGGAAGTACAGTGAGAAATGTACATTGTGCAACTTTGTTATTATGATTTGTACATATGTGTTAGTTTTATTCAATTGCATAAAGGATTAATATTTTATACATTTGTTTATACCCACAGTAGGATTACTGTAATTTGGAAAAATGTTTTAATTGGTGACACATCCTCTGATAAGCTTTCCAGAAGCTGCCGGCAATGTACTTCGATAAATTCTATCTGTAGAAAAGATTAGTTAGCTTCCTTGGTGTTGGATATGCTATTATATTCCTATTGTGAAGAAAGCAGAGCTTACCCAGGTAAAGAGTATACTAGTTAGCCTTTTATATGATCCATAATATAATGTAACCAGTCTATGCTGACCAAAAACTTAGGCAAACTCAAGGTCCTCTTTTTTGCTTATCTTTTCTTATTTGCTTAAGATATATTCTTTTCTTTCAGAATTACAATAGGAAAGAGAAGTATTAATAATGGGGACAGAAAATATTTGGGTATTATTCACACACATCACTGTGATCCCACAATGTCAACAGCACACACTTCTCAGAGTGCAATTGTGACACATAACAAGATATACTGCATATAGTCTCCATCAGTGAGATGGCCAGGCAGGAAGAAACTTTTTTTCTAGAAGAAAAAATAGAATTCTTTTTATAAAATTCAGAACAAATCAGTCCACTCTCCACATCAAAAAATATTAAATATAAAAGTACAATAAATAAGTCATGTCCCCTGAGTCCTAGTCAGAAAAATCATTAACCTGGAGCATAAGACATTATGTGCATAAAATAAAAAGCATTAAAATAATTTTAGCTATTAAGCTAATAAGAATTTTAA
Source organism: Microtus oregoni (assembly GCF_018167655.1). Taxonomy (NCBI): domain Eukaryota; kingdom Metazoa; phylum Chordata; class Mammalia; order Rodentia; family Cricetidae; genus Microtus; species Microtus oregoni. The sequence continues at coordinate 46,835,468 of NW_024543061.1, read as the reverse complement.
CTCCAAGGAAAGTCACTAAATACTATAATTAAGACTTTAATCAATGATGAATCGTTATGAGGCACTTTCACAACTTACACCTCAGATACAGAACAGGTTCTGATTTGGACAAAAGTGACAGTTTTGAATGCTTTCATATATTAAATGACTTGTATATGGTTGAACAGTTGCTAAGCAACCTCAATACATCATAATTATATAAAAGTAAATACAAACATATAGAAGAACCACTTATATATATGGTATTATTGAATTGTAGCTATTATAAAATTCATGGTAATTTTCAAATTAAATAGGGTCTAAGAAAGAGAGAAAGAAACAGTTCTTTGGGGTCAGTAGATTACATCTGAAGAACAAGTTCACTACTATCTACCTAAGTGACCTTGAGTAAATTATTCAGCATCTCTGATCCTTAGGTCTTTATAGTTTGTATAGTAAAAGAAATCCACCATTAGCAACACCAAGACTGGTAGAAAGACTTTACAAAAATCCATCAGAAATTTGGAAGATCTAGTTCCAAAAATGAAGTTTCAAGTAAGGTCTTACGGCTTTCATGAAATTTTAAATCCACTTACCAAAATCACTCTTCCTATTTTTAACATCCCTCTCATGCAAGGTAAATGACTACCCCAAGGCTACCCCAGGTAATTAGCAAGGAGCCTGAAATTAGAAGAGCTTATAACTCACATCACCATGATTCTCCCTCTTAGTGTGCAGACAACTACACGTTAAACAAATGGCCCTGCCGTTTCCTAAGAACTACAGGCCTTGAAGTTAGAGAGCCCTAAAACTAAACACATTTTTGTTTCAACCAGAAAGTGTCTTAGATCTGTATGTAGCCTTCAAAGTGAAGAACTGCTTAATGGCTACTGAAGATGGAGAAAGAAACAAATTATCTTTGAAGGGATGCAGGGATCTTATTTCTTTCAAAACACGAGTGAAATGGTTGCAGGGATGTCTCTGTGTAAGCAAAGACTCTAATAGGTGACTTAGGGACGTTATTTATTGTTGAAGTTGATGAATATTCCAAGTTGACTCCAATAAGATCTAAATAACTCCCATTTATTTCCTTTCCACAATAGTCAAATATAAAATAATTTGAGAAGGAAACTCCCAATGAATATTTTAAATCAAACTAATATGTTTTGGTGGCGGTTTCCACATTTTCTCACAAATACAGCTCACAGTCTACCTGTGATCCTATGAAAATGCTTAGATCAGGGAAGAAAGTTTGCACTTTTAATGGGAAAAGGTTAAAAAGAAGCAAGAAATGTTTTTCCATCAGTAGTTCATGTTAACAGAATAATTTTCAAGGTTTTCTACTCTGAGGTCACCTCCGAACATTTCATTCCTACATACATCTAACTGCCTGCTGGACCCAGCCATCAGTCACTCATTCTAAGAAAGTAGGAAAGTAGCTTCTTGGAAAATAAAGAAAAAACACACACATAAATCTTTTGAAGACTGGTTATTTTTAGCCATACTCTGACAAATGTTTAAATAGTCAATGTCTGAAGAAGGAAAGTACCTGGATGCAGTTAATATCTTTGCTAATTCCCTGTATTTTTGGTTCTACATTTTGAATTCTCTGCTTGTTTATTTGTGCTGTTGATTAAGTGATTCTCCAAAGCTAATATATGCATTCATCTAGACATTGATTAGTTCAAATGACTGCCTTGAATATTTACTACTGGTTAAATATTTTAAACTTCTACCAACAGTTTCTTGTATCTAATTAAGGACTCATTGAGGTAGGATTTTTTTTATAACCTTTATTTCATTGTAGGCAGTATTACTGAAGTTAATTCCACAATGGGTTTACTCTTGGTGCCCCTCATTTTGAGGTAGAAGGATCTGAGAAGGATCTGAAAGGCAGATGCTCCATCCTAAGAAGTGCTTGGTGCAGAGAGCAGTATAAGGTGAGCTTGTATCAACAGAGATGGGAGGAAAGGAGAATAGTCTGCTGTCTCCGTGTCTCTACTGTCTCTGCAGGTTCTTTAAATAACTCCATTGGCATTTCTCAGAGAAAATAGGAGGCACGATCCCCCTAAAGTCTCACATTCTCCCACCCACGACTTTCTCTTAAAAATAACAATTTACTTTAAAGCTTGTTTCTCTTACATTTTATAATCAGACTCTGAGACACAATTTAAAATTATGTTTGTGGTGAAGTCAAATGAAATCCTGAAGCAAATTTTTTAAAAATTCTTTCCTGCATATTTACTAAAATGCAATGGGGTTATTGGGCTTCTAGCAGAAGTGGGATTCAAAATGTGCTGTGTGGATTCATCACTAATCCCAAAGAGATTCTTTTGACAACCCAAGTATAGAAACATAATGTCTTTACACAAAATACCTCTTGTGACACCCTGTGCCTGCAGCGCACACTGTCCTCCATAACAACATATAACTTACTCTGCTTCTCACACTCCCTGTAAAATGACATTTATGAGATCGAAATTATAACCACCAAGATGCAACATTACTTATTGAAGAGTCTATCCTCCATGTTATAGCAAGCCCTGTAGTACACCTACCCATTAGATGCTACTAACAACACACACATACCTGTGACTATTCTAACATGCCTCTATATGTTTCTCTCTGAAGAATATGCAGAGTCTCAAAACTTCTCCCAGCAGAGAACTAGTGATTTAACTATAATCTCGATTTGTTTCTTGTCCCTCTTCAAGGAATATTTAAAGGAATCCCCAATAACACAAAGACTTTGAATATTTTCTTTATTTAATTTTTCAAAACCATCAGTAAATCTCCACCTTCAGCTTCAACATACTCTAAAATCTATGCGTTCACCTCCATGTCTATCAACATCATGACCTACAAACTGCCTGTTCCTCACAATATCATAACTTCCCATGTAGATTCCCTACTCCCTCATTTCATCTCTTCCATCCATTTCTATCCATTGTTTGAGCAGTATGTTTACAATAAAAACCATAACACAGCATACTTTAGAAGCTTTCTTGCTATTTCAATGCTCTGCAAATGAGACCTTTAAAGGATACTTTTTGCTTATGTTTCTGGGTTCTCACCCTCACTCAACACTCTGCTCACAATGACCTTTACAGCTGTATAATACGACACAGCCACAGCCAACTTGGAGTCTGTGCATCTGCTATCGCCCCCGCTTTCAATGCCTTTTCTATGACTTCTGTGGCTGAACACTTCAAATCTCAACCAAACTACTTACCTAAAGTACCAACAGACACATTTCTTAGTTTCCTTCTCTCCTGATTGTCTTGATCATTTAAACACTATGCCATTCACTGTCTTTCTTCTTCATATGATGCAAATCTGGGAGAACAAGGATGCGTTTTTTTTTTCTATTGTTACTAAAGCCACTGCTATATTACCAGCCCATGGAACAAACAATCTGGCATATGGGAAGCACTTAATGCATGTTGAATAAAAATATTAAATATCAATAAAAATCATTAAATATGTGTTATCTTTTTTGTAACAAAATACCTGACATAAACTAAAAGAAGCAATGTTTATTTGGGGCCTTCTCAGAGATTTCCTTTCATGCTCAGCTTGTTCCTTTGCTTTTAGATTTGTGGTCAGGAAGATTATCATGACGTGAAACATAAGGTAGAGAAAAAATGTTTAACTCATGAGAAACTAGAGACACAGAAAGAATGAAGAAGGATGAGGACACGGCATGCATTTGTAGGGAATGCATGACCACCCATGACCCATTATCACCAATGATTCCCCATCTTCTAGTATCTCATTTAAAGAGGAACTCTTCAATAGGTTTGTCTATTTCTGAAGTTTGTGTCCTTATGCATGAACTTTTAATAGATAGTTAATATATAAATCATGATTATGTCAAAACTATAATACAGATGGAAGTTTCATTATATTATCAAAAATTAATAATTTCAAGGATACTGATGCCTAAAATTATGAAATATGTAATAGAACAATATTTACAAATGGTTGAGGATAAACAAGATGGACTCTCCATAGCAGAAAAGTTCACAATTTTTGGGACAGTCGCACAAATATTTTGACATATAGGGATATATTTGTATGTATGCAGGTTCAAATATATATATATATATATATATATATATATATTACAAATCCTGTGATACAGGAATAAGCAGTAGATTGAGTAGGGGTGGTATAGAAAAAGAGGGTAATGATTGATTCATAGGAATCCTCATGTAAGAGATTGGTTAAGCTACTTCATGGAGAAAGGGCAGGTTGAAATCCACTTTAACAAACTACAATTATCAATTTGTTGATCTTGAGGTTAATGTGGAAAAAATCTACATAGAGTTAATGCATTAATTATATTGTATGATGGCTGTATGATAGTCAGATCTTTTGTCCATGGGTGGCTGCTAACCCCAGAGGATGTCTTACCTGAGGGAAATTCTGATACACTTTTCCTAGCCACATTTTCCCCAGCCCTTTCCTTGTACATCTGCTCAAAATGAAAGGCGCCATTTTTATTGGATGTCAACAACATGGCTTAAGGTTTGGATAGTAGAACATCCTGTGAATGAGAGGAGGACATAAAACTTGTGTCTTCTGTGATCAGTGTAACTGAAGAACTAGGATCTCTGATGATTTAAAGACAAAAATGATAAGAGCTGCATTTTGAATAAAGTATTAATGGGAAGCTGGGTAAATTAAAAGGTTAGAAAATGAAACTCCAAATGAAACACATTAAGTCTCAAGCCTGTTCTATGCAAGTCTCTGCTAACTGTGTAGAGAAGGGAAAGGCAAAAAGAAGGCAGTGTCTCTATTTGTACTCCAGTTTTCTTCTTTACTGGTTCCGTGCCAGTTCAGTGCTCCAAAGATTTTATTTTTTTTTATAAATTAGGATATTTTGAAGTGAAAATTTGAGGGTACCTTAATTAGGCAAAGCATGTTGTTATTTGAATGTGAGCCATCTCTAAGTGATTTCACAGCCATAACTAAAACGATGTGGACAGTGCTAAAAATCATCATGATATTACACATCTACAGTTTGCATGGACTGGTTAAAAAATAACATACCACAAACTTGTGAAACATCAGTTTGAATCTGATGTGCAATTCTGCTCAAACATTAAAAACAACTCATCATCCAAAATCACTGTTTTATTGCTGTGGAGAGAATAAGTACATTTCAAATGATAAAATGGAGAGCAACCAAGTTAATAGAGAAAACTTAAATTATTCTGAATCTACAAAGAACATCATTAGGAAAGCAAATACATCTTCCTTGTATGACAGTCTTGCAGATTTATGGTTCTGAACAAATTTATCACTAATCAACAACCCCATGCAGAGAAACTGAAATGTCTACCACACTGTTCCGTCACACTCCTAAGAGAATTCACACTTTGTTGAAAATACTCTATTTTTAAAAAGTAAGAATGTATCAACTTCCTTCTCCTCAAAAGACTGACAATCTTTATTCAAGTTAGAGTTATAAAGAATTCTATGCCAGAAAAATTGGAAGGAGTTCTGACCCCCAAGGAGACAAAATTATCAAGTCAAAGATCAAACCTCTTGGTCAATATCTTATTCTTGTATAACAAACAAGGTGACATTACTCCAACAGAGTTATTTTGAAGATTATCATCAATAAAGGACATGAAGGTACATCACCATCATCCTGGAATATAAGTTATATTAATAAAATGTCCAAGTAGAATAACTTGGGTATATTGCCTCTTGTTTCTTCCTTCTCATTTCACTAGGAATTCCAGTTTGGAAACTGGAAACGAATGAAAAGAAATGATGATGTCAACAATTTAAAACTCTGGGGCTGGAGAGATGGCTCAGTGGTTAAGAGCACCGGCTGCTCTTCCAGAGGTTCTGAGTTCAATTCCCAGCAACCACATGGTGGCTCACAACCATCTGTAATGAGATCTGGCACCCTCTGGCGTGTGGACATACATGGAGGAAGAATGTTGTATACATAATAAATAAATAAATCTTTAAAAAAAATTTAAAACTCTGCTATTTCCCTTTGCTTTATACACAGTATGAATCCAGTTAGACAGAACATTGGTAGTAGAAACTGGCAGAGAGTATTAGAGGTCCCAGGGACATATGGATTAATGTATTTATTTCAAACTGTAAAGGTTCCTTTAAATTTGCTATAAGTTAAAGAAAGTAAGTGCCTCATTTCTCCGTTGGAAGAGATTTAAATCCGGGTATCAGTTACAAAACTGGGGAAAGACGGCTGCTCTGAACAGTAATAACAAGTTCAAATCACAGGCAATATACCACACCCAAATATGCATGAACATCATAAGGTGAGCCCTTATAACCTTTTTGCCTGCAACATAGTATTATTTAGGAATTGTTGACTAATGAAAATAACACAAACATGACAAGATTTTAAGAAACTAGCATCATAGAAGTTCAGTAACTATTTTGTATTGACTATACAAATGACACAATGAAATAAAGAAGTAACACTGTAGTGCAAATTCTAATGGTTTTAATTTAAAAAAAAAATCTGAGTCAGATATAGGAGAAAATGCTGGAAGATCAGAGAAGCAGAACAATCAGCTACTAGTTCTTACCTCTATGGAATCTTCAGACCAAATGGGTGATCCTTTCTCTAAGAATGCTTAGATTGAATGCCTTGAGTTCCTGTCTCCTCCTGCCTTATATTCCTCTCTCTGCTCAGTCATATCCCTTCCTGTCTCTACCTGCTAGTGTTGTGATTAAAGGTGTGTGAATCCCAAGCACTGGAATTAAAGGTGTGAGCCACCACAGCCTGGCACTGTTTCTCTTTGAGCCTGGATCAATCTAGCATAGCCCAGGGTGGCCTTGAACCTGTAGAGAACCATCTACCTCTGCCTCCTGTGTGCTGCGATTAAAGGTGTGTGCCACCACTTTCTGGTCTCTATAGCTAACTAGTGGTTTGCTTCATACTCTGATCTTCAGGCAATCTTTAATTATTATAACACAAAAAAAATCACCACCTAACACAATGGTGAATGAACAAAAGAATACTGGTCCCATTGAGTATGTTCATCAGCACATAGATCAGAGGTCAAGTTGTGCTTACTAAATATTTTCTTATTTAAACATTTTAAAGTAGTTAGTGGAAGACGAGAGTTATGGTAGAGTTCACATAAACAAGATTATCAGGATATTCATGAAAAAAACATTCTGATGTCAGTTTCCTCTCTCTATCCTTAGTCCTTTGCACACATACTGGTGACCCAGTCTCCAACCCCACTGCAAAGAATCATAAACAAATCCATTATCCCCAAAAGGAGGTTATTTCTTGCTCATTTCCATGAAAGTATATAACTAGAAGTGACATGTAAAATGGCCGAAACTGGGTCTTCTGAAACTTGATTAAATGTAGATAATACTGATTCCAGTACCTACAGAAGCTTCTTGACGCCCATGACATATCTAGAATTTGGAAGACAGTTAAATGGGATCGAACAAAAACCTACATGTGCACATTAAAATCTTAGCGGTAGAAAAGAGAAAGCTACAGCGTTTCCTCAAAATGCATGACAGAGATCACAATATCATTCCCTTAAAATTAAAGAATACATCTCTAAAGCCTTTGTTTTCTATTATAAATAAATTGCTTCAGAAAATTGTTCAGGCTTGTTTCAGACCAACTTTGTAATTAATTTTCACTATCATCTTAAAATATGAGGAAAGGATTCCCAGCACAGTATCATGGTCTTTTCATTTTAGAAAGTTAATAAACATATTGAATTATGTGTTGTTATTGAAATATCTGTTATTTTCATTTTGTAGATAATCAAAGCTTTAAAAAATTATGCTAATTTACTCCCTCTATTTTTATAGGCTTGAACATTCCACCTTATATTAGAAAAGAATTTCCAAATATTTGGGAGAGAGATGTGACATATTTTAAAAGATTTCAAATAGTGTATAATCTAGCAATTCTATTCAGGAGAATATACACAAAAGACCAGAAATCAGAGTTTCAGAAGGAGGTTAGCACTCTTGGACTCATTGTAGCAATGTGGTGTACAGTACAGAGCCAAGCTAACCTTTCTGCCATGGATGCATGAACATAAAAGCAGTGACTAGTCACTGAATACCCAGAAATTTTATGAGTGTGATTTACTGTCAGTGGTCCAAAAGTCTCTTAGAGCTTCTACTCCTTTCAGCTTCAAACTATTCCATAACTCCTTCTCCCTCTCATTTAACTGACACGCCTCTACTCTTTTCTATTCTTCATTAAGTACTGATTTGCAGAGAGAAAATAAATTAATAACAAGTTCTCAACCTTCAAAATGTGCTCAAACAGCAAGAGGGTGCCAGCAGTGCAGCATCCAAGAAACTCTGAATAGGTGCAGTCTAAAATAGATCACCAGGAAGTTCTCAATGGAAGAACATATGTGGACTTACGTGGACTTCTGACAAATTGAAGGGACAAAGAATCAAAGGTCTTAAATGGAATGTAACAAAGGATACAAGTAGATTATCTTTACAAAATCTTTTTTTCTAAAAAAAAAAAGAAGCCAAGAGATATGACCTTGATATAAAATAAAGTACCAAGCTCAGAAAGCTACATATACAATTAGGTCTCACAGGGTTTGAGCTAGAGGCAGAAAAGTGACATCATAAGTCATACAGTATATTTGTAAGTTGCTCAAAGGGAAAAATTTACACTTGGAGTTTCCAGGAAAGACTTACAATATACATTTGTTGAAAAGATTGATGAAGATCAATGAGGCTATGTTCAGTGATAGAGAGGGATCTTCAGGGTTATTGGCTATTGGGCATTACCTCCTGGACTTCTAGGAAACCAGATACATGGTACACTTAAAAACAGTAGCCTAAGTACTTATTGGGAGTTTTGCTTCCTTAATCTAGAAATACATAGGTGATCCAACCCTACTTAATTTATTTTCACTTTTTAAACATTTTAAAATCCATGAAAGAACATTGTTATATGGGAAATATCTCTGTTTTAGTGGCCTATCCTTTCTTTTTATAGCACCATGCTTCCTTATGTAGACATCTGTATCTCAGTTCATACTCAAGAGCTGAGTTAAAAAGAAATAGTATTACCCCAATCTATTCTGAACAAGCAAGGTAAAAGGCAAGAGATCATATTGCTTTGCCCCAGTGCAGTCTGGATGAGCTAAGTAAAAGGCAAGATGTCATACTGTTGGACATCTTGTACAGACACATCAGGCTAGGGTCCACACTCAATACAATGTCAGCTACTCACACACTAGAGCAAAGCCATACCCTGCCATAGCATATCTGAACTGGGTACCAAGAGCTAACCAGGTAAGCAATGGCAGATCACGAATTCCAAAATTAAGAATGGCAATTAAGAAATGGATGTATAGCTAAGGCATTGGCTGCTCTTTCTGGGGACGTGTGTTCCAACCCAGCAGCCACATGTCAGTACTAAACTATCCGTAATTCCAGTTTCAGAGGACCAAACAACTTTCTCTGGTCTGTGGAGATTCAAGGCACCCACATGGTTCAATAAAATACATGCAGAAAAAATACCCATACACATAAAATATTTTATTTTTAAAAAAAGAAAGACCAATTTTTCTCTCAGGGTACATAAGTCACATCACAGCTAGAATTTGGAAAGCAGAAATATATGGGATGCTGTTAGGGGTTCATTCAAGGTTAAATGGTTTCACTTAGCATAGAGAGTACAGTTAATCCTGTGCAGTCTTGCACTTTAATTAACTCAAATAATTAATTAAACAAGACATTCTAAGAACTGATGACTTTGACTTGTTCAAGTATTCAAGGGAAAGTTGATGGTTTCTTTATTGGATAAGTACCCATTTGATGGTTGAAACTTCAAGATATCTGAACATCAAATCTTTAAAATACTCCTTCTTAGTTTTAGTTTAGGACAGGAATATAGATTCAGAATCAGTTTCCTAACTGTCCCCAAAGTATGAGTGACTCAGATAATTTGCTAATGGCTTGTTGCCATATTCCCACAGCACACAGAGGAGATATATGGCATGAGTATGTGTTCACTTAGAGGGTAAAAAATGTATTCTGGGGCAAGAGGATCAGGGTTCACAAATGTTTCAAGGTGCACAAAAATACCTAGAATACTCAGTTAGATCTAATTGAAGAAAGCAAGATTCCAAAAGTTGCATACATATTTGGGAGTTGTTCTTGTTAGATTTAACTGTCAATTTGATGCATTTGGGAGCACCTGAGAAAGGAATCTCTGTGCTTTCTGCTTCAAGTGGTTGTTTGGATTGCTGCCCTGGCTTTTCTTAATGATGGACTGTATGATTAAATAGAACCTTTCTTTCGGTCAAAGTGATTTTATTGTAATTACAGACATGCAACTAAAATCAGGACATTCTACATGAGAGGGGAAAAATCAACCTTTACAAAGTTATATGAATAGAGAAAGAGTTGCTTGTGAATAATTTGTCTTATCTTTTGTTCAAAATCGAACATTTGTTTCAGGGAATTTCTGCAGAGAGAAGAGGGGGATCTAACAAAGTCTTGTGCTTTAAAACAATGGTCTGTACCCTGTCACTTATATTTTTAATAAACATTGATTGACCAATAGCCAGGCAGGAAAAAAGAGTCAGGGCAACAAGAATTCTGGGAAGAGGAATGTTTCAGTCTGCAGTCTTCACTCAGACACAGAGGAAGCCAGACACTTAGCAAGCAAAATGTGACTGCTTCACTGAAAAAGGTACCAAGCCACATGGCTAACACATAAAAGAGTGGACTAATATAAGTTATACAAGTTAATAAGAAGTCTGAGCTACTGGGACAATCAGTTTATGATTAACATAGACGTCTGTGTATTTCTTTGGGAATGAACAAATAACTGCAGAATATCAAGTGTCAAGCTCTGAGCAGAGTTAAAGTCACAATCAAATCAAGACTTCCTATGAGAGTCGGGACACAAAGGGGATAAGACCATAGTCACCAGAACCCTGAATGTCAGTCCAGTCAGTTTTCTACCGGATACTCCTACTATGAAAAAAATATACCACAGATCAGGTCATGCGTAAAAACAAAACATTTCAACATGGTTGTACAGATCGAAATATCAAAATTCTAGGATTCACTGTATTTGGTGTCTGTGGATGATTTTTCTGTTTCTAACATGATTCTTTTTTTTTTTTTTTTTTTTTTTTTTTTTTTTTTTTTTTTTAGTTTGATCCGGATTCTTCGTTTGTGTGCAGGAGAGTTGGTGAACCGAAGTCACATTAGGAACCCCGTAGCTCAGGGAGAACTGTCGTGGCTGCAGATGGCATCTGGTTTTGTCCTTCTGCCACCGTCTTAAAAGGGATTCTGCAGGGATTTTCTCTCCCTTGTTCCTCCAGCCCTCCACTTGCATTGCTGGCCTAAGTGGATCCGCCCCAGCTGGTCACGTCCATCACCACAGTCAGGTCTGAAGATTCCTGATATGCTGAGAGCCTTGACTGCTGTCTATTAACACAGTAGAAAGGGTAGAAGCTATGGATTATCCCTTTAATCTGTCTTACCAGGTACTAGTCCCACACATGAGGATACAACACTTAGACCGAACCATTTCCTAAAGGGCCAATCAACTAATGATGTTCCACTGAGGATTACGTTTCCACATGAATTTCAGAGAGAGCACAAACATTCAAACTATAGCACCAAGCAGTTCATACAGGAATAGATGGCCTAGAAACACCAAAGGAGTCAACAGTGACTAAGTCAGCCTCCTTTCTTAGTTCTCAATTATCCTGTGTCCCCAATCTGGACTGACAGCAGGTGTTTAAGATCCCAGACACCACAATTCACTGTCACTTTCACTATGCAAGAAAATACTCCCCCATCCCTTCTCAGAAAGAAATATATTTTCACAAGAATGAAATACTTTCTGTCCATGTAGATGAAAAGATTTTGCCTTAGAATGTACTCTAAAGAAAATGGTCTGGTTCTGATCATATTTTTTTTCTTTTTTAAGAAAAAAATCCACATCTTTTGTCTTTGAAGTTTGTATGGAATAGGTGAGCATCCTTATGCAATATTATGATCTATAAAACTATGATTAGAAAACTGATACTTTTAAAATTATCCACCATCTAGTTAAGCAGTATGCATGCTCAATAAGGTGAAAGGGACAAGCACAAAGATTCCTGTTGCTTCTCTCCTAACACAGAACAGATATGTGTAACAAGGGTCTTAATTGAGGAAATACCTCATGGTCAGAAAATACAAAGTCCTAATCATTTCTGAGAACAGGGATTATCTAACACAATCAAAATAAAGCTCAAATAAAAAGGACAGGGTATAGGTAAAGAAATAAAATTAAAATAAGTCTAGCCAAGCAAAACTCTACTGTGACTTCTAAACCCTCTTCAGAAACTGATAAAACATACTCGAACATAAATTTGCTTTAAAGTGCTCTGATGACAAAATTTGTATGGATCTGTCAGTTAAATACCCCTGGCATCTTAGTACAAACATTCTAAAATTGTTAAAAGATAATTGCTTTTAAAAATATTAAAATCACCTTGTGTTGGACTATATTAATGGTAAAGTATTTCCCTTGCAAATATGAGTGACCTGAAGCCTATCACTGTAACACAAATTCTTTCTCTCTCCTCTCCGTCTTTCTCTGTCTCTCTGTCTCTGTCTCTGTCTCTCTCTCTCTCTCTCTCACACACATACACACACACACACACAAACACACACACACACCCCCAAAAGGACACACACACACACACCCACACACAAACACACACACACACACCCAAAAGGACACACACACACACACACACACACACACCAGTAAAAACATGTCTATCATGAATATCCAATACTACCAAATTAAAGCTATTTATTTTTCTCATAATTAATGAGAAGTTCTGTTTATTGTTTTCACATATGTTTTGAAAACAATGAAGGAATCTCTAAAGTTATGAGTACACAAAGTTAGTTACGATAATTGAGAATTATTCCTTAGATAATCTATGGATTTCACCTAATATTTTATATTCTTTCCATATGCATATAGCTCTTTTATCTCAGCATTTTCACACTTGATTTTTCAGTATTTATGAACACCAAAAACATGTTTAATATAATTCAAAACAGAGAAGAGAGCACCTGCTGTTAGGAGCAGTCATTTTAAGTTGAACACAATCATTCAGGAGGAAACAAAATATACATGCTGAGCTGGTGGCTTTATCTTTAAAATGTCAGTTCTCCAAAAGACAAAAACAAACATATGAGCAAGCTTTGCTTAGAAAGCAGCTTCCATGTTACCAATAATTGGATTATATAAAGGCATATTTTTCTATTAATGCTATAATACTTTACGTATTTAATAGTCCATTGCATATTTAATAATTTTATTCAATTGATTAAAATTTCAATAATTTATTTGTATAATTTATAATCTATACAATTTTATCATTACTTGGTACTTATTTTATTTGATAGTCATATTTTAAATATTATTTCAGACAGCTCATAATGCATGGTGGATATCAGAAATTCCCTGGTTATTAGTGAAAAATGCTAATATGAGATCACATACTTTGTAATAAAATAGACAAGCTATAGCTAATATATCTATAAACATTGTTGGAATCAATGGATTTATCTCAAGTTAGGGTTACTGTACATTTATTTGGTATCTTCCATTTGAATAGAGAGAGGGGGGAAAGAGTGGAGGCAAAAGAACACAGGCGTGAAAGAGATGGGAGAGAAAGGGAAAGGAGGAGAGAAAAATGCTGAGTGGAAAATAAAACATATTTTAGCTAAAGTAATGATCCACTCACCAATGACTGTCACTGGACAGACCCTATAGAACTAGCAAGAATACTTGCTGATTTTCCAAACCTCAGTTTTTATCTCCACGGAGTGTCAGAAAGTTAAAGAATATCATGTTATTGACTATAAGACAGTGTTGTCCGTTGCTATTTGCTTCAGAAATGTTTATTGATATGGAGAAATGTAATTGACAAACTATTCAAACTGTTGCTATTTCTGTTTTCTTGGACTATGAGTTCATATTTACTCATCTCACCCCACCACTCTGCCAACATATGATCAGCTAGGCTTCCTTCATGTGGGCTAAAGAAGGAACCTGAGGCTTTAAGTATTCTAGGCAAGCATTCTACTACAGAACTAGCTTCAATCCCGGAAACAGTATTTTTAGCAGTCCAATTAAAAGGGAACTGGAATTTGTAAAGAGTGGAAGTTAATCATCATCGAAAAAAGCAGCTTTGGCTTTTAAGTGTTAGCTGATAAGCCACACAGCTGAGATTCTTTCCAAAGGCACATGAGTTACAGCAGGATGTGCCATCTGATTAGACAGCAGATCCTTCACTTCCGCTCCAAGTACAATGAACATATGACAACTGGCTTCACCTTCAAATGGTTTCAATGCCTGTGGTTTCTTTTTTTTTTTTGATATATTTTACAAATTTATGTACACAATTTCCTATAAGGCATCTCTCACTACCCACTCTATGTATGTAGATTGGCTAACAGTATTGAGACATATCAGTACTTCTAAAACCACTAGAAATCAAGGTTTATAATCACTTAATAAGAAAGTATTCACAAAGCCATGAATGTCATTTTCAGCATCAATTTTCACCAAATTATGGACTATAAAGTCATTAATATTACATCAATCACTTTAAAATGAAAATATTTAATAACATCTATGACAATCACGCAAAGCTTTTTGTAATACAATGTCATACTGGAGTTCTACAATGGATGTTTTCTCAAGTTCTTTTCAGACTGAATCATTTTTTTCACAGATAAAGTGCATTTTGATGATAAACTATAAATGTGTTTCCCAGAGAATTACCCTCAATAAAATGTTAAACATCGCAAGCCTAGCCTAATCACGAGAAGTAAGCAGATGGCTAGGCAATATTTGACACATGACTTATCTGTCAGTGCACATAGCCACGTACTGAATTCACTCAGGGTTTGACCTTGATTGTCTTATAGACTCTGTCAATCACGGTGGCATGTGATTCTTCAAGCCAAGGTAAATTTCCTCTGTAACTACAATCAGAAGGTTGCTAAGGCACTGTTGTCAGTCACTGAGTTATTCCCAGTGGTAGACTGAGTATTCATGAGAGTTGACAAACTCTGTGTTAAATGCCACTAGAGGACAATTTATGCTGGATTTAGGATTATGATGGTACATCTAATTATGAAGACAGCATTGAAAGATGTGGATTGGGAAATTTAATTTAAGAATGAAGCAAGTTAAGGCTAACCCTAAAAGTCAGTCATCCCAAATTTATTCCAATCAAATCAATTACACAATATTTAGCAAAGTCACTCCAAATCTTCTTACTAGACGCATTAGTGAAACAAAACATGTAAACTATGCGTTTTTAAAAATCTTCTGTTTTTGAATTATATATGTTGTGGGAAAGTGTGTAGGAGGGTCTGTGGTGGTATCCAGGCAATTTCAGCTCTCTACTGAGGATAGGAGTGTCAGAATCCATAGAGCTATAGTTACAGGAGGTTAGACGGCACCTGACATTGGTGCTGGGTCCACTATTAGAATAGTGGCCACTCTCAAGCACTGAGTGCCCCTTCTAGCCCATAAGCAGACATTTTTGGAATTGAGATCATGAGACAGAATCTACAGTTACACACATTTAATGTCAGAAATTTAAATCCCAAAGCTACTTTTTGCTACATAATATTCATAAGGCTAAATTTTCTAAGCTTCATTTTACTTACATGTACAATGAACTACTCAAATATATCTTTCTGGGTTACCATGAGGAAGAATTTACAATAAAAAACATTGCTAGCATCAAATAAGATCTAATAGATATGTTCACACATGTTAGTTTACATTCTTAATCTGGCAAATAGTTTATGTAGCTTTGAATTTTGATAGACTGGTTGCATTATAATGTGATAAAGGAACATAAACTAATCAGAGAAGAATAGAAATAGAGAAAACTATTATGTAGATTTGTCTTATTTTACTACAACGTGTGAACAACACAACTGCACCATATAATTCAATGCACAAATCTATATCAGACTATTGACCATGCAAAATATTGCCAATTAAAATTGAGATATTCCACAAGTAAAACGTGAACAAGATTTCTAAGTTTTGCTACTACTACAGCAGTAAAATATACTATTAACAAATTTTATAGTGATTAAATTAATAATTGTTTTAAGTAAAATGTAGGACTAAATTAGTTTTACTTGCATTTTGCTGTTCTTATTTTTTTTAATTTTTTTTTTATTTATGTGTATTAGTATGCCTTTATGTCACATATGTGTAAGAAGTCAGGTGGGCCAAAAGGAGGCACTAGATTTCCTGAATCCAGAGTTACAAGGAGTGAAAACTTCCAATCAGGAAGAATGGATGAAGAAAGTATGGAATATATACATATTAGAGTACTACTCAGCAGTAAAAAACAATGACTTTTGAATTTTGCATGCAAATGGATAGAAATAGAAAACACTATCCTGAGTGAGGTTAAGTCAGACCCAAAAAGAGGAACATGGGATGTACTCACTCATAATTGGTTTCTAGCCATAAACAAAGGACATTGAGCCTATAATTCGTGATCCTAGAGAAGCTAAATAAGAAGGTGAACCCAAAGAAAAGCATATAGTCATGCTCCTGGATATTAACCTTCATCAGGCAATGAAAGGAGACAGAGACAGAGTCCCACATTGGAGCACTGGACTGAAATCCCAAGGTCCAAATCAGGAGCAGAAGGAGAGAGAGCACGAGCAAGGAACTCAGGACAGCAAGGGGTGCACCCACACACTGAGACAATGGGGATGTTCTATCGGGAACTCACCAAGGCCAGCTGGCCTGGGTTTGAAAAAAACATGGGACAAAACCGGACTCTCTGAACATAGCAGACAATGAGGACTACTGAGAAGTCAAGAACAATGGCACTGGTTTTTGATCCTACTGCACATATTGGCTTTGTGGGAGCCTAGGTTGTTTGGATGCTCACCTTACTAGACCTGGAAAGATGTGGGGGGTCCTTGGACTTCTCACAGGGCAGGGAACCCTGACTGCTCTTCGGGCTGATGAGGGAGGGGGAGTTAATTGGGAGAGGAGGAGGGAAATGGGAGGCGGTGGCGGGGAGGAGGCAGAAATATTTAATTAATTAATTAAAAATAAAAAAAGAGCACTTAAAAGTGAATTTCTGAAGTCCTCTGTAAAATAGCCACTGAGCCACCTCTCCAGCTCCTCTTACAGGTATTCTCTCTCTCTCTCTCTCTCTCTCTCTCTCTCTCTCTCTCTCTCTCTCTCTGTTTATATGTGTGTGTCGGTGATTCTGTGAACATGTGTGTTTTAAGGTGGCTACTAGAAAAATATATTTGCCTATGTTTCTCAGTTTGCGGTCTGGAAGACAGTGCTGGGATGTGTCACTGTTCCTCAAAGAATTTCTCCCAAAACAATTTAGGAGATCCTTCTGGAGGCATATATGTAAGTCATTCCGCTTTAAACATAGCCTTTGGAAATTAATGTACATATTCAGTAGAGGCAGGTGACTATTAAAAGTTTTGAGGAAAGGATATAATGGGGGAAAGATCTATGTCAAATTGATAATGGTGGCATTGAACATGAAAAACACATTGTCCTCAATGACATTCATAGTGTACACTCTTAATAGGGTAATATTTTTTCTGATAGCTACTGCAGGAAAAGCACTCATCCATGATGGAAGTTGGAGTTTATTATCTCAACTTCATTCGATGGATACGGAGTTATATTAATAAAATCTGTTCCCCCTCTCCTTAGTGATTCATTTTTTTATGGGACATTATGGGAATGTCACACAGTCAGGTACACTTTACCCAAAGAAGACAAGACAAGGAAGCAACTTTTCTTATTTTCAAAATAAAAAGTACCCTGGGTAATTTTTATTTGACCAGAAATATTTTAATCATGTGAGCACTTAATAAGGTACAGATAATTATGTGCAATTATATGATAATTACTCTTGATGTAATTATCATTCCAGTGCAGCTTTGATAGAGATAATCAGATGGTTACTGTTGAACTGCAAATTAATTGATAACAGGACATTTATAATTGCAAATGATCATGATTACCTTGGAGTACTATGCACACATTAGCATGTGAGTCAATGGCACGGGGATCGAGGACATTCATTTAACTAGAATGTCACAGAACAAGGAAAATTAGATCTGAAATCCCCTTGTCTCAGCGATGAGCTGAAGACATGGTCAGTGTGGGCTACAGAGAAATCTTCTGGTCATTTTCATTAAAAGGAAACACAGTTTATTTAGAGTTTGTCTATTAGCCTGACATTTTTTCACATATGTGTTATCTGTCCTATGACATAGCTGTATTTAAAGACATAAAAATAACAAATTATATTTTAGTTGAGTTCAGAATACATATACAAAAGAAGGCTAGAGAGGATTAGAAAATGTCTGAATCAATAAAGTGTTTGTTGCACACACAGTAATACCTAAGACTGGATTCCTAGTATACATGTAAAACAAACAAACAACACCAATATAACAAAAACAGGTGTAACAGCAAAGTGCCTGTAATTCGTCTGTGGGGAAGGCTGAGAAAAAGAAGATTCCTAGGAATCAATAGACAGTCAGTTTGGCCAAATGTTTGAACTCCAGGTTCAGCTCATGATTCCATATCAGAATAATAAGGTGAGAAGTGATTGAGCAAGACAACCAACACTGACACACACACACACACACACACACACACACACACACACACACAGAGAGAGAGAGAGAGAGAGAGAGAGAGAGAGAGAGAGAGACGTACAGATAAGTAAAGTTGTTATGATGCCCCAAAAGTGGGTACAGAACTATATAATTTCTGATCTCTTCATTTCCTGCATAGGATCTTGTTACATTAATATTTCCAAAACTTTATTTCTTCATATATTACTTCAAACCAAATCAAAAGTACTTACTAATGAATTGAAACCAACACAGATATGTATTCAAGGTTATCCTAAACATGATCAATATTTCATTGATATTCCATTTTTGAAGATTGTACTAAAGTGATACATCCAATCAATACCTCCTTCTGTGATACAATGCATAACCTCTAAGAAACACTTGTGTGTGTCCACTATATGCTAGCATGTTTCTATAACCCTTTGAGATTAAGAATAACTTTTGATAGCATTCTATACTTCACAAAACAAAGCTGTAAGCACCTTTAGAGAAATTGATTTATTTTGCATTAATTCCGTTCAAACTAAATATACTACTGTCAGGATCCTGGAGTAGTTCAAAGCTCATCAATGGCATAAAAGTCAAACACAAATGAACTGCTTTCAATATGAAGCAGCATCAAATGCATACTATTAAAGCTGGCCATACACTTACAGAATTGCACAGGTCCTTCAAGCCATATCTGGCATAAGTAAAGAGTCATGGCTCTGAATTGATGAGGAAAATGAACTCTGTGGGATGAACGTGAAGGTTTAGGGATGTTAAATAAAGGGAATATAAGGAAGTAGATACAAATCTAAACCATCTTTCATGGTCTGGTTTATCTTGCCCAGGATGATTTTTTCAATTTCATGATGTCATTGTTTTTAACAGCTGAGTTTTACCCCATTTTGTAAATGTGAATAAAGCCGCTATGAACATAGTTGAGCAAGTGTCCCTGTGACAGGATGACACATACTGCAGTTTGAGTATGTGCCCAGGAGTGGTATAACTGAGTCTTGAGTTTAATTGATTCCCAGTTTTGTGAGAAACCACCACACTGATTTCCAAAGTGACTGCACCCTACCACCTCTCATGGAGAAATGTTCCCTTTGTTCCACATCCTCACCAGCATGAAATGTCACTGTGTTTTTTATCTTAGCATTCTGATAGTTATAAGATTGAATCTCATGATCATTTTGATTTACATTTCTCTGAAGGCTAAGGACATTGAACTTTTATTTAAGTGTTTTTTGACCATTTGAGTTTCCTCCATTGAGAATTCTGGTTACATCTGTACTCCATTAAAAAAAAAACAAACATGGCATGTACTCATTTATAAGTGGATATTAGCTATAAAGTAACAGATAATCATACTATGGTCCATAGACTCAGAGAGACTAAGTAACAAGGAGGGCTTAAGGGGAGACATAGGATCTCCTGGAAAGAGGAAATAGAATAGTTTTCATGGGGGCATTGGGGGGGGTGGAACAGAAGGGATCAAATGCTGAAGAGTAAATATTGGAAGAAAGAACTGGAATTGAGGGACATTTGGGGCAAGGTAGAAACTTAGTGCAAGGGAACTCCATGGAATCTATCAGAATAACTCTATCAGATGTAATGGAGGACACCAAGCCTGAACAGGCCATCTTTTGTAGCTAGGCAAGGCTTCAAGTAGAAGGATTTAACCACCAACGCAAGCATAAAACCTTTGACCAACAGCTTGTCCTGCCTGCAGGACAAGACCTCTCTTTACAAGATCTCTTTTAGGATTTTGATCTGGGATGGGACAGAATAAGACATTTTGAGGGGTAGAGTCTGAGAGAAGGTATTTAGATCACTGGCAGCACTGTTCTCAAAAGAGAATGACACTTCTCTTCAGAATAGGTTAGTACTCAAGCAAGTGAGGTGTTAAAGAAAAGGAGGTAACTTCTCCCTACTCTCAGAATTTCTATCTCACCACATAGTAACTCTCAAAGGACTTCTGTCAACATGCTGTCATACACCAGGGGCATCCACAACAAGGTCCTTCACCACAACCCAAATACATTAGCCTACCCAATCTTGAAACTTCAACCACTAAAATGGTGTTAAGTAAATTTGTTACTTTGGCAAACTACAAAGCTTCAGGAACTCAATGACAGAAACAGAAATGGCATGTCGGTATTGGTATAGAGTTAATGTTTTTATCCTCTAAAAACTCCCATATGTGCTATCAGCATGGCACAATTAGAAGTTTTAGGTGTATGATGAGATCATAAGAGTGAACCACCGTGGTGAAGTTAAGGCTCTTACATAACTCACTCTAAAAAGCTTCCTTACCTCCCCTGTCTTAGGAGGACTCAGGAAGAAGGCTGAAAACAAACCAGGATGTAAAACCTCATCGGATACCAACTTGCCAGACTCTTGATCTTGAACTTCCTAGGTTTCACAACTTGAGAACTCTGATCCTGCTGTTTTGTAAGCCATTCAATTACCAAACATGGGTATGTATGTATATATATATATATATATATATATATATATATACATACATATATATATATATACACACACACACACACAAGAATCGGTGTTCTGATTTTCTATCCCAGTTCTTCTTAGAAAATCAGTTTTACCACCTGTGATTTAATCAGAATGACCAGTGTAACTTCCACAGACAGGACATGGTGATGCATTCCAGAAAAGCCAAGTGTCAGCTCATTCTGTACTTACCAAAAATGCATATAGACACTGTGTGTCCCTTACTCAGCTACTTACTCAACAATTCAGACTCAGTGTGTCTTAGTTAGGGTTTTTACTGCTCTGCAGAAACACTATGATCATGGAAACTCTTATTAAAATGAGCATTTAATTGAGGTGACACTCTTACAATTTCATAGGTTCAGTCCATTATCATTATGACAGGAAACATGGAAGTATGCAGCCCGAGGTTGTACTGGGACTGAGAGTACTATATCTTTATCAGAAGACGGCAGGGAGTCAACTAACAGTCACTCTAATGGAAGCTTGAGCAAAAGAATCCTTCAAGCCCATCCCCACAGTGACATACTTCCTCCAAAAATGACATGCTTCCTAATAGTGCCACTCCCTTTGGGGGCCACTTTCTTTCAAACCACCACACTCCACTCCCTGGCACCCAAACTTGTAAGCAGATTCATAATGCCATATCATAATGTAAAACTTCATTCAGTTTAACTTTAAGAGTCGCATAGTCTTTAACAGCCTTGAAATTATGTCGAAGTCCAAAGTCTCTACTGAAATGGATGGAAATCTCTTAACCAAAATCATCGATAATAATCAAAATCAAAAGGCATGTCACATACTTCCAACACTTAATGATACCATTTCAAAATGCAGGAAAGAAAGCATAGCAAGGAAATACTGGATCAAAACAAAGCCTAAAACCAACTGGGCAAACTCCAAACTCTCAAGTTCTATGTCTGATGTTAAAACACTCTTTGGGTCTCCAATTCCATTCAGGTTTGTTTATTGCCAACACACTTGTTTCTTTTGGGCTGCTTCCACTCACTATTAGCAGCTTTCCTCAGCAGACATCCAGTGGCTCTGATATCTCTAACTTCTTGGGTTCTCCAAGGCAATACAGGCTTCAACTTCACAGCTTCAAACCATGACCTCTCTACTAGCCCTCCTTTCAGGGACATCCCTGATACCCCTGGTCTCAGTGGCTAATTTAAGGAACAGAAGCAAATTCTAGGACCCATTTCTTTATCCTTACCTTTAAAGCCAAAACCATGTGATCAAAGTTGCCAAGTTTTGCTGCTTACTGGGAATGGAAAATTGTCCCCTCATCCAGTTACGTCTTCACCAGCTTTCTGTCCTTCACTGCCTATGCTTGGCTGTCCTGAGCTTACTCTGTAGACCTGACTGACCTCAGACTCAGAGATCTGCCAGCCTCTGTCTTTCCAGTGCTGGGATTAAAGGCATGCATCTAACACACCTGGCTCTAAACTTTTCTTTAATTCCATTTCTCAAGTTGGAAATTTAATTTGGTAGGATTTTGCCCTGAGGTCACCACTCCCTTTATTTATTTCTTAATCCTTTTATCTTCTTAAACATAGGATTTAGAATTATTACACTTCCTGGTGCTCCTTTTCACTCCAAATTCACTTTTTTTTTTTTTTTTTTGTAATTTACCCTGTTCAGCTTGTTCCTTTAAATTATAAACCTTCATTAGAGTTACCAATACTAGGCTGTTTAGAAATTTCTTCTGTCAATGGAATTAATCTAAAACTCCTGACTTTAGCCTCAGGAAGCCTCTTTGGACAAGGGCAAAAGATAGTTACTCTCTTCACCAAAATATAACAAGAATAATCTCTAGGCAACATACTAAAATTATTCTCCGAAACCTCTTGAGCCAACTCCTCTCAAGTTCAAATCATTATCAGCACCATTGTCTGTCATGTTCCTACCAGTATGACGCATTAAGCAGTGCTTAAAGCATTCCACTGTTTTCAAAAGTCTAAATTCCTCCAAACACACATTGTCAGGCCTATCACAGCTATACCACACTCCTTGGTACCAACTTCTTTCTTAGTTAAGATTTTTTTTATTGCTGTGAAAAGACATCAGGACCATGGCAACTTTTATAAAGAAACATTTAATTGGTGCGGCTCAGTTCATTATCATCATGAGACAGGGAACATGGTGGCATGCAGGCAGCTAGAGCTGAGAGTGCTACATCTTGACCAGAAGGAAGCAGGAAGTCAACTGACAGTCACAGTAAGGAAAGCTTGAGCAAAAGAGACCACAGAGCCCATTCCCACAGTGACACTCTTCTTCCAATAATGTCACACCTCCTGATAGTGCCACTCCTTTTGGAGGCCATTTACTTTCTTCTTCTTTTTTTTGTTTTTTGTTTTTTGTTTTTTGTTTTTTGTATTTTTCCAAGATAAGATTTCTCTGGGAAAAAAAAAAGCCTTAGCTGTCCTGGAACTAGCTCTGAAGACCAGGCTGGACTGGAAATCACAGAAATCCACCTATTTCTGCCTTGTAAGTGCTGGGATTAAATGAGTGCATGACCACCATCTGATTGGCCATTTTCCTTCAAACCACCACACAGTATTTCCTGCTTAGTTTGATAGCATTTAAAGATATCCTACAAAAACTTCCTGCATGTAGACTTTTTATAAACTTGTAGTTGGCTCTAGAAGTCAGAGCAATAATAATTTATATATTATTATATAAATATATTTATTACAGCAGTAATAAATATAATAAAGGCAGCAGCAACAAATGCACACTTATAGAATAGTTTTCAATATTCTGTGTTAGGCATTACATACTTTTATTCCTAGTTTTCCTTTTATTTTTAAGATTTTATTTATTATTTATAAGTCTATGTGGGTGAGTGGGTATATGTATTTGAATACAGGTTCACATGGAAACAAGAACAGGGCATCAGACCCTGGAACAGAAGGAAAGAATTGTTTGTGAGCTGATTGATGTGGATGCATGAACACAAGGAACTGAACTCAGGTCCTTTCCAAGAGCAGCAAATGCTATTAACTACTGAACCATCGTTGCTCTAGTCCCTTGCATAGTTCTTACAATGACTCCAGTAAATAAACATTAGTGATTTTTTTATGCATTAGCAGATGATGAACCATTGTTTATATCAGATCCAATTATAAAAACAGCCAGCTGAGTTGAACTATGAATATCTAAAGACTTTCTGTATTCCAATATTCTAGCTGGTATGATAGAAACTAATTCAAATTTTGTTTCACATTGATTGAATATTTCATCTGTCCCTTTATACTCATTAATTGCCTTATACCCCACAAAACGTCTGTTATAATGAGCAAACTATTCAGATAACTATTTCAATAAAAACGTAAATGTACTGTGGAAGCTAAGAAACCAAAGTGTTTCATTCTGCAATAGAAACTCCAGTCCAGGTAAATTACAGCACACACTGCAAATAATGATCACTCAGAATCCCAGAGGTTCAACTTCATTGGCTTCCCATAATGCTGTAGTCTTGGCTAAAGTCCACCAACCTGCTAGCACCATCCCTCAACATCAACTTAGTAGATTAGGCCTCTGTTGATATTACTCTTCAAGCCAAATGGTCTGTTTGCTTAGTTGATCACTGTGTCCTCATTAGATGTTTTTACCCCATCAAAATCATATTTGATGAGTCTGGCAAAGTACTCGACTGTATTTGTGTTCTCTTTTGTTCTGTTGCTAATTGCTAAGAATTTTAAACATCCCTCTGATGAACTGAGAGCCCCAAAAGAGACCCATAAATAAATCATTTCTACGATTGCTGATTATCAGCAAAACAAATACAATCTACCAATTTGCAGATCACTGGTAGTCATTCCGGTCATAATACCTGTAATCTAAACTACACATTTCAGCACTCTTTGAATTTATTTCCTCTCATCCTGACTCTATCTCCATTTCTGATTCCCTTTCTGCAACCCTCTCCATTTCTTTCTCCCTTGATCCATCTTCCTTTCAATTCCACTTGCTCTATTCCAACCCAATTATCTGCTACCTATAATTGAGGCTAATATTTAAAAGTCTCTTAACTTGTCTGACAATTTCCAGTCTATCAGTTTTCTGCAATGCTAAAGACACTAATAGATTTCCTTGTGATCCAATTCCTTTATTTAAGACAAAAAGGACAATGGCAGACAAAATCAGAGACTATGGAGAAATGCCACATACTGGCTTGCTTCCTGGATTGCTCAATCTGCTTTCTCATACAGCTCAGGCCCATCTGCCCAGGCATGGCACTTACCATAGTGGGCTCAGCCTTCCCATGTCAATCACCAAACAAGAACATACCTCACAAACTTGCCAAAGGTCCAAAATAATGCAGAAATGTTCTCAATTGAGTATCCTCTTCCTACATTACTGTAACATTTATCAAGTTGACAGAAGCAAACAAACAAATAAATAAACCTAGCCAGTGTACTCTGCAATTCCAAGTGGATATATGTATATAGAAAAGAAATAGTTTTCTAGAATTATTTGTACTTGCTTGGTAACTATAAGAATGGCCCAGAAAATGGAAACAATCTACAAGACTCTTGATGGCAAATGGATAATTAATAATAAACACACACAGCAAAGATTAGTAAGTCATAAGAAGAAAGAAGCTTTACCGTTGTCATAACATGTATGAATCTGATGCTATGTCCATTTAAATGAGCCCAACATAGAAAAAATCTTGTATCATCTTACATTTCTGTAACATCTATAAAGCCAATTCATGTATGAAAAGAAAAAAGAAGATCGTTAACAGGCCATGTGGGATCAGGATCTAGGACACATAGGTCCAAAAATAAAAACTCAAACTTGCATTTATGCATAATCTCTAGAGACCTAAAGTCCAACACAGTGACTATAGATGATGTAAACATATCACTGACGTGCTGGACAGATAATTCAGTGTATAAATTGCTTGCCTTAGCAGCATGTGGACTTGAGTTCCATCTTCAGCACCATGTAAAAAGTGAATTGAAGCAGTATGTGCCTGCAGCCACAGTGATGGGGAGAGACTCAGACAGGAGAATCCCTGGAGCTTGGTGATAAACTAGTCTGTGCTAGCCAACAAAGGGAAGCCAGAGTTGCAATTCTTTTGCTGACTTCCCAAAGGCATATTTCGTAGGTACTCACTGGCAGTTAGTGTTGCAGATGAGAAATTGAGTGACAGGCAATTTCTTTCTTCATTACAGGTAGCCATTCCTACCCCCACACCCAGTCAACTTTATTTTTTATAATGAATTTCTTCTTTAATTATAGTCTTCAAAGGTTTTCCATACTACATCTGAATATTTTATTTTGTTCTGTGTTCACAGCCCTGGGCTGAGCGTATTCTGTGTGGAGGCTTTCATAAATGGTTCAGCTTAGAAGAAATGCTCACCCCTTATTCCTCCTCATTTCACACATCTATTGCCCATTTAAAAACTGTCATTACTAGGTATCATATGTGATGCAAGACCTATCCTATGTATCTCATCTTCTCTTATAAGGTATTAGGTAGGATATGCAATGCAAGACCTAGTCTGTGTATCTCATCTTTTCTTATAAGATTATCCTCCCCTTTCACTTTCAATTATACCAATATTCTTACACTTTTAGTTAATGAATTTGATAGCATCCTTTATTTAAATCTTTTCTTTCTTGCATTCCCTACCACAGAAGTATGTACTCTGTTGCTTTGTGTGGTAGACATACTCATCCTACAATTATCTCACTGTCTTCTTCTTCCTTTCCTGCTTCTTACCTTTCTTCCTTCTCTAGCTTAAATTTTCAATTTGCTTTTTAATTTCTAACTTTGTTTGCTAAAGGCAATAATCTTTGGAGCATAGTTGAAAGCTTAGTTTACTGTAGCATTATCTCTCCTATTTTGAGCTTTAAAATCTCAAAAATCTATACCTGTGGATTTTCACAGGCCAAGAGGACAGCAGAGAGCAAAGGACATCTTTTTATACTTTTGAAATTTCACAAATACCATTTAGTCAATAAAACAGGACAGAATGCTCATCACCATCCCCTTTTGCACAAAGAGAAGCAAAGAAACTCCTGTGGATTTTCTACTTGCTTAGAACAATTATTTTTTCTCTTGTGTTATGTGGCAAGAAGTGGGAAATAAAAAAGTGCAAGACAAAACATCCTAAATAAATCCCATGATCTTACCTCTAATTTTCTTTATATTGGTTGTCTTTTCTTTATTGGGAAATCTAAACAATTAATATATGTACAAATACACAGACCTTCAAAGAGAATAGCTGTCAATACTGCAAAAAAATTCTAAATGTAAAATACTTAATTTCCATCCTGTTTATCTCCTGGTTCTTTAAAAAAATGAGTATTTCGAGTACAAATCAAGTTGAAATCATAAAAGATCTGCAATAAGTAACATATATAGCAAAACCATACAATATAGTATTATATTTTATTTGTTTCTCATTCACCTATACTTTATATTCAGATTTAAACCAAGCTTCTCATTGAAAACTAAGAAAAAAATACAAATCTTTCAAATATTTTTAAAAGTTACAAGAGCTGTATATTGCTTACAACTGGCTGTGATTTGGCCAGGGTGAATAGACCCTGAGTGCATGCATACAGAGGAGCTGATTCCACCCCCTCACCTGTCGCCGGTAGCTCAGGGAGCCTGGACTGACCAGCTTGTCTATCATCTATGCCCACAGCTGGGCCTTAGGCCTTGGGTTGACCCACCCGAGCATCTACCCCATCTAGGACCTGCTGGAGTTTGAAACTCCAGCATAGTCCTGTAGAATGATACCTGTAAGATCTCCATGACAGCCACAGGATATCCCAGTGAGGATCCAGTAATGATGGTGTAGCAGAAACCAGAGGCTCATGGCAATCCACACTTGCCAGTGAAACTGATGGGACAAAGAGGTAAACTATTTGGCACATTGAAGCTTCCACTGCCACCAGAATGAAGAGGTATTGGAGGATCAGGAAAAAAGGAAAAGCAAGGAGATTTCCCTGTTTTTGTGGGTCTTGTTTTGGTCTGCTTGTTGTTTGCTTTTGCTTTTGTTCACTTGCTTGCTTGCTTGCTTTGATTTGTTTTCTTTTGTGGGGGGGGGTTGCATGGCAGGGATGAGGGGAGGATATGGGGGGACCTGGAGGTCAGCATAATAGGGGTGCATGATGTGAAAATCCCAAAGAGTCAATAAAGAAGTCAAAAACAAGAATACAGGTCCTGCCTGCTTGTGAGCCCTGCTGAGACAACATGCTGGGCTTTATCTTCAATATCTGGATCACTAATGTGTACTATGTGTCTAATGTGTCTTTCTCCTCTCCTAAACCCCAAATCTTCTCTGGATTGCAAATTCCTCACATCTATCCCTCCTTCTCCCTTTGAAAAATAACGATTTTCAAAGAAAAGAAAAGGAAAACAAGCGATTGTGATTTTAGATGAATGTGGGGATATTAACATTCTACTCAATTAATTTATATCAAAGAACCTAGACAGATTACGCCAGAGTTCTATTAAAAGGTGATTACTTTAGTGCATTTAAGCTGTTTATCTGATTATCATTAAAAAAAAAAAAAAAAAAAAAAAAACACTACTCCATGAAAACGGGAAGAACCAGGACATAAACTCTTGATTAATCTAAGGACAAGAGTCAGTATCGCTCCAAATTCAGAGCTGTACTGACTTGGAGTTTCTGTCTTGATGAGATAAATTTATTTATTCTGACTTCTCTTGACTTATACTCATCCTTCACTTTTCATTTCAATGACTTTGTCAGGAAACTAGGCCTCCTGTGTGTTTTGACTCCATCTGGGAAACTTCTCATCTTATTCAAATAGTGCCGTCTTCAGCTCAATTCAGAAAGGAAGTGAGACTTTACCTCTCTCCTTGTATCTGGCTAAGCACATCTGGTAGGCTCATTCAAATCTAATGTCTCCCCATCAGACCCTTAAGTCACAGCCTACCACCAGCAGCTGCTTCTGATCTTTTAACCTTCATTCTTTATGGAATTTCAAATCTCTCTTTTTGAAATACCTAGTTATGGCATTTGTCTGCCTATAAAGTTTCAAGTACGTCTCATTTGTTTATAAGATAGCCGAGAGAACTTTACAGGAACCACTCCTATAAGCAAGGCCCTTATCCTTCATCCCCATTCTCAACTATACCATAAGCTTGCTTTAGCCACAATGTCTCTGTGCAGGTCCTAGAAGTTGCAAAGTTTTCTTTTTTTTTTCCTCCATTGCACATTTCTGTAAATACTAGGCTTTAAAATATGACAAGGTAGTTCTAGTAACTTAAAGACATATCCTCCAGTAGACCAAATCAGTGTCCTGCTTTCACTCCCCTCAGAGCACAAGCTACCCAAATTCACCACTTAGCGCATCCATAAATGAAAGACTGTGTGTTTAGCTATTTAGTTTCCCTTTTACCCTAGGAAATGAGCCCCAGGAGAGTAAGGATTATATGTTCATTTCTTCTGTGCTGGAGAATGAACCCAAGGATATACATTATATTCAAATGTTCTACACTGAGCCACATGGCTAGCCATGGAAACTGCCTTCTCACCTTGTAGCCTCCAGATCTACACAGATCTTTTTCCATATTCGGAAGGTACACGATGCAGAGCTACTAAATTTATAAAAGAAATTAGAATAATAATAATAATTATTATGGGGAGGAGTTGATGATACTACAATGAAAAGTAGGTAAGTAATTCTTTACAAAGATCAGCCATTACTAGCCCAGGGATAAGGAAGATTCATAGATCCTGAACATGACTTAGATACTACCTCTTCGAACTATGTGTTCAAATATCAGGAGTAGGAGAACAGAAAAATGAATACATAGAAGCAGCAATCCCTTTATTAACTTTGGCAAAACTCATTACTTATCAGGCATTGTGGTCATGTAATCGATTTGGGCTCAATCATCCATTTCTCACTGAAAATAACAATAAACACAATTGCAATCTTCACTTCAAATCGTTAAAACTGGACTTCCAGTGTGTGGCATACCTGAAGTCACAGCAAAATAATAAATCTAGAATTCAAACTCTTTTCTCTTATTCCAGGCCCTATGTTTTTTTTTCTTCAGGTTTTTAATCTATTTTCTTGTTATGTTTGTTTTGTTTGTCTGTTTTCAGAATTAGTCTTGATAAATGTCTCAGGCTGATCTGAACTCACTATGGATCTCAGGTTGGACTGGAACTTACATTCCTCATGCTTCAGCCTCCCAAGAGTGGGGATTATTGTAGTTCACTACCATGGTGACATTCCTAAATTCTCAACTACTATGCAATGTTTTCTCTTAAATTAGAAAACAGAATATATATCACCTCAGCTGAAGAAAGACTTCTCTCAGTCTTTCTCCGATAAATGATGATGTAATCCAAGTGATCGACAACTGCCTTCCATATCCAATATTCAATATTGTATATACACACACAAATACACACACACACATATGTGAAGTCATAAAAAGAATTTAGTGCAACTGACACTCAATGGTTAAAAAATTAAAATTTAAGTAAAGTATCATTTCCATTATACTTTGAGTTCTCCATAAGCAACTGAGGTCATGAAGCATTTGACTATGTGATGATCTCTTATGAAATAGTATTAAAACAAGCAAAACAAATAAGCAATAATAAAACAAAAAAAAGAAAAGAAAAAGAAAAATCTGCCCAAGTTTCAGAGTTCAAGAACAAGAAACATTACTAAGGTTGAAATTATATAAACAACCAAGACAAGTGATTCAAGGCGAAAAACAATCAACAAAGGCAAGTTTTGTCAAACTTTATACAAAAAGTTAAAAACTAAAACCATGACTGTGCCAAAGTCACCTTAGTACTGTTTAGATCAGAAAGAAACAAAAGAGAACGGATGTGATCCATTCCAATCAGCTTTAAAACTAGAATACTGTGAATGGTTGTTAACAGATATTACAGTCTACAAATCAACTGTAAAAAAAGGGTCCTTTCTTTGCTCATACAACACAATGCTGCAATAATCTTCTGGGAAAGTGGAGAAGGGGGAATGCTCAAAGTGCTTGACTTAATGTGAAATGCACAAGCCAAGAACCTGTGATAGCCTTCACAGAACCACTCTATAATAAACTGTTGTCTCTTTCATTTCCTTCCCAGTGCTCTGAAATTCTCCACTATGTTCAGGAAGAACAGGTTTATAAAACACTATGAATATCTTAGGCAGAACAAAAAGGAATGGACATGATAAACTAAAGCTTGGCAATTTGGTATCTCTTGATACTTGTCTTTTGCTTTATTTTCTTTTGTGGAAGTAGGGTTTGAAAAAGGACCCTGCACATGCTAGGCAAGCACTCTTCCACTAAGCTATATCACCAGCCCTGGAACATTAATTTTTAAAGGTTTTTACCATTCATTGGAGAGAACTGGACATACACATTTTTCTGGTTTTGATAGGAAATTTCCCTGCTTTGTCTTCTACTGGTACTTTTCAGGAAATTAGTAGAACCTTGAAGAGGTCTTGCTGATAGAAATAGGACACTAGGATTGGCCTAACCCCACACCATTTTCCCATGGTGCTTTGTAATTGCAAATTCAATGTGAATATACACAGCAACTATACCATGATGTTTTGAAGTATTCCATCAAACTATAAGCCAAATTAAGCTCTTCTTCCATTAAGTGGTTTTTAAAAGCTAGGTATTTCGTCAATGCAACAAAAAAAAAAGTTATCAATACAACAAATTGGTACTTAGGAGTGAGGTCGTTGCTCTGACCACAATTATTTTAAGGTCTTTGGAATTGGTTTATGAAAAACTGTGGAAGAATTTGTAGCTTCAGGGTAAAGAAGTCCTGAAATACTTGGTGGGCTATTCTGATGGGAGTTTGGAAGAACAGATTGCCCAGAGAAGTTGCCTAAATATTTATTGTTCCTACTCAAGTCACAATGTCATCTGCTGACAGATATATAACTCATAGGGTATACCCTAGCATAGGCTGACTGAAGAAGAGAAGACTAAGGCCCAGTCTGCTGATGTTTCTATTGATATTCAGGCCTCTGTACTGACCTGTGGCTGCAAACAAAAAGAGCACTCTTTTTTGCACATTCGCTGTTTCCTTTTAAAAGGTGAGCCTGCCCACTTCCCATCTCTCTCTCTTTTGGTCTCTCTCTCTCTCTCTCTCTCTCTCTCTCTCTCTCTCTCCTTCCTCTCTCCCCCTGTCTTTCCCTGTCTCTCTCTTTCTCTTCTACCATTCTGTCCCCCAGGAACTAGTCGCTGCCCCACTCTCTGCCTCTTCTCTGTCCCTTCTCTCTCCTCTTTCAACAAACCTCCTACATGAGCTTTGTTGCATGGCATGACTTCTCTTCGTGGCATTTTAAAAATTACAATGTTAGTTCCCTGACCAGGAAGTGCTCCTCTGTTACTTCCTACTGCTCACCAGCTGGAACCCTGGAATTCAGTCCACATTCAACAACCTTGCTTCTCCAACTGATGGATCACTGGGCACCTCCATTCAACACTGGCAAGACTGGTAAGCCCCTCGCCCTCCCCCACCTCTGCCTGTTACCCACAGTGAGAACTTATCTCTAGAGCGTAGTTTCTCTGTTTTGGCCTGGTTAACCCTGGTACCAAGCTACCATGGCTTTCCCGAGCTCAGAGTCTTTAACCTCCTCACTTGGTGACCTGTGCCCTTCTCATTTCTTGAACTCTCAGGTCCTTTCGTCTTTGCTCTTTGGTCTCTGCTCCTTGATTAACGAATCATTGAACAGCTTGTGCCTTTCTTACTTGATCCTCACTTGATAAAAAACATTGGATCTTGTTCTGCCTCACTTATCAGGAAAAAGTCACCCCAAAAATCTGCTTCCTGGCACCTTATATCCTGATATTTTATAGGGGCTTTGCAACATTCTACCACGGATCCTGAGAGATGCCAGGAGGTTATCACTTTTTCACTCTTCCGCTTTCCCCCTCCGCCAATAAACTCTTACATTAATTCTGTTGTGCGCAGCATGTTTGTTTAGTGGCAAAGCTCACCAAAAAATAATCACTTCATGCTGGGACCTTGCCTATCTGTTCCAACCTCAACAGATCCACTCTCTTTCACCTACAAAAATTTGCTTTTTCTTTCACTGGTGGCTTCACCTTCCATTCAGTATTGGCAATTGGGTCTCTGGCAGGACTATCCATCTCTGACCATGCCCCTGAATATGAGGATTCATTTCTTGAACAGTCCTGTCCTTACCTTCTGACTTTTCTTGAAGGTGACTGTGTCTCTCTCAAGTTCAAAGCCCTCAGCCACTGTACTGTATCTGACAAATCTGTGAGCAACTTGTGCTGTCTTGAAATTGACCCTCTCTGAATTCCTGTGATGTTAGGAATTGCAGACCCTTGGGTTTTACTTCTCTTCCTCACTCATGGGAATGGTGTCATTGTTTATACCTCCTTGCTTCCAGTGGAATGCTTTTTAGAGACCCACTGATCATTCCTAATCAGCTATTGTAGTAGTATTTCCAGCTGGTGGCCACAGAGCTGGAGGTACAAGGCTACCAAATAAGTACGGGTGATGATGGTGTAGTGATGAGACAGAATCAGATGCTTTAAGCCCTAGGGAGTCAACAAGTCAACTTGGATCTGCTTCAAACAGCATTTTGCCAGTTCCAAGTGGTGCCTGATAAAATTTCACAGAACCTGGACAGTGAAGTAAAACAACTAACTACTCTAGTACCCCAGATTTCTCAGATCCCCAAAGATAAATGACACCTCCCATATCAGTAGGAAGTAGTCTCAAGAACATGGCATCTTCATCTCCACCTCACCTGCTATCCATTCCTAATGCCTTACCTTTTTTATAATAAAGAAAAAAAGAGGAATGTTATTATTTAGGAGTTTTGTTTGTTCTGGCCTGCCCATGGGGTCCTAACAGGATACATCCTAAAGGCGTGCATCACTACTGCCTGCAAACTACATTCCCTTTTAAAGGTGGGCCTTGCCCATCTCTTCCCCCCTTCTCTTTTCTTTTCTTCTGTCTTCTGCTGATCCTGACACCAAAGGCTGGTCTATCCCCTTGCCTCCTCTTCCCCTTTTCCCCAATAAAACAACCCCTCCATGTAAGCCCTGTAGCATTATGTCTTTCTCTCTCATGCCACTTTTAAAATTATAACAATTTCTACAAGAAGTGGACAGATGCAACATTACAACACCTTTCTGTGACAACTCTGAAGACACCAGAGAAGGGAAGTGTTCATAGTGAGCAAAACTGTGGACAGTGCATGTGCTCCATATATTTTGACTAGCCTAGAAGTTTTGGTTCCAGCCGTCAGTGCTCCTGGCAGAAGCCACAACAACCATTCTATTGATCTGGAAGCTCAGATTTTTCCCTTCCCCCAGCCACTTTGGGGCTGTGATGCTCTTAAGCCAACAGACTAAGAAAGGAATAACAGGGTAGGAGGGCCAAGGACTAAGATTCTCAATGTGAAGTTGGATTGCTTCTCCACAATAGAGGAAATAAAGGTTATATCTGGGTGCTGGAGATTCTTTAGGGTATGTCTTGGTACTACCATGTCTTATAAATGATGTCAATGGGAAACAAACCTAATATAGACAGGAAGACAAAGGGCACACGCCCATTACAAATGAAGGCATGGATCACTCCTCAAAGAAGACAACCCAAAACTTGTTGAGGTAGTTGCTAAGGGTGGAAAAAGCACAGAATGGGTAATATAGGAAGGCAGTTATAAATATCAGTTAAGGCCATGTAACCAATTGCAGAAATTAAGATTATAATTGGCATGGGTGTTCCTGTAATATTTTGTTAAGAATGTGTTTGTATAGATATTTGTGCTTTCCTTTCTCAATGTCTTAATGTATAATTAAGACCTTAAATAAATAGTATGTTTGCCATTGTATGTGGGATAATTATATCATGTTAAACTTATTTATGAACTGGTTATTTTTTTCATTTGGAAATCAAGCATGACAGTAAAAAGAGATGATTGTGTATCAAGTTGACAAGGATGGACTTACAATGGCTATTCTTGGTTGTCAACGTGACTAACTGGAATTAACTAAATCCCAAGTGTTTAGGTACACATGTGGGGGGGGGGCATTTTTCTTATGTAAATCATTTGAAGAAGCAAGACTCACATTTAATCTGTATCTTTTGAGGTAGGATGATTCACCTTTAATCTGGGCCACACCTTCTGTTGGCAACCTATATAAAAGAAAGGGAACTTGGTTCTCTCTGCTTGCTCTTCCTCTCTCTGGCAAGCACATTTCTTCACTGATCTTAGAACCTACGTCTTCAGATTCTGCTCTTTGAAGATATTTGTGATGAAACTATTAACAAAAAACAAAGAAAGATGATCGAATTCTGGAAACATGACAGAATTTCTACTACAAGGACTTTCCTCAAAGCCTCATCTTTTAGTCTTTCTGTTGTAAGCTGTTCTTTCTGGAACAGAAAATGAGATGTTTAACGTTGCCATGATTTGGGTGGGGTTGTTACAAAGCTTTTAAACATCTTCCACTTCATGTTATGCTGCATGGCCAAGATTCAAGGACATGAGTAAGAAATCTAGCCAACTGCTACTGAATTAGATCCAAAAACTCATTTCGTAATTCAGGGTTTCAGGTTGAGGCTGCACTCTAATTTCAGTATAAATGAAACCACCCTCTATAATTTAGTGAGCTTTTTCATTAATTTTGATGGATTTCTGAGAATTTTGTGTAAGTATGTGCTTATTCATCTAGTTTCTTGAGTGAAAACAATGATTTATTCTGTACCTATTTATGAGAGACTATTAATTTCTGAGAAAATCCACAGGGAAAAGTTTATAAGCCAAGAAGTAAATAACTCAAGATAAACTTTATCTTTATAAAAAAGAAATTGTGACAGACAGAGAAAATTAACTCAAATATTTTATTATTTCAGTTTACTTTTATATGTTCATGATTAAACTCTGGTCTTCCATGTGTTTTATATCATCTAACCTTATTTTTTCCTATCTCGTTACCTTGTATTCTTCAGGTTCTTCATTATCAACACATATCAACAAGACTAGCATTTTAAATTCAGAAAAGGTTTCTAGAACTATTGCTTGTAAGCCCCAAATTCCTGGCCTCAAGAAAAATGCATAGCATAATCTATCAAGTCAAGCTTGTATCTTAGCTACTTTACTCAGTCCCCCAGCTGTAAACACGAAATTCAGATTTTGAACCCACAGATTATACCTGTGTATAGTGTATAGTGTTTTTAACATTTAATTACCTTTAGCATCTTAAATTTCCACCAAATTTGAGAACACCTTCCCTCCACTGCTTTTTCTTCAAGTTACTTCAATTCAGCCTTGGTTAGTATCATTAACTGTCTCCACTTCAAAAAAATACATGTATATGTGTCTCTCTTACCCCTTATTTTATTTTCCTCTTGGTTGCATGTAGACAGAAGTTTCTGTCCCAACCAGCCCCGCCATCATTCAGTCCCAAATATATACACAGAGGCCTATATTAATAATAAACTGGTTTGCTTATTACTAACTGGATTTTATAACATAAATTAACCCATAATTCTTATGTATCTTTATCCATGTGACTTGGTACCCTTTTTCAGTAAGGCATTCTCATCTTGCTTCCTCTGCTTCTAGATTATGATTGACTCTCTGCCTTCTACTCAGAATTCTTCTAGTCTGGTTTTCCCAACTATATCTCCTTCCGAGCTATTGACTGTAATGACATTTCAATTGTATTTTAGTAAATAAAGACTGCCTGAAGATCTGACAGTTAAACAACCTTACTGATCAGCCTTACAGAACAGGTTATAGTAACACACACCTTTAACCAATGCAGCCACAATAACATGCACCTTTAATCCCAGTAGTCACACTAGTTGCCATACAGATCGGGTGGTGCATGCCTTTAATTCCAGTGGTGCACACCTTTAATCCTAGCCCTAGACAGGATTATAAGGTGGGTGGCATTGGGGGTGGGAGGAGAAAGCTCTCAGACAGTCTCATTCTGAGGCAGGATCATCATTTCAGACTGAGGTCTAGGTAAGAGTCAATGGCTGACTGTTTTGCTTTTCAGGTCTTCAGGTTGGAGCCCAATTTCTCTCTCTGAGTTTTATTAATTTTGCTTCAGCTGGCCAGTCAGTGTTTTATTTAAGCAATATGAGTGACTAATCTTTACAGTGTACAAGAGCATTATCACACAGCATTTTCTTTTAAAAAGAAAAACTTTGAATCTATTCTTTTTTGTTTAGCTTTTTTCCTGATCATTATCTACAGCAACTTGTAATCAGCACACTAAACAAAGACAAACATCTATAATCATTTTTGGGAATATGGGCATACTTTTCTAGGCTATTTCCTGCTGTTTCAGGGTGTTGGTAATCTTAAGGGGACCAAAAGAAAAAATTAGTATTATGGTCAAGTCCTGACTGGAGTATTACATGAAGTGGGATCATCTCAGCCAGCAATCTTGAAGCTGTTCTGGATGTAGAACTCAGAAAAAAGTGCAACAGAGGTGCTCTAAAATGTTGGATCATTTGGGCCATCCACTCCTATTGGAGATTTTTTATGGGGTCTTCCTTGATCAAACCTTATTTTTCTTAATGAATCCTTTCATTTCCTGTGGAAACAAAAGCAGAACCTCTTTCCCAAAGTACCATATTTTTGGCTTATGTTTTGGAGTCAAGATATTTTTAAAATACATAGGTTGGTTTAATCCAGCAGCAATTATAATCAAATGTCTTTTAGCAGCTGTTGTTCTTTCCTCAGCAGTCAAAAAATTCAAGGACAACACAATAACATACAGTAAACAGATCTCACTGTATTTTCCATCTTTACATGGCCTTTTTTCTCTTTGTTCTATTTCTTTTATTTTTATTTTTTAATTTTTGGTTTTATGAGACAGGGTTCTCTGTGTATCTTTGGCTGTCCTGGAACTCACACTATAGACCAGGCAGGCCTCAAGTTCACAGAGATCTGCCTACCTCTGACTCCCAAATCCTGGGATAAAAGGCATGTGCCACCACGCCTGACTACTCTATTTCTTTCTTTCTTTCTTCAAGGACTTTTTCTATCATTTTTCTTTTCTCTCCAAAGCCTACATATATCTCTAAACACACTATAAGAGATTTAGAACTATTTTTTGTCTGAATCTGTATATACTGTATATCTCTATCCTTTTCTGGCCACATGAGTCTTTAATCTGCCAAGTGATATGGCTAGGATTAAAGTTGCAGCTATGGCAGCTGGCTCAACCCCATTACTTAATTTTTGAGTGTCTAACTTCATGGCGGAGGTAGCGATGGGAGCCATATTTATTGCCATACTCTGTTGAGTTTCTAAGTCCATGCCACCATCAAGAAAACTCATGCTGGCTGCTCATAAACATAACTTTTTTTTTTTTTTTTTTTGGTTTTTCGAGACAGGGTTTCTCTGTGGCTTTGGAGCCTGTCCTGGAACTAGCTCTTGTAGACCAGGCTGGCCTCGAACTCACAGAGATCCGCCTGCCTCTGCCTCCCGAGTGCTGGGATTAAAGGCGTGCGCCACCACCGCCCGGCTTCATAAACATAACTTAAGTGTTTCATGGCAAAGCTCTTAAAAGAGCTGTGAGGGGGTTTTTTTTTGCCACTAAAAGAAGGCCTTTGGGGGGGGGGGGGGTTCCAAGATATGGTTTCTCTGTAGCTTTGGAGTCTGTCCTAAAATTATTTATTTATTTATTTGTTTATTTATTTATTTATTATGTATACAGTGTTCAATCTGTCTGTATGCTTGCTTGCCAGAAAAGGGCACCAGATCTCATCACAGATGGCTGTGAGCCACATTGTGGTTGCTGGGAATTGAACTCAGAACCTCTGGAAGAACAGCCAGTGCTCTTTACCTCTGAGCCATCTCTCCAGCCCCAATTTATTTATTTATTTATTTATTTATTTATTATGTATACAGTGTTCTATCTGTCTGTATGTTTAAAATTAGCTCTTGTAAACCAGGCTGGCCTCAAACTCACAGAGATCCACCTGCCTCTACCTCTGGAGTGCTGGGATTAAAGGCATACACCACCACTGCCTAGCCAGGGAGCCTCTCTTAAAGGAGTTGTGCCTCTGCTTAAAGTGAGCAAACAGAGCCTAAAGGAGACAAGACAGTTACCAAGAAGCTGTACTTTACTCTGTTCTTGTTTGTCTAGAAGTTTTTTTTTTTTTTAGTTTTTTTTTTGTTTTTTTTTTTTTGTTTTTTTTTTTTTAGAAATAAAAGCTTTCTCAGGGTTTATGTGAGAATTCTTGCCAAATATTTGGGCACCATCTGTATGTAGATGGAACTTTCTGTCCTGCCAGTCCCACAGCTGTTGAATCCCAAATAAATACACCCACAGGCTTATTTTAATTATAAACTGCTTGGCCAATTAGGTCAGGCTTATTACTAACTACCTCTTACAACTTAAATTAACCCATAATTCTATTCTATGTTTAGTCATGTAGCTCATCTTGCTTCCTGTGCTTCTGGATGATGAATGTATCTCTGCCTTTCTTCTTCCCAAAATTTCCCTAATCTAGTTGCCCATCTACATATACTTCTTGCCTGGCTACTAGCCAATTAGCATTTTAGTAAATGAATATGAGTAACAAATCTTTACAGTGTACAAGAGCATTATCCCACATCAGTTTCAGGTTTTCTTCCTGTTTTTAATCCCAAAAAGTTTCATTATCTCACAATCCAAACTCGTATTTTCTACCCAATTCTCAATTTTATTACTCACTGGTCTTATATAATCTATTTTTATAAAACCATACGTTTACTTCACTTTTTTTTCAATTGAAAACTATTTCCATTTGTCTTTATATTGCAAAACATCAATTTCCAATTAGGTGACAGATATTCTCATTCTCTACTCAAGATAAAATGGAGAACAGGCATGGTGGGTCACACCTATAATCTCAGAGTTTCCTGTAGTCCCTACATTTAAGGGACTGATACAGGAGGATCAGAATTTTAAGGCCAGTCGTAGCTCCATAGCATGTTCTAGGTTCTCCGGGCTACATGAAAAATTGCCTCAAAAATCTAAAATCAATCGACCAATACGTAAAAGATGCAACTGTCACAATGTCATGCCTCAGAATGAAATCTTTGGAACATGGTAGCAGACAAAAGCTGAAGAGCAAAACAGGGGTAATTCCTAGGAAAAGAAGAAGGAAGATTGTTTAAGTTGCTTCTCACATCCTGTAGCAAAATACTTGACAAGAGCAAATTCCTCACAGTTTGAAGTTTGAGGACAGACTGGACTCTATACAAGACTGAAGAGCAAATGTATTCCATCACAGGAAAGAAGGCATGGTGGTTGTAGTAGAGGCAGCTGGTCACAATATGT
This sequence comes from Microtus oregoni, assembly GCF_018167655.1. Lineage (NCBI taxonomy): Eukaryota > Metazoa > Chordata > Mammalia > Rodentia > Cricetidae > Microtus > Microtus oregoni. Next base: position 46,794,970 of record NW_024543061.1, on the reverse strand, counting down.
CTGCATTTGGAAAGCAGAGAGCAGTGGGTTGGGTGCTCAGCTCTTTTTCTCCATTTTTATCCAGTATTGGTATCACATCTCATTGACCAAAAACAAACATCTCTGGAAACACTCCCCTAGCACACCTGAAAGGTGTTCTCATGGTGATTCTAAATCTCATCAAATTGTCCATGGATTTTAGTAATAACAAATAAACAAAGATACACAAATGAGGTATACAATTGCCCTCAAAGTGACCGAAAGTCTTATAAACAACCCATGGTGCCCAAGCTTCTTTTACGTCAATTGGCAAAGATTATTTTACAATTCCTGGTAATTTACATACCTTATTAATTTCCTAAGGAGGGAGTTGATTACGGGTTATTATTACACAGTAAAGACATTAGATAAGCCTTCCTCATGATAGCATCGCACTGTAGGAACTTAAGAACAGAGAAAACAGGGTTAAAATAGTTAAACTCATTCAGTAGCTAATTCTAAAGACACTGAGTTCCTTCTCTCCATATTTATCTCCTCTTATCTAAAACAAACTTAACCTAGTGTGTACTGTCAGTAACAGAGACCACTGCCAGTAAGTGAATTTCCAAACTAGGGTTCAAAGGCAATTGCATTTCTTATTCTGCTTATCCCCAGCTGTGTAATAGGCAATTAATCAGCACTACCCACTACAGATCTGATCAATGTCATTGCTCACTGTTGCCACATGATGGCGCTGCTTACAGATGGTACTTAGCAATTTAGGCTTGTTCTAAGGGACACCTGCTTCTATGGACGTTCCTGCCATCGCTTTATATAGCCTATGGAAGATGAAATCATTTCCCAAATGATAAGCTCATGCACAATAACTAGCATTTAGGCTTCCAAGGTTCTCCAGGCTCAGTTACATTCATTACACAAGAGGACACCAAGCAACCAGGTGTGTTAACAATGAGACTGGAGTGTCTGTGGCTTGTATCATTTTTCTCTAAAATACCATCTGTTTTGCCACTGAACAATAATATAATCACCCAATCACAGGCCCAGCTTTCCCTCTCCCCAAATACCGAGGACTATTAGACTATTTCCAGCAACCTATATTTTCCAGTGCTTTCCTCAGCAGGGAGTAGGTCATGAACTGTTAATTCTCATTGTAGAAATCAGCAAAGCCTTCCTCTTGCCAGCCTTCCATTGCAAGGCCACCAAACCAGAGACATGGGGATCCAGATATTTTCAATCCTATTTTGCTGGCAAGTAGTACTCTGACTCCATGTTAAATTTATGTTCAATGTTTGGGGTAAAAACTAAAGGACCCTCAAGCAAAAGATACAGTGAAACCCATTGTAGACACAAGCGCTAAGCAGTGCTTTTCCAAGAGAATGCTATTTAACCAGACATCTTAATATAAAACCAGAATGTCTATGGGCATCTCAGGTATAGCCTGTGAAAGTGAGACATTTGATGCACTAAACAAAAGGACAAGAGTATTGCATAGGAAAGACAGAGACAAAGATCACAGGCAACTTGGACTAAATGGCCTTCCAAACCCTTGCAAATTATTATCTTTAGCAGTCAATGCCCCATTGGCAGCTAGGAGCCAAGGCAGATTCATTTAAAAATAGTCTTCAACTAAACCATGAGGAGAAAAAATTAAAGGTTGGTTTGTCCTGTAACACACAGATAGCACCTTCTGTGTAATCAAGTCTTCTACAAGTTGTTCCTAGGGGATCCCAGCATCTGGGCTCGCCAACAGTTACCTCTGAGACGCAGATAATGTATTTGTATGTCCTCTGGCATCAGGTGCCCTACTTCTCTATTTAAGATACAAAGCCTCCAAGGTCAGAAGCTAATGGGTCAAGTATATGAGACAAATCTTTTCTGCTGCACAGGAATAAATGAATGCAGGTAGGAAATCACTGGCAGAGAGAGAAAAAGATAGGAAATTTACATTTAAAATCAGCCGTGTGAACATAATGAGAAGATTATGTGCAAGGCTTTCTGTATTACATTTCCAGGCTTTCTCTAGAAACAAATCTTTCAAGGGCAAAATAGTTAAATTAGCATGAATGACAAATACGAAAGCCTAAGACATAAAGACACTTGACAAATATTTTGAAGGTATTTCAATGGAGAAGGAGAAAACATATGACAGGACAAATGTATTTGAGCATGCCCCTCTCTGGGTAGTCCAATAGAGATGAGGGAGAGATCAGTGATTTCATTTCCTCTGTACGTCTTGCTCTTTCAGAGATCACACAGGGGATTATTAAATGGCTTTTCTTTATTGTTTGTTAAGTTTGATTCTTCCCATGAATTGTGGGTTGTTCCCATGGGAACCTCTGGATGTGTTATAAGAGCAAAACAAATCACAGACGGTCATTCACATCTTTCCTGACAGCAAAATACTTAATTCATTCTTCCTGTAGAAACAATACTTTAGGACGTTTGAATCCAAGGTCTGTGAAGTAAGTCTGCTTTGTTTTATAAGCATTCTGTCACCATCCAAAGGAAAAACAACTGTGGGAATGTTTCTACTCAAAAGAAGAGAATAAAATCTGAAGGTTTTTGCACACAAACTCAAAAAGATTACACCAGAATATAATATCTCTTGGATCATAAACAATTTGGGCTAGTCTGCCTACCAGAGTTTTGAATGGATCAGAATTAAAATTTAAAAAGGGAAAATGATCACGACTACAGTATTCAGACAACACATGTGATTCTATAAGACTATGGAATGTAATCTTCAGTTATACCACAACATGAAATCATATTCATTCAGTCATGATTTATATAAGGTAAGGTATAGTGGGAAAGAGCCTGTCAAAAGGGCAAGTGTGTGTATTTTGTTTGACAATGCCATCTTTCTTAAGATTTTTAAATGAAAATGAAAGCACAGCTTTCCCATGCTTCTAACATGTGCTGCATTGCTCGTGAATGCAATCATCTCACCTAGGAGACAGGAAAGTTTTCCAATTGTCCTGTGAGATTCCGATCTCATCCTTTCTCTACACAGCAGTATCAACAGTCTAGAAGACAAGCAGATTGCTACTTAAATACTCAATTAGCTCTTGCCTCACTAGAATAAAGGAGGCCCTTTCTCCATTGTTTACCACCCTGTTTGTGTAATCACCACTGCTGACTCTCTGTCTCCTTCCCACAAAACTTGGAATGCTATAAATTCCATCTGTTATTACTATGCTGCTGTATTTATGCTTAGTCAGGTTTTAGTCTTCAGTGTTCGTAAGCGACTTCATTTACTTCATTTACCAAGGTTCACAGCCACCGAATCCAATTGTCAGAAACTGCCTTTCACATAGCTGATTCCCTTTTCCTCCTTGATATTGTTTTTGTCCATCAAGTTATTAGGATATCCTATTTCCCTGCCACCTCACTCATTGGTCCTCTTTTCTAGGGTTATCAAGATAACCCTTAGTTACCTTCAATATTTCATTGCCCCTCACAGCCATCTCTTTTTATTGTGAGAATTTAAATATCACTCTTACACCAATTAACTCCCATGTTTTTTCTATGTCCCATTCTACTACTGACTCCAAGCTTTTACAGTCGACGCAATACCTTACTTCGCTGTGTAGATACATATGAAATCTTCCTAAAACTCAGTGACTGCACACAGAAGCTAAGTTTGTGGGATGCTGTGGGGTCTATGGATTATAGACGGACTCAATAGGCAGCTTTTCTTCTAGCTGTAGGACTGGCATGCTTAGTAGCCTGACTCCGTCTTCCCTGATTTTCCTTGCAGTTGAAGCAAAAGAATATTAGCCAGTCAGAGGAAGCTATTCTCACAAAGATTCAATAAACCTAAGTGCCCAAGCTTCAGTCTAAACTCTAATGGCCTCTTGGGTAAAGGCACTGGTACTGGTGACCTGGATCTTCTTGTTTCCATCTTCCATCATACCTTAGCAACACTGGGTTTCTAGGAACATCTGTATGCACAAAATTATATGGGTATGTAGAGTCAAAATGAGGTGTTCATATTTGTGTAAAGCAAGTACCTTACACACTGATTCAACTCCCTGGCACTCAAAAAGAATTTTAATAATCAAAGGTTCCCCATCTCAGGAAGGAGGCAAAGCAAATCTTGCTTGCTATTATGAGAAGAAGAACAAAAGGCAGTTGCAGTGAAAGGATGAGCACCTTCAGGTAATTAAAAAAAATGACTTGTATGTTTAAAAAGAAGATTCTCAGTTCAGTCATGCTTAAAAGTTGTAGGAGAGATTTCTTCCCTGCCAAGATATATATGTTTGAAAGCTTTTTACTGATTAAAAAAAAAAACTTGTTTTAGGATAACTTGTCCATTAATAAAAGACTAATGAAGATTTTCTAGAAAATATTAAGAATGCGGCTTGGAAATTGATTTCCCCAACAGGGAAAGAAAAACAAAAAACAACAGCAACATATGTTATCTGTCTGAATAGAACTCTTTACAGTTTCAAATGTCAAAGGAAGCCAAGTGGAAGGAGACTTCCTAGTTGTCTGAGCATGTTATTTTGCTACCAATTAACAACAATGACAGTGATATACTATGTGCTACCAAAAGCTAGAAGAAAGAATTTTAAAAGCTGTCAGCATAAAATTTGATAAAGATAGGAGGAGGTAGGTGTTTTACCCTAATTTACTCACTACTTAACCTGTGTGTGTACCTTAACATTGACCTTACCCAAGGATACCTATCATCCTTGCTTTCAGGGATCAGATTTAAAAAGTAGCATAAGGTTAGTTTATCACATAAATACCAAAAATTGTCATTTAATATTATAAAGGTTTCTTAAAATACTATTGTTAATATTTAACATTACACTGTGAGATTAAAAGCTCCATCTCTATATTGGAGATAAGGAAACAGAAGTAGCTTTTCTATAAACATTCCCATTAACCACAGAGTTCGTCTCCAGAGAACAGACTTTTAACCTTGTGTTAAATGCTTCTTAAAGTTAGCAGTCAATTTACAAAGTGCTTGCAATTTGTCATGTATAGCACACAGCATTTATTAGACTACTAGTTTTTAAATGTATAGATATATTCCTATCATCTTAATTAGACATTTTAACTATAGTCTTACATATGTCCACTTCTATATATATCTTGAAATTTGAGAGACAGAGAGAGAGATATACAAAGAGACAGAACAGAACAGAAAGAGACAGCAAGAGATAAGTATGTGTGTGCGTGTGTGTGAGTGTGTGTGTGTGTGTGTGTGTGTGTGAGAGAGAGAGAGAGAGAGAGAGAGAGAGAGAGAGAGAGACTCTAAATATGCTGAGCCCTACTCTTTATGAAAATTTGTCTAAACCTCTGAAGGTCAACATGACAGCATTGTGGTCATCCTTCACACTTATTTGGTTAGCATGGGGTCAGGTCTCTTCTTATGCTATCAGTATGAGAAATTAAGACACATAACTCAACAAGTAACCTATAAGGCATGTGGTTCCTACAGTTTCACTAACCAGTCAATTCATTTCAACTCACTATACTGCTAACATTTAATTTAATTGCTTGAATAAGCATGGAGAAAAATACACATGCCCCAGACTAACATCTGTACAGCAGGTTGGTTGAAAAACATCAATAAAGACAGAACTTCAAGGCACATTTCCTGAGGCCTGAGGGACAGCTACCGTCCAGCAATAAAGACCGCTATCTTCAGCATATAAGCCTGCAGGTGCTTTTAGGGTACAGCAAAAACATAAGTGGGGATAGGGATGTGGATTAGGTGAAAACCCAAGAAGTTCAAGCTGACCATTTACGACCAGTGACAGATTTCTCAATGAATCTTTCTACTTACAAAAATTGCCATTTAACCTCCCTTGATATGTTGTATTAGGAGTGGTGAGGCTGTGTCCCCAGCACCCTAGCTGCCTGGCTAGCTTATGCCCGAAATAACAACACACAAACTGTATTCATTTAATCACTGCTTGGCCCATTTCTATCTAGCCTCTTCTAGGCTAATTCTCACATATTAATTTAGCCCATTTCTAATCATCTGTGTAGCGCCCCTAGGTGCGCTTACCAGGAAGATTCTAGCCTATGTCCATCCTGGGTCAGAGCTTCATGGCATGTGTCTGCCCGGGAGCGGGGCATGGTGTCTCTGTCAGGCGTCTGCTCCCGAGAGGAGAGCTGTGGAGTCTGAGCTCACTTCCTCTTCCTCCCAGCGTTCTGTTCTGTTTACTCCTCCCACCTATCTTCTAACCAATGAGAGCCAAGCAGTTTCTTTTTATTTAACCAATGACCTTCCTCCATCATTGATACAAATCCTGTGTTCTGCTTTGAAAACCACTCCATGAAAATACACACTCATTACACCAAAACTGCAAACTATGGAGTTTCCACAATGCAAGTACCTCTAGTACTATTTCCCTGCCTGACTGAACTTGTGGTTCACCATAAGGCAGATGGAACACTTCTGAAATAATGAAAATTTAATAGCTGACCCAAGAGTTTAACTCACTCAAAAATTTACCTGGTTTACTCTAAATCACAAAACTAAATCTCTCCTATTACAGTAGAATCAATACAATATACAGGCCCAACTCAATTAAAGAAAATGCACAGTAGTTTAGTATTTGAGAATGTGGTAAGAAAATTAACAGGTTCACTGGAGTGACACTACAAATGGTGTGTGTGGGGGGGTGTGCCTCTGTGTGTGGGGGGAGGGGAGAGAGAGAGAGAGAAACAGAGATAGACAGATATCATAGAAAGAAAATGTAATGTTTTATAGACATTCAACAGTAATTGAGATAAAAACCCAAACGCATTGCATTTGTACCTCACAGATAGTCACATTCGTCCTTGACTTTTGCTTGTCTCTGATCCAGATTATTAACACATCATATTACAATATAAATGCCACATATTGGAATTATCCCAAGGCATTTAGTCACATGAAGAAAGAGAGCCATTAACATTTACTGACTCATTGAATTTAATCATCATCAGATAATTATTAAGTCCATTCATCAAACCTCATAAGATTCATATATTCTAGCTTCACACACCAAGAAAAAGGATGTTTCAAGCCAAAGGTTATAAAATTACAATCAATATCATTTCTGTTTTCCTGAATAAATTTATAAATTGAATATAACTTTACTCAATAATTATAGCCAAAGAAATAGAATATACTTAAGGTTAAAGGTATCACATTGAAATTAGTCCTACTGTGACTTTTCTGAATTTTCTTAAAAGCCAAACTCTCACCAGCACCCAGTTAATGGGGACTGCACATAATTCCAGTTTGGGGCAGACTTCATAGAATGGAAAAGAGGAAGCCTGGAGGTAAATCAATACTGTAGAAGCCTCATGGGAACATGATGAGGATCATCCTTAACCTTTGAAAAAGGGTAGAGTTTTGACAATGGTTTATCATATTTTATGATAGTCTCTTATTTTTTGCAGTTTGTCTCCATTATCCAAACCACTTTCAACTAACAATAAATAAATAAGTAGTAAAGCTCACTTTAACCTTGCCATACTCCTAGGTTTTATTTGATTATTTACAGGCATCAAAATTGCTTGGCCACAAGTCTTTGCTCTAAAGGATTAATGAAACTTTGAAACTGAACAGAGCTGGCATGACACATGAGCAGAGGGCCAGACCAACAGGATGACTAAGTATACCTGAATGTCCCCAACATGTACAGAACATTGTAACATACTGGTGTCTGGACTGAATTACAAAGAATTACTTAAACGTGGCCTATTACCAGGAAACAACAGAATACTACCAGAACTCATTTGACGAAGTTACAAGAGAACACAGATTTCTATTGTGAATTACAATCTGTGCATATTTCTCTTATTTTCCAATAAACAAAGAAATGTCAATATTTAAAAGTACCATTTTAGCAAGAATATGCAACTAGGTTGAGACCCTACCACTCCCCAACAATCACCATTCTCTCTCTCTCTCTCTCTCTCTCTCTCTCTCTCTCTGCACACATATGCGTGCACACACTCACATAAATACACACAAACAGACACACACATACACACACACTTCTGACATTCTCTGCATATATAGCTCACTCTGTATAAGTAACATAAACCTGGTATGAAAAAGCATGGTTCAGGGCTGAGAAATCTGGAGCATTCCTGGGCAGATTCTTGTTGCTTAGAATACCTTAGAGCAATGGCTCTCAGCTAATGGGTTAGAATGCACTTGAGTCACCTAAGATCAAGACCATCAGAGAGTATGGATATTTACATTACTTTTCATAACATTAGCGATATTATAGTTATGAAATAGTAACAAAGATAATTTTAGGGTTGGGGGTCACTGCAACCTTATCTAGGAACTGTATTACAGGGTCACAGCAGTAAGAAGGTTGAAAACTGCAGCTTTAGAATACCACACAGATGAGGATTGAACTGGTTTTAATACATAGGATCTTAATGTTTAAGTTAACTAAATATACTTAATTGAAAATTTCCAATATGCCAGGCACTGTTTTATTTCAAGATTTTACTTTAAAACTTCAACATAATTATAAATAGTAGGATCTGAGGTCAGATAAATAAACGCAAACCCAAGCCATGACCTAGACCGTGTGCATCACCTTCCAACAGAATGAGGGATCTACTATAGGTGAGCAAGATCACACGGACACCTCACTACCATCTGCACCTGTGTCTGCCTGGGTCTACTTTACTTGCATAGTCAAGGCTGAACTTTCTATAGTTTTCAGTCAAGAATTTCCCCTTTAGCATCTTTTGGAAACTCGGAAAGTAGATATGTACTCTAAATTAGTCATGATCCACCATGGGAACTGTGTACATGATTATGTGAAAGGAACTCCTGTTTTCGTGACTCAAAAATGCTGAAAACAACAAGAATAGGATATGGGGTAGAAATCCCAATCCATAAAGAGCCTCATGGTTAACATCAAGGAAACAAATCACAGGTTCTTAATATTGCGAATTTGTGGCAATTGCTCTAGTAAGGGTTGCTGCAGATGCCCCAATCATGATGGGAGCTAGGAAGAGCTCGTCTCTGTGACTGTTAGTTTTCCTTATGCGCCCAGCGAAGACAGTTACCGATCTTTCTAATTTTTCTTTATTTTCCTTGCTCTAAGTTAAGTGTGACAATTCTCTACCTGAAACACTGGAACAAGATGCGTTCCAGATCTTGGGGTTGGTTTTGTTTTGTTTGGACTTTTGAATATTTACAAACATGATTGATTCAAACATCCCCAAACTGAAATATTCATAAAATCAAATTCCTTTAAATATCATGTGGAAGCTCAAACACTCTCAGAATTCAAATTAGGGATAATCTGTATGTCTGTAACACTCAAAGGAGGACTATGAACCTCTGTTTTACCTTCATCACTACACACACACACACACACACACACACACACACACACATCTTTGACAAAGAGTAAAAGCTAACTAAAAATGGTATGGGTTAAAGTAGTTCCACCAATTGAATTCCTCATTAAAATTTTCCATTGATGTCTTTAATTATAACGTTACCTGAATGGCTCATCAGCGTGTGGCATCTTAGGTTCATGACTACAGGGCCCAATTATTTGATTACTTATTCTATACTTAAAGGAGCAGAAAGTTGGATAGTTGATTATGGCAACTATCTAAATCTTCATCTAACAATCAAAGATGGTGGTGATAATAACCCAGTGTTATGCCTAACATACCAAATTCATTTAATAATTTAATATTGTTAGATTTTAATATGCTAGAAAAATTGTATAAAAGGATAAAGCTAATTGATAATCAGGACTTAAAATTATATTCTTCTGATGATTCTGACTCTCACACATTTCATCCATAAAATGAGAGATTCTAACCAACTACTACATGTTGCTATGAGGACTGAACAAGAAAATGAGCACCAATGAAACAATTTAGACACATACTTCACATAAAATCATATTTAATAAAATTTTCTTTGATATATTTAAGCTATCAGTATTTGTAAAAGCAATTTCAAATCAAATTCACAAATAAAGCTAAGATAAATAGAACTGTTTTATTAATCTGATCATTGCTGGTTCAAAATTACAAAGAAAATAGGAGATTCTTTAACCTATGAAATGAACATGAATCACAAATTATGAGAGGGTGAGAAATGCTGAATTGCAGTATGATGAGCCCCCAGAGGACACAATGCAGAGCTCTGAGTGACCCTGAGAAGAATCACTTATGCAGAGAAGGTACAAAGTATAAATCCATTTGTATCCATTTAAGAGACATAGAGAGGTTAAGGGCAGAGCCATCTCCTCTTCTGGAGGTAGCAGATCTGGTATAGAGTTAGACCTTAATGATTGTTAATAGGGGCACTGTATATAGAAAACTCAAAAGCCATGGAGACTAGGTTTCTGCTTCTCCACTAGGAGATCAGAGAATATTCTAGAAATTAAATCCTTATTTGTAATGAAATTTAAATTTTCCTCCTTCTCTTTCCTTTTTCTCCTACCCATCACTGTTCTTCCTTTCCTGGTGTGAGATTTCCCTCTGTATGCTGTGATTACCACTAATGAATAATGAACTGCTTTGAGCCTATAGCAGAGCAGGGTGGGGCAGAGCAGAACTAGGCAGAGACGACTGAACTGAATGCTGGGAGAAAGAAGGGCAGAGTCAAAGAGAAAGCCATGGAGCCTCCACCAGAGTCAGACATGCTGATACTTTTCCAGTAAATCACTGCCATGTGATGATACAGAGATTAATAGAAATTGGTTAAATTAATATGTAAGAGTTAGACAATAAGAAGCTAGAGCTAATGGGCCAAGCAGTGATTTAATTAATACAGTTCCTGTGTTATTATTTTGGGTCTAAGCTAGCCAAGCGGCTGGGAACCAACAAGTAGCTACCCACCACACCTTTCTTTCTTCAACCTGTTTGCCTTCATTCTTCTAGTACATGAAAGGGCAGTTGTAATAGCTTTAGAACTGGGAAGGGAAAGGGTGCTTGACACTGAAGGAACAAGTGCTCAACATTTAATTTCACTTGCTATTTAAGAATTTAATATATGCCTATAATGTGTTTTCATCAAATATAACCCCTACTTCTCCCTCATCCACTTCTACCCTTATCTCCCTAAGGCAGGCACATTATCTATGGCTTTGACTCTTAACATTTAATAAAACCAAACAGAGAGGCTAATATATCTGGGGGATAAAATAATTTACAAAGAGTTAGTATATGTGTTAATTACATGTAGGAACACGTGCTCCCACAAACACTGGAAATGACATAAGAATGTGTACTCTTTATTTCCTCAGTGCTCTTCCTTGACTCTGTGACCAGTCGACAATCAGTTTCAGGGTAAACTAGAACCATGCCCATCCGGTTTATGTGGGAACAGTTCATGTGCCTTTAATTAAATCTATTAAAGTATCATAAAAATGAATATTTACTGCATCTGGATAAAGAGCATATAAAAGGCAAGATAATTCCTAGCTGACTTAGGTTTAAAAATGCACGATCAGGTCCTGAGTATGACTGTGCAGAGTCAGCAGAAAGCAGACAGTAGGGGAAGAGGCTGGAGGGACAGAGATAACATTCCCATATAGATGCTGCACTGCAAAGAGAAGACACAGACTTAGCAGCTGAGATGTCACCTTGCCAGCCTTTGTTATCTCCTGTGCCAAGAACAATCAGGGTGAAGAGGTGAATGAGATAGTAGGGGAAACTGATAAAGAAGGGTGGGGCATCAAATTGGTGTGGAGATATATATATATGTGTATATATATATATATATATATATATATATATATATATATATATATATGCTTGATGGTCTACAAGTTCTGGAGAGCCGACAATTTGCCCCTAGGTATTAAACTCTTTGTTTAGATATGGGAAGAACATAGACTCCTGATGACCAGTCAGCCAATAGCCCTGAACTCCCTGCACCAAGAATGCTAATCTTCAGTGATTTAGGGCATTTCAATCTACACCATGAAACTAGATTTGCATGTGTCTGTCAAAGTCTGGAAGGTTTTTGGAGGTAATCGCAACAAGCTCACTTGAAAAGCATTTCACACTGAAAATGCATCTGCTTGAACACTGGCGTGGTTTAATTCTGCCTTATGCAAAGCTGGGGGTGGTGAAAACATGATGGTGTTTGAGATTCTGGGAGTTACATAAGTTTAGCACAGGAGGTAAAGACTGATTTCAAAACCTCATTGAATAACTGAACAGTTTCTGAATTTCAGACTTATATCTTGTGTGCTACATCATCTGTGATAGATTACCACAAATAAAGTTACTTGCATAGTACAAATTATCTTGCAGGTATATAAAAGTCAGAAGTTCAAAAGCAAATGTGCCTGGACTAAAACTCAGTGATAATAGAGCTTGTCCTGGCACACGTTGGAGAGTAGAGGGTCTGCCTCCCATGTGTCCCAGTGTGGAGGAATCTCGTGAGTTATTGAGCGCCCCTCTTCTTCCTTCATATACAACTGTCATCTGACTCTCGCCTCTGCTTCCCGGGCCAAATTCTGCCTTGGATCTGTTTCTTGTCGCGTTCTTTTATTCACAAAGATGCTGCTGGAACAACTCAGTATATTCTTTCCATATCAAGATGCTTATTTTACTTAATATAAACTAGGCTGAGAAAGAAAGACAAATGTTACATTTTTTTTTGTCTCATATAGTGGATCTAAATGTTTTTAATGGAGTGGATCTGGGTACATGGCTCAGTGAATAATGGTACTTATTGCACTAGCATGAGTTCGTATCCCAGCACCTATGTAACAATCCAGTCATGGTTGTGCATACACCTGTAACCACAGTGATGTAGGGGACAGAAACAAGAAAATTGCTGCAGCTTGCTGGCCCTTGTCACAGTTCCATGATGAGCATGAGACTTTGTCTCAGAGAAGTAAGAATGACAGAGTGGTCATCTTGACTGTCTCCTGTGGTATCTTCACATGCACACACACACACAGTGTGTACTAGCATACCTCCAAGCAATATACCAAATACATGTATATTAAACTCATACACATGCATAGTCATACACTCACATACAAGCACAAAGGCATATATGAGTAGAAGGATGAATATTTGCAAATAAAAGAACCATTGGATAACAAAGTAGAAAATTAAGACTATAACCTAAGTTATGTGGGTATGTGTTTATAAATATATCTATAGGTTTATGTTATGATCCAGCTGCCCTCACTCCCCCTGACCGACAGCAGAACTTCCTTGTGGTCTGTAATTGACAAGGATGTTTGTGTTCTTTCTGGCCGGTGGGTCTCCACAGAAGCAGTAGAGGTATAAAAGGTTGCTGGGCAAAATAAAGCTTGCTATTCTTCCACCTGAAAAGAAGCTTCCGTGTCTCACTCCCGGCACCCCCCGCCAATCTCGGCAAGTCCAGGCCAACCAGCATGGCAGGTATATATATGAAAAGTATATATACATATATGAAGATGTATAATAAATAATATTTCTCTGTATAATCAAAATACAAAATCCTATTATCTCCATGATATGCTCTATCTTGAGATACCTATTTCTTTTTTTCTTTTTTTAACGGTCAGCTGAGGATTTATTGGCATAAACATAACCACATATAAAAACATAATTTACGAAAAACAGTCACGATGTACCCTACCATCCCTCAAGCCCAGAGCCCCCTTCTGCAGGAGGGTCAGCCTGGCACCAACTTGGTGCATCTGGTAGTCAGTGGAGCTCACATAGCAGGTCTCTGAAGTCCAGTTTATGTTAAAGTCCAAGTCGCGATTGTTTTTGGCATTGAGCCTCTTGGACCTGGACTACGGTAGATACTTAAAATGAATATGTTGAACTTCTAGTCCCCAAAGTGATACAGTATTGGGAAGATGATTAGTTAATGAAGGTGATACATTTGTGAGAAAGTGACTTCAGAAAAGGAACCCGACAACCCACTTCCACCATAGAAACACCACAAGCAACAATCTGCAAACCAGTAATTGAGCTCTCACAAGACAGGAAGTCTGCAAGTTGCTTAGTCACAGGCTGCCTGCCAGCATAGCCCTTAAAATTACATTCCAGTTATTTCATTTGATAGAATTTTGCTCTAACAGCTCAAAGATAAGACAGCTTAGGCAACAGAGGTGTCTGTTTTCTCATAGTTATATAAGAAAAACATGGTTCATGTTTTCCTCTTGATTGGTATTTAAAGACTTTCAAAGTTGAGTTTGCAAGGTGATTTGGTGATTTACGAAGATTGTATGTGAGTGCCAGGACAAGGACAAAAAATCTCAGAGCAGAAGCATAAGGGGAGGACTGCTGATGCAGCACAGTGGGTCTAGTGCTTCTCTAGCATGCACAAAGACCTGGGATTGATGGCTCAACCCCACAGGAACTGTTTGGGAATGGGAGCACATTGAGTGTAGTCCCAGAGATAGAAGGACAGAAGTGCAAAGACTACACAGTGAGTTCAAGGCACGACTAAGCTATAATTGGCCCTGTCTACAAAAATAATAATAATCAATGCTGTAGAAGTAGCCCAGAAATTAAGAAAAGTTGCTGCTCTTGCAGAGGACCCAGGCTCAGTCCCCATTATCTACATGGTGGCTCACAATTATTTGGAATTCTTGCACCAGAGGGCCTGCCACCTTCTTCTGGCTTCTGCAAGGACCAGGCACACATATGGTGCCCAGGCACATACATGAAGGCATTCATACCTACACATAAAATTAAAACAAATAAATATTATGAATAATCAAATAAATAAATGATCAACAAAATCGCAGAAATTTAATTGCTCCCAAGCTAAGGTGAATGGTCCCCTGTGTATAATGAAATGTTTCCCTTGGCTTTTGGGTCTGGAATTTTCCAGTTCTTGAGACACTCAACAACCAAACTTCCTTGGAAAAGTACCCTTAAATACTATCACCCATGAGCACCCCATTAGAATTCCACTGGCCATCTACCTGCGTGGTTCTGTACCTGTGTTATATTGTCAAGGCAGCTTGAAGTACTTCACAGTTCCAGTATTAGATGGCATTACATTCCTTCTGATTCTATCATATCTTAGAAAAGCTGGGATCATAGCCATGGTTGAGTTAAAATGTGATGTATGGAAATTAATATAGATGGGGAAGAGGGTGGCAGTGTCCAATCTAATTCTAGTATGTGAGAAGTTATTAAGTTCCCAAGAGATTCACGCACCTCATTACTGAGTGATTGTGGGCACTCAAAGAAGCAGAAGTTCTTTCTCCCCAGATTGGATGCATTTTTAAAACAATCGAACTTTTTCCAACTGTGTTAAAACAGAATTTTTCACCTGTTTCAACTTACCCATTTTCTGAATAGAACCTTTGTTTCTGTTAGCTAGAGAGCTGTGCAAATGTGACTGAGAGTGTAGGCTACCAGGACCAAGAAACCTAGAGAGTCTTGGATTATGAGTTTCTATTTAGGTAATGTTTACAAACACTTAATGTTCTGGTTTACTTGCCAAATCCAGTCCTCAGAAGGTAACACTGTCACCCACCAATTATATAAAAAAAAGACATTTTAATAAATAAGTCTCTATCCTGCTTTTGAGAAACCCCATCTCTGTCTCATAACTCACGAAAATCACACATGTGCTTTGCTACTGTCTTCAGAAATAATCACAACTGCTAGGATATGTAGGCTCATAATTTTCATAATTTCTACATAAGTAGATGTGTTTTAGAAATATATAACAGATACAATTATGATGGAATGATAATATATAATAACATAGATTTACCAAAGGGAATTTGGCCATATGATGATTATCTGATATACATATGCTAGGATCAGGATGATGGTATAATTTCAAATGAGTTCCAAATCTGAGAACCATGTAAGCTAATGGTATAAATCTCAGGTCTCTAGCAGAAAACTCATATGCTAGTCCAACATGACAGGCAATAATAAAAATGAATGAATTGCTTCTCCTTCTGCCTTTTTGTTCTATGTATACCTTCAACAAACTGGACAAAATCCACTAACATTAAGAAGAACAATCTAATTTCCTAACTCAAATTTAAATCTCATCTAGAAATACCCTCACATATTCAACCAGGAATAACATTTAATCCAAGCACCCTATAGCATAGTCAATTTCACATCAAATTAAACATTACAACTTCCAGTCATTTGAAGTCTCTTCCTCTTTAGGAGTTCCACAACATAAGGAAATATAATTTGCAGGGGATCAGATCCCTAATGCATAAGCTCTTCTAGTTGGCTTCTAGTATTTTCTTCTTTGCTAAAATACGAGTTGTGCACAGACAAAACCAATGCACAGTGACAAAAACTATGGAATCCAGAGAAAGAAAACAGAAGGTTGATATTGTTTGGTAGTAAGAAGCAGAACATAATTCAGTCTCAGCAGGACATAGGTATTTGGTACACAACACTTTCCCCTGCTGTATTACAGCTGGCAGATACCATCTAAGCTCTTCTAACCTTGCTACTCTTTAATGTTAGCTGTCTACCTTCCAGCTGGGACCATGGCATTTTATTATTGCTATTGTTAGTGATGATGAACATGCAAATGTTGAACTGAATATTACTCTCTGAAGCAAGTATGACTCTCCAAAAGCAATCTGATTTCCACAGAAGTTTCATGACATTCTACATGCTAAAGTCACATGGAAGACCTCACAAATATTAGGTGAATAACCTGTACACACCAGAAGAGTTTGAATAAAGTATCTGTCTAAATTCTCTTCATTAAACTATAGTTTGTAAAGAAAACATGAGTAGGACTAGAGACAATTCAATTTGCCTTGGAACACTTCTTTCTTTCAAGATGAAGAAGCTAGAGACATAGTTTGACTTTGTCAGGAGTGGTCAGACCGTATGTCTGCTTAGTTCATCAAATGAAACCTAAATCACTGACATTTTATGAATAAAATATACATCAAAATGTGCCACTATAACATATGAAATTGACATTTTATGTCCATTTTAGATGCAGCTACATGACCTCAAAGAGACTATTTAAAATGAGAGCCAGTGTTCCCCTTTCAGACAGATAGGTGACATGGTTAGGAAATTTACTTAGACTATATCTGAACAAGAGTATGATCTATACAATTATTTTTATTCAGTGACATTATGTACCCAAACTATTTTTCTTCTCATAGGTATAATATGTTGTGTGACAACTATCCTATTTAAGAACTTTTTCCTTTTGGCATTTCTACAGTCATTAAAAATTGATCAACAGGCAATGAACTCTTGAAACTAATAAACTATGTGGGTCTACCTTTACTCGTTTCATTTTAGATAAGAACAGACTACAATAATCAATTCCTACAGAACCCTGACTAAAAAGAAATAATCTATTCCCTTGATACAACATTCTATACAGTACGTTCCCTCTATTTATATACCTAAAATATTCAAGAATTTCTTTTGTTTGTATTTGCTCAGTTGTGTGTGTGTGTGTGTGTGTGTGTGTGTGTGTGCCTATGTGTGCGTAAGCAAGTGTGAATTCACACATATGCGGATGTGGGTGACAGACACTGATGCAGGTTTGTTCTTCAATCTCTTTCCATTTTACTTTTCAGGACAAGTGCTTTCACAGAACTAATTTCACTGAAATAACTGAGCAGGTGGAAAAAGGGACCTTTCTGAGTCCACCTCCGCAGCCCCAGGGACAGAGCGACTGCTCTGCTGAGTGTTCATAGATTCTGGAGATGTGAACTTAGGACCTCATGTTGTACTGCAAGGACTTCACTGACCAATCCTTCTCCCCAGACCTCTTCCTCTTTGATCTAATATGGTAATAGCCGTATATATTTTAAGAATTTTTCTCCCAACTTTTACTACATCACTTTCTGATTGTAACAATTCCAAAAATAATTTAAAAATTGACAAAGAAAATGTTTCATAGAGACAGCTTGTATAATTTTGCGAAACTCTTTCAAACGCACAATAACATACAAATATTTATTGCAATATTTCAAACTGGTAACTAGAAAGTTATGTAACAGATAATCCAAAGCCCTAACATAGTCCTTTTTAGTTGGCTGCAATAGTCACTCTCCCATTTTAGCATTTTTCTCACAGTTAAGGGAAAACATAATGCAAACTCTCATGTGATAAAAAAGAAGCTGAATATTTGTCATAACATGTCTACTACTTTGCTGGCATCAGGTTCAGGTTCTCCCACGAATGTACATGATAGCATACCTCTTGATTCTGTTCTTCTTTGGCTAGACCATATCATCAGCCACTGCCTCCAGAAAACATGACAAATTTATGGCTGTGAACCAGCATGGACATTCCTGTAATTCCTAGTACAAGAGCAGCAACAATAAAACAAGTGTTGAAATTAAGTCTCCCCACACACCTGGGCCACAAACAACTACAGAAAAGCAACAATGCAACACATGTGTTCACCCCCATTCTTTCCATGGAGCTTGTTCCTGATCAAAGCAGGCAGAAAGCAATGCTTCCACCAGCACACCTCTGTGACTACCTTACATTACTTTTGTCCTGCATTCTCAGTTTTTAAAGCTCAATACCGTGGCATTTCCAGAGTAAGGAACACATAAGGAAATATTTTGTTCCTCTTTTATTGTAAAGTGATTTTGTTTTCTTACATGATCTGCTCTGTTAAGTTTTCTCTTCCTTCTACTTCTCCCAGTTTTTTCCCCGCCTCTCCTACCATATGGATTCACCACCTTTTTTATTTCTCATTATAAAACAAACAGGATTCTAAGGGAATACAATAAAAATAAAAGAATAAAGAAAGGACAAAAAACTAACATATTGGAATAAGACAAAAACAGAAGGAAAGGTTCCCAAGGAAAGAACATGACAGATACCAACTCATTCACATAATCAAGAATTCCATAAATCAGTAAGCTGGAATACACACACACACACACACACACACACACACACATATATATATATGCCACAGGATGGTTTACCGTCCTACTGAGGCATGGTCTCATAGACTATTTACCTGGATGCCCAAGCACATTCAGTCCTTTCTCTCCTCCACACTGGTTCCTCTTTTGCTCTTTCGGGTTGTTTTGGATCTCATCTCCATCTACTGTGCAAGCAGAGGATCCTGATTTGTAAGTTTTCCCCCTAAATAAATAACTGTCTCTCAGTTCTGAGCCTGTGTGAGATTTCTTCTAAGCGTCCGATATCCCTTCCTTTATATATATGCAAATATATTGACATGTATATGCAAAAGACCTTTAGGGTAAAACGAGAAAAGAAAAAAAATATAAATACAATAAAAATAAACAGTAAAGAATTTTAAAATACAATTAAAGAAACAAAAAACAAAAGCCCTGAAAAGACACTGTATGACAAGGAACCCTCTAAGATGCCACTGACTTTGTTTTCTGTTGACCATCTACTGCTGTGCATGTAACCTGTCCTTAAGAATAGTTTGTTTTGTTAAAGGAACCCCCTTGGAGAACACTGACTCTTGTAGGCTGAGTGGTTGTCAGAGATGGCTTCTGTGTTATGGATGGGGGCATATGTTCACTTTTCCTTTCAGATCTAGGACCCTATCTGATGCAAATCCATGCAGGTTCTGTGTGTCAGTCTCTGTTTTCATATGTGTGGTGATCCAGTTGATTTAGAGGGCTTTGTTTTCTTGGTCTCCTCCATCCCCTCTGGCTATTACACTTTCTTTCTGCCTCCTCTTCAGTATGGTCCCCTTAGCCCTGAGAAAGGCGATTTGAGGCAGACATCCAATGTAGAACTGAGTGTCCTAAGGTTTTACTCTCTGTATAATGACTGGCTGGGGTCCGGGTATTAAGAACACATACTATGCTAACAGTAACACTAAATTTCTTCTATTTTCTGAAACTATGTGATTTTTGATGATAGGATTTTATATAACACAAGGAAAGTAGCATTTCAATATGCATGCCTCTTTCTGGGTTTGTAATATTCATACAACTATTAGCTGTGAATGGCCCAGGCTGTTCCTCCACCCAGCCCTCAGCTACAAAATCTGTCTCATTCAATGTCTTTGTAGACCATCATCAGCAATTTGTCTGGACTTGTGTCTTAGAGTTTCTATTACTGTGATGAAACACCATGACCTAAAAGCCAGTTTGGGAGGAAAGGGTTTAATTGATTTACACTTAAGCATTGCTGTTCATCACTGAAGGAAGTCAGGGCAGAAATTCAAACAGGTCAGGATACCTGAGGCAGTTGGTGCAGAGGGCAAGGAGCAGAGATGCTTACTGGCTTGCTTCCCATGACTTACTCATGTGCACCTTCTTTTAGAATCTGGAACCACCGACTAGGGATGGTACTACTCACCATGGGCTGGTCTTTCCAGCATCAATCACTAATTGAGAAAATGCCTTACAATTGGATCTCATGAGGTATTTCTTCAACTGAGAGGCTCTTTCCTCTGATGACTCTATAGCTTATGTCAAGTTGACACAGAAAACCAAAAAGTAGGAACTGCCTTACTCTTTTTAATGCTGGGACCTTTATAGTTAATTTTAAGGATTTTGTTGTACATAATATGGTCAGGATTTCTAAACCTTGATACCTGTGACATTTTGGGTCACAAATATCTTTGTTGTGGGGAGAAAGCAATCATTTAAATTTTGTGTCAAATTGCCCAGACCACAGGAGTTCCAAATAGTTGGTCAAATATTTTGTCTCTACAAGGGTATATTGAACCATATTAATATTTGAAATAGTAGACAGAGTAAAACAGACTGCCTTTTACATTCTGAGTGAGCTGCATGCATTTAAGTCAAGACTGAAGATCAAAAAAAAGGCTGTGTAAGAGAAAAATTCTTGTCTGATACTATGGGCTGGGGCATCAAACATGTTCTAATTCTCTGGAGGATCCTGAGTGGATGTCTGATACATTGTGAGATGTGAACAGCATCTATTTCTCCTAGATACTAGAAGTATTGCCTTAGGTATAACAATCAAAGACACCTGCAACCACTATCAAATATTCTTCGGGGTCAAAAGTACACTTGACTGAGAACCACTGCACTAAAAGTTAACCAGAGAAAACATGAAGTCAAATTGGACATAAAGCTGTTTCAAAAAATCTAATTCATTCTGGCAGTGTTCAAACAATTGTTCAAAACAACCAAATCTCCCCTCAGATAAGGACTACATCATAGTCTTTTCTCAGTTTTTCAGTGAGTCTGCTTGAATCCTAGCCTCCATCAAGATGACAGGAAAGGAATTTGTATCTTCATGAAGGCTGATGTGATTATTTGACAACTTTATTCTGAGTCCAGAGAATCTGTTTGGTTCAAAAATATATCCTTATACATGACCCCAAGTAAGATCTCAGTTTCCAAAAATTTCCAGCAAGGTAGGAGAGGAAATGACAAACACATCTAGACAGAAAGCAAAACATACATCTGTCATTATAAATTTGCATACTGCCAAACTCCAAAGTAACAAATCAATAATAAATTAAATGATACATAAATGCAGAAACACGAGTAATGTCCTAAGAACCACTAACAATGGTTCATGCTGTACACTGCCAAACTCCAAATTAAGAACGTAATTATAAATGAAGTAATTCATGAATGCAGACAAAGAAGCAATGTCCAAAGAATCATCAGCAATAATTTGGTTCATGCTGCAGGATAAATATTTCTGTTTCTACACTGGGATATATACTTCTGATGCTTCAAGGGTTTCATTTATCCAGGGAAGGATTCTATAGAAAGTCAATAAACATTAACAATGACATGACTACATAAAAAAATTCCTCAAAGCAAAAACTGCATGTACTTAGAAGAAGTAGTAGGAGAAGAAGGAAAGAAAGAAAGAAAGAAAGAAAGAAAGAAAAAAGAAAAAAGAAAGGAAGAAAGAAAGAAAAAAGGAAGGAAGGAAGGAAAAAAGAAAGGAAGAAAAACAGAAGACAGAGATATTTCCAAAAGCTATGGATAAACTGAGCTGTTATTTATTTTCAGCAAATCAACATTGGAGTGTATAATTTGCTCATTATTATTTGCAAAACATATTATCTTCTTCTATCTCCCTCTGCAACAGTCATAAAAGGCAAATAAATGTGATGGGATAATGACAGTTATGGGGTTCGAAGTTTATTACGGGAAAGTAGTCTTTACAGAAAATTCTCAATTTCACATCACTAGAACATGAAGAACACAGTCCAGGCACACTCCACCCCCAAGTAAGCCTGAACTGGGTAAAGCTACAATTAAGAATATATTGGGGAAACTGAACTTATCAAGTGTTGAGATCCCCCCCAACACCTGGTTGATCTCCCCTCCTGTTTCCATTCTATTTACTGCTGATTACTCTGGGTTCTCATGTCACACTTTTCACTTTCTACCAAGCACAAATCACCTTACTTCTCTCTTGAGTCTTTATTTTATTATCTCTTAGCTATATATGCCTCTAAGAAATCAGAATCTTTGTGCCAGGTTTTGGGAAGCCATTCATCCAACTGTTCTTTAACTCAGTCAGCTCTTCAGTGTTTATGTCCTATTCCTGATAGTGTTTGATAATGGAGGAACTGTTAAGACAGGGACTGTGTCCTGTTTTTTCAGATTCCCAAAATTTATCAGGAATTGTAAATTTGGTATGATAATAAAGAGTTAAGAAAAATAAGTATGGACAAAAAGAGGCTGCAGCCTTTAAACTTATTTCTTCAAGAAAATGTAGGATTGGCTGCTGGATAAAAACAATCACAAATGCTCTTGCTCCATGTTTATCTAGGGAATAGGGGATAATCACTCTCCTCATTGCAACGGCAAATTATAACAAAACCTCTGAGGATATTAGAGAAAGGGGCTTTGGTTTCTAGATTGTCAAAACAATTATAATAAAACAGCTGCTCACCTTCATTTGACGAATATAACACATTACCCCTCTTTTCCATAACAAATCTGCTTTTGGAAAATTGCTGCTCAATAACAATCCACCAAACATCTTAGTGAGTTAGCACCATGACCATGTTTTTCCAACTTATGTTTGAGCTCAGATGAACAGGGATCATGTGATATCTCTCTTCCGGAAAATGTTGCTTGGGTGGCACAACTGACTGACATGATCCAATGGTTTTGTTGAGTGGGGCTATCCAGGCCACATCAACTGGAATGTTGGAATGACAGCTGTCTTCCCAAGTACTATTTTATTCTCCATTCATCAAGGAGAGGAAAAAAGCTCTGTCAGCTTTCTCACAAGACAAAATAAATCTTATTTGACAATAGCTTATTCAAGAGTGAAAACAGTAAAACAAGTGAGAAGCATAAAGTTATAAAAGCCACAGAAGTCTTGGGACACTTGATCACTATTGCAACTATAGTTAACACAGGGCCTGTATAAAATCAGTACCATTGTTGATTATGGAGTCGACTTCCATAGAGTACTAGAACTACGTCAACTAACACAGACATACTCAACGCATAAGGTAAGAGTTGCTGTGGTTCTCATCTTCCACAGGTAGGCTCAGTGAGTATAAATCTATATCCAAACCCTAACAATGGCCTTAACTGAAATAGGTACCTCAGTAGTTAGATCCTAGTTCCATTGTTCAGACAAGGCAGGTGACAAAGTGCCATCTTCATTTGCATGTCATTAATCTTAAAGAATGGACACTTTAGGAAAGACTATTTTGCCCCATATTAGTCATATATTAATTGTCTAATAGCAATCAATTTTCCTTGGCATACCGATACACCCATATTTTATTAATCGGTTCCTGCTTTGACCTAACAAAGGACAATGACTTTCTAAGTATTCTCTTATTTGAGTCCTATGGAGAATAGTGGGGAAAAAAGGACTGTTATGTTTAAAGCATATTATTCTAGTGCAAATATTCCAGTGTTCTGTGAAGAACTGTTGCTGAGAGTTATCTCCTCCTCAATCACTAGATTGTTTACCTGATTGGTACCCTTTTTGTTTAATTCCCTTTATGAATATACAAGATAGCCTGTAGCCTGAATGCCAGAAGCATACCCAGGAATGATAATACAGTAATCGTATAGACCATCTTGGAGGTTTATCTCAATTTAGTTTAAGTATGGCTCTGTCACTTCCTTAGTAGAAATGTGTGTTCACCATCAAATTTCTTAATCTTTCTGAACTATTGCTGCTAAATGAAGCTAACACTATCTTTGTCATACATTTGCAAAGATTAAATGAGATAATACAAGTCAGTACCCTGCCTAGACAGGAACAACCTAAAGGAAATGTAGCTATTATGTTGATTATGACAGACAGGTTCATAATTTCCTTATCTAGAGCAGTCACAGTCACAAAACTCTACAAAAGCGAATTCATCATCAGCAAAACCTGACCACATATAAAAAAATTGCTTCTTATAATCTTAATCAGACTGTAGCATCACAGAATGCCAATTTGCTCAGACTTTGCCTAAGACTATTAGAATCGCACACAGTCTCTGGAACTGATGACATTCTGTCTTTTCAAAATCTATCATTCTCCAAAAAAATGGTGCCCAAGTGCATCAGAGAGTATAGACATAAATCTCATTAAAGTCCACAAATCCCTTATGAAAACTGCACCTGCTAAGGGTGGGAAACTTAACTCTCAACCATGACTAGAGTATTCCCTTATGAAACCACCATGACAAATGTGCATGGAAGGACCTTTTCCGGTAAGCAGTCATCTACAGGGATGTAATTTATGTGAAATCCAATTTAAAAGGTAGGATAATAAAGACTAAATTATTTAATTTGCTTTTTGGATTTATTTCATTTCATGTATGCATGCACACCATATGCATGTCTACATTGAAACCCCTAGAACTGGAGTTATGGATGGTTCTGAACCACCATGTGGTTGTTAAAAATTGAGGCCACATCCTCTCCTCTGCAAGAGCACCAAGTGCTCTTAACCATGTCTCCATCTTAGAGACAGTGAATGATGTAAAAACTAACAAGGACATTGAGGGGATGAAGTTAATTGCCAACTGGATGAAGCAAAAAACAATCCATTAAAACTGATCTGGTTTCAATAATGGGGTGATGAGCTACTCTTTATGTCTCCAACATACTTTTGAGTTTTCATGAATTTTTCAGAAAGCATCTGTTTTGAAGTAGAAATATATGCAGGGAAAATAAAGGCTGTTACAGAAATTAAAATCAAAGTCTTGAAACATGTCCTCTTTATACACCTGTTAAAGAAAATTTTATGTCATCCAGCTTGGTTATTTCCTCCAAATTAAAGAGAATGCAAAATAGCATATTGAGAGCAACCCACTTTTTTCTTGAATTACAAAAGAACTATTGCTTTCCCACAAGTCCACTGAGAAAGCCAATGGCTCTTTTGTTTCTGACTACAGACAGTGTTTCCAATTCCTGTGGAAGATATCTGCATACAAGCTTTTATTTTATAGGTTTAAGCCAACATTTAAAATGATCTTTTGTCTCCTTACACTATCTCAAGAAAACACAGAATTTATGGTACTGAAGAATAAGAAAGCATCATGAATCAACCACTGAAGCATTTCCAAGTATGTCACCAAACCAAACAGTGGTCTGTACTTCTTCCATAGCCCAAGGAATATAGTTCATATAACTATTATATGCAATACACTTTAATATAGGCATGTACAGTCTTTTGACACCACAATATGATTTCAAAAACAAATGTTTTGGACCACATTCAAAACTATCCTGAGAAACATGTGGCCTTCAGGTTGGAGAAGTCCCTTTATTCAATCAAAAGTGTAAATTTCTTGTAAAACTAAAACCAAATTAATTTTTAAACATTTCTCATTATGATAAATGTGTTAGATAGTAGTGATACATTTATCTTTGTAGTATATACTCAGCTATCTATTTATTCAGATGTGTATTTGGATTTGACCTAAGCAAAGACACAAAATAGATCTAAGCCATAGTTCACTTGAAAGTCTTACATACATGAAGGGATATATCATGCCATTCTTAACAAATGATTGTCACCACATGCTAAAGAATCTGAGTTTTACATACAACATGGTTTGGGATACTGAAAGACTCATAAAACATAACCTATTTGAGAAAATTCTTCTTGATACAGAACTTACACTTCAATCTATATTCATGTACTCAGAAATAATGGACTATGATATCCATAGATCCCAGTCCCGATTATGTCATTCACTATCTGAAATATAGACAACTTAGTTTTCTGGATGCCTCCAACAACTCTTCAGTAAACAAGAAGCAGCAATAAACGCTGACATTTTGAAGAATCAGTGACAATTAAATTTAAGATACCAAATCTGTTGAATGCAGGTATTTAATGGTAGCTATTATGAATACTTCCATTTTGGGAGTATGTGTTTTCTTCCAGCCAATTTTAAAAAGTAGAATTCACCAAGCATTCAGCGGTGACTGATTAGTTCAGGGATGCAATCAGCAGGTAAATGGAACAGCAAAGAAAGAAACTGGGAGAGGATTAAAAATAAGCCTCAAATTATCCGCAAGCAGATAAAGCCCTGACTGCAAAATCGTTGCCAACCAGACTCTATCTTTGTCTTCCCATGTAGTAACATGTCACTTTCTCTTAAGAATTTAGGTGAAACACACTCTGCAAAAGCATTCAATTTGAAAAGGGAATGAAGGTGTGAAAATAAACATCTTTTAACCACAGGGCTTTGTCTGTTCCTTGCTCTGCCTGAAAAAGTTGCATTCAGAAGCAGAATAAAATTCATTGTCAATTTATCTCTAGTCAAGGCCTCACCTCACTCATCTCTGAACTTGTTTTTGTGTATACTAGAAGAGCTGGCAATGTTTTAAGTAAATCTGTGACTTATAGCTTCCTTTATCACCATTTAAACATTGGCAAAGTTTAACAGCAATGATGGATGTGGCACCACTCAGCCCAAACCTTTTATGTCGTCTAGGTGCAAGAATTCTCAGCACTGAGCACCTGAAAGGAAGTTGGTGTGTCTTTACAATATTCATTCCCATCCTTGCATAATTGGTGGTGTTGTGGAGAACTCCGGGCAGAAGCATAAAATGAGAAGAAACTCACAAGATGGCCCAATCAAGTTATTTGGTATTTAAGGAAAATTCTTGGTTTATAGCAAAAATTGAAAAGCAAATGGAGAAAAGAGAGAACTTTCAAGCATGGTGTTCGCTCTCAAAGGATTATGGAGCCTCTCACTAGTTAAATTAGCCAGAATTTTCTTCTGAATTAGGATCACATTTCTCACTCCCCCAGGTAATTTGATTATATTCTGAGTTCCTTCTTCAGGAAGCCATCCACTTGCATTGGCAACTACCCAATTGGTAGACTAATCTTCCTCCAATTGGTGCTGGCAGTGTCTGCCTCTTGAACCAATCCTTGAAGTGGCTTTCTGTGTCTTTGGGAACTGTTCTTGGTCTGTTCTGTATTGTTGCTGTCTGTGTCTCAGGGAGCCAATGAGGTCTTTCTTGGTGCACTCTCTTGATCTGCTCTATTGGTTCGCTCTATTTGTCCACTCTGTGTAGTAACAGTCTATCCTTCAGAGTTCCTCTCTTAGATCTTTCTGTATATTTGAAGTCTGTATTTCAGAGTTCTTCTGAGCTCATGGGGGCATAGGAATGTTTGGGGGCAGAGTGGCACTTCTAACTTACAGGGTGCAATAGCTGGGGTAGGGTGTTAGAGTAGCCTACCTGGAGGAAGTTTGTCTGCTGGCTGCTAGAGAAGCTGAGGTAGATGGGGGAGCGGACTGGGGATTTTGCCCCTGTATGGAGGGCCTAAAGAGTAACATACCCACCTGGGTGGGTGCTTCCTCACTTCCTGGTCCTCTCTGATAGTTGCAGCCTGTGTTTCAGAGTTCCTCTAGGTCTCCAGAAATGGAGGGTTTGGGGCCAGAATGGGACTTGTAGCTTACAGGGTCCAGTTGATGGGATAGGTTGTTGAAGTAGCCTATCTGCAGGAAGCTTGCCTGCTGGCTGGCTAGGGAAGCTGAGGTTAATGGGAGCTAACCAACTCCAGTCAGACAGGGAAGGATCCAGCATAGGACCAAACTAGACCCTCTGAATGTGGGTAACAGTTGTATGGTTGGGGCAGACTGCACGGCCACTGGCATCAGGACTTATCCCTAATGATTTTACTGACGTTTTGGAACCCCTTCTCTTTGGATGGATACCTTGCTCAGCCTAGATATAGTAGGGAGGGCCTCAGTCCTTCCTCAAAGAATTGTGCCTTACCCTCTCTGAAGAGAGAATGGGGGTGAGGCCTGGGGGGGTGGGGGTGGAGGGAATCAGAGGAAGGGAATAGTGAGAATGGGGATTGGTATGTAAATTTAAAAAGATAGTTTGTTTTCTTTTTTTTTTAAAAAAAAGGAAAGAAAAGAAAAAAGTAAGCCATCCACTAGTTATTTAAATCTGACTCACAGAAAATCACTTCCAATAACTCCATGTTCTATGAACACCCAAGTTGCACCCTCAGACTCTGCTTAATTGGTCATAGTGTTCTAGATAAAGGGAAGTAGATAGTTGTACAATGAGGTAGACACATAAAGATTAACCTACGGGAATTAGAGAGCAAGTAACTCATCTAACTTTATCTTTTTCTGAGAAGATTAACGAATTCATTTCAGCAGAAAAGGGAACTCAAATTAACTGAACGATCACGGAAAAAAAAAGTCTACAAACTGCTAACATTCTTAATTATATAAAAGTCACAAAAGACCCCACATCGTCTTCTATCCTTGAAGTTCTAGTCTTTCATCTTGGGGAGGTCAAAGAGTCATATAGTTCTACATAGCTTTCCCAGAATTTCCTTCAAAACTTTCTCTGTGGAAGTCATTTTTTTCTTCTGTACTCTTCATTTTGCTTTATCCTATACTGCCCAGTACTTCACAGAATCTTATTGTCTCTATTCCTTTGAACCCAAAGAAGGCAGTCAATCTTCTAATGTAAGGAAAATACTCCTTGATGAGTCTTCAGTCCCATTTCCCCTCCTCTTCTCAATGTTGTCACATGCAGTACTTTTTTTTATCTTTTATCAAATTATTTTAAATTATCCATTCAAAGCGCTTGTGAGCTAAGGAGAAAATATGACAAAAATAACAAGAACAACAACATGGCTACTAACTGTAATATTCTAAATCAACCTTCTTACTCATTGATTAAAGAAAGTCCATAGGACACAAAATATTAAATTAATATTCTTTAATTATAATTCACAAATACACTCTAAATGTATGTCTGTATCTTACTACACAGAGAACTGCATAGAAACTTTATTATAAAAGACTAAAGATTAATTCACTCCTGTAGCACCAAGCACTTTAATACTAGGAAGTCCATGGCATAATGAATATGGTTTGTACTTGAAACAGCAAGTGAGAAACACACTCAGTTATCCCCAGCTGTTCAGTCTAGTAAGGATATTGACAAAAAGACATAATAATATGCAACACAGATTGATTTTTTTCAAATTATATTAAATCAAATAGGAGTTTGAGGATTCTAAATGGACAAAGATCTGTGAGCAAAAGGTGTAGAAATACGTATATTAGAAGATACTGCATAAAGGTCATGAACTGTTAATATTTAGACATCTGAATGAACTTTGTGCCAAAAGATTCTTCCGATTAAAAATATTTCATAACTGGCTTTTGATACAATGCAGACGTAGAATGTGATCACATTCATCTATAGAAAAATATTAAAGATGATGTGTTTATTTAAAATTAAAACAAATACACAAATCAAAGTCAAAAACTGAGGGAGGGGGTCAGAAATCTGCAGAGAAACATGTGCACAGAGGCTAGAGAGATGGCTCAACTGTTATGTACATAATGCTCTTTCAAAAGATCAAAGCCCAATATCCACATTAAACAGCTTGTAACTACCTTTAACTCTAGCTAAAGGGAATCTGACACCCTCTTCTGGCCCCCATTTACATGCATGTGACAGCTTACAACCGCGGGTGGCCATGCGTGTGAACACATACTTACACATCATATGCATACATGGTAGGGGTGGGGAGAGAGCAGGATGGAGGGAGGGAGGGAAGGAGAGAGAGAGAAAGACAGAGAGAGAAATAAACTCTTGAGAAATGCAAAGAAGCATATATGCAAAAAAATAATACTACAAATCTCAAAACGATAGATTTAGAACAGATAACTCTATATCCGTGTACAATGTACCTTCATGTGCATTTTCCAAGTTCCCCAAACAACCTAAAAGCCCATCCACACATGAGTAAAGAAAAAATTCAGCATATTGTGCTTCACTGTGCAGTCACTATTTGTTAAGTTAGTAGGTATCCAGTATTCTCCACACCAAAAGGAAGTATTAGAAAACTTTTGGGAAAGGGAAATTTCTTATACCTTGACTGAGGTGGCAATTCCATGAGTATGAAAATATGTGTAAGCCCTCCTAAGTGTGTACAATAAGTATGTACACTTTTCCTAAAGTTATTCAAAGAAATGCATGCACAGGCTTATAGGAAAGCATAACCTAAAGAGAAAGGCATTTTCTGTTTATACACAAAGTCACTATTATCATCTTAAGAACATAATGGGGGACTGGAGAGATGACACAGTAGCTAAGAGAACCTGCTCTCTTTCCTAAGCACCCAGGTTTGGTTCTCAAAGCACACACTGTGATTGACAACCGTCTGCATTCCATTCCAGGGGATCCAATGTTCTCTGTAGGCACTGCTGTCTTCTGTAGGTACTGTGTGGATAAGGTGCACAGGAATACATGCTGATAAGATACCCACGGACATAAAATAAAGATAGATCATCATGATGAATGGAACTTGTTTATGCCTTAATGCTATATCATGTTGAATTCTCAAGAGTCTTTCAAAGTCAGTCAAAGGTTACAAATTTCACCTATTCCTCCAGGCAAAGCTTTGATAAGTTGTAAGAGCAACCCATTTTAAGGGATTGCTTTACTGAATTTTTATCCTAAATGTAAGCTTCTTGTGTGCTCTTCAGACATTGGCTTGGTTCTGCTTTGGGAAATTATTAGGAAGATTTTTCTTCTTGATTCTTGCCTTTGCCTAGGCCACATCTAATAATTCACTAGGGTTTAATCAAGAATCATCTTGGCCATAAGAATCTTTTTACCTTTCTACACATCTCAGCTTCGCACAGACAAATCCATTCGGTGATGTTAATGCTGCTTGCTGATCGAAAGAGTAGCTCTGAGGTGTAGAGGGGTGCAAGAGAAAGGCTGCAGACCTGAAATTCTAAGATGCATCGTTTGGCCCCAAAACACAAAGTAAATTTCTAAAGAAATCTCCGGCAATAAATCATCATATGTCAGCAACTCATTACAGCTGCAGTAGTGCTAAAAAACCACAGTGTCTCAATAAATCTTGTGAGACATCAGTTAAGAAATATGAGGGGTGGGTGGCAAGGGAGGACATAGGGCTGATGGTGGCAGATATCTATGAGCCCATTTCTAACTTTGGGGCTAAATCTAGGGCACTCTGTAAAGGAGGCTTGAGCTAAATCTGATGAGGACTGACCAGGACCAGTAAGGACCATTGTTATGCACGAAGATTAGCAAAACAAAACAATGCCATGGCAAGCTGCTGTGATGTAACAGAAGTGAAAATGTCTCAGCAAGCTGCCACCTGTTGTAAAGTTGTTGCAGTGCAGCAACTAAGAAACTTCTGAATTGAATTTTCATTGACCCAATAATTAGTTCCTGGACCTTGCGCAATGTACCTACTCTCTTTCAACTGAGTTTCATCAGCTGTGATGTGAGGATAATAATCGCCTTCTTGAAATCGTTTTGGAAACTTTAGAAATAATGCACACATAGGTGTCAGACATATTCTTAATCTCTGAGCACTGTTATTATTCACCATTAACTTCACTGTGGCTGTCTGTAGGCCCCCTAAGATATGCTAGGTTTATATTTCCTGGCTTCTACATGATATCTAATTCAAAGCAATCTGCCCCAGCCAGGCAGAGTACCTCCTTCAGTACCCAATTCCTCACAATATAGTATGGCTCCCATCAAGTTAGAAGACATTTATTTAGAAGACAGACAAA
This sequence comes from Microtus oregoni, assembly GCF_018167655.1. NCBI lineage: Eukaryota > Metazoa > Chordata > Mammalia > Rodentia > Cricetidae > Microtus > Microtus oregoni. The sequence continues at coordinate 46,763,082 of NW_024543061.1, read as the reverse complement.
TATTAACTTAATAAGCTTACCTATTTGGACTCATGATCAGTTAGGGGCTTTTATAAAAACTACCAGTGTTGATGTATCAATGCATGAATTTCTGCTAAACATTAAGGTATTAACACAGGAACTCCAAAGTGATGACACTGTCTTGAATACGTTTATCTGCAAGCCGTGACAACCTAGAGATAACTATAAAGCTAAAAATGCAAAATATACAGTCTCATGATGCAACTTATATGGGATTTGAATTCCCTCTGTAGCATAGGCTGGCTTACAGTCTTCCTCCCTTATCCTCCTGAATGCTGAGGTCACAGTCACCGATCACCATGACTGCTTAAAAGTGCATTCTTTTATGAAGAAGAAATTTCACTCCCTCTTTACAGATTTCATATTATGTATCCATTGTTGTCCTTGACGATAGCATCAAAAATAGTAAAGGAGTCCCACATTCTTCTCCACTACAAACGGCTATGCGCCTTGAGAGTCCTTATGGGCTATATAATTATCTTTATTTTAAATAGTAATTGGGTGACTCTCTTTTTATTATCCCCTACCAAATCCTAAACTCTGTGATCATAAATTGTCTGACTTCCTTTTTACTTACCAAACCAAGCTTGGGTCCTGGTATTTAGCAGTATGTGGTAATTGCAGGTTGAGCAGAAAATTAAAGACATTCTATATGACTTGCTAATATTTTTCTAAATTATCGCCTTTGATCTAAAAGTAGCAGCGGTATATATTTACTAAAATGCTTAGCAACAGAAGCCTGAGTAAACACAAATGCAGAAGGATCAGCAAGAATCCAGCATTATGGTTTTTCTCTAAGAGACTAACTACTCTGAACAGAGTGGAGCCAAGAGTTAGGTTTGCATAGAGTAATGTAGGCTGACATCCAAGATGCTAGAGGAAGACTAGAAACTAGATATTCATGCCTGTTTTCTCTGTTGCAGATATGTAGGTTTTACTATGTAGCACAGAGAGGATTTGAACTTGATAACCTCCTTCTCAGCCTCCAAGTCTTAGGGATTATAGGTATTCAGCAACATGCATAACCTGTATTTCTCTAACTGAAGTATTTTAACAGATACATATCTAAATAGCAGCAGAGCTAATATGAGAAAGAACTGGAAAAGAGGAAATAAATTAATCAGATTTGATTATATACTAGTCACAAGCACACTCCCAGGCATATAATCTTTCAGGAGAAAAATTTTCAAAATAAGAAAGATTAGAAGGTCAAACAGAAGTGGTGAGTTCAGACCTTATTGAGGTCAGTTATGTAACAATGATGACCAGACCACATTAATCAAGATCCCATACCCAATTTTTTCATCAGACACAAACTCTTTTTTTTTTCCTCTTTGAATTATGTGGCAATCACCTTAACTCCTCAATGCTATAGATGGAAGTTGTACATTTGAATTCTTCAGACTAAGAACTGGACACTGCCTAGTTACAAGCTTGATATGCTTATGCAGTTGCATTCTATGCCAGCTGATTTCACAGTTCCAGAAATGGAGCACTGAATATCCCTTGGCATAACTTCTTGCACTTGAAATGATATATTTGCCATATCAAGGGAAGTTATAAATTCCAGCTTATCCTAAAAAGAACAGAAAAAAAGAAGAGAGAGGGAGAGAAAGAAAGAGAGCGGGGAGATAGGCAAGGAGAGAAGGGAACAGGAGGAATGACAGAAGGCTGCATAGAGGGAGACAGTCATATCACTAAATTTCATGGTCATTGAGTTTAAGCCTTCAAGTACTTCAAAAGCTAGAAACTGCCTCCCAACCTAGGAGGGTGCCCTTTACCAGTAATACTCACATGAAGATGTAAGATGTCTGGACATACATGGGTGAGCAATAGATAATCTGAGCCCATGATAGTCACATTAATACCAAAAAGTTATTTATCTACTACCTGAATGACTCACGACAAGATTTAATCAATAAAGATGCTAAACATATATTTTTAAATTGTGAGTGTGAAAACACTCCTTCCCCTGTAAACATGCTCTTGTACTTGAATACAGAATACTGTCTTTATGTTTCCAGTTTTGTTTCACCTCATCATTCTGTTCATAACCTTTTTCATATGGGTTAGTGTAGTCTTCCTGATCAATGACCTCATTTTAAGGTGTTTTATTTTATATAACATAAATTGTATTTATATACTGTAACATATGCATGCAGTACCTGCAGACGTCAAAAGATGGTCTTAGATCCACTGCAACTGGAGTTTTAGACGGTTGTGAACCACTATGTGGGTGCGGGGAACTCAGTCTGGTTCCACTGAAAGATCTTCCAGTGCACTTAACTGTTGAATCATCTTTTCACAGCAGACTTCACTGTTTATACATAGAATCTACAATGAAGTTTCCAGCCCTGCTTTCTTGCCCATGCCTCTTTCCTCTAGTTATTTTCTTGAATTTGCATGCCTTGTTAATGTGTGTGTCATTTCCTATCAAGTCTGAGGTCTCAAAATTTACATTCACTAAGAAGCTTTCCTTGACCATGACTTCTACAGCTGTTTGTACCCACGTGAATCTCTTTCTGAGCCCCTTTCCATCCTTCATAGTTCTACACTGTTTATATTATAACTATTAATTTTTAATATCTTAATTCTTTTATCAGATTTTATTTTTTCCACTCAAAAATTTACACTCTTTCCTCCTCCCATTCCCCTCCTGCTCCGCTCCCCTACTCACCCTCCTTCTTCCCCCTCTCTCCTTAAGAGGGGGCAGGGAATCCTGCCCTATGGGGAATCCAGGGCCCTCTCCCCAACATCCAGGTCTAGGAAGCTTTACATCCAAATAGACTAGGGTCCCAAAAAGCCAGTACATGCAGTAGAAACAAGACCCAGGGCTTTTATCAATGACTTCTCAGTCAGCCCCCATTGTCAGCCCCATTCAGAGAGTCTGGTTTGATCACATGCTTGTTCAGTTCCAGGTGTCCATGGAGATGTCCCCAGCTAGGTCCTTGGGCAGCAGAGGAAAGGGTGCCTGAACTGCCCTTGCCCCACTATCACACTGATGATTATCTCAAATATCACCACAGAATCTTCATCTGTCGACTAATGGAATAAAGACAGAGCAACGGACTTAGCTCCCAAGGTCCAGTCGAAGAGCAGAAGGAGGGAGAAGATAAGCAAGGAAGTTAGGACCGCGAGGGGTTGGTCCACACACTGAGACAGTGTGCCTGTTCTACTGGGAGCTAACATCTTCTTTCTATAAGTAGGTCCTAGCATTCTGTAGCATTTGATAACTGTGGGCTAACTGTGAACTATAGGGGACTCCATTTCTCTAAAATATTTCATTTAGACTAGAAGACAAAGATACTCAAAGAATGCTATGATATCAAAGTTTTTCAAAGAACAAACAATTTCTGTATTGAATGTCTGTCTTATGTCTTCCATATAGCACCTATGAAATTACCTTACATCTTCATAAACATCACTAGTATTAAGGTGGTAGAATTTGGTGCCATCAAATTTTGGAATATTAGTTTCAGACATGCTCCTTTTGTTTATGCTGTAAAGTACTTGCTTAATTATGCAAAGATGTGTTGCCTTTGTTTATGTTGCATTTATTTAACTGTGCAAAGCTGTGCTACTTTGCCTGTCTAAAACACCTCATTGGTCTAATAAAGAACTGAATGGCCAATAGCTAGGCAGGAGAGAGAGACAAGTGGGGCCACCAGGCAGAGAGAATAACTAGGAGAAAAAAAATCTACACTCAAGAGAAGAACAGGAGGAGTGAGAAGAGGAGAAGGAGAGGAGGATACCAGGGACCAGCCACTGATTCACACAACGAGTCATGGAATAAGAAGGAAAGAAATTTATGTAAAATAAAGAAAGGTAAAAATCCCAAAGGCACAACATAGTTAAAGAAAAATGGGATAATTTAAGATAGAAAAATTGGCTAGAAACAATTTAAGCTAAAAAAAAAATCATATCTGTAACTCAATGTTCTGTAAAAGTCTGATTAAAAAAAATCTGTGAATAAAGTTATCTGAGTAAATTATTTTACAAACAAATGGACAACCTGTTTAAGTAATGAGAATAATGAATAGTGTGCAGTAGACAGATTCTCTAAATGAAGAGAATATAAATCTTTATTTGCATATACACATGAATACATATGTTTATATAGTCAAATTCAGAAATATTTGGAAATCTATGCATATAAAAAGCTATGTAGCAGTAAATTTTGAGTAATCAAGTAAAATCACTTTAAGAAAAAATACAGTGTATAATTTACATGTATAGGCTACTAATTCATAATAGCTCTAAAATCTATTTACTCACATACACCATGTAAAAGGCAAGCGGGATTCACAAATATGTTCACAGAAATCTTAGAGTCTGGAAAATATAATGCTTACAGGGGAAGAGAGCATGCAACAAATCCAAGAGGGAGTTAAACTGCAGGTGGTGAGCAGAAGCAGGATGCTGCCAAAATCTGTCCCTTAGGGATGCGCATTCTTTGCCTGAAGGATCTCTCTGCTGATTGCATGTGCCCCACTCACACATGAATATACACTAGGAAAAGTCCAATGATTTGAATGCTAATCTCATCCTCATCCATGTATCTCGCTGAATATCTAGACACCATTATTTAACCAAGATGACATACAAGATGAACCATCACACCCAATCCCTATAAAATCATTACACATTACTTGGTTTGTCTTCTTGGGCAAAATAAAAAGACATGCATGCAACTGAAAACTTTTTCTAAATGTCATAAAATGCAAAGGCATGTACTTTTAAAAATGAAACATCATGTTCTGAATGACTAATAAGAATTCATTTGGATTAACACATAAATTGCCTCCAGTGTGCTTTATTGCCATAGCCAAAAATCATTCCTTTTGTTTAAATTTATGGCCAAAAATGACAACAAAACCCTACAAATCTATAAGACTCAAAATTTCAAAATTTCTCAAAACTTTAGCTGTATTTGGAAGGATATTCATATATATAATATATATTATATGTGTACTTATATGCATACTTCAACTTTGAATTTTGAGCATTCAAGATAAATCACACAAATGAAAAATCAGAGTGTGATAATTTACATGTACAAAATGTTTCCTAACATTTAGAATTCATACTCAAACCCCTATAATTCTGAAGCATCATCTTCCTTGGAATAAAATATACTTTTGCAAGCAATGCATAAAAATAAGCAGTTCAGTCATTCACTGATAATTAAAAAGAAATCTTCTGGCTCCCCTAGAAGGTAGTGATGAGCTTCATGTTAGAACAACACATACCTGGGACCCTGGCCTAGATGACTCAGGTCGAATGATCCTGTGCCTGCAGCTTTTCAGTTGTCCCAGGAGCTAGATATCATCACTACATCTACTTTAGAAGATTACTGAAGGATTGAATTGATTCTATGAGGGCATTTAGTAACTTGCAAAATCTATGCTCAATATCCAATGCTACTTATTTCAAATGAATGATGCTCATTGATTAAAGTATGCTCTGAATGTACCTTTCAATGTTTCATGGGCTCAGAGATATGTTTGTAGTATGATAATGTTGAAAACAGGTAAAACCTTTTAAAAGTGGAGTAATGAACCAGTTTTTGATTGGATTTAAGGTCTTCTCCCTGAGATGGGACCAATAGCTGATATTGTTAATGAGGCCAAGAATCTCAAACTGGATAGGTCATGAGGCCAAAGGAAAAGCAAACTACTATTACTTTGTTAAATGAACACAGCAATATAACAACTCCTAATGATGTATTTTTATACAGAGAAATCAGTGTATCACTCAATCATCAGCAAAGAAGCTTCTACTTGCAGTAGATTGTCATTAACATGGAAATCTGTACTGAACACTGAGACAAGAGTGAAAGACTTTAGAGTATTCATCCTCAAATGGGATGTCTTATGATAGCCCTCCCCCTCAAAGTTCAGTAATCTGGGAAGAATAGAAGGAAGAAAGATTCTAAGAGACAGAAGTTGTCGGTATCTTCATGGAAACAGTGTCTCCCAGACACAATAAGGCTGATGCACACATGAACTCACAGAAACCGTGATAGCACGCAAAACACCTACACAAGCTCAAGTAATGTGGGATTCCTCTCACAATAAGGCTGATGCACACATGAACTCACAGAAACCGTGATAAAAGCTGCTTTGGCCTATGGCAGGACAGAATAGAGCTAGGCAGGCAAAACTAAACTGAATGCAGGGAAAAGGCGGCAGAGTCGGGGAGACACTACGTAGCTGCCAAATGAGAAAGACACCAAAACCTTACCAATAGGCCACAGCCTTGTGGTGATATACAGATTAATAGAAATGGGTTAATTTAAGATGTAAGAGCTAGTTAGTAATGTGCCCAAGCTATTGGCCAAACAGTGTAGTAATTATTATAGTTTCTCTGTGATTATTCGGGTCTGGGTGTCCAGGAAACAAATGAGCAATCTCCTATTACACTCAAGTCAGAAAAACATCCCAGCTCTGAGAAGAGGAAATAGGCACAAATTCCCACCCCTAGCCAAGAAACTATTCACAGTTGATAGCTACTGGAAGAGGGAAAATCAATTCTCCTCAAAGAAATAACACAAGTATATCAACCACATTTCAGGGCAGCCCATTTCACAGAAGTATTCAGCCAACACAAACCAAACTCCACGATTTCATGTATTTGTTTTGCTGTGTTAAGTTTCTGCATGTAGTTTGTTTTACAAGAGAGAAAGAACAGAACATTGAGTGTGTAGGGGCAGGGGAGTATCTAGAAGGAGTAGAGGAGGGGAAACATATATGATAGTGTTTATAAAAATATAGTGTTTTAAATATGTGAATAAACAAAAACCTACTGGAGGTGAAAGGTCATATGGGCATCACCTTTATAAAGAATTAGCACAGTTTTTGTGCGCTGCAGTCTTTGTTTGAGAAGGCTGTTAGGGTGATCCTAGTCCTAGTATCTGACTCTCTGGCTGTTCAGAACTCTCTTCTTCCCATCATTTTTATTATTTTGAAGCCATTGAACCCAGCAGGTGCTAGCACCATGCTCTTGGATTAAGTTTGTTTCCTTTGAGTTCTTGGGAAAATTTCACTACACAATATCCTCAAAGTTGTGATCCTCCTGCCTCATCTTCCCAAGTCTAGAGAGTGTTCAATAACTTTCCTGGTCTGAGCCATTTTTATTTATAAAGTACACAGTCTTCATCATTTTATAATAACAAAAAATAGAGTAAGACATAAAACATAAATGTCTATATTATTTTCTGATGAATGCCTTTAATAATGTAGGTAATTTTTCTCAAAAGGAAGTAGAATTTTTATAGATTCAGGTAAATATGATACTTCAGGATACTGTCTGACAACTATATGAGATATACAAATATTTATTACTGTCACTTGATAGATGTGAAATGATAAGCAGACTGGGTGATATGAATGAAACACATTAGAACTAAATTCCCCAAGTAGTTTAAACAATGTTCCAATAGATCTAGGATCACAGGTCTAACTGTGCTTAAGAAAATATTCCACTAATACTCAAAATACTCAGAAGTAATAAAATACTTCAGCACCAAGAATCTATCCTTGCCCTGGTCTAAGTAAATCAGGTTATTTTAATGTGTCACTAAGGCAGGAAGTCACACTTTAACATTTAATAGACAGTGTCTATTTGAAAGTTCAGTTCTGGAGATGAATTTCACAATGCATCCAATGAATCTGAAAAGTCCTAAAATAAGAATATCCATTTAAAATATAGAATTACTAAAGCTTGTTCTGGTTAAAAAAAATGAGTCTCTCTCTCTCTCTCTCTCTCTCTCTCTATATATATATATATATATATATATATATATATATATACATACATACATATATATATACATATATATGAATTGGTGTTCTGTAAATCCTGCTCCAGTTCCCAGACCTGGCTGAACATCAGAAACACACACAGAAATAATTCAAGATGTAGTCTCCTGAATCTCATCTAGAGGATTCTGCTCCTGTACCTGTGGATTGGGACTATGAATCTTTATTTTCTCCTAAAGATGTTGGGGTTTTCTGAGGATCGTAGTTTGCTGCAATTACCCAAGAGTTTATATCTAGTCCTAAAAACAGGCCTTCTTCTTTTACTTCCAGGACGAGAAGAAGGATAGTGCTTCATGTCCAACAACATGTTCCCTCCAAAATTAGTTGCTTCTGCAAGTTTTGTAAAAGGCTAACTAGGTAGATTAGGATCCAGCCCTGTTAGAATATCAGGAAACAAGTCAAATTTGGTGACAGTTACACTAGGGTATAATAAAATACCTTGGAGAAACATTTAAATCTCACTGCAAAAATACTATGATTCTTGACTTCAAGTTTTCAGGCTATGCATGTGCATGCACACACACAACACACAATGTCTCTATTGGGTAAAAAGAATCTGTGAAAAACATTTGCAGAAAAATATGTAAGTATTAGATAAACACAAAACTTATCAGCGGTTAATCTTAAGAAATATCAGAAGACAGCGGGTTATATACATTTTTTTTTTTTTTTTGGAGAGGGAATTAAGTCTTTTAAAAAATCAGCGTGGAAGCTGTTGTAATGTCAGATGTTGGAACTCCTTTGGAAAAAAGCCATACCTCCACATCTGGAAACCACAAGAGTCAATTATACACCAAGGCTTTAGATACTTTTCCTCCATTCTGCTGAACCCTGGGAGTTCAATGTGAGCAATAACTGAAACAGAAGCAAAGGCTGCCCAGAGACATGGAGTTTCCATGTTTCTGGAGAGACTACATGATAATCAATGACAGACTTGTAAATGTAACCTGTGTGTCTATGGTGTAAAAGTATGGAATCAAAAATAAGACAAGAAACAGGGTCAACTGTGAGACATTCCATTCAACTCTGGAAGGAATGCAAAGAAAATTTTGTAAGGAAAAGAAAAAAGTCATAAGGAACTTATTGTATAAAAGAAAATCTAGTCTGCAGTGGCAGATACCACAGGACAGTGAAAACAGGGTAGCACCATGGGCAACTGAGAAATCCTACAGCTTTCACCTCTACATTTCTAAGTTTAGGATTTTGAGGGTCTGAAAATTCTAAGTAATACTTCTACCCCTTTGGTATCTGTAATGGCTATCCTTGTTTGTTAACTTCACTACATCTGGAATTTAAAAACACCTAAAAGAATGGATACACCTGTGAGGGATTTTTAGTTAATCAGGTCATTTGAGGTAGGAAGCCCCACCTTGAATCTGGATCATTTGAGGTCACACAATGCACCTTAAATCAATAAACTGACAAAATGGTTTATAATGAACCAACACTAGATTGCTCTTCATTTCTGTGCACTTTCCTTTACACACTCATTGCTGCTTTTGTACAGGCTTTATGTTTAATATTCTTCTCACTTCTCTGTCAATAAAAGTCTTGACAATACTCAACTAGATAACATTATAGTTTTTCTATAACTGTTTTCTAATTTTCTAACTGAATTGCAAGTAATGATGCTGATATAGATGCTGGATCTATTCCTAAAGTATCTCATAATTTCAATAACCTTTATGTGAATATAAATATATCTTGATCACAGAAGATTGGAGCATATAAGTATATGTGCTGATTTATTTGACTACATATTTTGTTGTAAATGTATATTACTTATAAATAATGTTTAATAAAATTAACTCTAAAAAGGAATTTAGAAGCCAGGTGATGGTCATCCATGCCTTAATCCCAGCACTTGGGAGGCAGACACAGGCAGATCTCTGTGAGCTCAAGGCCAGCCTGGTCTACAGAGAGAGTTTTAGGACAGCCAAGGCAGTTACACAGAGAAACCCTGTCTCTGAAAAAAACAAAAAGAAAGAAAAAGGAAAAAAAATCCTGTCCACATCTTCCTGTAGCAACCTACGAAGAAGAAATAAAGTTATGTTCTTTGCCTGTTTGCCCTCATTCTTGATTCACTGTTATCAGAGCCCATTTCTTCAGGATTCCGACATATACTAAAACCAGTTGAGACAGATAGCCTTGTGGGACTGAACAGCTACTTGATTCTCACACTTTCCATTTGGAAACAGCCACTGTTGGACTAGCTAGGCCAAAGCCTGTAAGTCACTCTGATAAATTCCCTTTGCATATGTAGATAGATAAAGATGATAAAGATAGATATCAGTAAGAACACCAACAGTAAGAAGGCTATTGGTTCATCTCCTAGTGGGCTCAAAATTTATTGTCCAAATAGTGAAAGAGATTTATTGTTGGAAAAGACAACCGGATTTTGAGAATTAATATGTATCATGCATACACATTATATTTTATGTATATACATACATACATAGATAGGCACATATATACATACATACACATATATGTATGTATAAAAATAAGGCAACTATTATAGCAAGGGCTGCTACTTAAAATGTTATCAAACAGAATTAGTGCCCTTTAAGAATGTCTAAGGGCAGTAAGTGTTATTAGTTGCCTCAGTCAATGGAGAGAAACAGAATCAGGTGAGAAACTAGGCAATATAGCAGCAGTATATCAAGTGTCATTGGTTACTTTACAATGAGAACCTCAGCCATTATAATCTCTTAAAGTGACGTGGTGGTGCTACGCTCAATGTAACAACAGCATTTGTAAATTCTGCCACAAGATATTTCTTTACAATATCAAATCACTTCATAATTTTGTGAGATTCTTACTTTTTCATTACATATATAATAACATTAAATTTGCTCAGTTTCTTAGCTCTCTAATTTAAGCCTCAATTTATTTGTTAATCCCTACGCATATTGGATTTATACATGAATACATTTAACAAGTATAAATATTTTATGTGTAAAGTGCAATTGTACTTTAGTGGCCAGTTTGCTTTTATCTTACATAATTAACTAATTGGTAATAAGAACTAATCAAAGGTCAGTTAGTCACAAATCCCAAAGCTCTGAGAGATGAGAGATGCCAAGCCACACACTCCCTTTCACCCACCACTCAGTCTGCACATACACTCACATACCCTGATTTGCCCCATATTATTAACTTTGCACATTACTATGGTGCCTCACAGTTATTGTCTGTCCTATGGTTAATGCTAAGGGCAGATTTCATATCTCAGTTGATGAAATAATGTGATAAAAGATTTTGATAACATCCCTCAAAATCCGAAGGTCCATTCATACTTTTCCTCCTGTCCACACATACAGTTTTCCTTCTATAGACATTATATTTACTATGTGTCCTTACATAAGTGCTTCTCACAAACTGTGAATGAAAACTTCAACCTTTTCCCTTATCTCCATTATCAATTCTTCTCCACAATTTCAAGGTAACAGTCCTATATCCCACATCATGCTACAATCTGGGCTTTTTTTTTCCCCCAGAGCTGAAGAGCTCCGTGAAAGAACAAGCTATATTCCAGAAACCTATCCTTAAAAATAGCCATGTAGGAACTCACTAAAGGCTGATCAATCACACTGATGAATAAGATGGTAGGTGGAGTACTCAGAGTTCCTGAACTTCAGCTCAAGGATAAATGGTTTGAACTGGCTTGATATACTCCACCACCAAGGACTTGACACAGAAAGTTATGAGAACATGCTCCAAGTGAATGACAAAGCTTCCTTCCAAAGAGTTCACATTTCCAAAGTACTGTTTATTCCATTTATGCCACGTTCTGTCTGCAATTTTGAGACGAGTCTCACTATGTAGCCTAAACTAGAGTTGAATTTGCAATGAATGCTTCAGTCTCTACCTTTAAAGAGGCATATGCCACCATGTAGGCATATATTTGAAAATTACATACATGTCAAAGTGTATCTTTGTATATCCTTTGGCTAAGCTCTATGATACTTATTGTTGATTATATAATTTTAGGTTAGCTATACAATTAAGTATGCTGAACATGATCTTGACATTATTTAATCCTACTAGCAAGAAACAAGTCATTTAATAATATGATACATATTAATGCCTATAGAAACTTTATTGTGTATAGATGAAGTTTTTTTCTTTTTTTTTTTTATTTTTTTCGAGATAGGATTTCTAGAACTCTCAGAGATCTGCCTGCCTCTACCTCCCAAGGCGTGCACTACAACCCTTTGGCAATAAATTAAGATTTTAACATCATGGATCTAGAGGGGAAAACAGTTTATCCCTACTCACAAACTTCCAGCAAACATCCATTTATCGACTACAATGCCACCAAGACAACAGGCAAACTTCTTATATGAGTAAGCTTCTCTTCTGAATTACACAGTTGACTCTCTTTGTGAGAACTTTGTTCTTAGTCAAGAAGATGCAGGGTGTATAAGACAAATGACCAACAGAAGCTAAAATTGTCACTATTGGTGGGGAATTCATTATATTATATATTCTATCTCCTTAAGCTACCTAAACTAGTAATTCACAGCTTAGGGAGGGGATATGAAAATTTATTACTGGTAAATTATCGCTACAGAACTTTCCAAAATGTCAAAGTCTGCAGAAGCAAAATTGGCTGGGTTTTGTACTTTCTTTCCATTGAGAATGTACATTTTAGGATTTTCTAAGTGCTGAGACTTAAAAACAGTAATAAATGAAGCATCTTGGGAATAATGTAGACCACAAGCACTGGGGCATGGATAATCAGAAGTCAGTAGTCAGGGCAATTTCTGTAACAAAGCCATAGCTTAGATTCTACATGATATAAAAACTGCCTATAGGTCTGTCAAGTAATTAAGATTGTGGTGTGAGTTATCATGGCAGACAGCAAGAGTAAATATTTGAAGCAGAATGGAAAATGGCAAATAAATTCTCATTGTATGCTTTAGAAAAATAGAAATATATAAAAGTAATTAAGACAACCAAGAAAGGTGGTTAAATTATAAACTATAAACAATTGTGATAAATCTATTCTTGAATTCCATAAAATAATTGCTCAATTTACATACAAACATCAATACAATCTTACTAAAAATATTTCATTCTTCAAAGGCCATAAAAATACGTAGGATATAATATTGTTGTCTTCAGATATGTAAAACTCATTTGCTGCATGTACATTAATAATGAACCAGCCATTTTTCTTATACTTACTAAATTCTGAAATTCAAAGCATCCATAAAGCAACTGCTTTGCTCCAGGAAAAAAAAATGTAGAAAGTCATTTCCCAGTACTGTCAGCATTACGAATAAAAGAAAGTATACATCTATTGTAAAATTTCAATCACACTTGACTGAGAGCAACTTGAAACATTTTTATGTTTCTCCTTCGTCACATGTCAGCCTTTCTTCTGTAGGTTGGCAGGATGGGCTATAGCTGAAGCAGAAAGAATACAGATGAGAGCCCAGGAAATAATTCATCTTTTATAATAAATAAGATTCTTGACCATAGCCAAAACCATTTCTCCAAAATGAAGCCTCCAATAGTGCTAATCTCATCTTGGTTCTGATACAGTGGCTTGCTGTAATAGCCATAAAACAACACATTTTGGAGATGCGTTCTGAATGTGTCTCCAGAAAAAGAAGGGAGTTTGCACTGCCTGTGCAACGGGTAAGGACAGTGAGCAACCATAAATCACTTCTCTATTTTAAAATAATGGAACTTAAGGTCTATAAATCATGATATTCACATAGTTCAACCACAACACAGACATGGTGTGTATAAGTGCATCAAAAGAATAAGATCATAATATTCATAAGAGATGTTCAAATCATGTCACTTGCATCGGGTCCTGTGTGCAGATAACAAACTAACTTTAGTTTCTGTAACCTTTCAAATACATCTCCTATATACATGGGAGGAAAATGATATGAAGAGTTGTTAAAAGGGTCTTTTGTTGCTTGTGTGTGTGTGTGTGTGTGTGTGTGTGTGTGTCTGTGTGTGTATTAGTGCCATGTCAAAACTCAAACATCATGCAGTAAGATCTATTTTTTTCCACCATGTGTGACCTGGGATCCAACTTAGATTGGCAGCATTGGCAGCAAGTGCTTTCACTCACTGAGCCATCTCACCTACCCTAATTGGCTTATTCACTAAATACACAGGAGATATAGACATGATTATGTGTCTCTATGTTTGCCTGCAGCCATATCTTTACATCACAGAAAACAATATTTTCCATTTATACAAGTTCAATCCCAACCTAAAATAAGGATTCATTATTTCCAAGGAGGCAAGTTAAATATACTGAATTAAGAAGTGATGTTACAAAAAAATTTGCTAGTATTTGTGAATGTTAATATAGAAAATTGGAAGTTACTGTGCTTTGAATAAAAGTAATGACTTAAGAACAATGTACCTTTCAGTTATAACACACAATATAAACCACAATGTACTTATAAACATTTATAAATTGCAACGAGTAGAGAAATTGAGTAGAGCTAATGAAGCTGTGAATACTCAGTGACTTCATGTTGTACATTGTATATATATGTATAACATTACAATCAACTCTGCAAAATCTAGGAAATTACTGTAGTGTCTGAAATCCTGACCATCCAAGTGAAAAACAGAAAGAAAAGGAAGAAAAGAAAAGAAAAAAAAAACCCTAGACACTTCAAGTTGGATTTGAGTAACATGTAAAACTTTGAGGTGATATGAAAAAATACTTTTAAAAATATATTTTTAAAGCAGAAGGCATGCTATATTCAAAGTCAGGCCTTCCAATGAGTTTACTTCAATGTGGTTAAGACAGCAGAAACTCTCCAAAAAACAAAACAGGAGTCTTATGGCTTAGAGGTTAAGAGCCCTAACTGCTAGTGCAAAGGACCCATACTACTGTTCACAACCACCTGAAAGTTTGGCTCCAGGGAATCTGTTACACATACATGCACTCATACACACTCATACGCATCAAATGAAAATAAATATAGCTTTAATATATATTATAGTCATGGTGCAAAATATATCACAAGTATGTATCATCAAAGCAGGTTATCTTCTATTTCTAGCATACATGTCACCTCCTACTGCCTTATCTTATCTCAACTCAGTAAGTAGAAAAAAGAGAAACCAAGAATGCAAAAAAAAAAATGATGTGAAACATTAATACTACTATTTTCTTACAAAAGTTCCCAAGAGCCTTAGTCAGAACTTCCTACTGATTACTATGGAAGCTGTTTGAGCAACTCTTATACATGCTTTTTCTTGTTTGATAGCAGCAAGAGGCAGTCAATAGAAAAGACTAATTCAGCAAAGCAAAGAACCATGTTTTTTAATTTGATAGGCAAGAGAAAATAGACAGAGATCACCAGTGTAGCCCCAGTTACACACAATGGGATCTTCTTTCTCAGTCCAGTGCCACAGTACTGCAGAAATGGGTGACACAATGGGGGCACTACTTAGTCTATCAACAAATACATAGACCATCAATACAGAACATTCTCTGTGTGTGGACTACAAAAGTAGATGCCAGGTTAATGGGTCTCTACTGTTTACAATGCATGTCATGGCCACTATGCAGGTATATGTTTATATATGTGTCCCTACATGTGGAAGACGGGTTACTATCAAGTACCTTACTCAGTTGCTCTCTGTGTGATTTGTTGAGACATCGTTAGTAGCTCACTGAAAGCAGAGCTCATCAATTGGCTAGAATAGCTGGTAAAACACAGGGACACTGCTACCGACTTCTTCCCAGTTCTAAAGCTATAAGTATACCTCACCCTGTGTTCAGTTTTTTTTTTTTTCCATTGGTGCTGGAAATCCAAACTTGAATCTTAACCAAGCATGTGATTGACTGTGCTATGCCCCAAAACAAGCACATGCACATTCCATATAATTTTTACATTGTATTATGATTAATGTTAAATTAAATATAAATATGAAGATAAGAAAATAACACCATAAGAAAGGTTACTACAGTTCTGATACTATCCAGCTGTCAAGAAGAAGGGCACGGATTCAAACTCATCAGTATAATTCAGGCTTCTTGTAGTAGCCAATTTTCTATCTTGTATTATCAAGAGGAAAACTTAGATGACTCTGTGGGTAAAGGTGCTTAAGGAGCCGGCCTGGGAATAGAAGTTATGATACCCAGAACATGTAACATTTAAAGGGAAAAACAAATTCACAGAGATGTTTTTGACCTCCACATATGTGCCTTGGCACACTCACACACACCCAAAGCCTGTAATACATATACATACACAATATTAATAAACAGAAATGTTTTTGAAGAAGTTAATTATAGATGGGTCTGGTGGGGTAGGCCTATATTCTCACCCACTTAAAAATCTGAGCTAGACGGATACTATTTGGAGATTCTGTGTTAAGGCTACAAAATGAAATCAAGTTTAGCCTGAGCGACTTAGTGAGATCCTGTATCAAAATAAAAAGTTCAAACAGAAACATGGAACTGACTCCGGGGTTGAACTTTTACATAGCATGATATAAGGGTCTTGATTTCAATCCCCTGTACTAAACAAAACAAAACAACAAAAACCAAAAAAAAAAAAGCAAAATACAAGTGCTTATTTAGTTATTCATCTGCTTATGTAGGAAAGAAATAATTCTTTATTTATTAATTTTCAAAGGTACATTGTTAGATTAAAGCCAGGCCCTATTTAAAATCACTTATTTTCACCAAGGCCAGCTGGACTGTGACTGAAAAAGCATGGGTTAAAACTGGACTCTCTGAACATGGCGAACAATGAGGGCTGATGAGAAGCCAAGGACAATGGCACGAGGTTTTGATCCTACGCAATGTGCTGGCTTTGTGGGAGCCTAGCCAGTGTGGATGTTCACCTTCCTAGATATGGACAGAGGGGGGAGGACCTAGGACTTACCACAGGGCAGGGAACCCTGACTGCTCTTTGGACTGGAGAGGGAGGGGGAGAGGAGTGGGAGGATGGGGAGAAGGATGGGAGGAAGGAGAAAAGGGTGGGAGGAGGGGGAGGGAAATGGGAGGCTGGGAGGAGGTGGAAACTTGTTTTTTTTTTCTTCCTTTTCACAATAATAAAAAAAATGAAAAAAAATAAAATAAAATCACTTATTTGCATTGCAGAATGCTTGATGAGAATGGCTGACAACCAAGTTTGTATTTTAATCTTTACCAGGAGTTAGATGTGCAACTTAAGTTGCTGTTTTCTCTCTATACATATCATCCACCTATAATTACAGCAAAAAGAAAGCCAGATTTCTGAGTTAACTAGGGAATCTGCAGAGACTACAATAAATAGCTAACAGGTAATCCCATGTGACCCTAACAAGAGAGTCCTCTTATTTACATTGCAGAGTTGAATAGTCATCATAATACCGATGACAATACAGATACAAACAACACACAATGACAGCAGCGAGCCTAGCATCAAGCCTGAAAGAATACGGCTTGTTAAATAAATCATATGTTCTTGTTTGCCTTCCTTCTCATTCAGGCAGGACCTATTATATTATAAGAACACGTGAAACACCTGCCCTTTCTGCAAATGTTTGTGACCAATGTGAAAACAAATGGAGACAAGAATCCTGACCGTTTCCACCAACATGACTGTGAAGGACCCAGAGTTTCTCTATACAAAGACTGATCCCAGTGGTAGAGAAGGAAGTTCACAGTGGTAAACAAGGGAAATCTTACATTTTGCATGCATTCTCTTACTTAATTTATTTAAAAAAAAAAAAAGCTATTTTTAGTTTATGTGTACTCACAGGGCCAGAAGAGGGCATCGTATTTCCTGGAATTGCAGTTAATAAACAGATGATTTTAAACTGTCATGTGAGTCCTAGTAACTGAACCAAAGTCCTCTGAAAGAGCAGCAAGTACTCTTAAAACACAGAGCTATCTTTCCAGCCCATAAGCTCTGTGTAAAAACTCAGCCCATTTTTTATCAGAATAAATATTGCGTATTTTTTAAATAATCTTCAAGATCATTATTATCCTCAATGATTCTGTTATCCTATCTCCCATTTTTTTTTGTAAACCAAATTCCCCTCCTCAAAAAACACTAGACGTTTGTTTAATTTTGAGGAAAATGGGCATTTAAAGGTTATGACCTGAAGCAGACCTTTATTTTCTAAACATAGCAAATAATTTCTATTTCCAAAGAATGAAAAAAACAGTTACGTGTAGCAGTGAAAAAAATTAAACCTTGTCTAAAATGGACCAACCCCATAGTCAACCTTGCTTTAAAAGTAGTAAAATAAAATATCTATCACAAACATTTTAAACCAGTCTTACTGTCTCATTTGAACCACTTAATAGAAAGGGTTTAAACCATAGCTAATATTCTATTAGCATATATTCCTAGTTCAACTATATTGGTGATTCCGGGCATGTTCTGGAAGCAGTGTCTGTGAAGATTTTAGATAAGAGACACTTAAAAACGACTGCCAATGATCAACAACAAAGCAGGCTATTTTAATTTTAGTTTAATTTATTCATGGTGCTATTTGTACTTTGAATGAAGTACTACAAATCATTTCCATAAACCTCTTTTATCTGTAGGTACTATGTCATTGAAGTAACTGGTTAAATTTTTGTTTTTCAGATTCATATTTTTATTTAATTTTGTTACTGAAAATAACAAAGGAAACTAAGGTACCACCTTGCCTTCAATCTATTCATGGTCTACTAATGTTGATGGATGAAATAGCTTAAATCATTTTTTAAGTTTAAATAGTTTTATTTTGAAATTAAAGTATTAACACATCATTTTACCTTCTTTTTCTTCCTTCCAACCCCTCTCACGCAATGTACTGACTTTATCTCAAATTCATAATCTTTTAAAACTTTGATGAACTCTACAAAATCTATTTTCTATTATTGTATACATGATGAAGCTTTAACCTCCAGAGGGTAGTTAATTTTGTCACAGTCACATAGCTAGGACACAACGGATTTGAAACTGGTAATAATTCTGATTTCAAGCTATTACCTGTTAGGTTGGAAGCCCAGGACCCAGTACCTGACATCTATCCCAGCTCCCAGGCCTGGTCTGGACTTCAAATCCCAGTAGGCCAGGTCCTGACCCCTCCCTGGGGGTGGGGTCAGGACCACTCCCCAGGGTACTTAAGTGATCCCCCAAAAGAAGAACATGTGGTCTCCCTTTCTTCCTCCTGGGGGTCATGTTCCTGTGGCTTCCTGGTTTCCCCTGGGGCCACCGAGAGCGCAGGTCTTCCATTAAACCTGGATATTTTTTAATTTGGCTTGTTTTGATTTGGCTTGATTGGGAATTTTTGCATCATCAGAGAGCTCGTTTAGGAAATATTCCTAATATTACCCATTGTCCCAAAGAATTCACAAGGTTCTGAGTGCTTGTGAAATGTGGAGTGTTGTAAAGCAGTGGGCAGGGCAGCAAACTAGTCCTAGGTCCCCAGGGCTTTGCTAGTGTTAAAAGAGAATGCATTGTATCCTCGGATCCCGGAGTCATGGAAAAATTAGTAGGGTGCTCACCCATAGTAGCACACAAACAAGTCTGATGCTGGGATTTTCAGTGTACCTGGGTGGTACTGAAAGAGGCTGTGTAGAGTGACATTGGAGTAGGGCATTGTGTAAACTGTATTAAACACAGCAGGGAAGTAGGAGAAAGGCAATGTAAACAAAGGGATGGGAGGATCACAAGACAGCTTCTTAAATGGGTAAAGACAAGCTGAGCAGGTAGAACTGAGAGTGATAGGAGACAGGCAGGGGATGTAGCTAAGAAAGGTGGAATACCTCATTAATGGAGCCAGAGAGTGGCTGTGGAAGTGGATCTTAGCATATCTCCATCATTGCTTTGTATTGAGAAATGAGCTTTGAGAACTATGAGAGCTTCCGGTTTATGGTGCAGTGACAAATGCACATGCCTGGGTAGGGGGGTGCCAAATGGTCCTTGGCTGGAACTACGATTTATTACAATTCAGTGGAACTGCTGTTAAACCCACAACAAAAATAACACATCAAGAGTTCAGAGGATGAAAAAGCTAACCCAACACAAAGAAACAAGAATGATCCCATCCTTATCTAGAAGTCATTGCTCTTCTCTCCACATTGATGTCATAAATCAGGACTGAGTCGAATTAGAAAAGAATAAGAACAAAACCAGCTCAGCAAATACCAGCTCAAGTCAAAAGCAGTTTATGAATAAAAAGAGCCACAAAATCATCAGGACTCCTCATTTGAGGCATCTTGGAGCACAATGCTAAAGGAGAGAAGAAGGGTTTTCCCCTGCAAGCTCAAGCTACCCTAATGAAGACTTCATTCTGAATGACATGTGGTGATTCCCGAGAAGACAAAGGTTCCTTTTCTGGTGGCAAAGAAGCTACAGCAATGGAAACTCAGTGTTCCAGGTAAATTCAATCTCATGTCTGTAAGGATTATGTCAGGTGTTGGTATGAAGTCCTGCTGGAAGTCTTAGGAAGCAGGGAAATTTCTCTCTGATCCACAGTGATTCTTACAAGACAATCTCCTTGCTGTAGGGAAACAATACAGTATAAAAAGGTAAAAATCAGTGTTCTTATGTATGTTTGTGTTTCTGTGTGTTGGTGTATATATGAGTATAAAGGTGTCTGTTGAGGTGAGAGGAAATAACTACCATAAAACTGGAGTTACAAGGGGCTGTGAGATGTCTCAGGGTGCTAGGAAGCAAACTCTGCACCTCTACAAGAGCATGAAGAGGTCTTAATCCCTGAGTGACCTCTTCACCCCAAGAGTTCCAATAGTTTCAATTAACATTATACAATAAGAGCAGGATAATAATAATAAAACACGAAGTGAAAGGGAAAAGGGAGATGTATGTTCGTTCATAAGACAAATACATTCCCTCTTTTCCATATCTAAAGGGGGAAATGTGGAAAGTTGTGCTAATGCCACTGGAACTCACTGGAAGCCTGTGAAATTGACATATGTTTTTTTTTTTTTTTCTGAAACCTGTGCCCCTTTCTCCTGAGGCAATCAATGAGACCTTCTTCTCAGCTCCCTTTACAGCAAAGTGACCCAGGTCAGCCCAGTGAACATATAGACAGGCATCTTCATAACCATTGTCACGCTTGGTCTGTGGCAATCTCTGGAAACTTTTCTGGAGAATTTCTCTTCTCACACAGTACAACATTGTTGAAAGGTCAGGAATCTATGGACTTAGAGGAGGAAAAACCTGTAAGAATGTACTCAATTCCCCCGAGGAATGCCAGGCAGTGAGGAACTAGGAAGAGAACACTGGACTATCCAAGATGAGCGATGTCACTGATGATTTATGATTACCATGACATCAAGTCCTATTTGTCTCAAGAACTTGTGGAACATGGCTTATTGGACATCTGACATGATAGTGATTTTGATTAAATAAGTTGTTTTATTCCTTCAACTTCATTAAAACACAATAATGACTTGAAAACATATATGTACATATAAGCTGGACATGTAGCTGGATGGCAGAACAATTGGCTAACAAGCACAAGAGGGCAAGCGAGATATCTCATTGGTTAAAGAGACTTGCTGCCAAATCGATAACCCCGGACCACATCGTGAAAAGACAGAACTGACTGCATAGGTGCCATTGCACAATCTCCTCTGACCCTAAACACAGATAAATTCTTTAAAAAAAATGCACTAGGTCATGTTTTTAATACAAGCACAAAGCACTGCCCTTACACATATATGATATGGAAATGAGAAACAGTGAAGGAAGAATTTAGATATTTAATGGAGGCAGATTTCTGAGGTCATCTGATAGAAAGATACTCAGGAATAAATAAATACAGGCAACAGGAGAAAGGGTGACTGAGAGGTGAGATTATCATTAACTGTGAAAATCCACAGTTGAATACTAATTAAAAGAGAAAAAGATTATCACAGACTATCCTGTAGAAGGAACCCCCTTGCATCTTTCTCTTGACTACCCACCTTTTTTTTTTCCTGCCACTGAAATGTTTATAGAGGGGAAACACACAAGTCCTATGCAACTATCTCTGTCCTCTAGAGTTAACAAGCTAAAATGACAGGATGGCAGCCTGAAAGATACATTTCTTTGAGAGGACAGTAAGGCTACTGGGACAAGTCCCTGAAACCAGGCAACAAAAGTCTTAAAAGGTAAATTTTACAAATCTGAGTGAATGAGAGAAGGGTCTCTCCTTATTGGGTGGAATAGATAAAAATAAAAACAAAAATAACCAATCTGACTAAAGTGATGGTGGTGAAGATATTTATTCTTTAGCTGTAAATCTATCAGAAAAAAAGATATTTGCTTAGAAATGAAAAGAAACATATCTCCTAAATACTTCTGTCTGAAAATTAGTACAGGTTAGTACAGATTTAGTACAGGGCTTCTAGAATCAGAGTTTAAGGAACAGGCTGGTGTTCTTAGGATAACAGGTGCAAGCGATTTATTTAAAATGAAAGGACATTGTCGTGAGTGGGAGGGAATCTTTACGATCTCTGGATTCTGGATAAATCTATATACCAAACTCCACTCTATATGCTTTAGACTGTGTTCTTTGTCATTCTCCGGAAAATTTTAATTGAATTGATATGCACAGAGGCAAAAGGAAAAAGTGTCCCATGGCTTAAGAAAGTACCAAAAACTCAAACCAGAAAGTACTATAAAATACAG
This sequence comes from Microtus oregoni, assembly GCF_018167655.1. NCBI lineage: Eukaryota > Metazoa > Chordata > Mammalia > Rodentia > Cricetidae > Microtus > Microtus oregoni. Next base: position 46,740,620 of record NW_024543061.1, on the reverse strand, counting down.
AAAGTACTTGAAAATAAAACAGATTAGTTCTAATCTCAGACTATGGTTCAAATCCTAACAGCATCACTAAGTCTCATGTAAAATGTTTTAGTTCATCTCTGCCAACATTTGCTCATTTGTACAATAGACCCAAGAATGGCTATGGAGGAGGACAAAGGGCTTAGAAAAATATCTCCCCCCAGCCTAAAAATCCAAGGAATTAGGGGAAGAAGGTAAAGTAACACGTGTGAAACAGATAAAATTTTCGATGACCGCATTTCAGAGAATCCTGGCTGCTCATTTTCCATGGATTTCCTTACCAGATCTCTAGGTAGACCACAACTTCCAGCCTCTTTCAAGCACGTAGCTTCCACACACATGGGTCTGAGTTACCCACTGTACCTAGGCAAAAGGGATCTGCACCACCTGCCGGTCTGGGCAATTAACACCCTGAGTCTGCTAAAAAAAATTCCATGGGAATAAGCAGTCTCACGACAGAATGCATGAAAGGTGGTCTCTGACTCACACCTTTCAGAATTGCTGCCAAAATCATCCATATTTGCACATGACACGAATTAGAAATGTATTTTACAGATGAAGCAATATGCTTTTTCTGACTCATTTATTAGAGACATTAAGCTAGACAATCTACTACAGTCACGTTCTTTGCTTATCTCCGCATGTTTCACCCCTATCATGATACTTGAAAAATGGATATTGTTCCACCTTTAAGGCTGAAGAAACTCAGGCTCACAGAAGGATGAAATTAATCTTTTCCACCCACATGAACTCAGTGACTCTCAGGAGCAGATATGGAACCAGGTGTGAATCTGCTTCAAGGTCAAAGACCTTTCCACCCTGCACCCAGCACTGCAGTGTGGACACTGGTCTTGCTTTTTCCCTTCTTCACTCCTGATCTCCAGTAGGTTCCTTCACTAAAACTATTCATTTTCACCTCTATGTTTGCATCCAGAATTAGGTTGACTCCTCCCAGGCACGGCTTCTTAGAGCTCATCCCATTCACTTGCCTCATGACAATAAAACAGCTAAGAGGAGACAAATTCCCAGCACTTTTGTGCCTGGCTACTATGCCACAGGTAATGAATGAAAGACTTGAATAAAGAAGGAATGGTAACAGAAATTCCCAAGCTGCAAGGAGTGAGGTCTCAGTAATACAAACAATTCAGCAGAATACAAAAATATTACAACTGACTGTGCCACATTGCTGCTTTCTTGCACTCTTTATTTTACCATACTACCTTAGCAAATGTCCTCAAATTACAAATGTATTTTAGAAATTTAGTGGTCAAATTTTCTTCTTGTAGAAAAATAAAAGAAACTGAAGGGACAAAAAGATAAAGAAAAAGGAAAAGACAACAGTTCAGGTGCTAAATATGGGAATCTTTGAAAAACTCAGAATACTGTTTTATGAATATATGAAGTCACATGAAATAGGTTCACCTCTAAGAGCAAGTTCACAACAAATTTTATTTTTTTCTGATAAAACAAAAGGTTACACCTAGTGCTTATTGCATCTGATTTGAATATAACAAAGAAAACTAAAACACATTGAAACCATTATCAGATAAAGTTAGAGAATCAGGAAGTTGGATAAATCATGATTATGATGGGGTGGTTTCAGATGACAGGCCTAATTAGGCTATTTTGATTTTTTAAAACCTACTTAGCAGATAACAGTTATCCTGCAGACCTTTTAAAATAATTTGCCATCAAAAGACTTAAGGCTTAGAGGAGAAAAGTACAAAGACATACTTCTGAACGTGAAGATGTTGGTAAAATAGATGCAAAACAAAAACAAACCCAGCCTCATCTGATAGGGTTGCTGTCTAAGCACACTTAGTTGTGCACGTATGCAGTGACTAAGGAAGGAGGGTCTTAACTGCCTCCCAACTGACTCGAAAGTTCTCATCCCAGGAAAACTATAGGTGGGTTTACAGGCTACAGATAACAGATCTGCCTTTGTTACAATCTCCATAGGCGGCTTTAATAACTAGTGGTTTCTCTTAGAGTTATAGCCACTAATTCAAAAGATCTTTCTGAGCTTGCAAGCAACCCGTTGAGTTCAATGTCAAACAGTGATGAGGAGGCTTATCCTTATGATGTCTTACACCAGGACAGTCCGGTAAAGTCAATCCAAGCCAGTATTTTCTTTTGGTTTATGTGAAGGAGATGGGGTGAGTAGAATTTTTATAAAGTAGCATAAGTGAACTAGGTCACCTTTGTGAACTAGGGTTTTGATCCTTAGCTATGTTTTCTACTGCCTACAACCATTTGGGAGATAACTAAACTGCCCTGAATTAAATCTAGATGAGGGTACCAAGAACTAATTTATGTTGAAGTCTGCATTTGCTCTTGATCATCCGAGGTGTGTCTGCCATGAATCTAGCCGGAAAACAAACCTGCTCCAGGGCCAGGCTGGAATGCTACTCTAGGGTCTCTCCCCCACCTCGCACCGAAGGACTACACCAACTGCTTGTGCTCTTACCGTGCTAAGGAACATGAACCATAAACCTCAAACTGCAAAAAACAGAAAAGCGCATTCCAAATTATTCTATGTAGGTGTCCAAACGAATCAGTTCTGTTGTGTTTGTTCCTTGAAACACTCAACTCCCATCATTGTAAATTACTGGAAATACCCACGCAATTAAAAAGAAAAAAGAAAAAAAAAAACCACCTTTCTTCTGATAAACAAGTCTCGCCCCCATGTTGATTCCTGTAGGAAACTAGAAAAAGTTCAGCGAGTGGGGCTCACAGGACCTGCCTTACAAACAGACCTGTAATGTTCCCCTAAGATCTAGTGCGCCTTCTTCCGCGCATGCCAAACGCCCAAGATTATCAGTCACACTTATTAGCCCGGTCACAACCTCCGAAAATCTTTTCCATCAGAACCTACAGCCACCGGTCCCCACAACTTACACCTTATCTTCCTAATGCACTAAGCAGCTCCCTCTCAGGAGCTGCACCGTGCTGCAAAAGACATTCGTGCATCAGGTTCTGCTTGGTTCAAAAGACTCAGGCGCCCTAACTCTCCTATGTTCATCTAACCCACACCTTTCAGTTTTAGTAAAATATATGAGTTAGAGAGAGGAAATGAATGATCAGGAATCAAGGAATATGTTTGCGAGCAAAAGGGTTGGCATCTGCGGGGCGCCTGGTGCCCATTTCGCTGCGACTTGGAGATGGTGCCTTCCGCAAAGAAATTGAACACACACACACACACACACACACACACACACACACCCTCCTCAGAAGTTGCTGAAAAATCCATGCTGCCTTTACACGCTCCCAAGACCAACACTGGGGAAATCTTATATCTTCCACAACAGCAGAGACCTGGTTCACCATGGAGCAACCACTGCTTTGCAGGGAGCCTGGCACTCTGTGGGCGCTCCAAAACTGAGCCTTTTAAAGGAGCTCTCTCTATCTTGTCCCAGTCTCCAAAGCCCCGGTGTCCAAGTCCCTTCAAATTCCAGTCCAAGTTCACCTGCTCATACTGTAGGTTGCACTGCGCGGGTATGGGAACACGGGCACCCACAGTAGAAAGAAACCCCAAGAAAGAATGCGTACCCGGAGCTAGGGCGCACAGAGAGGGTAATCGCGTGACCCAGCTAGAGGCGCTTATTTTAAGGTTTCTGGATGCATTTTCTGCTTTAGGTTCCTTGTTTCGTGGCCATCTAGTAGCGCAACAAACTTCTTTTCACACTAATAGAGGAGAAGAAGGGTTACCGCGAAGTGACTGCCACTTGTCAGGTGGAGTGCTCCCAGCTTCTCACCGACCCTGGCTAGTCCTGCAGGAGAGACAACCCTGGATATTCATTCATCTGTCGTTCCCCAGCCCTTAAGGACCACGCTCTTTTCTCCCAAGCCCTGAACCAGGGTGCTTGAGGTACAGTGCGCTCCCTAGCCGGGCTGGACTTACCGAGGCGAGCAGAGCAGCTCTTAGGAGAACCCCACGCGCGATGCCTCCAGCTTCCGAGGGTCCCGGCGGAGTGGCAAAAGCTCCCTACTTGCAACCAATCCTGATTATGAACCTAGTGCTCTGTGTCTACCTTGCGCCCCCTCCCTCCTCGCGCTCGTGGCAGCTCTCAAAACCCGGCACACCGGAGTTCAATCAGCAGCAGGTTTGGTTGCAGCCGCCAGGGGAAGACTAGCCGGGAGGGGGCGAGGCTAGGGGAGGGCGGGGGCCCGCGCTCAGCGGAGCTGGGCATGCTCAGTGCTCCACCAGAGGCTGCGCGCCCCTGGGCGCAGTTCCTGCACTGTCTTGCCCTGGGGAGGCGACCCCGAGTCCCTATGATGGACACTGTAAAGAGAGCATTGCCAGACAGGACTGGCTCTGTCTGGTTCCTGTAGAGGACACAAAGGGTGTGTTTGTGCAAGGGTACATGAAGGGGATGGCATCTTCCTTTGCCACCTGAGTATTGGGGAACAAGGAAGCCGGACCTGTGTCTGGCTTCCTGCACACTTGGAATCCGGAGGATCTTTAAGGTGGCCTGACCAAGGGCTAAGACGTCTGGGCTGAGAATTGCTGCGCATGGGTTTGGGGTGAGAGGTGGTAGGTGGTACTGAACTTGGGACGTGGAAGGAGGTGGCTTTGAAGGTGGTGTTACTTGTTTGTTCTTAAGCCAGGACGTTGGTCAAACAGTGTAAGGGATCTGGTGTCTTAAGGGTGCAAAGTACTTTCAAGTTGGAAGGAGCATGGGTGCGGAGTGGCGAAAATATTTGCGATAAAACAGGGACGCGGATCATTTGCGATGTGTGGAGTCATATAAAAAGCGTCGTTATTCCAAAGCAGATGCAGTGGATAATGACAGTGCTGTGGTCATTCCACGGGACTCTACTGTTTCCTTGCTGAAATGGCTCCCTTCACCCCAATTCCAAATCTCTAGGTAGCTATTGACACAGAGAAGGAAGTCTGAGGCCCCTTAGTCCCTGTGCAAAGGGAATCTGACATGCAGGAGGCAACATCCAGAATCTATTTCCAGCAACCCAAAGAGAGGTCGAATTTCTCTCTCTGGGGAAAAAAAAATAAAATAAAATCCCCAGGAGATTTTACAGACCTCAGCCTTCCTGTGCATGTCTCAGCAGTTCGGAGCTACATAAACAACTTCTGACCATTTACACAATCATGCAAACTTACACTGACATCTCCATTATGTGGGAAAGATGTTAACTGAAAAACTATTTTTAAACTGCTGTGGTAAGCAAACACTCCACTCCTTCTAACACATGAGGCAGCCTCCTTAGTTGATACAAGAGATTTTGTTTTATATTTAGTCTCCTGTTGAGGGTTATTAAAGGCTTTGATTTTTAACGTAATCAGTTCTTGAAAAATGAGCAAATCTTAACGAGGGGATTGCATGTATTTCTCAATTGCTGAGGTTAATGCTGGGAGAAAGAGCCCCTGTCCTCACTTTCTAAGAACTGAAAATTAGAGACAGGTTTAAGGCCCTCCCCTTCTCTCATGTAAATGAAATTTTAAGGAAAGGGGATGTTGGTGATGTGATTTCCCTGGTAAATTAATAAAGCTGAATATTTTCTAGTCACCTTGAGTGTGCCACAATCCATGATTCTGATAACTTTTGCTGCATTGCTTTTTTAAAATAATGTCTCTTTTGTATTTTTATAATTAACTTTACACATACAAAATAATAGATTTAATTATTACATTTTCATACATTAGTATTAAATAACTTGTCTTGTGTTTGTCCTCTCACTACACTACCCATGCCTATTTCCTTCTTACACCCAAATAGTCTACATTCTATTTTTAAGCAATAGTCACAGGTACATATATATGAATCCACATATATACACATATATAATTTTATATATGAGTTTTAGTAAAAGTTGATAATAGAAACTGTCTGTCTTAGGAAAAAAAACATGCTTTTGTGTACACACACACACTCAGTTCATTCACAGGAAGCATGGCATTTTAAACTCTTACATACAATTAACAAAAAAAAAGGAGAGAGAGACTGCCAAGCCGCTCTCCCAAAGGCATTAAAATTGAATCAATTTTCAAACTTTTATGAACAGTATGAGCAAATTCCCTTAACTATGATTCTGATTTTCAAATCTAAATAGGTTATTTGGTCTCTTACCTTTAATTCTTTTTTGTAACTACTGAATGTGAGATACAAGGAAAGTCAGTATAGCCATTACTGAGAGTCTGCTACAGAAATGACCAACTGTCTAGAAAGGAAAACTGTATATCTGGTGAGACAGATCTGGGTCGGACTGCTGGGATGTCGGTTAACTGTTATGCTGAGGCTGAGGAAGGGAATATTTCTTTCCATCAACCTGCATCTTGTTTAAAATAAAAGCAATAATCCAGTCCCGTTTTTCCATCCTGCAGGGAAGAAGCAAGCCTGGACTGCTATCACTGCCAAGAAAAGGAAGCTTCTCACTGTCTTTCTCCTGATTGGGGAGAGTTCCTAAGAGAATCAGCCACTGCCAGGAGATGGAAGTGGCTTATGTTGAAGACAACATCCTCACACGTGTGTCCCTGCATCTCCTGGACCCCCAGCTAAGTGTCAGTTCCTTGCTCAGGGAACCTGTGATTGGGATACTCTAGGGGGAAATGTTCCAAACGAATCAATTAACACCACCAGCAGAGTTCAATAGCATTGCACTGAGACCCAGCTCTGTATCAGTGCATGAATGAATTATGGGGCTCGCCTCCTTTGTAAATAGTCATCGTTATAACAAGCTGGGAAAACCCCCTTACTCGTTTAGCCTGAATAACATCTCATCAGCGAGTTGCAATAACCCTCCCGGACCCTCCGAAATATCTGCACATATATGTGAAGTGTAAGCTTTAGATATTCTAATATGGGAATATCTATTTGGACACAAGGTCACCTCTTACACTCATTAAACCATTCTGAATGAGGTCTGATAACTCTTAAGGGAAATCAGCACTAGAAATGCTTTCGACTTTTTGGAGACAAGGATGGAATATATCAGCAGGTTTTGCTCAGCATGAGATAGCTCTGAAAACTCCAGAAAGGACATATCTCAGTTCCACCCCACACCCGCGCAGTCTTTCTTCACACGTCTCCGACTTGTAGTGGGTGTGAACTTAATGTAAGAGGAGGAAAGAAATGAAAAAAAAAATGAGAATTTTACAGAAAAAGAATATGTTTCTTCTGACCACATCTGATCTGAGTCAATTTTATGCTGATTTCTCAAACCCAAGGGAAGTTTTTTTTTTTTTAAGACCATAAATGGCACATAAATTAAGTGATCTAGAGCTGAAGAGATAACTCAGTGGGTAAGAGTGCTTGCTGAAAAACAAACAAACAAACAAACAAAAAACCTTAGGGAAAAGTCCTAGCTGTGACAGCCGCGATCATGTGTCTGTAATGCTACTTTTTGCAGGCACTGGGGTGGAGACAGTCAGATATCTGGAGCTTGATGGCTGGCTACCCTAACTAGCTGTGGGCTAAGTGAGATACTCTGGATCAAAATATAAGATGAAGAATGGTAGGGGAAGCCTCTTGAAGGATCCCTCTGGCCTCTACATGTACACTCACAGGCACATGAACCTGTCAAAACACATGCTTACACACACACACACACACACACACACACACACATGACATTGGAAAAATTGGTTTGTGGAACTGTGGGGGGGCATTTCAGATAAAAAAATAACTGGGTTTTATAATTAAGTTGCTTTTCTAATGCATTTGGTGCCTTAATCGATCTTCATGCACGGAGCAACACTTATGCCCCTCCCTGATTTTGGAAAATAACCTTGTTTGTTTATCCCACATGAATAAAAGAGTATTTTCATAAGTAATTATGTCAAGAAGGCTTTATTTCAATTCTTAAAATACAGGGAGGAAAACTCAGAAATAGACATTAGAATAACCTTCTGCAACTCCCTCCTCTTTGACTGTTGTAGGTGACTCTTGAGTTTCAACCTGAGGACATGGGAATAATAATGGCCTCATGGTGGGATAATGGTAATTAGCACACCAAAGTTCAGTTAATCGCCATGAAGGTTATGACACAGACTGACAGACAGAGTCAAAGTAAACTTCAAGCCTTCTACCTCCAGCCAAGACTTTTTAAAAAAGGACTGTGGGACTCCAACTGAATTTAGGCATAAGGTACAATTGAAATCACTCACCCATTCAACCTCCATTCATTTTCCAGATTTCTAATTTCTTTATACAAAATTCAAATGCAGTAGGTCTAGCAGTCTATACTTTTATAAAGTATGCATAGTTGATTTTTGTTGTTCTTGGTGATTATATTTCATAAAGAGTCTGTAAATAATGTATTATTCCCAGTAAAAGTATAGAGGCAGATTTCAGAGATGCTCTGTTAACAGGATCTTCATTAACTGATTAACTCATAATCTAATTGTCTGGGAGCTTCTGGTACATGCTTTGTTCAGTATTTGGTATTGTTTCCTGAATACTGAGCGCAGGTTCGCAGCACAGTAGCCTTTGCCTAACAAAGCTTATTATCCAAAGCCTGTATTTTCTGTGTAAAGCATATTAGCCTTTATAGGAACACCAGAAAACACAATATGGTAAGGTCATTTTGAACAGCAGAATTGCCAATGAACACTCTAAACTAGCTGGTGTTACTGCAAAATTGAGATTTCCAAGCACTATGGGCTGAAAGGAGATGACAGGGTATCACCTTGCTTGACCAGGGCCAGAAGCCTCTGCCTTGGGAGGTGCAGAGTCTGCTCTCTCTGAATCATAAGCACCTAGTGTACCTACAGCTATCATCCTGACTGCATTAAGTATTAACCTCTAGGTTACAAATAGCTTTGAACTAGTGAGCAAATTTGCAATTATGGAGTCTACAAGTAATGAGAATTAACTATAGAAATTTGTTTTTCCTGTAAAGGGTGAGGCTCACCAACTCTCATGATTGTGGTTCAACTAACATTCAACTAAATTTACAATCATTTAAAAATATATTATTATTGGAAAAATACTTTATATATTTTGCAGTATGTCTTTAGCCAGCTTTCTCAATTAAATTAGGTAATACAATTGCATAAGATTTTTCTTTTTGTCACATACCATAATTGCTTTTTATTTATTTGAAAATGATTATTTCGTGATATTGTCATTAACTATAATCATCCATTCTGTTGTACACAAAGTAGAGGTTTTTCAAGAACTAATGCAAAGTTAAAAAGCAAAAAGAAGAGTAATGAAATGAAGAGTGTGCTTGTAGGAGTTAAAATTCTCCTCTGCCCCACAAATAGAATTATTTCAGATGAGAAACAAAGATGTTTTATTTTATTAATAAGACTCCAAAAGTAAATGTTTTGTCTTGTTGTTTTTTGAAAATATTGTTTAAATTTCAAAGTCTGGGATCTCAGCCCATGTTAAAAGACTCATGAGATGGCCCATCAATATAATCTGCCTTATGATAGTCATGTCCTTATTTAATTCCTTTGTTCTTAAAGGTTGGCTAGACCTATTGATTTACTATTATTGATTTCCAGAAATGATGGATGCCACTTCCTATATTAGGTTACACAGAGACTGTGGTTTTTCATTTGATGCTCTTGGATTCTCTCATTCCACTATGTCATTCCACTGTCCAGTGAAAATACTCATGAAGCTCATGGAAAAGCTCGTGACACACATTCAAGAAACAAGAACTCTTTTGATCATATGGGTGAGCTGAGGGAATTTTCTGAGGCTGCCTAACCAAGTGTTAGATCAGAGAACCTGTCACCTAGTTTTCCCGTCCCAGTAACGTCTTGTGATGGATGACACACTGGCCAGTAACTTGCTTTCACCTTCATGAAAGCCTCAGTTGGAAACTCCACAGGGAGCAGGGTAAAACTTAAGTAGTTCCAAGATCAACACCAACACTGAGTAATTAAAATTTGTTGTTTTAAGTTCAAGAGTCTGAGTTAGCTTGCTACACAGCAATGGATATCTGTATGTCACAACATATACTGATCTCAGTAATCCAGGATGGACATAGACTTATGCATTTCATAAACAATTTTGATACACATGGGTGTCAGGCTTCTCTTTTTTAAGTTCTGATGAGAATGAGAGATGAGAAAATTATGAAACAATCAGAGAAAATATCAAATCACTTATTTTCCAATTTTATCATAAACAAAAGACACTTTAATCACAGAGTACAATATAATATATTTAGAATTATTTTCATCGGATACCTACTGTTTTGATGTCTCTTTTATATCTGATGTATCTAAATTTTTCTATCACTGGTTTTCTGTCATGTTTTTAAAGTTGCTTCCTATATTTGTAGAATATACTACAAATTACTCAGTTATTCTCTATTGTTTGAACATTTAAACTGTTTACATTCTGTCATTATCAACAAGTCTTTAACAAATATACTAAATTATATTTTACATGTGCCCTGAATTATTTCATTGGAAAAAATTCCTAGAGTATGAATTCATCAGTCAAAAATATTTTGCCATTTTACTCCTTATTTTAAATTCTGAGATGGACGTTATCCTACTGTTTTGACCAGTCTTAAACTTACTACTTCAATTAGGCTGGCCTGAAACTTTTGGTGATCTTCTTGACGCTGCCTCCCCAGTGCTGTATTACAGGGAGCAGATTTGTATCAGCCCTGAAGTCCCTTTGAAACAAACAAACATTTGTGTGTATGTGTGTGTGTATGTGTATAGGTCCATGGGCTGCAATGTATGTACGGAAGTCAGAGGATAATTTGTGGGTGTAGATTGCCTCCTTCTGCCATGTGGGTCCCAGGTATTAAACTCAGATCATTAGGCTCTGCCTTTACTCAAAGAACAATCATAATGGCCCCTACTCCATCTTAGTAATTAAATTCTTCACTATAAATATCTGTGATCTTTAAAAATAAATATAGGTGAAGGCTTAAAGTCTCATTCCTAGTACTATATAGATGTCCCAAACCTAAATTCAGTTCATATAACAGCATAGCAGATGTAAAAAAAAATAGTGAAACTATAAGTTCAATAAATTACTAGCTGTATAATTATGGATTCTTGACAACACTTTGAGTGACATGTGTACTAGAACAACACTGTTAGGGCAGGCAGGATAAAGTTAAAGTTTAGTGGGAGTCAGGTGACAAAATCTGTCCAAAGCTGCTCAACACAGAACTGCTTGAAATCATAAACACAAAGAACCATTCCTAAGAATGAAGCTCATGTGTTATATTGATTTGAATGAGTAATGTCCCCCATATACTCATGTATTTGAACAATAGGTTGCCAGGTGGTAGAACTGTGGATGAAGGTTTAGGAGGTTCAACCATGCAGAAGGAGTATGTCACTTAGGAGCTGGTTTTGAGATTAAACACTCCCCTGCCACCCCACAATTTCCAGTTTGCTTTCTCTGCTTTGGTTTGTGTTTGAAGATGGCTGCTTAGCATCCTGATCCTGCAGCCAGGCCAGTCTCTTACTTCAATGTTTGCTCAACATGATGAGCTCCCATCCCTCTGGAACAATAGGCTAAAATAAACTCTTTCTTCTTAAGTTGCTTTTGGCCACAGAGTTTTGTCAAAGCAACAGAAAAGTGACTTGTGCATGGACTCACCAGGATTTCTTAATGTGTTGTGTGTACCATTTCTAGACAAACGCTTTTTTCTTTCTTTCTTTCTTTCTTTCTTTTTTTCTTTCTTCTTTCTTTCGAGCCTGTTTTGTAACTCGCTCTGTAGACCAGGCTGGACTCGAACTCACAGAGATCTGCCTGCCTCTGCCTCCCAAGTGCTAAGATTAAAGGCATGCAGCACCATTGCCTTTCCAGTCAATCCATTCAATGCAGCATCATTATATCAACAGTATATCTCAACAATGAGAAAGATCATCAATACATCAATAGTTTCAGCGATGCCTATTAGTAAAAATTGTGTCATTTAGTAAATAAAACTAATTGAATCTCAAGCAGGCTTCTAATAACAAGCACAGAGAGGCTGACCACCTATCTCTAAAGTGTGTTCCCAATAAAGGAACTGGAAACATGACAGAATAAAGAACATCGGTAGAGATAAGGACCAGAGTCTCAGACACATATCACATAGGACCATCAGTCTTTTGTGTAAGATTACACTATCAAGTGAAGTGTAATGTGGTAAAGTCGCACATTCTTTTTTATATGATACCTATTAATTTGGTCAAAATTTACATAAATTCACTTTCTCATTCCAATATATTTTTTCTGGTCACATTTAGTCTTGCTAGGTATTAAGCTGTGAGTTATGTTATTTCTAATTGTGGATGGAATGTATTTTTTATTTCTTTTTATTACTTCCAAGGTTAAAATTGTATATGATTAGTATATATTTTATGAATTTCCAATTTTACTTTATTTACTCTGGCATGTATCATGACCCTAGAATTATCTTAACAATTTTTTGGATACTTAAGATGACAATTTTTATTGTAAATTTTACTTTCTATTTGACTTTTAAATCTGGAAATATAGATGGATTTTACATCCTTCTGTTATCACATTTATGACAATTTATATTTAATGTTGTATTTAAAAATATGCTTTATGTTTGTATGGACCCAGTATATACTCCCATCATAAAAAGAACAGACACAAAAGTAAGCAAATATTATTTAGATAATACCTTTTAAAGAGTGTTGAAGTGGTTTTTAAAGCATACATCCAATAAGAGATTATTTATGTAGGAATTAAAAAAATCGGCAACTATGCAAAAATAGTGAGTCTAGGGCATTTGAAACATGATCTTTTCTTCAGTTAAGAATGGGTAGAAAGCTACACTCCATGTAGGTGCCCCTAATGATACAGGAGTGTCTTGCCCACCTCATCTCTTGCTGGAGGAATGGATATGGTATCATTGAGATGGGCAAGATTTGAGCATTTCTTATTCCCCACATAACTATATGATGTAAAGAAGAAGTTCCATGCAACTTCATATCAGGCTCACTGAAACTCCAATTGTTCTCCATAGTATAATTGTCATGATGAGATCTCATGTCAACCAAAGACATTACAGGTTACTCCACCTTTGAAAAAACCTCTGAAATGGAAGGTGTCACTCAGAAAGACAACACTTTCTAAAGTCATAGATTTGAGAGTAGATGGGAATGAGGGTCTATAATTTTGCACACCTGTGTGTGAGCATCTTACACCCTCCATTCATGTCTCCAAGTGACACATAAGCTGAGGAATCATAGGAGGCCTAGGTTGCATGTGCACGCATGCATGCAAACACACACACATACATACACACACATGGCTGTTAATAAATATACAGAATTGAACAAATAGATGAGTTAGGGATTTATTTGTATTGTCTTCCATTTAGAGAACAATTTATCCTAAAAGTTATTAGAAAGGAGATCTAGACATCATTTGGAAATCATTCTATGTTCATAATAGGGTTTGATTGTGAATAGTTTTCAACTTACAATGGCATATTATCTTTTTTTCCTGGTGTTTTGGTGGTATGAAAGTCATATCCAATGTCTTAGTTAGGGTTTCTATTGCTGGGAAGAGACACTATGGCCATGGCAAATCTTACAAAGGAAAGTATTTGATTGGGCCTGGCTTATAGTTTCAGAGGTTTTGTCCATTGTCATCATGGCAAGAAACATGGCGGCATGCAGACAGATTTGGTGCTAGAGAAGGAGTTAAGCGTTCTACATATTAATCCACAGGCAGCAGCTGGAGACTGAGACACTCTGGAAATACTTGAGCTTATAGGACCTCGAAGCCTGACTCCACAGTGACACATTTTCTCCAACAAGGTCACATCTATTTCAACAAGGCTACAACTCCTAAAGTGCCTTCTCCTATGAACCAAGCATTCAAACACATAACTCATTTGGGGTCATTGCTATTCAACCTACCACACCAACTAGCAGGAACTGTACTTTGAAAGTTGATTTTTGCTTTTTCACAGTCTGGCAACATACATTATATTTCTCTCAGGATACAACTGTCAGTGACAAAGAACAGCTACCTATCAGTCACACAGTAAAATAGTTAAGTAACCAGTACTCTTGGTGTGCTGTGCTGATGTTTGATAGAATATGCGTATTAAATGTAATTTTAGTTAATGATAATCTCAATTTATAATGGCTTTATCAAAAAGTATCTCCATTATAAGTTACAGGCATACATACTTCAAAACTGATTTCTTTCTACTTAGGTCATATAAGGAGGCTGGTAGCTGTCTGTTCTAATATTATCTTGTCTAGCTAAGAGGATTTATTAATTAGCTACCTTCTTAAATCTTTCAGATATCCTTACTGCATCTTAGAATCACACTTGTAATTTTATCCTTACTCTAAGAACAATTCTTACTTGAGAATGCTTTGCAGGTGAAAAAATAGATTTTTTTGTATAAGCCCAGACATTATAATTTTCTATACTCTAACTGAAAAGTATTCCTGCCTTAATTTTACTAGCTCATATTAATTATATAGATTCATTGTGACATTTCTGCGCATGCATACATTGCATTTTGGTCATATAAAACCCCCACGTTCTTGCCTATTCTAGCTCCTTCATCTGTTTCAATAGTGTCCTCTTTCTCACTTTTTGAATGATTCAGTATTGTACTGCAAATTTTTATAAGTAGATCCACAAGTTATCAGCTGCAGTCTCACTTTGCTTCTGGTGCAGGGAATGGAACCCAGGGCCTTGCGCACACTGCACAAGAACTCTTTCGTTGTGCTTAGTCCTTGGCCATTGATAAATACACTCTATTTTCTAGGTTACTCCAGGTCATACAGTCTGACTGAATAAAACCCTATATGTGTCCTCCTTGCTTTCCTAAGTTTCCTCCAGTATTTTTCATTCTTTGTTATTAAATCCCAAGGCCACCAGCATTTTCTTGGGTTTCATTACTGTCATAAATTAAGCAATCAGTGAGTGCCAGGATTTTTCTTTGTGTCTACCAACTAACTCACAGATAACAACACAGAGTCTAATCATTAGTTTTGAATGTTCTGCCTGCCTTAAGAATATTACTGGCTATAGCTGGGCTGGGCAGTGGCACTGCTTTTAATCCCAGCACTTAGGAGGCAGAGGCAGAGGCAGGCAAATCTCTGTGAGTTTGAGGCCAGTCTGGTCTACAAGAGCTAGTTCTAGGACAGGCACCCAAAATATAAGAGAAACCCTGTCTCAAAAAAAAAAAAAAAAAAAAAACTGGACTGGGACTGATGGAGCATGTGATCAAACCGTACTCTCTGAACCTGGCTGACGTGGAGGGCTGACTGAGAAGCCAAGGACAATGGCACTGGATTTTGATTCTACTCCATGTACTGGCTTTGTGGGAACATAGTCTGTTGGGATCCTCACCTTCCTAGACCTGGATGGAGAGGGGAGGACACGGGAGGACATTGGACTTCCCACAGGGCAGGGAACCCTGACTGCTCTTTGGGCTGGAGAGGGAGGGGGGGATGGAGAGGGAAATGAGAGGAGGGAAGGAGGTGAAAATTTGTAGTAATAATAATAATAATAATAATAATAAATTAAAAACAAAAAGAAAAACAGAAAGAAAGAAAGAAAGAAAGAAAGAAAGAAAGAAAGAAAGAAAGATTGATTACTGGCTAACTTTTTGCTTAGGTAATATTACTGGCTAACTTTTTAACTTAAATTAACCTGTTTAACCCATTTTCTCTATCTACCTTTTTATTACCTTTCTTACTTCTGTATGTCTTACTTTCACTGCTTCTCTGTCTGTCTGTCTGTCTAGCATCTGCCTGGTTTTATTCTCTGGGCATATTTCTCATTCTCACTTCCTTCTTCCCTGGTTCTTTCTTTTATCTCTCTAAGCCTAAAGTTTATATATATATATATATATATATATATATATATATATATATATATCTTAAGGGTAGGGGTTTTCTTTTTTATTTTATTTTTCCATTCAAAAATTTACACTTCCTCCCCTCCTCCCATTTTCCTCCTCCTCCCCCACTCACCCTCCTCCCTCCCCCTCCCTCCTTAAGAGAGGGCAGGGAACCCTGCCCCATAGGAGGTCCAAGGCACTACCCCCTACATCCAGGCCTAAGAAGCTTTGCATCCAAATAGACTAGGGTCCCAAAAAGCTAGTACATGCAGTAGAAACAAGTCCCAGTGCCTTTATCAATGGCTTCTCAGTCAGCCCCCATTTTCAGCCACATTCAGAGAGTCCGGTTTGATTGCATGCTCATTCACTCCCTGTCCAGTTGGATTTGGTGAGCTCCCATTAGAATAGGCACACTGTCTCAGTGGGTGGACCAACCCCTTGCAGTCCTTGCTCATCTTCTCCCTCCTTCTGCTCTTCAACTGGACCTTGGGGGCTCAGTTCATTGCTCTGATGAGGGTCTCTGTCTCTATCTCCATCCGAAGCTGGACGAAGATTCTATGGTGATATTCGAGATAATCATCAGTGTGATAGTGGAGCAAGACCAGTTCAGGCACCCTCTACTCTGCTGCCCAAGGACCTAGCTGGGGAATATTTATTCACTGTGCTTGCCAGCCCATCTTTTCTAGCTATTGGTTCTTCAGCTTTTTATTAGACCAATTAGATGTCTTAGGCAGACAAGGTAAAACAAATTCAACATATCTTTATATAATTAAACATATATCTTATAGTTAAACAAACAATAAATAAAAGGAACACACCTTCGCACAATTAAAGTAATATTTTGCAGCATAAACACATCTTTTTCTAAATAAAGTATTACTTCTCAAAATTAGTATAAATCTCAAAGCCAACAGCATTTTCTTTTGCTTTATTACTGTGACAACTTAAAAATAGTATTGCCACAGTCCATGTCCAAAACATCTTCCAAAGCACCCAGCTCAAAGCTGAGTCCCTAACTTGGGCCTATTAGATTCTGGACCAAAAGTTAAAGAATTAATATCTTTCGGTCATTGGAGTTGGCTTACAGTTTATGGCAGTTCTTCTTTAAGTCGGGATTACAAGTGTGAGTGACTATTCTCCCTTATTTGGGGTGGTTAATTATCCCACCAAATATCAGCCATTTGAAATTCATGAAAAGAAAAAATATGTTTTGTGGGGTTTTACGTGTAAGAAATATAATCGCAATTATTGTAATTGTTAGAGAAGACCTTCAATTTAAAGACTACGAAAAGTCAATCTTAGCAATTAACAGGAAACCAGAAAGCTCTTCTGCTTTAAAAAAAAATGCAAAGAATTTCTAATTGAGATTTAAAGAAGCCATCTACCTAGAAATCTTACAGAAAGAACATAGTACTTATTTAGCTCCTTAACTTCATTAACTAGCCCTGAAAGGGAAGAGGTGATAAAAAAGTAATGTCTTCTTTCCAATTATTAAAGAGACATGTATTTTCAAAAAGATATTTAAATGTCTTATTAAAACTTGTTCAGAATGTGTTACATAAACAGAAAGAAAGTTTTGAATTTGAAGAGAGAAGCCTAGTAGTTTCAAATTTTAAAATATTAGCGGTCTGAATATTCTCAAAGATATTCAACACATCTTTGTCCCTGGACAAAAGGAAATGCCCCATTTCAGCTCTTTGCTTCCTTTGCTGCTCACAAGTAGTATGCTCAGCTCAAGGGACATGGAATTCATCATCACTGCCAAGTGATTTAATTTAGAGTCTGCATATTTCTCCCCTCCATCCCCTCAGCTGCCAAACCAAGTCTTATTTCTGACACACTTTCTTATTGTTCCTTTTGCCATTTTTTATTTAATTTTTTTATAGAGAAAAGGAAAACAACAAGTTTCTGCCTCCTCCCAGCCTCCCATTTCCCTCCCCCTCTTCCCACCTTTCTCCCCATCCCCCTACTCCTCTCTCCCTCCCTCTCCAGTTCAACAACCTAGATGCCCTTCAATGGAAGAATGGATGAAGAAAGTGTGGAATATATACACATTAGAGTACTACGCTGCGGTAAAAAACAATGACTTCTCGAATTTTGCATGCAAATGGATGGAAATAGAAAACACTATACTGGGTGAGGTAACCCAGACCCAAAGAGATGAACATGGGATGTACTCGCTCATAATTGGTTTCTAGCCATAAATAAAGGTCACGGAGTCTACAATTGGTGAACCTAAAGAAGGTAAGTAAGAAGGTGAACCCAAGGAAAAACATATAGTTATCCTCTTGCCTATGGGAAGTAGACAAAATTGCCGGGGAGAAAATTGGGATCTTGGGGGTGGGGTAGGATGGGGGTAAGGGGAAATGGGGAGAGAAAAGGGAGAAGGGGAGGATGGGGGGAACTTGGGGAAAAAGGGTGATTGCCATTTTTTAAAAACTACCTTTCTTCTTCCATCATTACCTTTGCCTGGGTCTTGGGGAAGGAAGGATATAGTGCTGAGTGTCCACTCAAGAGCAAAACGTCCCTTCTCTTCTCCCACCCACCTTCTTCCTCTTATCTCACCAGTCCTTTCCTTTTGCTCCTCTCTTTACCTTCTTTCTCCTCCTCCCCTTCTCCCACTTTCTTTCTCTACTCCTCAGGTCCTCACACAACTCTCTCCCTGAGCACTGTCTCCTTTTGAACTGGAGTATAACTTATTGACATTATATGTGTTCACATATTTGATTAACTTAAACACCCCAAGTTGTTATTTCTTTTCTGATTTGACACATTTCTGTAGGTTCTTTTATTTTTTCTGTTATATTTTAGATTTCATATCAAATTTAATGTTGGATTCTGCAATTTCTTTCTTTGGTGATGTATTTCATTTCAACATATTTCTCTAAACTCACAATCTATTTTTATTTGATTAAATAAAAAATAAAGTCATAGAGATTGTTTTTGATGTCTGAC
This sequence comes from Microtus oregoni, assembly GCF_018167655.1. Taxonomy (NCBI): domain Eukaryota; kingdom Metazoa; phylum Chordata; class Mammalia; order Rodentia; family Cricetidae; genus Microtus; species Microtus oregoni. The sequence goes on along the minus strand of NW_024543061.1, from coordinate 46,721,873 downwards.
ATTTAGTAATAGTTCTTTCTTTCTAAAAACATATTAGATGATTTTACTTCAACCTCGAAAAAGTAGCAAAGCAAAGGGAAGAAAAGAAAAAGTCTTCTTCAGTGTGTATTCTTAGGACAAATTCTATTAAATTTTGTTTTGTTTCACAGGGAGTTTCTTTAAATGCTACTATTACTGCAGATTTTCACCCTTGGACTTGACATTCAGGGTAGAATTGTCATGTACCCCCACAGTCTAAGAGCTGTGGTTTCTGATTTTGTTTGTTTGTTTGTTTTCTTCCTTATTATGCAGATGTTTATAATTCTACCTGGACTCCTGAAAGCAGTATTTTTTTTTCCCTGAAAGCAGTATTTCTTAATGATTCTTGACTTCTTGATTCTTATTTCTGTTTTTCCTGTTGGCTGCTTTTGAATATTTGGATTTCATTCTCATTTTCAGCCATTTTTATGAATGTAACTCTATGTGATATTTGCAGTTATCCTGCTTTGTATTTTCTGAGACTCTGTAAGTTTAAAGCTTATATGCTTAATGCTTTTTGAGACTTTTAAGTTGAGGGATAATAACTTTCTTCCATTTGGAAAAAACTATAGCCAAATAATTCTTTTCAGATATTTCTTCTGCTTCATTATCTGCCTCTCTTCTGGGGAATTTCTACATTGTATTAACTTTTATGATCCTTTCCCACAGTTCAGAGTATGAAACTGTTAGGAATATTCATAGGGCACGAAATCATTTTGTTTGGTTGTTTTAATATTCTGTTATTATTGTTGTTGTTTGTTTGTTTCAAGACAGGGTTTCTCTGTGTAGCAACCCTAGCTATCCTGGACCTAGCTCTTGTACACCATGCTGGCCTTGAACTCAAAGAGATCTTCTGCCTGCCTGTGTCCCAAAAGCTGGGACTAAAGGTTTGCTCCAACCCCTCCAAACCCAGGGCAGGAAGTTTTGTAGACTTAGTTTTCTTTTAGCTTATTGGAGTAAATACTGAAAAATGTGATTAATGGATCTAAATATAAGAATATGTTATATTCTTAATGAAACATTAAACTCTTTTCAACATGACTGTGCCATTTGCATTTCAACCAGATAAAATTATTGAAGTGTTTCCTCTTATTATTTCTACTTGTCTTTATTTTCATAACTACCTTTTACAGAGTAAAATCTGTTCATTTTAATGAGTTCTAATAAAAGATATTTCTTTCATTAACTTTTAATGTTTTATCAAAAAACATGTATTGAAAAAATCAGCATTGACTAGATTTCTGTGTTATTTTTAGGAATTTTCAACTTAAGTTATTGTCCCGATTCTATGGTACGTTCTCAATGAACTTTCAGGTAAGTTATGAGGTCAGTGTTGAAAAGACCAAAATCAACACAGGACATAACAAGACCATGTTCTCAGTGCAAAGGAGAGGTTTTTTTTTTTTTTTTTTTTTTTTTTTTACCGCAGAGGGACAAAAAGCAGGGAATAAGAGACAAGAAAGAACACATAATATGAAGAAGGGAAAAGAAACAAGAGAGAGTGTTAAAGGTACATTTTCTTTCTCCAGAAGAACACAGACGTGTCTCTGGTTAGAAAAGAGACAGATGTGGCAAATGGCAGTTTTTAAGGGGAAAGGTGAGGATAAACTGGTTTGTTCTGATAGAGCATGTTAGTTAGGCTAATCAAAGCTTTGATTCCTGGACTTCAATGCTTTGATATCTTCTTTAGTGGTCAGCATCAAGAGAAGTGGCCAAATAAGGGAACAAAGCTTGAGGGCTAGCTTTAAGAATGTAATCTAATGGATTTAGGAATCAGAGGGAATTGGGAAAGGGCAAAGCTTGACAGAGCCAGGTTGACGAGACTTGGGCCTATTAGAACCCTTAGAATATCAATATTAATTCTTGGCAAATGGATATCAGGGTTTTCTTTTTTAAACATCAATTGAAATGGTAGAGGATATGTTCTTCAGCCATAATTGAAGTCATTCCCACTGCTATATGTCTTTCAGTTCATTTTGTTTTTATGTCAATGCCTAATGTTCTATCGAACACTTAGGATGAATTTACCTGTCCAAAACTGAACATTTTAGTTCTAGAATTTCTTCCATCATTGGCTACAGGGTGTGACTTCACTGATTCACAGTATTTATTTTGAAGTCTATGCACTCCAATTTAAGGATTTTGTTCCGTGTATCTCTCTCCACTGTATAAAGGCTAAGAGACCAGCTCTCAGCCTCTGCCTAGAGTTCTAAAAGAGAAATGTTTCTCACGAACAGGGAGTGAAAGATTTCTATAATCACGTCACACAGTATCTGTGGGTCATTTTCTTTATGTCTTCCCTAGCTATAATTCTCTTGTCCTAGTTGACTATAATTTATTAGTTCTAATTTTGTGCCCCAATTCTAACATTCTTTATTCTTCTACATTTTATCTTCTTATTTCACTAGATGTTACATTCTTCTTCCTATCTTATTTCTTCTACATTCTTATTCTTATCTCTATTCTTGTTTTCTTTCCATTACAAAATTTCATGCATTTACACATCTATTCATTAGGAACTTGGTAGTTATTTAAAAAACTACAAGGAAAATTCTGAAGGACAGAGGCATTCTTTGAAGATGCATAGGAAAACTTACCAGCTAGTTTTTAGCCAACTGCAGTTGCAGATGTGAGTAGGTACTGGCCATCTCTTAAAGGAGATGCTACCGGTTATAAAGGGAAGAGACTAAACCAATGAGAGCTCTAAGAAAAAGGAAAAGAATATTTATTCTATTTTATATTTCCTATGTGTGATTAATAATATCTGGACATAGTTAATCAGTTAACAGCCTTTCTTATCACTCGAGTCTCAGGACCTAAGAAAAACAATCTACTGAATCTGAAATCATGCATCGAAATCTGGTACAGAATGTTAATTGCTATTTGGAATCAGAGCATGGAGGTGCCAGTGAAGGAAGCTTGGGACAACATAGGTGCTATTAATCTTTTGAAGGACTATGATATAACAAGGCCAGACACCTGAAATATGGCCCTAGTTTACTGTAAATCCTCTGAAAGACTTAGATAATATAAGGCCAGTCACCTGAAATTTCATAAGCAAAATTGTTGAGAGTTACATTTGTGATATGTTGAAAAGGACTTATGTCTGGCCAACTTACTCTGTCAGTAAGACTAATGATAGAGAAGAGGGTTCTAAGTTTCTCACTGTAATTTGGAGGACATAGTCATCTTTCTGACCATTTGCAAGTATATGTCCCCATAAGATTGAGATGTAATCCTGAGGTTAAATGTACATATTACATAAAAGTGCATGGTAATGGGGAGATATTATAACTGCTATTGCACAAATGAAATTACATATAAAAGCAATAGTTTTCAGAGTTAGTGACCCATAAGGCTTGCTGACTGGTTGCCCATCCAAGAATAATTACTCTGATGATTGACATCTGAATTAATTGCTATAAGCAGTAATTGCCCACAATAGCTTGTGAATAACATTCTTGACACTGCTGAATCTTTTTCATTGATTGTAGGCCATAGTTATTGGCTCCTCTGAAAAACTAGACATTTTTTTCCATATGGTACATTGTTTTACTTGTTGGATATTATTTCACTGCATTACTTTTATCTGAACAGCATTTAGCCTCATTATTGAAGGAAGGAAGTTTTGTGAAGATTTTAATCATGTTTGCAGATCAGTTTTAGACTTGTAAGGATGTGTTTACTTCAGTTAGTCCTGAGTCCAGGACTATTTCAGCCAACAGCCTTTAAGATAGTAACCCACTTAGGCATGGTCTCTTATACTACAAATGCAGCTATAAAGCTCTCTCTCTCTCTCTCTCTCTCTCTCTCTCTCTCTCTCTCTCTGTCTGTCTCTCTCTGCTGCTGCTGCTGCTGATGTTGCTTTCTGTTCCTGTTCCCCATTTGGGCAGAGTGCAGAGGACTATGATCTGTGAGTCTACCCCTGAGTAAAGAACGCTTTATTATACTCAATCCTGAGCTACTGTGGGATTACTTTTTAGCATCCATCCTCACAAGGCAGTGGTGTCTGTTTTTTCTTCTTTCTTTTGATTCAAGAAATAGAGCTTTTGTGCTTCAGAAGAAAGCTAGCTTTGTTTACAAGGTACTCAAAGTGGAGAAGAATCTATTTCAAAACTTCTTCTTTCAGAACTTCCTCCTCCTCCTCCTCCTCCTCCTCCTCCTCCTCCTCCTCCTCCTCCTCCTCCTTCTTCTTCTTCTTCTTCTTCTTCTTCTTCTTCTTTTTGTCACTGATAAGTATCAAAAGCTCTGCATTGCTAATTGACACCACATTTTTAAATTTTTTATTTAAAAATTTTCTATTCCTTATGTTTGTCATTTGCATTTGAATCTGTGATAAGAGATAAATCAAAATTTACAGTTAAGTCTTTTCCCTCAGCTACTAATTCCACTTAGGAAAAAAATTCTTTGTTTGCAAGCCATTCTGGTAACTCTGAATTTCAGTATGTTTCTTTAGTCATATCTCTTTATAGTTTATTTGTTCTCCTTGATACAGCAAATTTGAATGACTTCTGGCAAATTTAGGTAAATAGAAAGCTCTCCCACTGTTACTCTTCACTTTCAAATATATGCCATTGTTATATAAAGGGAAGAAAGAACTGATTTTAGATTTTTGACCTTCCTGGAGACTGAATTCTCCTCTTGTATTCATTAATTATAAAATACATGTCTCAGATTCCCAGAATATCAAGTACTTTGGGGTGTGTTTCTGTAACCTCTTTTTATCTTCCTAGTACAATGCTTGATGATTTGGATGATTTTTCCATGTCTAGTAATTGTGACTACTGAGTACTGCCTATGAAAACTACAGAGTTTCTGGGTGATCTTGTATTATTCTAGAAAGGACTTTGTCTTCTTATATGAACAATGAATTCACACAGGTGTTCTAAGGAAGGATCTAGATGTTCCAAGGCTGTATTTCAGATTTTCACACTGAACTGAAGAGTTGATAAAGAAAAGCTTTAATAAAATGGAGAAAGAAAAAAGATGAAGAGTTTGCAGTGAAATCAATGATTCTTATGTGATTATTAACAGATTAATGGACATTACTGCAGCAGACCTTCCTAATCACATTGTATTATTTCTTATATTTATGATTTTGGGGTGGGGTTAAAGAGAGGATTTCTCTGTGTATAGCTCTGGCTGTCTGGTAGCTCCCTTTTTTATAACAGGCTGATCTTAAACTCACAACTCACAATGATCTGCCTACCTGTACATATTTCTTTTGCACAATGTGTCAATATATGAATGTATCATACAATGTACAAGTTAGAGTACTTGATATTTTCCCTCAGTCAAATATTTAAATTTTTTTTTTTTTTGAAGAACACTTAAAACCCCTCTCTTGGGATATTGTGAATATACATGATTGCAAATTATAGCCATCCTTCTATGAAAGTTATCACAAAAACTGAATTCTTGCATCTACTGGAGTTATATGAGTTAGCATTATTATACACAATGTGCCATTATAACTTATAACCTTATTTAGCATTAAAATATATCTCATACGCACCTTAGATTAAGTTTGCATTCTCAGACCTTATATGTCAAGAGCTTATGAGAGCTGAAACCTCATGGTAAGAAACACACTATAGCATATTAAGAATGAATTAATTTTTTTAAAAATTCACCTAAGTAATTTAGCGAGCCAGCACTCAAATCCCAAAGATGATTTCCATATTCTGAAGCCAAGGCAGTTTAAAGCGAGGGCTTTGAATAAATGAAATTTCCAGGTGGTAGCTTTATAATTTCTCTAAAAATAGGCTGATCTCTTTCTTTAAAAGTTTCCATATTAATTATTTTCAAATCACTCTTCTCAAAATGTGTACTGATACTATTATATTCCCATATTTGTTGGGATAAGAAGTATCAGTGTTTGCCAACCACAAATACTGATTTTTTTTTTAACCAGATGTCTGATTTGTAAAAATACTCAAATTTGGTCTCCTATATAGAACTGCTTCATCCTTTAGCACCTATAAGCCTTAAAACACCTTCTGGAAACTCAGATACAGTCTCCAGAAAATAAGAAACTCTTTTCACTTAGCAAATGTTTGAATTAGTACCTGCATATTTTGTGGCAACCTCACTCATGTGAAAGCTCCATCAGTATTGACAATACTATATGGTGATGCAGATTCCCCTCTGTATGCTGTGAATAAGTTTTATTACCATTGATTAATAAAGAATCTAATTTGGCCAAAGCTAGGCAGAATAGAGGAATAGGCAGGACATCCAAGCATAGGTCATCCAAGCGTAGGTACAGAGAAAAAAAAAAAAGACGGAATCTGGGAGATGCCAGCAGCCACTAGGGAAGCAAAATGTGAGTTAACTAGCCATGAGTCTTGTGTTAAAATATAGAATAATAGAAATGGATTAATTTAAACAGTTTGCAATTAATATTAAATCTCCAAGTGGTTATTTGGGAAGTAGTGAGTGAGAGAGAAATCCACTTACAAATGGATCAGACTTTTGCCACTTTGCAAGAATTCTAGAATATGAATATGATGGCCAAGAAATCATAATAGCAAATTAATTCTCATAGTCACATGCCTTCATAAACAATATTATTTAAATATGTAATTTGCTTTTATTAACTCTGCTAGAATTACATTTAAATGTTCTAAAAATTTAACGAAAAGACTATGAAGTCATAATATCTAGGTTTCTGATTTGACGGCTTTTGCACAGGTTTAAAAGAGTAGAATTTACATACCATAGTAGTTAGTGAGCACTTAATCCTCTTTAACTTCATAACCATGATTCCATAAGTCTTCACTGGGAATTACAAGTGTGGTTATTATGTAATGAGTCACAGACCCAGATTTCCATCGGCACCCATGACTAGGATTGCTAGTGACTATATATTAGAATGATTATCAAAGTAAAGAAAAAACTTTGGAATAGAGGTAAAATCCATTCTTAATGATGTTAATACATTCTTCAATAATGTCAAATAGGATACAAAACAAAAAAGAATTGATGTTGAATACACCTTCCTTTTTGTGAGACTCCACTGTCATTTCTCCTTAGTTATGAGCCGACATGTGCACAAATGCAGAAGTTCTTCAGAAGAACTACTTTTTTTATAATTAAGGCACAGAAGCAGTAACAATCAAACCACTTGATTATATGCAGTGGCGCTGAAAACAGTAGTCTGTTGAGCTTTTAATGAAATTTCTTAGCATTGCTGAAGTTAAGGTTATTCTAAGTCCACAGTAGTACATTCTTTTAACTAGATTTAAAGTAATTACTTGAGGATAGAGTTGTCCCCGTTCAGGTCAGTGAGAATGGTTATGCTCAATATAAAACAAACCCAACAAACAAAACAAAATGAAAAAGCACAGTCACTATATTTTAAAGATATTTAAAACAAAACTATCCTAAAACAACCTTAGCTAGGAGCATTTGATGTTTGACCATGGTATTTTAAGCTCTGAATACAATTGGAGAGTAATGTTTTTGATGGAAAATTGGACCAGCTCAGTAGAATTTTACATTTTTAACTAATGCTACTGCTAAGCAGGCCCTTTTGTATATGCTAGCAGTTGGCTTATTGCTAAAATGTTCACCCTAATTGGGGCCATAAAACCCCAAGTTGTTTACTAAGAGCACCCATTTATTTTCCAGAGGAGCTATAAAAAACCCACACATGTATTTATTCTCCAGATAGCTAAGCATGGATGGATTTGTCCCTAGGCTTAGCACTAACAGAGCACTGCACTCCAGCAACTTCTCTGCACCCTGTCATTACCTGAATAAGCCTTATTTGCTATTCATAAGCTTTCAGATATTGCCAGTTTTTCATTTATTTTTTTTACTCTTCATTGTCTATAATTGCCTCTTAAATGCTGTCAAATAAAACTTCTTTGCTTATCATTTTTATTCCTCTCAATACTATTTTCTTAGTAGTCAAAGAGAATCACTACCACCCCCATTATTTCTTATTATTTTGTGCTAAATAAGCATATTTTACTGTGGCCAAGGTGACTAATTTCCTTACTGCACTGACAAGAGAAGTCCCAAAGCTCACTGAAACTAGACTTAGGTGAACTGCTGAAATATACAGTAGATACGGAATTTTGCAAAAATTTTTTATTAGTTTTAAGCTGCTTAAATAAAGATATGCAAGTTTGTTTTCATTTTGATGATCCGATTGAAACAGAGGTCATTGCCATACTAATTATATTTTTGCCCCACCCCAACCCAATAATTCATCATGGAAAAAAAATTGTCAGAAGAGTCTTAAATCTTTCTGATTATCTTATTACTATTGAATTCTTTAAAGATGAAAGACAAGGAAATTACACATTTGGACATCTTTTGCTAAGGGATGGTAGATCAGAGTTATTAGTCTCTAGCATGCACTGAAGAAAATGAAGTTTTGTTTTGTTTTTTTTAATGGCTGATTTATTCACACAAGGAGACAGAAATATAGCATAGTCAGTATAACACTTGCTATGTAACTGAGGAACCAAGTTAAAATAGAGCAAACTCAAATATAGCTGGACAGCTTAGTGTGCGTTTGCAACCCCACTGTTCTAGTTCAAGAAAAAAAAAAAAACAGAGGCAGGAAATCTTCAACCTCTATAGGTCAGCAAGACTGGCAAACATGATATTAAATGAGAGACCTATATCAAACAAAGTGGAAGGTGAGGACAGATGTCTGAGGTTGTCTTGTGTACTCTATACACAGGCCGTGACATACCGATGTTTATATGTATGACTCATACAGATAAACACACCACATATACACACACAAATAAAATAAATTTTGGTTGTAACTATTGAAATCTGTAAAAAGATAGATGTGAGCAGGAGTCATGGTTGCTGTTTGAATATACTCATTCCATAGACCATTTCCCCATAGAAGTAAACAAAGGCGAATTTCAGTGGCCATCCCTGGGGTTTTATACATCTGTGGAAAGTCATTTTAAGCATGTCAAAAATTAGGAAAATACATCTCCAGGGATCAGTATACTCAACTCCTAGCAATTGCTTAGCTATCACTAAAGGCAGTGAAGGACGACAAAGATGCATCCCATTGTGCTCTGTTAAGTTGAATAGTGTTCACTAAGTGTTGAATTCAAGTAGAAGGTTCATGCAATAGATGCCCTTAGCAAGAGTTCATGTGTTTGATGCAAGATTGATTGTGTATCTCTTGAAAGCCACACTCTAAGATTAGGAGTCTGAATTGCTTCTTACCCCAGGCCAACAAACCAAGAACTGCCTGCTCAGCAGAAATGAAGCATATGAAAAGATAAAGCACTAGAAATTGAGCTTGTACTGGAGATTTTCCAACTTCATTAAGCAAACAAAAAGAGTCCTGGACAACAGACACAATAAACCCAAAAACCTTGCTGTATGACATTGCTGTAAGTAAACTTGCATTTACTCATTCATTCAGTGATTATTTATTCATATAGATATATTTTCATTGAAAGGTGGTGCTCTGAAATGGCATGTTTTTCTCACCATCGTGATTCCACTGTATATGTTCCCTGTGCTGTCTTTTTTTTTAACATAAGACATGGACTCTAACTACCAGAATATAAGATATTCTGCTGCAAAATCATTACAGTGAGAAGTTACTTTCAAATAATATGTTTTTGATACTTTACCAATTGATTCTCCACACTTAGCATTTTTTTTCTTTCAATTGGTATTTTGTATTTGTTGATTAGTCTTCCCTTGATGCCATAAAACAATCCCACATCAGTTCTGAATTATTGATAATAAAAGGGTTATTTATTTAAGGGGAAAACTTACAGATCACTGTCCTAAACTGTCCTCTGAGCACAAACAGGAACACAATCTAGCAGCCAGAATGGGAGCCGGAAGCAAGAGAGTAGGTGCACTTAAAGGCTATTGGCTGAATGAGCAGAATGTGCTCCCACAGCATTCCCTCTATGATGATATTTTTGTTTAAAGTATTTGACTATTGTTTAATTCTCTTTCACTTCTTAGCAAAACAAATCTCATATTATAGGGAATGTAATAACTACAGCAGGGCAATGGTTCACATGTACATTTCTGTTCTAATTTTCAATAAAGGTATGATATGTAGTCTAAAATCTGCTAACAGGATTGAAAAAAATTACCATTGTAATTGTATTTATTAAATTAAAAATTGAAATAGTTCATAATTTTGCTACTTTTTTATTTACTGGTTTGATTATGAAAAATGTCATAAAAGAAGAATATTGTAGGTGTCTCTCCACCTTTCAGAGCAGCTGAAAGCATCTCTTTTAATGAGCTATAACATGTATCTCTTTCATTTGCCTTTGATTTGACTGTGTTGTATACTGTAATCAATAAGTGGCTTAGATATTTGTGGATTAAAATTATTTTCTCGCCGGGCGGTGGTGGCGCACGCCTTTAATCCCAGCACTCGGGAGGCAGAGGCAGGCGGATCTCTGTGAGTTCGAGACCAGCCTGGTCTACAAGAGCTAGTTCCAGGACAGGCTCCAAAGCCACAGAGAAACCCTGTCTCGAAAAACAAAAAAAAACAAAACAAAATAAAATTATTTTCTCTATACTCTCATATGACAACAAACATATTCTTTATAATCTAACCATCTTGAACACACTGATATCAGGACTACTGCTTGGTAAAACTGAACAGGAGTATTATCCATGACCTCAGGGGGCCTATCATGTTCCATGAGACACTAGCAAAATCGAGTAATACTTATGATGTTTGATATTGACTTCAAGCATTTGTTTATTTTTCTCATGTTTTGCAAGTGTTATTGGTAATGTCTATTCACATAGAAAGAGTGTTTTATTTTTAAAAACAGATAAACTCTGCTAACATTAAAGATTTTTAGCTGACGTGTTAGACTTGACGTTTTTACAAATTGATCCCATTCCTGTGGTTTATTTGCTCTTTGGCAGATTCATTAGATTTGATTTATGCTATTAAAAATCTATCTAAATGTGTCTTTGCATGATGTTCTTTTTCAGTTATTTATATACTATGGGATTCAGTAGTCCAGTATTTCACTATAACATACAGGACTCACCTCGGCATCACTTGACCTTTTCAAGAGTCAGGTTGTAGGATGATTATGTAGTAGTGACTATTTGAAAGACTGATGTCTAATTCCTTTGCCAAACATACCATAGTTTGAATGTATTGATGATTCTCCTTAAGGTTACATATTCAAATGAATATGATTAAGTGTATAATGCTTTGCAGTTACTTCACTTTTCAAATTATTAATCATAAAATCCTGGAACAGAATTATATCCTTCTCATTTACCTCTGGAATTGAAACCATCATTACAACCATCATTATATAGAGATCTTTTAAAGACAGCATTTTGGTCTTCCAAATATAGCAGTTTTAGTTGCCTTTAAGTTTGCATTTGATTGTGTTATTAACCATAATAATACTAAGAAAGGTAAGTGGCTGATGGACTTTTAACAGATATCTTAAAGCAGAATGCTACACATTAATCTTGAAATATTTGCAAAATTAGGTGATAAATTAACATCACTATATATCTACGTGAACAATATTAAGATCAGTAATATATGAAACCATGATTACTGATGACTAATAAGAACCATTTCACATTGCACCTTTCGTTTTTATACTCTACAGCTTATAAAAATGATTATGCATACATTAGCTCAGCTTTTATAATCAATGTACTTATTACTGTCATTATCATCATTATCTTCATCAGACATTTATTGCTTATACAATAAGAAGCACTGCATAAGAAACTGATGAATAAAAACTAAGTTTCATGGCCTAGAGAGTTGACTTAGTGGTTTAGTGCTCTTTATGCTCTTGTTGAGGACATGAGTTAGGGTCGCAGGATCCCAACACAATCAGGTTGTCTGATGTAACTTTAGCTCCATGGGATCTGCCGCTCTCTTCTGGCCTCCCCAAGCACAAAGTGCACACGTAATATACATATACATATACATATACATATACATATACATATATGCATTCACACATCATAAAATATACAATTTTTTTGTAAAAATTAAAACCTGTGACCTTTTAAAGAAAATAGGAGGAATTATTCTCACCTAATAAATAAAAATGTGAGTTGGAAATTTAATATCTCAATTTTCTATATGTTTGCACTCAATTAAGAATGGTGTCTATCAATCAATTCTATAAAAAGAAGTCCAGGTCCAAAACAATTTGACCAAGAAAAAATAAATACATGAATTACTTTGTCTCCCTTTTTCTGAGAGTATAGAATTCTCTCTTTCAGGGTACTCTATTCTGGAGTGAGGGGACAAAATATTGTAAAAAATTGTGAAACAATTTTCTGAACATTACACAAAATAAAACTAATTTCTGATTAGTAAGAAGTAAATATGACACAAACTATAATTGTATCCTTCTTTGAAAGTGAAAATGGAGAAGGGCAAACTGGACCAAACTGTACCCATAGATAGGTTACTTATGTAAGGAAATAACACCGAAAAGATGCCTGGAAACTATGTGCTCTCTCCTTATTTCAAAATTAGCTACATGTTCTGTTTTAGTTTGAGTCATTAGACCATGTCTCCGGCAAATAATTTCACAAGAGATCTATTTGGATTAAAAATGCATTCTGATGACCATTTTCATTGCATTGAACAGCCACATTAGTCTGTGTATATTCCTTCCCAGAAAGCTTATAATGGAATAAATAGTATTTACAGCAAATGCCTCTGAAGAGCTGAGATGAGATACACCTTCAATCTCTTCTTTTGGACGGATGAATTTTGACATCTCAGATCTTAGTCACCCAATAACCCAGAAACTTTTCTAAAGATTTATTCATTTTTGTTTTATGTGTATAAGTATGTGCCTACATGTATATAAGTGCACCATGAGCATAAAATGTCCATGTATGCAAGGAAAGAGGGTTAGACATCCTACAACTTTGATTACTTATGGTCCTGAACCACTGTGTGCATGTTAAAACTGAACCAGGTCTTCTGCAAGAGTAGCAAGTGTTCTTAAACACTGAGCCATATCCCCAGCCCTAATGTGGCAGAAACTGGATTACACTGTCACGCCTGTCAGTTTGCTTTTTCATTTTTTTTTTTATTTAGGTAAAATTTTTCTTAGAAGTTTTTGGAGAAATATTAGTACACAATTTTTGTTATTTAATTAATTAATGAACTCAATATAATATCTTTTTGCCTCTGATACTATCAGTGCTAGAATAAAAATATTTGATACAGATAAATAAATTCTATGATTTAAATAGCTATAATCCACTCTCAGTTTCCTCTCCTATCAGCTGGATTTTTTTTTTATTGAGGAAAAGGAAAAAAAAAAGTTTCCAACTCCTCCCAGCCTCCCATTTTCCTCCCCCTCCTCCCAGCCTTCTCCCCCTCCCCCCACTCCTCTCCTCCTCCCACTCCAGTCCAAAGAGCAGTCAGGATTCCCTGCCCTGTGGAAAGTCCAAGGTCCTCCCCCCTCCGTCCATGTCTAGGAAGGTGAACATCCAAACTGGCTAGGCTCCCACAAAGCCAGAACATGAATTAGGATCAAAACCCCGTGCCATTGTCCTTGGCTTCTCATCAGCCCTCATTGTTCGCCATGTTCAGAGAGTCCGGTTTTATCCCATGCTTTTTCAGTCATAGTCCAGCTGGCCTTGGTGAGCTCCCAATAGATCAGCCCCACTATCTCAGTGGATGGATGCACCCCTCTTGGTCCTGACTTCCTTGCTCATCTTCTCCCTCCTTCTGCTCCTCATTGGGACCTTGGGAGCTCAGTCCAGTGCTCCAGTGTGGGTCTCTGTCTCTATCTCCATTCATCACCAGATGAAGGTTCTATGGTGATATGCAAGATATTCGTCAGTATTGCTATAGGATAGGGTCATTTCAGGTTCCCTATCCTCAGCTGCCCAAGGAACTAACTGGGAACATCTCCTTGGGCTCCTGGGAGCCACTCTAGGATCAAGTCTCTTGTCAACCCTAAGGTGGCTCCCTTAACTAAGAATTGTGCTTCCCTGCTCCCCTATCCAGCCTTCCTTTATCCCAATCATCCTGTTTCCCCAAGTTCCCCCCATCCTCCCCTTCTCACTTTTCTCTCCCCATCTCCCCTTAACCCCATCCCACCCCACCTCCAAGATCCCACTTTCATCCCCGACAATTTTGTCTACTTCCCATAGGCAAGAGGATAACTATATGTTTTTCCTTGGGTTCACCTTCTTACTTAGCTTCTTTAGGTTCACCAATTGTAGACTCCGTGACCCTTATTTATGGCTAGAAACCAATTATGAGTGAGTACATCCCATGTTCATCATTTGGGGTCTGGGTTACCTCACTCAGGATAGTGTTTTATATTTCCATCCATTTGCATGCAAAATTTGAAAAGTCATTGTTTTTTACTGCATCGTAGTACTCTAATGTGTATATAATCCACACTTTCTTCATCCATTCTTCCATTGAAGGACATCTAGGTTGTTTCCAGGTTCTGGCTATTACAAATAGTACTGCTATGAACATAGTTGAACAAATGCTCTTGTCATATGAGCATCACTTGGGTATATTCCCAAGAGTGGTATTGCTGGGTGCAGGGGTAGGTTGATCCCGAATTTCCTGAGAAACCGAAACACTGCTTTCCAAAGTGGTTGCACAAGTTTGCCTTCCCATCAGCAATGGATGAGTGTACCCCTTCCTCCACAGCCTCACCAGCAAAGGCTATCATTGGTGTTTTTGATTTTAGCCATTCTGACAGGTGTAAGATGATATCTCAAAGTTGTTTTGATTTGCATTTCCCTGATTGCTAAGTAGGTTGAGCATGACCTTAAGTGTCTTTTGGCCATTTGAACTTCTGTTGAGAATTCTCTGTTCAGTTCAGTGCCCCATTTTTTAATTGGGTTAATTAGCCTTTTAAAGTCTAGTTTCTTGAGTTCTCTATATATTTTGGATATCAGACCTTTGTCTGTTGCGGGGTTGGTAAAGATCTTCTCCCAGTCAGTAGGTTGCCTTTTTGTCTTAGTGACAGTGTCCTTTGCTTTACAGAAACTTCTCAGTTTTAGTAGGTCCCATTCATTCAATGTTGCCCTTAATGTCTGTGCTGCTGGGGTTATACCTAGGAAGCGATCTCCTGTGCCCATGTGTTGTAGGGTACTTCCCACTTCCACTTCTATCAGGTTCAGTGTGTTCGGACTAATATTGAGGTCTTTAATTCATTTGGACTTGAGTGTTGTGCATGGTGATAGGTATGGGTCAATTTTCATTCTTCTACAGGTTGACATCCAGTTGTGCCAGCACCATTTGTTGAAGATGCTTTCTTTCTTCCATTGTATACTTTTAGCTCCTTTATCGAAAATGAGGTGTTCATAGGTTTGTGGGTTAAAATCCGGTTCTTCTATACTATTCCATTGGTCGACTTCTGTTTTTATGCCAGTACCGCACTGTTTTCATTACTGTAGCTCTGTAATAGAGTTTGAAGTAAGGGATGGTAATGCCTCCAGAAGATATTTTATTGTATTGGATTGTTTTGGCTATCCTGGGTTTTTTGTTTTTCCATATAAAGTTGATTATTGTACTCTCAAGATCTGTGAAGAATTTTGATGGGACCTTGATGGGGATTGCATTGAATCTATAAATTGCCTTTGGTAGAATTGCCATTTTCACTATGTTGATCCTCCCAATCCAAGAGCAGGGGAGGTCCTTCCATTTTCTGGTATCCTCTTGATGGAGGAAGGTCGTTGGTTAAAAAAAAAATAAAGAAACTGCTTGGCTGGCTTTCATAGGTTGGAACATAGGTGGGTGGAGTGAACAGAACAGACTCGACAGCTCTCCTCTCGGGGGCAGATGCCTCAAAGAGGCCATGCTCCACTCTCCAGGGCAGGTGCACGCAATGAAGCAAGCTGCCAGGTCAGACATGCTGAATCATTCCCGGTAAGACAGGTGCTACAGATTATTAGAGATGGGTTGATCCGGATATCAGAATTAGCCAATAAGGGCTAGAGCTAAAGGGCCAAGAAATGTTTAAATAAATACAATTTGTGTGTTGTTATTTCAGGGCATAAGCTAGCCAGGCGGCTAGCTTGCTGAGGACACAGCCCCGCCGCTCCTATTACTACATCCTCTTCAATTTCTTTCTTCAATGCCTTAAAGTTCTTGTCAAATAGATCTTTCACTTCCTTGGTTAGATTTACCCCAAGATATTTTATGCTGTTTGTGGCTATCGTGAAAGTTGATGCTTCGCTGATTTCCCTCTCTGCTTCCATATCCTTTGTGTATAAGAGGGCGACTGATTTTTTGGAGTTGATCTTGTATCCTGCCACATTACTAAAGCTGTTTATCAGCTGTAAAAGTTCTTTGGTGGAGTTTTTGGGGTCGCTAATGTAGACTATCATATCATCTGCAAATACCGAAAGTTTAACTTCTTCCTTTCCAATTTGAATCCCCTTGATCCCATTATGTTGTCTTATTGCTATTGCTAGAACTTCAGGCACTATATTGAAGAGGTATGGTAAGAGTGGACAGCCTTGTCACATTCCTGAGTTTAGTAGGATGGCTTTGAGTTTCTCTCCGTTTAATTTGATGTTATCTGTCAGCTTGTTGTATATTGCTTTTATTATATTTAGGTATGACCCTTGTATCCCTAATCTCTCCAATAGTTTTATCATAAAGGGATGTTGGGTTTTGTCAAATGATTTTTCAGCATCTAATGAAATGATCATATGTTTTTTTTTCTTTCAGTTTATTTATATGATGGATTACATGGATAGATTTTCGTATGTTGAACCAGCCCTGCATCTCTGGGATGAAGCCTACTTGATCATAATGGATAATTTTCCTAATGTGTTCTTGGATACGGTTTGCCAATATTTTGTTGAGGAAGTTTGCATCAATATTCATGAGTGAGATAGGCCTGTAATTCTCTTTCCTGGTTGAGTCTTTGTGTGGTTTTGGTATCAGAGTGACTGTAGCTTCATAAAAGAAATTTGGCAATGACTCTTCTGTTTCTTTATTGTAAAACATTAAGGAGTATAGGTATTAGGTCTTCTTGGAAGTTCTGGTAGAATTCCGCATTGAAACCATCTGGTCCTGGGCTTTTTTGGTAGGGAAGTTTTTAATAACAGCTTCTAATTCTTCGTGACTAACAGGTCTATTTAGTGCATTCACCTGGTCCTGGTTTAACTTTGGTATATGGTATTTATCTAAAAAAAGTGTCCATTTCTTTTACATTTTCCAGTTTTGTGGCATACAGGCTTTTGTAGTAAGATCTAATGATTCTCTGAATTTCCTCTGTGTCTGTGGTTATGTCGCCCTTTTCATTTCTGATCTTTTTAATTTGCAAATTCTCTCTCTGCCGTTTGATTAGTTTGGATAGGGGTTTATAAATTTTGTTGATTTTCTCTAGGAACCAGCTTTTTTGTTTCATTGATTCTTTGGATTGTTTTCTGTGTTTCTATTTTGTTGATTTCCACCCTCAGTTTTATTATTTCCAGTCTTCTAGTCCTCCTAGGTGAGTCTGCTTCTTTTTTTTTCTAGAGCTTTCAGGTGGGCTGTTAAGTCTCCAATGTGTGCTTTCTCTGTTTTCTTTAAGTGGACACTTAGTGCTATGAACTTTCCTCTCAGGACTGTTTCATAGTGTCCCATAAGTTTGAATAGCTAGTTTCTTTATTTTCATTGATTTCAAGGAAGACTTTGATTTCTTTCTTTATTTCTTCCTTGATCCACGTGTGGCTCAGTAGTTGACTGTTCAGTTTCCATGAGTTTGTAGGCTTTCTGGGGGTAGGATTGTTGTTGCATTCTAACTTTAATCCATGGTGATCTGATAAGACGCAGGAGGTTACGATTATTTTTTTGTAACTGTGGAAGTTTGCTTTGTTACCCAGTATGTGGTCAATTTTCGAGAAGGTTCCATGAGCTGCAGAGAAGAAGGTATATTCTTTCCTATTTGGGTGGAATGTTCTATAGATGTCTGTTAAGTCCATTTGATTCATTACCTCCATTAATTCTCTCATTTCTCTGTTAGTTTTCTGTCTGATTGACCTGTCCATTGGTGAGAGAGGAGTGTTGAAGTCTCCTACTATTAGTGTGTGCCGTTTGATGGAAGCCTTTAGTTTTAGTAATGTTTCTTTTACGTACGTGGGTGCTTTTATATTAGGGGTATAGATATTCAGGATTGAGACTTCATCCTGATAAATTGTTCCTGTTATGAATATAAAATGTCCCTCTCCATCTCTTCTGATTGATTTGAGTTTGAAGTCAACTTCGTTAGAAATTGGTATGGCCAAACCTGCTTGTTTCTTGGGTCCATTTGCTTGATAAACATTTTCCCATCCCTTTACTCTGAGTAGGTGCCTGTCTTTGTGGTTAAGGTGTGTTTCTTGTAAACAGCAGAATGTTGGATCCTGTTTTCTTATCCAATCTCTTAGACTGTGCCTTTTTATAGGTGAGTTGAGCCCATTGACATTAAGTGATATTAATGACCAGTGGTTGTCAATTCCAGTCACTGTTTTAGTAGTAGAGTTTGTGTGTTTCCTTTCTTTGAGTTGTGCTGGTGAAGGGTCTATAGATATTTGAGTTATTGTGGTTATTGTTGGACTCCTTGGTTTGTGATTTTCCTTCTATTACTTTCTGTAAGGCTGGATTTGTAGCTACGTATTGTTTAATTTTTTTTTTTTATCTGGAAGATTTTGTTTTCTCCATTTATAGTGAACGAAAGCTTGGCTGGGTATAGTAGTCTGGGCTTGCATCCATGGTCTCTTAGTTTCTGAAGTACATCTATCCAGGACCTTCTGGCTTTCATGGTTTCCATAGAGAAATTAGGTGTAAGTCTGATAGGTTTGCCTTTAAAAGTAACTTGGCCTTTTTCCTTTGCGTCTCTTAATATTCTTTCTTTATTATGTATGTTTTGTGTTTTGATTATTATATGGTGAGGAGATTTTTTTTTTGGTCCAGTCTATTTGGTGTTCTGTATGCTTCTTGAACCTTCAAAGGAATATCCTTCTTTAGATTGGGAAAGTTTTCTTCTATAATTTTATTAAATATATTTTCTGGACCGTTGAGCTGTACTTCTTCTCCTTCTTCTATCCCAATTATTCTTAGGTTTGGTCTTTTCATTGTGTGCCAGATTTCCTGAATGTTTTGTGATGAGAATTTGTTGGTTTTGCTGTTTTCTTTGATCAGTGTGTTTATTTTCTCTATGGTATCTTCAGTGTCTGACATTCTTTCTTCTATCTCTTGTAATCTGTTGGTAGTACTTGTCTCTGTAGTTCCTGTTTGTTTACCCAGATTTTCCATCTCCATCCTTCCCTCGTTTTTTGTTTTCTTCCTTGCTTCCATTTCATTCTTCAAGTCTTGAACCACTTCCCTTACCTGTGTGATTGCTTTTTCTTGTTTCTCTTGGTTTTCTTGTGTGTCTTTGAGTGCTTTATTCATTTCCTCTACCTTTTTGTTTGTGATCTCTAATTGTTTATGGCAGTTTTTCACCTCCTGTGTAAGGTCTTCTATTATTTTCATATAATTCACTTTTGAGTCGATTTCTTCTAATTCTTCTAGAGTAGTGTTTACAATTCTTCTTATTTCGGGATCCCTGGATTCTGGTGATGTCATGTTGCCTTTCAGGTTGTTGGAGGAATTCTTGCCTTGGCGCCTTCCCATCTCTTCCTTCAAATGGAGCCAGGAGAGACCTGGTGTCTTGATCCAGTCTTTGCTGTGACTGACTCTCTGGTTGTAACTCTTTACTGTAGAAGCAGGAACCATCCAGTCCAGATGGTTCTCAGCACCGAAACATAGACACCTGGTAGTCCAATGACCCGCAGACAAAAGGGAGAACTTGGGGGGTAGGGCGGAGACTAGTAGAACACAGGACATCCTGCCGCAAAAGCTGAAGGTTTGTTTGCTCCCTTTGGGGGGGGGGGGGCGGTCCTTGAGTCCTGCCCGGTAGGCAGGCACTCACCGCTCTGGGTGGGTAGCCTTAGTGTAGGTGCAGAAAACTGTTCCTGAGCAAAGGACCTAGCAGATAAAGCAGGCTCTTGGGGGCGGGGTCCGGTGTAAGAAAGACAGCCCTGCAGAAGGAGCTGGGGGAGGAGGGATTTGTGGTCTCTTACAGGTCAATCCGCCCCTGGATCGCACACACCCATCCAGATGGAACTCCTCAGTACCTAAACAGGGCTGCCTGGTAGCCTGATGATCCGGGGACAAAAGGAAAAATCCTGGCAGGTGTGGTGAGATCTGCTCCGGGTGGGTGGCCAGTCCAGATGGAACTCCTCAGTACCTAAACAGGGCCACCTGGTAGCCCGATGATCTGGGGACAAAAGGAAGAAACCAGGCAGGCGGGACGAGATGCAAGAGTGCACAGGAACCCCTGGAGCACAAGCTGAAGGTGCCCGGGCTCCCTTTCCGGGGTCCTTGAGGCCTGCCCGGTAGTCAGGCACTCACCGCTCTGGGTGGGTAGCCTTAGTGTAGGAGCAGAAAACTGTTCCTGAGCAGAGGACCTAGCAGAAAATGCAGGTTTGTCGTGTGTAAGAAAGACAGCCCTGCAGAAGGAGCTGGGGGAGGGGGCCTGTGCTCTCTTCTGGGACAGTCCGCCCATGGAAAGCACACACTCACCCGTCCAGATGGAACTCCTCAGTACCTCCAGTTTGCTTTTTCAATGTTACCTCATCAGGCTAAATAATTTTATTTCTGAAGGCTGGGGATGGTACTTCTCTTTTGGTTAAAAATTTATAGTCTCTCTTTGAGTCCTCTGAAAGTCTTTTGCTTTCTTTATGTTTTCTTGGTCAGGGTATTTCTTTTTTAGCAATGTAGAATAAGTATTAGATTTGTGAGTTGCTGATGAATCCCATCTGGACAGGTGAGTGTGTGCTATCCAGGGGCGGATTGTCCCGGAAGAGAGCACAACCCCCCCTCCCCCACCTCCTTCTGCAGGGCTTTCTTTCGCATGACCCAGCTTCCCAGCACAACTCCCCAACCCTGCCCTGCTGTATGCTAGGACCAATGCTCAAGAACAGTTTTAAGCTCCTACACTAAGGCTACCCACCCAGAATGGTGAGTGCCTGCCTACCGGGCAGGCCTCAGGGTCCCCTGTAAGGGAGCCTGGGCACCTTCAGCTCGTGCATGCGCCAGGCTCTCCTGTGCTCTTCTGGATACCGCCCCCCCCCCCCTTGATCCGTTCATCCTTTTGTCCCCGGATCATTGGGCTACCGGATTGCCCTGTTTAGTTGCTGAGGAATCCTATCTGGACAGGTGAGTGTGTGCTATCCTGGGGCGGATAGTCCCGGAAGAGAGCACAAGCCCCCCTCCCCCAGCTCCTTCTGCAGGGCTGTCTTTCTTACACACGACCCTCCCACCAAGTCTTCATTTTCTACAAGGTCCTTTGCTGAGGAACAGTTTTCTGCTCCTACACTAAGGCTACCCACCCAGAGCGGTGAGAGCCTACCTAAGGGGCAGGCCTCAAGGACCCCCGGTAAGGGAGCACATGCACCTTCAGCCTGTGTTCTACTCGTCCCCACCCTGCCCCCAAGCTCCCTCTTTTGTCCTCCGGTCATTGGACTACCAGGCGTCCATGTTTTGGTGCTGAGGAGTTCACCTGGACGGAAAGGGTTCCTGCTTCTACACTGAAGAGATACACCCAGACAGTCAATTACAGCAAAGACAGGACCAAGACACCAGGCCTCTCCTGGCTCAATTTGAAGGAAGAGATGGGAAGGCGCCAAGGCAAGAATTCCTCCAACAACCTGAAAGGCAACATGACACCACCAGAATCCAGGGATCCCGAAATAAGAAGAATTGTACACCCTACTCCAGAAGAATTAGTAGAAATAGACTCAAAAGGGAACTATATGAAAAAAATAGAGGACCTTAAACAGGAGGTGAAAAACTGCCATAAACAATTAGAGATTACAAACAAAAAGGTAGAGGAAATGAATAAAGCACTCAAAGACACACAAGAAAACCAAGAGAAACAAGAAAAAGCAATCAAACAGGTAAGGGAAGTGGTTCAAGACTTGAAGAATGAAATGGAAGCAAGGAAGAAAACAAAAACCGAGGGAAGGATGGAGATGGAAAATCTGGGTAAACGAACAGGAACTACAGAGACAAGAACTAACAACATATTATAAGAGATAGAAGAAAGAAGGTCAGACACTGAAGATACCATAGAGAAAATAAACACACTGATCAAAGAAAACAGCAAAACCAACAAATTCTCATCACAAAACATTCAGGAAATCTGGCACACAATAAAAAGACCAAACCTAAGAATAATTGGGATAGAAGAAGGAGAAGAAGTACAGCTCAACGGTCCAGAAAATATATTTAATAAAATTATAGAAGAAAACTTTCCCAATCTGAAGAAGGATATTCCTTTGAAGGTTTAAGAAGCATACAGAACACCAAATAGACTGGACCAAAAAAAAAATCTCCTCACCATATAATAATCAAAACACAAAACATACAGAAAAACGAAAGAATATTAAGAGCCGCAAAGGAAAAAGGCCAAGTTACTTATAAAGGTAAACCTATCAGACTTACACCTAATTTCTCTATGGAAACCATGAAAGCCAGAAGGTCCTGGATAGATGTACTTCAGAAACTAAGAGACCATGGATGCAAGCCCAGACTACTATACCCAGCCAAGCTTTCGTTCACTATAAATGAAGAAAACAATATCATCCAGGATAAAAAAAAATTTAAACAATACGTAGCCACAAATCCAGCCTTACAGAAAGTAATAGAAGGAAAATCACAAACCAAGGAGTCCAACAATAACCACAATAACTCAAACATCTAGAGACCCTTCACCAGCACAACTCAAAGAAGGGAAACACACAAAATCTACTATTAAAAAAGTGACCGGAGCTAACAACCACTGTTCATTAATATCACTTAATGTCAATGGGCTCAAATCACCTATAAAAAGGCACAGGCTAAAAATTCGGATAAGAAAACAGGATCCAACATTCTGCTGCTTACAAGAAACACACCTCAACCACAAAGACAGGCACCTACTCAGAGTAATGGGCTGGGAAAATGCTTATCAAGCAAATGGACCCAAGAAACAAGCAGGTGTGGCCATACCAATTTCTAACAAAGTTGACTTCAAACAGAAATCAATCAGAAAAGATAGAGAGGGACATTTTATACTCATAACAGGAACAATTCATCAGGATGAAGTCTCAATCCTGAATATCTATGCCCCTAATATAAATGTACCCACGTACGTAAAAGAAATATTACTAAAACTACAGGCTGCCATCAAACGGCACACACTAATAGTAGGAGACTTCAACACTCCTCTCTCACCAATGGACAGGTCAATCAGACAGAAAACTAACAGAGAAATAAGAGAATTAATGGAGGTAATGAATCAAATGGACTTAACAGACATCTATAGAACATTCCACCCAAATAGGAATGAATATGCCTTCTTCTCTGCAGCTCATGGAACCTTCTCGAAAATTGACCACATACTGGGTAACAAAGCAAACTTCCACAGTTACAAAAAAATATTCGTAACCTCCTGCGTCTTATCAGACCACCATGGATTAAAGTTAGAATTCAACAACAATGCTACCCTCAGAAAGCCTACAAACTCATCGAAACTGAACAGTCAACTTCTGAACCACACCTGGATCAAGGAAGAAATAAAGAAAGAAATCAAAGTCTTTCTTGAAATCAATGAAAATAAAGAAACTAGCTATTCAAACTTATGGGACACTATAAAAGCAGTCCTGAGAGGAAAGTTCATAGCACTAAGTGTCCACTTAAAGAAAACAGAGAAAGCACACATTGGAGACTTAACAGCCCACCTGAAAGCTCTAGAAAAAAAAAGAAGCAGACTCACCTAGGAGGACTAGAAGACTGGAAATAATAAAACTGAGGGTGGAAATCAACAAAATAGAAACACAGAAAACAATCCAAAGAATCAATGAAACAAAAAAGCTGGTTCCTAGAGAAAATCAACAAAATTTATAAACCCCTATCCAAACTAATCAAACGGCAGAGAGAGAATTTGCAAATTAAAAAGATCAGAAATGAAAAGGGGAACATAACCACAGACACAGAGGAAATTCAGAGAATCATTAGATCTTACTACAAAAGCCTGTATGCCACAAAACTGGAAAATGTAAAAGAAATGGACACTTTATTAGATAGATACCATATACCAAAGTTAAACCAGGACCAGGTGAATGCACTAAATAGACCTGTTAGTCGCGAAGAATTAGAAGCTGTTATCAAAAACTTCCCTACCAAAAAAAGCCCAACATTAGATGGTTTCAATGTGGAATTCTACCAGAACTTCCAAGAAGAGCTTATACCTATACTCCTTAATGTGTTTCACAATATAGAAACAGAAGAGTCATTGCCAAATTCCTTTTATGAAGCTACAGTCACTCTGATACAAAAACCACACAAAGACTCAACCAAGAAAGAGAATTACAGGCCAATCTCACTCACGAACATTGACGCAAAA
This sequence comes from Microtus oregoni, assembly GCF_018167655.1. NCBI lineage: Eukaryota > Metazoa > Chordata > Mammalia > Rodentia > Cricetidae > Microtus > Microtus oregoni. Next base: position 46,697,436 of record NW_024543061.1, on the reverse strand, counting down.
ATACTCTACAAAATACTGGCAAACCGTATCCAAGAACACATTAGGAAAATTATCCATTATGATCAAGTAGGCTTCATCCCAGAGATGCAGGGCTGGTTCAACATACGAAAATCTATCAATGTAATCCAGCATATAAATAAACTGAAAGAAAAAAATAATATGATCATTTCATTAGATGCTGAAAAACTTTTGACAAAATTCAACATCCCTTTATGTTAAAAGTCTTGGAGATATTAGCCATACAAGGGTCATACCTAAATATAATAAAGGCTATTTACAGCAAACCGACAGCTAACATCAAACTAAATGGAGAGAAACTCAAAGCCATCCTACTAAACTCAGGAATGCGACAAGGCTGTCCACTCTCTCCATACCTCTTCAATATAGTGCTTGAAGTTTTAGCAATAGCAATAAGACAACATAAGTGGATCAAGGGGATTCGAATTGGGAAGGAAGAGGTTAAACATTCATTATTTGCAGATGATATGATTGTCTACATAAGCGACCCCAAAAACTCCACCAAAGAACTCGTACAGCTGATAAACAGCTTTACTAATGTGGCAGGATACAAGATCAACTCCAAAAAATCAGTCGCCCTCTTATACACAAAGGATATGGAAGCAGAGAGGGAAATCAGAGAAGCATCACCTTTCAGGATAGCCACGAATAGCATAAAATATCTTGGGGTAACTCTAACCAAGAAAGTGAAAGATCTATTTGACAAGAACTTTAAGGAATTGAAGAGAGAAATTGAAGAGGAAACCAGAAAGTGGAAAGATCTCCCTTGCTCTTGGATATGGAGGATCAACATAGTAAAAATGACAATTCTACCAAAGGCAATTTATAGATTCAATGTAATCCCCATCAAGGTCCCTTCAAAATTCTTCACAGATCTTGAGAGGACAATAATCAACTTTATATGGAAAAACAAAAAACCCAGGATAGCCAAAACAGTCTTATATAATATAGGAACTTCTGGAGGCATTACCATTTCTGACTTCAAACTCTACTACAGAGCTACAGTATTGAAAACAGCTTTCTATTGGTATAAAAACAGAGAAATCGACCAATGGAATCATATAGAAGACCCAGATTTTAATCCACAAACCTATTAACACCTCATTTTCGATAAAGGAGCTAAAAGTATACAATGGAAGAAAGAAAGCATCTTCAACAAATGGTGCTGGCACAACTGGATGTCAACCTGTAGAAGAATGAAAACTGACCCATATCTATCACCATGCACAAAACTCAAGTCCAAATGGATCTAAGACCTCAATATCAGTCCGAACACACTGAACCTGATAGAAGAGAAATTGGGAGGTCCCCTACAACAGATGGGCACAGGCGATCGCTTCCTATGTATAACCCCAGCAGCACAGACATTAAGGGCAACATTGAATGAATGGGACCTACTAAAACTGAGAAGTTTCTGTAAAGCAAAGGACACTGTCACTAAGACAAAAAGGCAACCTACTGACTGGGAGAAGATCTTGACCAACCCCACAACAGACAAAGGTCTGATCTCCAAAATATATAGAGAACTCAAGAAACTAGACTTTAAAATGCTAATTAACCCAATTAAAAAATGGGGCATTGATCTGAACAGAGAATTCTCAACAGAAGAAGTTCAAATGGCCAAAAGACACTTAAGGTCATGCTCAACCTACTTAGCAATCAGGGAAATGCAAATCAAAACAACTTTGAGATATCATCTTACACCGGTCAGATTGGCTAAAATCAAAAACACTAATGATAGCCTCTGCTGGAGAGGTTGCGGAGGAAGGGGTTCCCTCATCCATTGCTGGTGGGAATGCAAACTTGTGCAACCACTTTGGAAAGCAGTGTTTCGGTTTCTCAGGAAATTCGGGATCAACCTACCCCTGGACCCAGCAATACCACTCTTGGGAATATACCCAAGTGATGCCCGATCATATGACAAGAGCATTTGTTCAACTATGTTCATAGCAGTACTATTTGTAATAGCCAGAACCTGGAAACAACCTAGATGTTCTTCAATGGAAGAATGGATGAAGAAAGTGTGGAATATATACACATTAGAGTACTACTCAGCGGTAAAAAACAATGACTTCTCAAATTTTGCATGCAAATAGATATAAATAGTAAATACTATCTTGAGTGTGGTAACCCAGACCCAAAAAGATGAACATGTGATGTACTCACTCATAATTGGTTTCTAGCCATAAATAAAGGTCAGTGAGTCTATAATTTGATATCCTAAGGAAGCTAAATAAGAAGGTGAACCCAAAGAAAAACATATAGCTATTTTCCTGGGTAGGGGAACTAGACAAGATTGCCAGGCAAAGTCGGGATCTTAAGGTTTGGGGGGGAGGGGTGTAAGGGGAGATGGGGAGTGAAAAGTGAGAAGGGTAGGATGGAAAGAACTTGGGGCAATGGGATGATTGGGATAAAGGAAGGTTGAATAGGAGAGCAGGGAAGCACATATCTTAATTAAGGGAGCCATCTTAGGGTTGGGAGGAGACTTGGACCTAGAGGTGCTTCCAGGTGCCCAAGGCGATGTCCCCAGTTAGTTCCTGGGGCAGCTGAAGATAGGGAACCTGAAATGATCCTATCCTATAGCCATACTGATGAATATTTTGCATATCACCATAGAACCTTCATCTGGTGATGGATGGAGATAGAAACAGAGACCCACACTGGAGCACTGGACTGAGCTCCCAAAGTCCCAATGAGGAACAGAAGGAGGGAGAAGATGAGCAAGGAAGTCAGGACCAAGAGGGGTGCACCCACCGACGGAGACAGTGGAGCTGATCTATTGGGAGCTCACCAAGGCCAGCTGGACTGTGACTGAAAAAGCAGGGGATAAAACCGGACTCTGAATATGGCGGATAATGAGGGCTGCTGAGAAGCCAAGGACAATGGCACTGGGTTTTGATCCTACTACATGTTCTGGCTTTTGGGAGCCTAGCCAGTTTGGATGTTCACCTTCCTAGACATGGACGGAGGGGGGAGGACTTTGGACTTTCCACAGGGCAGGGAACCCTGACTGCTCTTTGGACTGGAGAGGGAGGGGAAGAGGAGTGGGGAGAGGGGGAGAGGAGTGGGGAGAGGGGGAGAGGGGTGGGGGGGATGGGGAGTGGAGTGGGGGGAGGGGGGAGGAGTGGGAGGCTGGGAGGAGGCTGAAATTTTTTTTCTCAATAAAAAAAAAGTATTAGATTTGTGAGTAGTCTTTCATCATACCAGATACTCCTCAACTCACTCATAGACCCTGCTATGTGTTGTTAAACTTCTTAGGCCAAAAGCCTAAAGAACAAGTAGATTTTTTTTTTGTTCTGTCTCCTGCACTAGGTAAAATGCAGTGGTAGTGGAGTTCTCATTAATCTAAAGGGCTTTTTTCATCTAACACTGTACCAAAGGAAGTACATGTGTCATGGATAGCTTTGGAGAGTTCTTCAGTCCAGAACACAGTACTATTCCTCATGTGTTTCTATTGCTAAAATCTTGGTATTACATGTTACTAGAGAAATTGAGGAACCATCTTTATGTTCTTGAAATTGTTAAGAAAAGCATTTAAAAAACTCAGAAGAAAACTAGAATATAATCCTTTCAGGGTTGGAAGATATCCCCAGGTCAAGAATGTTGTAAATCTCTGAATCTTTCCCGAGGAAAAGGATGGGGAAGAAGAGAAAATCATGTCAATTGTGAGTAGGCAAAGTGCAGAAATTGGGACAGAGATTACTTAGAAAAAATTTACTTAGAAGAAAACCCAGAGTGTCTTGGAAACTATTGCAGACTTTAGAAAAATATTCAAAAGAAGAAAATATGGGGGAAAATAAAAATTAAAATATTAAGTGTCTTTGAGAAAGGATTCATAAAAGAAAACAGACTTCACCTACCCACATGGGTATGGCTTTTGTGCCCACAGCATGGAAATTCTGGGATGATAAAATGAATTAACTCATCAAGGGAATAGTTATTTCTCTTCTTTCTTTCTCATGGCTTAAGGCAACTCAGCCTTCTGGAAGGGTGATGCTATGGCTTTGTGATTGGAGGGCCAAACTGAAAAGGTAAGAGAAGATATAAGGGCATATGTGCACTCTGTGGTGGGTTCAGTTCTTTCCAACAGAAACAAAAAAGCTTTCCATTAATGAGCTTTCAATGCTACTGCACAATCTAGCAGATATTCTGGCATGTATGTTAGAAATGAAAAGCCATGGCAGGTAGTGCTTCTAAGCTTAGGTTTTATTTCCTTCAACAAATACCTTTGGCAACGTTCTAGTAGATCATTGTCAGCAAAACTAAACTACACATTCCTCTGTGATGAATTCCCTTCAAGGCAGTTGTCTACTCCTGTTGGATGAGCAGTGGGTCAGAGGCCTACTTCCCACCCAGCATGGCAGACAGATCATAGCTTCAAAGAATCTTGTCCTGACAATGCTTTGATAATCTTTTTTTCATACTATTTTTTTTCACTTAACTTAATCACCTTATGAGAGTCTAGCCCCTCTTTATCAGAAGGCATCTCGTAAGGTAAATTTTAATACCCCTGTGCACTCCTTCCCTATGAATCTCTTAACTTGACTCACAACTAACCATTTACTTCAGACAGACACTATTAGAGATGACAGCTTAGTCTGACCATATCTCCTTCACAAACCTGTGGGAAAGTAGAGGTTGCAAGAGAAATAACCACTTGTTTGAGGTCATCCACTGAACAGTGAAAAAGGGCACTTGGTTCATGATTGTTATGCCTAATTTCATTAAGAAGCTACATCAATAAGGATAAAGCAATACCTACTGCAAACTTTAGAAATTAAAAAGAATCTCATTAATGGTTATGTAAGATCTCTTTTGATATTTTAACCTTCTAATTTTGATTCTACACATATTTGGGGGACTTAATTATACTTTCTATTTTTTCCCCTTTCCTCCATTGTCTGGGAGCCTGTTACATCCTTCATCTCACTAACTCCCACAGTTTGAGTGTCATTTTAGGTATCATCTTCTTTCTCTGTCTATTTTAAATATATTCAACCTCTTTTACTATTTCTTATCAGTATTAACCTCAATCATAATAAAACTGCAGTTTCTATGGTGAACATTTTATCTAGAGTCCTACAGTCTAATTCTGGTAAAATCAGTGATAAATTCTTGTTTATGTTTCCCATTTCTTTGAAAGACCCCAGGACTTTGAGATGTAGAATTTAGTCTGTGATTTTTGCTCAAAACATTGATTTCTCATATATCTACTTAATCTGTGGATGTTTTAAACAGTGGTATATGACTTGCTAGCATTTTAACGTTGGAGCTTGTAAGAAAGAGATTTACCTTTTGATTGACAGGTTATATGGGCAATCATAAATCTATTGGCTTCCTAGAATCCATTCTCATCAGATCAGATGGCTTGAGTGAATGAGTCTCATATGCATGATGAGAGATAAGACAGAGGGTACAAGAGAGAGGGAGAGAAGGAATGAGAGCAGCAGATATTGGAGACTTGTTTTGAAGGTATCCCACATTCATTTCTTTCCACTCATAGGTTTATTAATATGGAAGAAATAAAATGTAAATGTAAACACTACTTAAACTAGTATTGCTGGGCTTATTTCACCATCAATAAACCTCTAAAATAAGTTAATGCACTAATTACATCGCCTGCAAATCTATAAACAATTCAACTGTTTTTGAAATGAAGAGTGATTAAACAAATGTTTTTGACTTGGGTTTAAAAAGTAAATATTTCAAAAGTGAGTTAGTTGCATTGGTTTTAACTGATGCCCTGTGGATTTGTTGAAATTTGAAACTCCAAGTGACTAAAGACTAATTTAGTTTTTTTTTTTTTTTTTTTTTTTTTTGGTTTTTCGAGACAGGGTTTTTCTGTGGCTTTCGAGCCTTTCCTCATACTAGCTCTGTAGACCAGGCTGGTCTCGAACTCACAGAGATCCACCTGCCTCTGCCTCCCAAATGCTGGGATTAAAGGCATGCGCCACCATCACCCGGGTCTAATTTAGTTTTATAAGTATCTTACAGAGGAAAGTTATGTAGAGTCATGAAATTAAACATAAGTTACCAGTGATTTTTTGATGAAGTCAAGTGAATTCTCACATTATGACTTTAAATTGTATAAGCTCATTCCTGGGAGAATATAGAGAAGAAAATAAAGGTAATCATTATACCCTGGGGTTCAATGTAGTACTTTGTATCATTTGTTAGAATCTCAAGAATATGAAAATAAAAGAATTTATTACACAGCTTGTCTGAGCCAGCTTATCTGTTGAGTAGGGATAATTCATGTATAAATGCTTATCCAAGTTTAGTATCCCAGAAGACAAGGCTTTGGAGGGTTATTCTACATTGCTAATATTGGGGACCACCAGATTCCTTCCTCACTACTCAATAAGCTTCACATGACCAATCAAATGTTTTTCATCTTTAGCAAAGGACTCAACCTTTTAGAAAGTCTCATGAAATATATTGAAATAAGTGCTCACAGTATACTGAAAACTTACTGCTTCCAGAAAATTGTTAGATTTCTATTCTTGTAGGCTGTTGCATTGGAGCACCTGCTCCCTTGTCAACCAAATTTATCAAGATCCTGTCCACCTGATAGGTTTATTACATCTTTTATTTAAATTATTTCTGCTTAGCTTATCCAGAATTTGTGGAAGTAAAAATTCTTTGGAATATATTTTACTATTCCACAATAACCTTCAAAACAAATAAATAGATAATGTCATGGATCCAATAAAGAACTAATTCCATGGGTCTCTAGCTATAAGGAAGGCAGGAACCACATACTTCTTAACACATAGACCACAAACACTTGTCAAATCAGTACATATATAATTGGGACAACTGGAAATGCCAAGTGATATGTAGTTTTGTAATTTTTCATGTTTCATGGTAACAAATTCCACATTTTCTTGGTTAACGTAGCACATACATTTCCATTTAAAACAAAATGTTCAGTGTCACCAAAATCATCATTCCTGGATGTACTCTGGCTCCACTATTTACAGTTTTATTGCCTCTTGAGTTGTACCCATCACTGTTAATCATTCCTGACTTGATATTTGGCTCTCAACAACCTTCCAAAATGAAGTGATTATACCACCTGGGTCAAGAGCCTCTCTCATTCCATTCTTCATCCAATGTAACTTTTTTATGAATGCCCTTGCACATCATCCCTGCTCTTGGAAAGAGCTGTGTAAGTTACTCAGCTTGGCTCAAACACATAACCTGCAGATTTCAAGCCCAAGCCATTTATACTCACATCTAATCTGCTGTGATTGTTTGGCTATTTGATGCTGTAGTTAACATTTGTAATTTTCCACTGTCCAGCATCCAATTTCCTCATTGTGTTGGCAGCAGCATCCTTTTTCGATTTGTCCTGCTTAGCCCCCTTTTCTGCTCTCATTTAGCCTCTACGCAGCTAGTGAAGTTTCACCTACCCCTGATGTAAGCCGATTAGCACATCCAATTTCCAGGGACACAGGAATCATTTTGGGCCACGGGAACTGAGGAGGGCCAATTAGTTGTGAGCTGCTGTCTAATGAGGGCTTCTGAGGAAGGAACATCCTTACACTTTTAAGAGAGCTATAGGGAATGATGTTCTTTTGACTGGCTGGAAAAGAACAAAGTAGTTTGTAGCTCTTGTAAGCTGCTGGGGGCCACTTTGTGACAGAAAGGATAAAATAGCCACTGTGAAGAGAGCAAGTGAGAGATTGAAGGAAAAATGTCTTTGTGATGTTGTTTGTACTTTTAGTACTTTTGAGTCTTGATCTACAGTCATTTGCATTGTTAGCTACTGCTATTATTTAGCCTTATTTGGAAGAGATGATGACATTTATAGCTAATCTAAATCTTTCTGATTGTTTATCTTTTTTGCTAGAATTTAGACTAAACTGAATCCTTTGTCAGAGAGGTCTCCATAGTCTAGACTCGGTATTTCTTTTCTTTCACTCAGTGTTCTATCTTTCAATCATCTGTTTCCTATGTTTGGAAATCAAAGATGTCCTTGGGGATGTCACCACTAACTAGAACATTCTCAGTGTCACTTGACAGAAAAATAAAACCAAATTAACTTAAACCAAAGGGATTTGTTTTGGCTTGTGTTACTGAAAAGCGTAGTAAAATCTTGATTTAGGGAGTCAAACCACATTGGCAGGCTATCCTTCTAACTCTTGAATCTTGTTAGTTGATACTTAGTCTTCACTCAATGTCTAGATGGTCAGAAGATACCTCATTTTTCTTCCAAATCTAAAAACTTAATAATATAGCTTTCGCTTAAATGTACCTTGAAAAGTAGATCTAAGTCCAGATTTCTTTGACCAAAACTAACTTGTCTCCTGTCTTTGAATTTCCATTAAAGTAGGAAGTCTATCATTGCTGAGATTCAGATAAGCCACCTGTCAATTCAGGAGGCCAGTGATGAGGCAATTCTACCTGAAGTTCTTTCCCTGAGACAGGATAACTGTTTGGAGACAATGAAGGTTATAGGCAAGCATGGGATAGAGGACTGATGACTAATGGCTGATGCAGTATGGAATGAAAACCAAATTTCACACATTTCAAAGTTCAATTCCCAAGTGCATCTCATATCTATGACGTGGGATTTCCCTCTGTATTCTGTGAATATGTTTTATTAGCATTGATTAATAAAGAATCTGCTTTGGCCTATGGAAGGGCAGAATATAGCAAGGCAGGAAGTCCAAGCAGAGATAGAGGAGGAAAGAAGGCAGAATCAGGCAGATGTCATGTAACTGCCAAAGGAAAAAGACATCAGAACCTTACTAGTAAACCATTGGCCTTGTGGGTAAGATATAAAACAATAGACATGTATTAAATAAGCTTATAAGAGCTACCTAGGAATATGCCTAAGCCATTGGCCAAGCAGTGTTGTAATTAATATAGTTTTGTGTAATTATTTAGGTCTGGGAAGCCAGGCAACAAATGCAGTCTCTATTTACATATCTACATAGTTTTAGAGTTAGTTTAGTTCCAAATAACCTGACCTCTTGACAAAGGAACAGTTGCTTCCAAGGGAGCTGTGTAAAATATAATGACTAAAACACAAGCCTGTGTGCCTCCCATAAAGTTTTATCTTATGTTTATCCATTTATTTACTTACTTTTGCTGAGCCTCTAAAATTATAGAAAGAACACAGATCTAGAATTATAAAAAACAGTTTGTCTCAGTTTCTTCCTCTATTCAATGAAGATTTTATTTAGAAGATGCCTTGGTTTCATTTCCCATTGCTATAATAAAATACATTGGAAAATCAGTTCAGAGGAGAATAACTTTATTCAGTTTAGAGTCCATCAACATGGGGAAGTCCAGGCAGTAGGAACTTGAAGGACCTAGTCACAGGAAATCTACTGTCAAGAGCAGAGAGAAAAGAGACAATGATGAAAGCTTGTGTTCCCACCACTTCCCCATTTTTATGCAGTTCAGGCAATGATACTCCTGACTCTTAGGCTACATCTTTTTAACTCAATTAATGGAATTGAGGCAATTCTCTACAGGTATGCCCACAGACCAACCTAACCTAGACAATCTCTCATTAAGACTCCCTTCCCTAGGTGATTCCAGACTGTGTCTAGTTGATTATTAAAATTTACAATTCAAGAGAATTAAACCAAGTATAAAATGTCATTTTATACCATATTTAGTGTCTGGAGCAAGAGAGGATTTATTATGAATCTCACTGTGGTTTTCTTTTTAGGAAATAGAACAAGAAACTAGTAATATCCTGGTTTTATGGGGATAGAATTATCTCTTTTTATGCATTCAGCCACAATATTTTACTTTTATTCTCAAAAATCTTTCATAATTGTTACTAATAAATATACTTGCCTTTATATCTTGGAGCCAGTGTTATAAAAACAAACCAACCAACATGAAAGACAAGTCCTCAAAGAGAAGACTTCGGTGTTTTAATGTGTCAAGTCTGACCAACAGGTACATTCATTTATGTCTCTGGTACCAACTTAAGCACATCACATATCAACTCTAGCATGTCATTTTACACTCCTGGCCTCAGTGTTATTATTTTTAGAGGGAAGGAAATTTACTATTCTCCCATGGGTGCTTATTGGGACAATCAAATAAACATAATTATAATTAATGAGCTTAAAACTCAATGGAAATATAATAAAATACATACACAATTATATTTCTTTTTTGATGGAGGAAGGTCATTGGTTAAATAAAAAGAAACTGCTTGGCCCTCATTGGTTAGAAGATAGGTGGGAGGAGTAAACAGAATAGAATGCTGGGAGGAAGAGGAAGTGAGCTCAGACTCCACAGCTCTCCTCTAGGGAGCAGATACCTCAGAGAGACACCATGCTCCCCGCTCCAGGGAAGATGCACATGATGAAGCTCCGACCCAGGATGGACTTAGGCTAGAATCTTCCTGGTAAGACTGGTGCTCACTAAGACCGGTGCTCAGAGATTATTAGAGATGGGTTGATCGGGATATCAGAATTAGCCAGTAAGGGCTAGGGCTAAAGGGCCAAGCAGTGATTAAAAGAATACGGTGTCCGTGTAATTATTTCGGAGCATAAGCTAGCCAGGCTGCTGGGGTGCTGGAGATGCAGGCCCGCTGCTCATATTACTACAGATTGGCGCCCAATGTGATGGACTAAACCCACTTAAAAAACATGAGAAGGCTTAAAAATAAGGGAGAGAGAGTTTAACACAGATTTTTGCTGTTTGTTGGTGGCGTGCTGTAGAGAGATTTCCTGATTTGGCAACAGCAGCAGAAAAAACGCTGTGGCATTTTAAAGCACAGCTTCTTGGGGCTGTGCTGCCAGCGTGAACTCTGGCTTTAAAGCATTTGTGGCACTCTGCTTGCTAGAGGCAAGCAAGCTTCTCTCATCAAAGAGAAGCTTCTTGACTCAGCTTTAGCTGCGAAACCCTGCAGCTCATTAAAAGGTTCTGCCAGGAAAACTTAAATGGTGTTGACAAAAAGCTGAACACATGCATTTCGGTTTTCAGCAGCAGCAGGAAAAAAACCTGTGTTGTTTTAAAATGCCGGGTTTCTGGGCCATCCTGCCAGGGCAAACTCTGACTGTTTGAGGCAGGAGGGCTGGCTACCGAGAGAGGACTTGAGTGTTGTCTGTTGTAGCTCACTTGCTGGCAGGGACCTTGAAATGCCATAGAGTTGTGGCAGTAAACATGGCTACAGCCTGTATATACACCATGAGGCTGGAAAGCTAAGGAATGGACTGGATCTAGCTGGCAAAGTCACGCCTTTAGTCCTACTGAGATTGCTTGGTAAATTAAAGATTCATGTGGTCAGAAAAAGAGAGATATACAGTAAAGAGAGATTCAAAGACAGAGAAAATTTCTAAATGGTTTAAAGTGTGTTAAAAATATATGCAGACTAAAAGTTGAAGTTCTTAAAGTAAAAAACAAAAAAAGGAAGAGAGTTGTTGTGTGTGGTAGTACACACCATTAATCCCAACACTTGGGAGGCAGAGGGAGATTGACCTCTGTGACTTCAAGGTGTGGTAGCACACGCCTTTAATCCCAGTGCCTAGAAGGCAGAGGCAAACAGATCTCTGTGAGTTCAAGGTGTAGTAGCTTACACCTTTAATCCCAATGCCTGGGAGGCAGAGACAGGCGGATCTCTGAGAGTTTAAGGACAACCTGGTCTACAGAGTTATTCCAGGTCAAAGATATACAGAGAATATAAAATAGAAGTAAAAAGCAATGAAATAGAGATTAAAATAAAGTCGCACGATGATGGAAAATACACAGGGACTTTTGATAGTGTATGCTATTATGCTCTCTTTGAATTGTTTGAATGCTGAGGAAAGAGCAAAAAAAAAAAAAGATACTTGTTTATAAATGCTGGTTAACTAATCCAACATAGATATTTTGAAAATGCCTTGAATTTGAAATTTGGATCTAAGGACATGATGTTTTGGAAAGGAGTTTCTTACTTTGTTTTCACAGAGGATGAGACCTTGTTCATTTCTTCTATTCCAATTTGGTATGATGGACCACACCCTCCTGAAGGGTTGGTGTGAACACCTTCAGAAAATTGCTTCGCTCAACTGCCAACTGAGATGAAACTAGCATACAGGTTAGACCATGAAAGACCTAATTAACGACGCCCCCATTCAGCAGAAAGCAGTTTGGAGAGAAAAAACTGCGCCCATGTTCCCAAATATGGTTTATAAACATTCTTTTACATTTAAAGGGAAATATGATATAGGTATGAATAATTTGCATTAGTATAGATTTTGCTTATTGATAGAAATTTAAGGTCAATTTTGTTAAGATTTTCTAGATGTGCATAGATATATCTTAGATAGGCATTCTTCGTATCTTTCAAAGATTATAGAATATGGCATTTTAAATGTTTTAATAACTTAGGACTTTTCATGACAATGAGACACTCTGCTCCTGGCAGCACCAATCTACTTCAGGAAGAAGATGGGCATCGAAGAGGATCCTTATGGAGTTTGGTAGCCATTTGGGCAAGAAACTGCTCTTGCCTCGACTATTGAATAAACTGGACACAGAGAACCCACAGAGAGAGGACTACTGAACTTGCCTAAGGTGAGATGATCTTTTGGGGTTCGTGATTCATGAAAGAGTCTGCGAGATATTCTGCAGGACACAACAGATAGTGACTGAACTGACTTTGAATTTTCCTGCTTTGTGGAAATGTCTGCTGGATAGCATGGGCCTGAAGGCTGAAGATGGATGCCCCAACGGTACAGAGGAACTTTGGGTGACTGTCCAGGCAGCGAGATGCCTCTGTCATTTCTAGAGTTTTAAAAGTTGCTTTTTTCTTGTTTGCTTAGCTAGTCTTGTATCTCTCTGGAGTCTTTGATGGAGTTAAGAATAGTTAGTTATAGTTATAGTTTTCCTTAGTTATGGTAAAGACTATTGTAACTTTTACTTGATAACTGTTTTGTTATATGTAATTTTGCTATGTTAAAGTTAACCCCCCCTTTTTTTTTGTTTAAATCGAAAAAGGGAAAATGATGGAGGAAGGTCATTGGTTAAATATAAAGAAACTGCTTGGCCCTCATTGGTTAGAAGATAGGTGGGAGGAGTAAACAGAATAGAACGCTGTGAGGAAGAGGAAGTGAGCTCAGACTCCACAGCTTCCCTCTCGGGAGCAGACGCCTCAGAGAGACACCATGATCCCCCCTCCAGTGAAGATGCACGCGATGAAGCTCCGACCCAGGATGGACTTAGGCTAGAATCTTCCCGGTAAGACCGGTGCTCAGAGATTATTAGAGATGGGTTGATCGGGATATCAGAATTAGCCAGTAAAGGCTAGGGCTAAAGGGCCAAGCAGTGATTAAAAGAATACAGTGCCCGTGTAATTATTTCGGGGCATAAGCTAGAGCTAGCCATGTGGGCGGCCGGGGTGCTGGGGACGCAGCCCTGCTGCTCATATTACTACACTTTTTTCTTTTTCTTTTATTTATTTATTTATTTTTTTATGACAAGGTTTCTCTGTAGCTTTTCGAGCCTGTCCTGGAACTAGCTCTTGTAGACAAGGCTGGCCTCGAACTCACAGAGATCCTTCTGCCTATGCCTCCCGAGTGCTGGGATTAAAGGCATGTGCCACCACTGCCCAGCTCACAATTATATTTTTTACGTTCTAGAGTAAAGCTGATAATTTAGTAGCCTTCAAACAGATGTATGTCCCATCATTGTTCAATAAATTTTCTTTTTTAGCTGGTTATTGAGTCAGGTCAACAATGGAATTGCTATTTCTCTTTATGGAGAGGATTAAACTAATGGAAAGAGTTACAGGATCCCCTTTATGCTGTTCTATAATTGTGAATACACGTTTAGGACTTGTATGGAAGCTCCCAACTCCTTCCTCACTCTATTCTTTTTAAACAGAGAAAACAACCTCTTCTCAGTGGTTCCCAAAAATGTGTTGAATTTTAATTACCTACAGAACCTTAAATTTCTTGATGCCTAAGTTGTCCCCCAGATCAAGAACACAGGGCGATATTTAGTTGGCACCTGACTTCAGAACTTTTAAAATCATTTGTTATTGTCATATCCAGATACGTCTGAGAACCATTGCTCTCGTTCAACCAGGAAGAAGAAACCATCATCAACTTCTATCTTAGTTGAAGGCCATTCAGGTATGGGACTTAAGAAAGTTGGATAATGTCAGAATATTGTCTTCCTGAAGAACAATGAAATTTAATTTTGACAAAGACTGTAAAGATTGATAGACTTTTTTTTATGACAAGGTCTTATATTCAATTTTCTTACATCTGTTGTGAGAAATAAAAGGGAAAACAAATTTTCCACCGATATTTTCTATGTTCTGTAGAGAAACTATTATCACATTCCTAAGAATCATATTTTCACCTCCAAAGGTGTATTACCATGGTTTGTTTGGTGGCATCACGGTTCCCGTATGCGATTCACACTTTGAAAATAAGCGTGTTACTCTTTCCTTGTCTGCCTTTTTCTTCCTAAAAGTTTTCACCTGCAATTGCATCTTTTAAAGTCATGTTGTCTGTCTTTTATGGCTGCTAAACATTAATGCCAAAGGAAAAGAAAGAGTTAGTAAGCTCTTATCATAAGACTATGGAAAGTGTATATCTAGAGGCAGCTCCTAGGTTCTCTTTCGCTTTGTAATTCAACCCACTGAAACTCCAACCTGCTTCACCACCACAAGCATGGCATAAAATAAGAAATTTTGAGGGTCAATGCATAGAGAACAGATTTTTAAAAGTGGACAATAGATAACAGGTACATGACTATGATAGATAAGTGGGACTTTCGAAAGACTTTTTTAAAAAAACGGTTTGATATTTGAAGCTCCCACACTTTTCTGATCAATACTCCACGTGGAACAAGGATAATGTCTGTCTGTGGTCTTCAATTTACAGAAACAGAGCATCAAGCCTGTCATCTGATTAGGTCCAATATTCAGATATAACCATACTTTCTTCTCAGCAGTATAAGAAGCAAAAGGAAACAGTAAACTGAATCAAAATGAAAGGATTACAAAAGAGATAAAACAAAATGGAAAGGAGAGATGGAAGAGAACTCAGGTAAGGCATGAGAAGTTTGTTTTACTGGTAGGAAAACTAAATTATTAGAAACTATTATTTTTAATTGCTTATTAGTTTTCTCCACAACTGACTGGATGGTGTCCCACTGATTCCAAATTACACAGAGAAATAAAATAATTACAAGATTGGGTTGAATTACCTCAAATTCAGTTGAGAGTTAGAGTTATGTAAAAATTTGTAAGAAACTAGAATATATTTAGAGGATATGAAAACAGAAAATTAACTTTGCTCCATTCCCCCTCTCTTCCTTTAAAAATGGGCATCAAGTTCTATGCATGTCGCATGATGATGTGTTGCATCATGTGCCCAGTCATGTGCATGGTCATGCCTGGTCTTAAAGGGTTTGTTCTCACTTAGTATCAGCGAGAAATATGCACATAATAAGTAATAAGGAAACAGGAAAAAACACATGACATTTGACTACCTAAAATACTTTGGTAAGTGTCACAGAAAGCAAACTAAATACAGGATACCTTAGTGAGCAGTGGACAGTGACAAATTGAAAAGCAAGTATGCCTACAAAGCAACAAAACAATTTTCAGACGTAACTGGAAGCAGCTTTGTGAGTATGGGCAAAGGAGCAGAGTGAGGAATGCGTTCCAGTAATGAAGTGTTTATATAAAAGCCCGAGGACCAGAGATCAAATCCCCAACACATCTATGAAAAGCTAGGCATGGCTCCATGTGTTTATAATGCCCGCACTTAGGAGACAGAGACAAGTGGATTCTGGTAGCTCTCTATCCAGTGTAGCTAAATTGGCAAATTCCAGGTAAATAAAAAACTAAAGATAAACTAGACTGACTAAGGAATATACCCAATAGGAATGTCTGAACTCCACATGTGACTACTTCCTCTCATGTACACACACATACCCATAAACACACAGACAGAGAGAAGTACAATTAAACAATAAATATTTGAAAAAGTGTTTGAAATATCTAGACATCGCGGAAATGAAAAATAAAAACTACAAAAACATTTAATCTCAACCCATTTAGAACAGCTACTTGAAGAAACAATCAATGAGAAAGTTGTGAAAAAGAAACACTTCTTTAATTTTGTTTCAGATGTATATTAGTAAATCACTATACAAATCACTATAGAAGTGCTTCAAAAATCGTACAGATAGCACTAATACATGGCCCAACTATTCTGCTTCTGGTTAAATATCCAAATGAAAAAAAAAGTCAGTAAAACAGAGAGATGCCTGTGTACTCTTCCTATATTCTGACATCATTTACAATAGCCAAGTTACAGAATTAGCCTAGGTACCCACACATGGTTGAATTCATAAAGAAAATGTGGGATCCATAAACAACTGTGTTTTATTCTGCTGTAAATAACCATGTAATCATGAAATTTTCAGGGAAATGTGTGAAACTGGGTATTATCACATCAAATGAAGTAAAATATTATCAAATATTTTACATTTTTTCCTCACAAATTTAAGCTTGATTTTTCTCAAAAGTGGAAAGGGACTATTTGGGAAGAGTAAGGGAACTATCAGGAGATATAAAGAGAGTGAAAAAGGACAAATAAGGGAACCTCAAGCAGCTGTTATTAAAGTACACACACACACACACACACACATACATACACACACACACACCATAATAATTTTTCATGAAGAATTTGACCTGAGTGGTTAATAGTAATCTGCAGCTGTTGATGTAATAAACAAATCAAACCAAATTAATAAATCCAGGTTTATTCTGAGCAAAGCATTCCTGTGTGCCCCAGGAGAAGTTGAGAAGATCTCAAGAGAAACCCACAAGGTGGGGGGTTTTAATGCCTTTGTGGGTGGAGCCACCAATGGCAGACTTTCTCTGGGACCAACTTCAGACTGAGGCAACTCCAGGGGAACCTGAACGTTCCAGACTATTTGGGTATATGAATGCCAGCGGCTCGAGCGAAGCTTCCACCCAAACATTCTGTACTCTTTGGGTACTGGGGTGCCGGTTCAAGTCTGGATACTTCCCATAAGTATGGGAGATGTGAGAAGGGAGAAGTTGGGAGTGAGAGGGCTCACCTTTAACAGGAGGTTTGGATGGAGAAGCATTCGGTTAACTGCAATCCTGAAAAATTTAGGTATCTTTTTCTTGATGGAGCTAAGAAGGCAAGTTGATAAGAGAAAAAATAGATTGTTATTATCAGGCCATAAATGGGGCTAGTCATGAGAAGGGTGATTAATGGCCAGAAATGTAGGACTGAAGAAATGTCTTGATTGTACAGGAGAGGCAAGGGTGAGTGAGTGAGGCAGGAGAGCAGATACGCCCTTTAAATCAGATTTCACTTGCTGAGTAGGTGCTTATTTGAGCCTTGAGAAGTGGTACCAATGGCAAAGTTCCAGGGGCTGATACAGATGCTAGTGTAATCTGGAGGACTCTCTTCAGGTTGTCCTAGACCCAGGCAGCAGGAGTGACCTGTAAAATGTGCTCAAAAATGGGCAGGATCAAAATAAGCTCTGGAGACTGATAGTTTTCACCAAACCATATTTCTTGATACAGAGGTGTGGGACAGCTGGAACAGATTTACAAATTTGGTGACATAGCAAAAGGCTATAGTTTTAGGTTAAAAGTCATGAACATTTTATAAGACAATTAGAGGAAATTTAAAACTTTGGAACTCTGAAGTTTTATCTGAAACCTGTTATTCCTGGACTATGATGCCTGTGAAAGAAGCATACTTACCTGTATTTTTAGCAGGAAGCTTCATTTGAAGAAGGACACTTAAAAGAAATCCCTCACTAACTCATAATTGAGAATAATAGAGGGTTATTTATTTAGGCATAGACTCACAAATAAGAATGCTCTGCTGGAACAGAAAACAGCAACTGAATCCCAAAGCAGTTCCTTTATTCATTAATAGTAATTACAACACATAGAGGGGATCCCCACATTACCTCCCCTTTTCTGTTTAAATAAAAAAGAAAGCTTTAATTTAACATAGTAAAATTACATATAACAAAACAGTTATTAAGAAAGAATTACAGTTACAATATATTTCATCTACTTTATCTTTTAACATAACTAAAGAAAACTATAACTATAACTGTCTATCTATTCTTCAACTCCATCAAAGACTCCAGAAGGATATAACATTACCTAAGTAAACAGAAAGTACATTGTAAGCAACTTCCAAAACTCTAGAATTAACAGAGACATCTCGCTGCCTGTACAGTCATCCAAAGTTCTTTTGGATCATTGGGGCATCCATCTGCAACCTATTGTCCCATAGTGTCCAGCAGACTTTTCCATGAAGTAGGAAATTTCAAAGACATTTTAGTCACCTTCTTCTGTATCCTGCAGAATGTCTCTCAGACTCTTTAATGAAGGAGTAACCTGGAAGGATCATCTCATCTTTTATTTATGTGAATGTATTTTTTTATTTATTTATTAAAGATTTCTGCCTCCTCCCTGCCACCGCCTCCCATTTCCCTCCCCCTCCCCCAATCAAGTCCCCCTCCCTCGTCAGCCCGAAGAGCAATCAGGGTTCCCTGCATATTTAGGCAAGTTCAACAGTCATTTTTCTGTGGGTACTACATGTCCAGTTAATCTAAGAAACTCCATAAGGAGCATCTTCGATGCCCATCTTTTTCTTGAAGTAGCTTGTGCTGCCAGAAACAGGTGTGTCTCGTTGTCATGAAAAGACATAAATTTTTAAAACATTTAAATGCCATATTCTGAAGGTCTAAGAAAGATTTGAAGAATACCTAACTAAATGAAATATATCTGTATATATCTAGAAAATCTAACATGAATACAAGCTTTACTATTATAGATTACTCTCTATTTACCTATATTTATTAACTATATATTATATTTTTAAATGAGCTACAGAAGCACAATCCCTTAATCAAGATCAGAAATACATATTCATATGGCAAAATTGACCTTAAATTTGTATCAATAAACCAAGATCCATAGAAATGCAAATCTTTATTGTATATCCCCCTTTAAATGTAAAGAAGCATTTACAAACAATATTTGGGAATATGGGCATAGTTTTGTCCATACTTCTTCCTGCCTATAGGGGGTGCTGTCAATGATGTCTTTTATGGTGTATCCTGTGTGTTTGGTTGATCTCAATCAGCAGTAGGGAGAAGTAATTCTTTGAGTGTGTTCACAGCAACCTTTTGGGGGCCATGGTCTATCAAACTATATTGGTCTGTAAGCAGTCTCACCCAGGACCTCCGGGTCTCCAGTGAAAACAAAAGAAGAATCTATTTTCCAAAGCAACATATCCTTAGACCCAAATTTGGAAGTCATGATACCTTTAGAACATATATGCTATCCTGGTTTAGCTTAGTAGCCCATACAATGAAATGTCTCTCTGTACTTAGCTCATTAACAGTCAAAAAATTCAAAGAAAACACAATAATATACATAATCCAGACTCTGTGAATTTTCCATTTATACGTGGCTTATTTTTCTTTTCTCCTTTTAATGTATGACTATCTGTACTCTCTTTAAAGACTTTACATTCTTTTTTAAACCATTAACTTTCTTTTATGACTATACTATTTTTCTTCTCTCTCACAAGCCTACATACATTTATCTGACTCTGTGACCAGTTTAGAGGTCGTTTATATTCGAATCTGTCCTTATTGTGTTATCTGTAATTCCCTACTGCCCAGGAGCACTTCTTAAAATTCTAAGTGCTTCAGTTTCACCATTGTTATGGATAATGTGGTACTACCTGTTTGCTTGCCCAGTCTGAAACTTAAGCTGTGCTATTACTATGATATATACAGCAATTCCTGATCACTCTATACAGTCCAGCATGACACACCCACTTGTGTCTCTGAGTCATGCACACTGCCCCACTTCCAGACACACAGCTCCTCACCTCCCTCTCCTCACCCCCATCTACTCCTCAGATGGTTAAATCCTATCTTGGGGAGTCAACAAGGTCTGGAATATCAACTTGAGGCAAGACCAAGCCCCTACCCTCTAATATCAAGGTTGAGCAAGGTATACCTCTATAGGAAATCGACTTTAGAAAGCCAGTTCATGTAACTAAGATAGGTCCTGATGTCACTGCCAGGTACCCCCTCCCATAAAGATCAAGACATATTACTGTCACCTACATTCAGAGGGTCTAGTTTGGTCCCATGCAGGTTCTCTAGCTTTCAGTTCATAGTCTGTAAGCTCCCACTAGCTCTTGTCAACGGTCTCTGTGGTTTTCCCTATCATGTTTTTGACTTCTTTTGTTCATATTACTCAGTGATTAAAAAAAATGACATCTTGAAATTTGCAGGCAAATTTATGAAACTAGAAAAAAATCATTAGTGAAATAACCCAGGCCCAGAAAGACAAACACAGTATGTATTCACTCATAAGTATATTTTACATGTAAATCAAATGATAACTAGCTTACAGTCCACAATCCCAGAGAAGCTAGATAAAATGGGAGGCCCTAAGAGGGACACACATGAAGGACCCCAGGAAGGAAAATATTTAGGATATTCTGGGTAAACTGGGAGGGGGTAGAAGGAAGGGGATAGGAGATGGGTATATGAGGAATCAAAAAGACTAAGTTGGGAAAGGGACAGAGGGGGATAACAGTAAAAGAAATATCTTGATAGAGGGAGACAGTATGGGGTATGTAGAAACCTGATATTAGAGAAATTCTCAGCAATCGACAAGGATGACTCCAGATAAGACTCCTAGCAAGAATGAAGAGGGTATCTGAAAGAACCTTCCCTGTAATCAGATTAGTGGCTACCTTAATTGTCATCATAGAAGCTAATTCCAGTAACTGATGGAGGGATCATATGAAATATGAAAATTTTAGAAGAAAGTTTTGTCAGCATAATTGATTATTTAATGTCATGGTTCATTTGAAAATTTCAAATCATAGCATATACAGAAACATATAAAAGTAAAATCTTGTCTTTGAGTCAGTTCTTTACTAATGTCTGATTTTAAAAAAAGTTATTCAACTGAATGATTTATTCTTCATATAACCATTAATTTCTGTTGAAGAATTCTTAATTTTGTTCTGCCAGTTTTGCAAAGTTGTTGATTATTCTTGTTGGAATAATCGATGCTCCCACATTAAAGTTAAAGGCAAAGAAATTAGGGAAAGTTTGTTCATGAATGTAGTGGAATGTAAATAGAGTCTATCTTCAGTACAGTTCTGCATGTCAAGTGGGTAAGGTAGACCAGCTCCAAGAGTGTTGTAGGTCATAATCATGTTTTCTGTTCTTATGAGAATGCTACTTTTTCCAATGATATGCACACAAAAGTCTTTTGAAAGCATCAATAGGTAGACTGACGGATGAATAGTTTCATGGCAATTAATATTCACTAAAGAACTTTCATCACTCTGCTCTTACTTAGGATGACCTAGTATTAGAAGAACATGATGGAAAAATTAGATCTTAGTTTAAACATTTGATAGAATGTGAAAGCTTCATTCTTGAAATAATTATGCTATAAACATTTGGTAATAAATAAAATATGCTGAAATAGCTTCATAAATATTTAAACAACTAATCCACAAATCCCACTTGGTTTTTTGGGCAGCACTGTTGGAAAGCAAGAATAGTTTCTTAGGGGCATGTGTACCATTAGTGCACATTAGTTACACAAGTACAATGCGCTTCTTGGGCCACAAAAGCCATTTCACTTATAACAGGAAGCCCAGTGGCTAGATCTATAATAGCTATAACTGGCTTCTCTTGGAATCTATAGTTCACATAATTAAAGAAAAGAGGTTGAGCCTGTGATGTTATATTGATCCTGGGGGGGGGGGGATAAATGATTAGTAGATAAACTATATATTTTTCTCAATGGAGTAAGTCTCTGAATAATATAATAAATTTGGATATTAAGGAAATTTCTTTTTGGAGACTCATTTTGCTAATTTTAATTGGTTAGATTCAGTAATACTTTAGTGCATGTTAGAAAAATAAAAATTCCAAGATTTAAAAGATGATGTCATGTTTTGAATATAAAAATCTCACCATCCCTGCTCTCAATCTCTTCGGGAGCTGAAAGTCCCTGAAGGAAGCAATCACAAGGAAAAACCTTTGAGAGTCATATCCTGGCCCCTGGGTCTGGTATTCCCTCTTTTTCAGTTCTACCACTGAGTATAATATCTTCTGCTTCAGGCTCATGAAGACAGTTGTTGCCATTCTGCCATGCTTACCCTTTAGGATGGATTGTAACTTTCTGAAACTATAAAGCAAAATTGGTACGTTTTTTTTTTGATGATTTTCCAGAAACTGTGGGCAAAACTAATAACTACAAAACTGCTATGACTTTGCCAAAGTGACCAAGGGGTCTTTTCACCAAAAATAGACTGTCTTTGCTTGCTGTGCAGCACCTTGGGTGAGGAGAGGAAGATGACTAAAAACTGTTTTGGGCAAAACACAAAAATTACAGACACAACGAAAAAAGGGACTCTGACTTGGTTAGGTCAAAACCTGTTAGAAGTCACTGCTTTTGTGTGCCAGATGTTGCTGTGTTCTAATATGTTGGGGGGGGGGGGCGGGGGAGGTGCGGGTGAAAAGACACCCGTCAACGAACAAAGTCTGGAGTCAGGTAGAAGGCTTATAGCAGACTCATTTATTTAACAGCAGGGAAAAATTGTATACCCTTCCAGCAGCCAGGCACTCTGATCCATTGACAGTTGACATCTCATGCTTGTCTCTCATTGGCTAGGCACCATCAGGGTTTCTAACAGTGCTTGTTGCTAGGCACTCAGGAAACATCATTTGGTTGCTCCTTATTGGCTAGGCACCTTCAGGACCCTCTGATAGTGCCAGACAGGCTTCAGGGTGGCTCCTTTTGACTGGTAGGGCTTATCTTCCCATATAAAACTATAAAAACAACTTTTCTCCTTACACTGTCATTAGGATAAAACAACATCGTCATCACATGTAGAAACAAATACACCATTTTCATTTAGTTTACCATCTACTGTAAAACCGTCTAAATGAAGAGACTCAGTCATGGGCAAAATAAGCAAATATGAAACACTGATGTTTTTTTTCTACTGAGAAACTTGATACTAAATTTGAACTATTAGAGATCCAAAGAAAGAAATTGAGGAACAGATTGTCTTTGAGAGAAAAAAGACAGAACATGGAAAGTTAAAAAAATAATATACAATGAAGATTAGTGGCTGAAGAATTTGAGGAAGGGTTGTGCAATTTGAATGTATAGGAAGAGAGAGTGCTTTAGGTAAGAGCATCAAACTGAGACCATCATGGAATGAAACTGGGATGCCTGTGTGGTTTATATTCAGAAACTGGTATCCCAGGGTATGATGATTTATTAATACACTTTATCTACAGAGCATTGGTTATTTTATTTTTTCACAGGAATGACATTGCCTTCTATCCTCTTACTTTTTTGTAGAATTTTCTGAGGAAGAGAGCCTACTTTTCATGTTCCAAGAAAATATTATAATGTGGCTGTCTGAGTTGGGGTTTCTATTGCTGTAAAGAGACAAAGACCACAATAACTTTTGTAAAAGTAAATATTTAATTGCTTCTGGCTTGCAGTTTCAGAGGATTAGTCCATTATTGTAATGGAACCATGTAGGCAGGTAGACATGGTACTTCTGGAGTAGAACCTGACATATATGTATTAATGTGCAGGAAATAGGAAGTGAATTGTGTGTCACACTGAGGATATCTTGAGCATAGAAAACCTCAAAACCTACCTCCAACAGTGACAGATTTCCTCCAACAAGGCTATCCCTCCTAATAGTGCCACTCTCTAGAGGGTTTATTTTTCTTTCAAACTGACACAGTGGCCAGATTTAGTATTTTTTTACTCATGTAAACACCAGTTTTCTGATAAAAGTTTATAGTATATTAAAATCTTCTTCTACTTGAACAGAAATATTTAAAATATCATGATAAGATATGATTTTCTTACAGGGAAAGTAAGTTTGCTATATCTCAAAACGAAAAATAGTAGACATGATATATTTCTAGTATTTAATTTTTCTACTTTCTAATATATATACTACAAAATGAAGAAAATAAAGACACATTTTATTATGTCATAAATTTTCATCTAAAATACACATAAAACTATTGATATGCCTTATTAGCATATATTGGCTTATAGTTCAAAATTGTCTCACAGAGAAATAAAAGAGAGAAAGCAGCATAATTGATGTCCCACAGTGCATTTCCAGAGCACATCCTCAATAAACTGACAGCTCCCCCTAGGTCTTGACTCCTAAAACTCATAATTATTTCATAGAATCTCTGGGGAACAACCCTTTAACCCAGAAAACTTTAGAAGATATATAATATCTAGACTATGAGGGTTGGGAATGGAAGGAAGTACAAACTGTTCTACTACATGCCTTGTGCTAATGATGAATCTGTTATACTGGCCAAGTGAAGAACACTCATAGTACACTCTCAATTGGTAAAATAAGATATTGCTCTGATTACTGGGCATGCTTTCTTGGGATTTGGTTGTGCACTTCTCTTGTGTTTTGTAGTACAATCATTGAAATGCAGGAGAAATACTCTTTGAGAATCCCAATGCTGTTACTGTGTTTGCGGCAAAAACAGAGGTTAGCTAAAACTGATTATTCTCTGCCTCTTCAACTTACATGATTAAGTGAGCAGAGTAGAAATCGTTCCCCTGTCCAAATGGTAGTTAACTAACTGATTAAAATGCTGTGCTTTTAAAAATCCATACTCATAATATGATTTACATCCATCTCTTTTTAAAGTAGACTCTTGATTAGTTAGTTTCTTTGGGAGAGCAGCCCAGTTAGAAGAATGATAAAAAATTATTAGGAAAAATACATTAATGACATGTAACTCTAAACACATGATTGTTGAGTAATTCAGAAATGTGAAACAATTTGGGGGATCTTTATCAGAAATCTTGCTTTATTCCTGACCAGAGATTTTATCAGTAAGTTTCTGATTATGTCCACTTATTTATAAAAGGTATAACATAGAAAATTAACTCATCCGGGCAATTGCAATCTTTACTCATTTCTAATTACAGTAAACACATCAACTTGGACATCCAAGAGAATTAATCCTGCTTTCCTATTGTCTTTAGGGAGGACAGATAATGATCTTACTGAAATTCTGGAGGAAGAGAACAGGGAAGATCAATATAATGCAAAAGTAAAAAATTAATTTTCCTTAGCTACAATAATACTGTAAATGAATTAGTCAGGACCAGAAACAGAGATTGGGAGAAGTTCATGTACGTTGCCCAACCACCCACCAACTGTCCCCATTCTCTCTTTCTTGGTGTCCTATAATTCTATTCCCAATCTAGAGTCCTCCTAAGCATCATATCCCATCCCACAACTGGAGTGTATAGCCAACCTTTTCTATCAGAGATCAACACAATCAAGAAAACCAAGGCCTCTAACTCCCCTGCCCAGTCACAGGCCATATTGACCAGAAAACTAAAGAAAACCAATAAACAAAGCATCTGTCCAACAAAGACAAACTCATAAATATGTACCAGGACCTATAATCATTCCAAACCCACATGCCTTGAGGCTAGCATAAGAAGAAAATCAACAACACTCAAGGCAATATGTCATCACCAGAACTCAGCAATCCTACTGTAATAACCCTTTAGTATTCTACCACAGCAGAAGCTAAGAAAAAGACCTTAATGTTAACTTCATGAAGGTGATTCAGGTCCTTAATAAGAAATTAATGAATGCCTTTAAGAAATTCAGGAAAACATAAACAATTGGATAAAATGAATAAATCTCTTAAAGAAAGTTAAAAAACAACAGTTAAAGAAAATGGATAAAAGTGTTAAAGACATGAAGATGTAAATAGAAACAACAAAGAAAACACAAACTGAACGAATTCTGGAAATGAAAAATCAAGGTAACTAAACAGGAATCACAGATAAAAGTATCACTAAAAGAACACAAGTGTTTCAAGAGATAGTATTAGACATTGAAGATACAATAGGAGAAATAGATACATTAGTCCAAGAAAACATTGAATGTAAGAATTTACTGACACGAAACATCAATGAAATCTTGAGTACTATGAAAAGACCAAACCCGTGAAAATAAAAACTAGAAAAAGAGGAAGAATCTCACCTCAAATGTCTCGAAAATATTTTTAACAAAATTATTGAAGAAAATGTTCCTAACCTGAAGAAGAAGATGCCCATTAAAGGCACACAATTCTTACAAAACACTAAGAAGATTGGACCATTAAAGAATCTTCCCTCATCACATAATCAAAACATCAAGTATTGAAGACAAAGAAAGAATACTAAAAACTTTAAGGGGAAAAGGGTAAGTAACTATTTGTGAAATAATATTGTTGTATATGGTAAGATGTGGATTGTAAAAAAAAAAAACCTGCTAAATTAAACCAACCTACATGTTTTAAGAATGTCTTAACCCCTGAATGAAAGTCAGAAAATATGTTGTGTTTGGGTAGAAGTTATTCCTTTGTTTCCTCAGAAACAAAAGACTATAGATTTATTCATAATTAATAAAGTTCAGATTTGATTGTGGGAGACCTCCGGAAAATCTTAACTATAACCATTAAGAAACTAAAAACAAAAAAAAAACAAAACTATGTGATAGGTGATATATATGCTAATTTATAAACATGGAAACAGTTCTGAAACTGAATGACAAATCTTGTTCACTACAAAGCCCTATTGACTTATTACAAATCATCCTTTCATGTGACCTGGCTGGACATTTATATTCCAGTATGGTTATGCAGTCCAAATAAACACAAAGTTGACAGATGCCTTTTACTTACTAAAAAATAGAACAAAAAATAATCTTTAACTAACTTGTGCATGCAGCACATTATATGCATTTAAAATGCTATATATATTAATATATAATATAATATTAAATATATGCATGTTGTGTGTGTGTGTGTGCTACTTTTAAAAGTTTTTGTGTTTTCAGAATAAAAGAACCAGACACCAATGAAGAAGACAAGCAATGAGCCGGGCGGTGGTGGCACACGCCTTTAATCCCAGCACTCGGGAGGCAGAGACAGGTGGATCTCTGTGAGTTCGAGACCAGCCTGGTCTACAAGAGCTAGTTCCAGGACAGGCTCCAAAACCACTGAGAAACCCTGTCTCGAAAAACCAAAAAAAAAAAACCAAAAAAATAAAAAAGAAGACAAGCAATGCATGTGATTTAGCCTCTCAGAATGTCTTTGTTTAAGTTTCTTCAAAATTCTCCCTCCAGAACAACTTCAAAACTGCTGAGATGGTTCAGCCTTACAAGCTATTCCAGCCACAGGATTAGATAAGCTTTACCCTTTCCCATTATACAGAGACTAAATAAAAAATAATGCTGCTGCTAGCTCTCCCAGAACTAGACCATTATCACAATTTTCTCAGTATTTCCTAAGGGTACTATCACCCCAGACAACAGGAAGCAGTCGGGAGAAAACAGTGCCCACATTCCCTAGATGTGGGGTGGATAGATTGGTAATTCAGTAGGTTATGGATGATTTTTATCATTAGTTTCAAGTTGTTATTTTTCATGGTCAGTCAGAAAGCTAAACAAAGGAGATTAGATTCAACAGATCTCATTCTGAAAGAAAAAGGAGAAGATAGAGGGATAATAGGATAAAAGGTAGTTTATTTAATATACTTATTAGTAAGAATTATAGAATAAAATGGTAGATTATTAAATTTACTTTTAAACTAAATAAGAAAATACGAGTCTTAAATAGTTTACATTGGTACGGATTTTTGTACATTGACACAAATATGTAGTTCAACTTTTCTCTGGGCCACCAGCTCACAAGTAACAACACAGAGACTTATTATTAATATTGAAAGCTTAGCCTTTAGCTTAGGTTTGTGATGTAGGAAGGTCATCTGTCTATGTGTTACTTTCATTAATTAATAAAGAAACTGCCCTAGCCTTTAGATAGGCTAGTTCTTAGGTGGGTGGAGGAGACCAAACAGAATTCTGCAAGGAAGAAAGCAGAGTCATGCAGATGCCATGCTTCTCCTACCCAAGATAGATGGTAATTAGACTCATGCCGGTAAGCCACAGTCAAGTGGCAATACACATTAATAGAAATGGGTTAATCAAGATGTGAGAGTTAGCCAGTAAGAGGCTAGAGCTAATAGGCCAGGCAGTGTTTGAATGAATATAATTTGTGTGTTATTTCGGGTTTAAAGCTAGCCGTGTGGGAGCCAGGCGGGACACAAAGCAGGCCTGCTCTCCTTGTCACTACAAGTTTGTTTCTAATTAGCTCTTATAAGTTAATTAGCCCATAAATCTTAATATACGTTCTGTCACATGACTTTTTAACCTTTCTTTAGTATGATACATATGACTTCCTGCATCTGCTGACAAAATCTGCATGCCAAGATTCCTCTTCCCAGTCCCTCTCTCTGCCCAGAAGTACTACCTATCCTCTCATACCTAGATATTCAGCTTTTCATTAAACCAATCAGGAGATGCTTTAGGTAGATACATATCTTTACAGTGTACAAAAAGATTATCCCACAATAGTAACATATGAAGGCAGACCTATTAAAATTAGAATTACATGAATTCTCAATGCAGACTCTAAAAGCTGTAAGGCCTACGCAGACATTCTGCAGATTCAAAGATACCACAGATTCTTATTAAAATAACTATACCTAGCAAAACATTCCATTACTCTAGAGGGAGAAAGCAAGATACTCCAGGATAAAGCCAAATTTAAGCAGTACTTATCCATAAAGCTACAGAAGGTACTAGAATGAAAACTCCAACCCTAGGAGGTTAACTATCCCAATGATATCACACTAGAAAATAAATCATCTCACACTAGAAAACCAAAACAAGGAAAATACACACACACACACACACACACACATACATAACACACCACATATATACACCATGATTAACAATTGCAACAAAAATCTAAAAACAAGAATTAACAATCATTGGTCATTGAAATCTCTCAATATCAATTACCTAATAAGAAGACACAGACTAACAAAATGAATATACAAACAGGATCCATTCTTCTGCTGCATATAAGAAATATTCCTCAACATCAAAGATAAACATTACTTCAGATTAAAGGGTTAGAAAAAGATCTTTCAGCAAATGAATCTAAGAAACAATCCTGCATCACTATTCTATTATCTACAAAAATAGACTTCAAACTAGAATGAATCATGAAGAACTGTTGACTGAGCTGTTCGTTCATTTCCTGGCTGCCCAAAACCAAAATAATCACACTGAAACTATATTATTTGCAATATTGTTTGGCCAATAGCTTAAGCATATTTCTTGCTAGCTCTATACTAACTATTAATCTATGCATCACTAGGAAGACATGGCCTACCAGCAAGGTTTGGGCATTTGTTTCCTCTGACCGTGGCTACATGGTATGTC
The DNA here is from genome assembly GCF_018167655.1 of Microtus oregoni. NCBI lineage: Eukaryota > Metazoa > Chordata > Mammalia > Rodentia > Cricetidae > Microtus > Microtus oregoni. The sequence continues at coordinate 46,668,019 of NW_024543061.1, read as the reverse complement.
ACTGACACCACCTACTCTCTCTGTATATCCTTTCATGCCTGGCTATATTCTGTTAAGCTATTGGCTGAAAGCAGCTTCTTTATTAACTAATAGTATCTTTTTCTGTTTAAATAAAAAGGAGGGTTTTAACTTTAACATAGTAAAACTGCATATAACAAAACAAGGTATCAAGCAAGAATTACAGTTACAATATTTATATCTACTTTATCTTTTATAATAACTAAGGAAAACTATATCTATAACTATCTATTCTTCAACTCCATCAAAGACAGCAAAAGGGTATAATATTAGCTAAGTTAACAAAAAGTGCATTGTAAGCAACTTCCAAAAGTCTTGAATTGACAGAGACATCTTGCTGCCTGGACAGTCATCCAAACTTCTTCTGTAACATTGGGGCATCCAATCTTTAGCCTACAAGCCCGTAGTATCTGGGGGAATTTTCCATGAAAATTCCAACAGAGTTTTTTTTGCAGAGCTTGAAAGGACAATGCTCAGTTTCATAGGGGAAAAAACAAGGATAGCCAACACAATATTTAACCATAAAAGAACTTACAGAGGTATCACTATTCCTGATTTCTAGTAGTACCATGATGCAATGATAATAAAAAATCACAGGGAATCAAATAAAAGATGCAGACAGAAATCCATAGACCGATGGACATCTGATTTTTTTTTTAATGAAGGAGCCAGCAGTACACAATGGAAACAAAGAAAGATCTTCAGCAAATGATGCTTGTCTAACAGAATGTTGGCATGTAGAAGAATGCAAATAGGTCCATAATCATTGCCGTGTATACAATTAAAGTCCGAGTAAATCAAAGAACTTAACAGAAAACCATACATACTGAGTCTGATAGAAGAGAAAGAGTGAAGTAGACTTGAATTCATTGCGCAAGGGGGAAAAAAATACTTTCCTAATAGAACACCACTAGCACAGGCAGTAAGATCATCAATCAATAAATGTGACATCATGAAACTGAAAAGCTGCCTGCTGTCACCTGTCTGCCATGAAGATAATGGACTAAGATTCTGAAATTTAAACAAGCCCCCCAGTTAAATACTTTGCTTTATAAGAGTTGCCTTGGTCATGGTGTGTCATAATAGCAACGGAACACAAAGCCCAACAAACATTATTATTTCACTCTTTATAAATGGGTAGTGGAGTCTTCAAAGTTGAAAGGCATGGTAAAAATATACAATGTAGTTCATATTAAGTACCTGATGAATTTCAAAATATAATCATGAGCAGCATAACAATATTTGCTTAGTGATAGACTACATAAATTTGTGTAGTATGGAGGAGTGGGCTGAGTCCCTCCACCCAGCTAGCCTAACCCCAGAAATAACCACAAAGAAATTTTATTAATTTAATTACTGCCGGGCCCATTATATCTAGCCTCTTCTTGACCAACTCTCACACCCTGATCTAACCGTTAATCTGTTTATCACCACGAGGTTGTGGCTTACCGGGAAAGATTCAGCATCTCTGACCTGGAGACTTCATGGCGGCACTCCCTTAACTGTAGACTGTGTGTTCAGTAGTAAATAGTCACTAGAAAGTGAACTCAATTGAATTTTTAAAGGTTTATTATCTCATAGTGTTTTCGCAGGACTCTATTTTTATGCTATTACTTTTAATTTTTAATTTTAATTTAATTGTATTTATATATTTTTCTTCTTTCTTCTTACCCTACAGGTACATTGCATAAAAATTATGGCTTCTAGTTTAGGGATTTCATGAAGTTATTTGTTGTGCAAATTAATAGGTTTCTGTTTCTTATGCCTTCTCCTGGCTCTTTAATTTCTGTTAATTTGTTTTGGCCAATTGCAATATATTAGTTTTATTTTATTATTATCCAAAATGAGTCTGTTTGTTTTATAATGAGAAAAAGAAAGTGGGAGGATCCATGTGGGATGGGAGGTAGAGAACATCAGGAAGAAGCAGAGGGAGGAGAAAATATAATAAAAGAAAAAAAAAACTAGAACTAGGACTGGAGAGGGAGGGGGAGGGGAAGTGAGAGGGAAATGGAAAGATGGAAGGAGGTAGAAATTTTTAATAAATAAATAAATATAACAATAAAGATAAAAAAGAATAGTTTTTGCCCAGTGAGACACTATTGGAGGGAACTTAATGTTAATTTGTAAATGGTTATCAATTGGAGATTCCATTTGGGTTAGGGATGGGGCATGTGACTACTCTTTTCTGCTCTAGGACAGTATCTGGAACAGACCTATACAGGTCCAGTGTGTGTTGGCAAAATTCCTGTGAGGAGTTCATATGAACTTTGAACATGTTGCTTTAGAGGACTATGCTTTCTTCATGCCCTGCTTTCCTTCTGGTTTTTACACCCTTTCCTTTTCTGTAAGAATTCCCTGTGCGCTCAGAGAAGGGATTTGATGAAGACATCCTTCTTAGAACTGAGTCTTTCAAAACCTCTTATTCTCTGCATTATGTTTTGCTGTTGGTCTCTATATTTATTCTCATCCGCTGTAGGCAGTAGCTGCTCTGATAATGGCTGAGCAAGGCACTGATCTATGAGTATAGCATACTGTCCTTAGAGTCGTTTTCTTTTAGAACAGTAATATATGGTTTCACTGTAGGTTCTTGAGTTATCTAGTCCCAGGTTCTTGGTCATCCAAGTGGTGTGGAAGGAAAACATTCTGGTCCTTCAACCAATAGCCTTTAAGATATCAGTCCACTTGGGCATGGTCTCTTATACTGTAAAAACAGTGGTAACTGAGTGCTGGCTCTCTTACTTCTGTCTCCCGCTTCTGGCTGCTAGACTGTTTCTCTTTTCGCAGAGGACCATTGTCTAGGAGAGTGATCTGTAAGTTTTCCCATTAAATAAATAACCCTCTTATTAGTCATCATTCTGAAGTGTTGTGAGATTGTTTTGTAACTTAGGATATCACCCAAGCAGTGTCAGAAATGGCCTTATGTTAAATCAGATACTGGCTGATCGCATCCACAAATCTTGTGCTCCCATTGCACTAGCATATTTCATAGGCAGGTCACTAGTGCTGATCAAAAGGTTTGGGTGTGGATTGGTGTTTATGTTCCTCATTTTCTTTTTTATCATGAAGAGTGCCTCCCTGTGCCAAAGACACTAGCACATATGGGTTAGGGCTCTACATAGGCACCAGATGGAGGTCTCCATATTCAATGAGTTGTACAGCCTTTGTCTTCAACAGTGTACCCTTCCCATTAGTCTGTGGAGTACAACCTATAGTCCTGGCAACAGCCTGGATTGTGTGGGAGTTCTCATGGCACTGCTTTGGTCAACAACTCAAGTAGAAGTAACACAATTCTGGGTATGGCAACTTTATTTGGTGACAAAATATATTCAATTGGGACTCTCATTATTTAGTGATATCATTTAGACAACCTCCATATACGTAGATGTTTAAGGAGGCTTCTACTGCATTAGGTTTTCAGAGTACTCCTTAAATGACCATTCATTTTAGTTATTTCCCCCCATATTTCCTCCCTTGACCTATATGCACCCAGATATAATCTGAAAATAATAGTTGATGGGTTGATTTTGTAAGTGAAAGGCAGATCCCATTGTATAATGATGGCATTTTTTCTATGTGGCAAAATGAGGATTTTCTCAACTCACTTAAAAAGCAAGAATAACACATAAGAAACTGTAGGGAAGAAAGTGTAATTCTCTTCCATGCTGACCATGCAAATGCGTAAAATTCTACAGCCCTGGTGACTCAAATCTTTCAGGGTCTTCAATTTACTTACATAGTAAAAAAGTTTCCTCATTTCATCTCACACTTATTGGATAAACCTTTTTACTAAGTTCAAGAGCAAGATGCCATGGCCTTGTGGGTGGTTTTCTTCATTGATCATCTTCTTTCTTAAACAGACTTAGAAAACATTCATTCTCAATATATATAAATTAATCAACAAGCTATATCTTAAATTAGAAATGGGAAAAAAAGGTTAATCCTTTATAGCTCTCATCTTCCAAAGTAGCCAGCTAAACATTAGGTATATGCTTTTGTTTCCTAAATATATATTCATGTTTCTATACTATAGGAATATTATATTATATAATTTAAAATAGAAATCTAATATGTGAGTTCTACATTATATGCTTCAGATCTTTTAATTAGTTTTTTTGTTTATAGTGTACCTTCTATGTGTGTGTACATGTGCACATGTATACCCATGTATTTAGAAACTCAGAGTTGATATCTGGAATCATTCTCCATGAATTGTCCATATTATTTAATGAAACACGGTAGCTCAGTCAGACATGGAGTTCAATGTTTAAGTTATTCCTGCTTGCAAGTCAGCTTTGGGGCTTCTCCATACTTATTTTTCCAAGTCTGTAATTATAGATAGGCCTTCAAGTCCTTCTAGAATTAACCTGGATTCTGAAGATCTGGCACCTAGTCCTCACACTTGAATGACATGTGCTAACAACTTTGTCCCATTACCAAGCCTGCATGTTTGGAAAACTTGAAGACTATTAATTTTACTTGTAAGATTTGGGCTTTGAATAATGATAAACAGACTTTGGCTAAAGTAGGGATTTGTTAACATAGGGCTTGGGTGTTAAATGCTTATTCATAAAAGTACCATTGGGAAGTAGTAGAAACTGTAAGAGATAGACCATTGTGGGAAGTTCACAGACCATTGACAGTGTGCTCTTGAAAGGGATACTTAGACCTCAGCTTTTTATTTCTCATTTCCTTGGTTTCCAGCCATAGGCTGACTCATTGTCAGCATCCAATGCAACTTTGTCATAGGCCAGAATATAAATGAGCCAAATGCCCATGCATTGAAAGTACGAAAGCTAGGCACTAAAATAAACATCCCATTTATACACTGATTATCTCAGGTATTTGTTATAGAAACAGAAAGCTGACTCACATGATTTTTTTCCTCAGATTTACAAAATATAACTTTGAAAATTTATAAGCTTAAAAATGAATTTATTTTCTGAAGCACAGATGGGGACTGCACTCACTTTTATTCTGCTGAACATAAGAAAGAATAAGTGGAAGAAATAAGAATTGAGAGATTAAGAATGTAAGTTCTTGTGGTGCTTAGGAAATATCACTGTAAATGAACTTTGATGAGCAGTTTGGTGGGGTATGTCTCAATGTGTCATAAAAGATGATAATCTCTCTCTCTCTCTCTCATTACAGGGTAAGGTCAGTTCAGGCACCATCTCTGCTACTGCTTTGGAACTTTGCTGAAGTCATTCTTGTAGATTCTTTGGGCTTTCCTCAGTGCCTTTTTTTTTTTTTTGCTAGCCCTATAATGGCTCCCTCAATCAAGATACCTCTTTCCTTACTCTTCCTCTGTCCTTCCCCATCTCGATTCCATTCTTTCGTGTTTTTTCTCCCCTTCCTTTTTCCCTTCCTCCCCTCATTCTGTCATCCCTTCTTCTCCCACCCCCATGCTTCTGATTTTCTCAAGAAATCTTGTCTATTTCCCTTTCTCTGGGGGATCTCTGTATGTTTTTCTTAGGGTTCTCCTTATTACCTAACTTCTCTGGAGTCCTGGATTGTAGGTTGGCTATCCTTTGTTTTATGTCTAATATCCATTTATGAATGAATACATATCATGTTCATCTTTCTGAATCTGGGTTGACTAAATCAGGAAGGATTTTCATAGTTCCATCCATTTGCAAGCAAATTTCAAGATGTCAATGCTTTTTTGTCTGATGTGGGCTTGGTGAAGACTTTTCACCATTCAGTAGGCTGCCATTTTGACTTATTGACTGTGTCCTTTGCCTTACAGAAGATTCTCAGTTTCAGAAGGTCCCATTTATTTATTGTCGCTCTCTGTGTCTGTCCTACTGGCATTATATTTAGGAAGTGGGCTCCTGTGCCCATGTGTTAAAGTCTACTTTCCAGTTTGTCTTTTATGAGATTTAGTTTGATTGGAGTTATATTGAAGTCTTTGATCCATTTGTACTTGAGTTTTGTGCTTCGGGGACAGACATGGATACATTTATATTCTTCTACATGTAGATATTCAATTATGCCAGCACCATTTGTTGAAGATGATTTCGTTTTTCCATTGTATAATTTTAGCTTCTTTGTCAAAAATCAGGTGCTCATAGGTGCGTGGATTAATATTAGTCTTAGATTTAATTCATTTGATTCAACTATCTGTTTTTATGCCAGCACCAAGCCTTTTTTATTACTGTAGCTCTATATTAAATGCCTCCAGAAGTTCCTTAACTTTACAGGATTGTTGTGGCTCTCCTGAATTTTTTGACTTTCCTTAGGAAGTTGAACATTGTTATTTCCAGGTCTATGAAGATCTCTTTTGGGATTTTGTTGGGAATTGCATTGAATCTGTAGATTGCTTTTGGTAGGATTGGTAACAACTTTGGTTGTTATCATAGAACCTTCATCAGCAACTGATGGAAGCAGGTTTAGGGATCCACCCCTAGCATGGGCAGAGCTACCAAAGTTCAGAAGAGAGGGAGGAGCAATAATATGAGCAACGGGGTTAAGACCATGATGAAGGTACCCATTGAAACAGCTCACCTGAGGTAATAGAAGATCACTGACTCCAGAATGGCAACAAGGGGACAAGCATAGTACCAAACCAGGACCTCCGAATGTGGGTGACAGTTTTATGGCTGGGGCAATCTGTGGGTCCACTGGCAGTGGGAACAGGATTTATCCCTACTACTTGATCTGGCTTTTTGTAGCCAATTCTTTTTGGAAGAATACCTTGCTCAGCCTAGATATAGTAAGAAGGTCCTTGATCCTGCTTCAAACTGATGTGCTAGACTTTGTTGACTCACCATGGACCCTCTCTGAGTAGTGTGTTAGGTTAGGTGGGGAAGATGGAGGGAGTAGGAGAAGAGGAGGGAGTAGAAATTGAGATTGGTATATAAAATGAGAAAAAATTGTTTTTTTAAAAAAATGAATGAATTAATTTTTTTTTTGATTTTTCGAGATAGGGTTTCTTGGTAGCTTTTGGTTCCTGTCCTGGAACTAGCTCTTGTAGACCAGGCTGGTCTCGAACTCACAGAAATCCGCCTGCCTCTGCCTCCCGAGTGCTGGGATTAAAGGCGTGTGCCACCACCGCCCGGCTGAATTAATTAATTTTATAAAAGATGATAAACTCTCTCAGACAATCTCACCAGTGTAACATTACAAGATTATACAAATGATTATGCATGAGAGAAAGCAATTGAGAATCCCTGAGCTATTCAATGACTAATCAAGAACCACCAGAAGTCCATGGTGAGGGAAGAACTCCTCTCTGTAAAGCAGGGGACAAAAGATGCATCTTCAGAGGCAAAGATAAAGAGCCCAACAAGGTTCAAAAATAATACTTGGAACAGAGGCCAGAATGAGTATCCTCTTCTCCATGTTTAGACCATTGAAAATAGCATGCAAATGATGAGGGGAGTAAGATAATGATATATTTAGGTAGATACTCATGTAAAACATAATCCGTTTTAATGATGCGGTGGTCAATATATTTGATTAAATTCATTTGTTTCCAGTAATCCACTGTAATGCTAGCTCATTATGGCAAGTTTTACAGACTGATAAATAGTTGGTCATCAACATTTTATTTACTTTTTAGATAGTTACTTTATTTTTGATTAGGTGTGTGTGTCTGTGTGTGTGTGTGTGTGTGTGTGTGTGTGTGTGTGTGTGTGTATGCACATGTGTACGGGCCGCACAGAAAGCAAGAAGAGGACTTAAAGTTACAAATAGCCATCAGCCACCAGACACAGGAAATTGGTACCAAACTTGGATTCTCTGCAAGAGTTATATATACTCTCTTCATTGCTGAGCCATCTTTACAGCACCTCATCAATGTTTTCTGGAAACATTTTACCTTACCACATGTTGATGAGGCCCAGAAATAGCGTCTTATACATGCGTGAGCATGCGCACACACACACACAGACACACACACACACACACACACACAAATCAGAAAGGATTCATGGGTAAAACTGAACTTTCCCCTTTTTATCTTATAGTAAAAAGCTGAAAGATATCCAAATGTCAATGAGCAAGTATATTGAAAATGAATTTCAAGTATTTTCCAACACAATTGACTAACTGCTTATGTTGATTAGTGTTCTGTAAACTAGAAACAATTTTAAGTAATTTGAAGAGCAAATCTTAACTGTAAGATATTTTCTGGATTGATTAATGTGTATGGACCAATATCACTGGGGGAACAGCCAATCTTAGGCAAAGAGTTCTAGGTAGTTTAAGAAAGAAGCTTGATAAACACATTAGCATGGAGACCACTTCGTAAATATAACCCCAGTATCACAGACACTGAGAAAACAGTTAATAAATGGAACATTCTGAAACTGAAAAACTTCTGTAAAGCAAAGGACATGGTCAACAAGACAAAACAACAGCCTATAAAATGGGAAAAGATCTTCAATAGTCTTACATCAGACAGAGGTCTAATATCCAAAATATATAAAGAACTCAAGAAATTGGTCATCAAAGGAACAAATAACCCAATAAATAATGGAGTACAAACATAAACAGAGAACTCTTAACAGAGGAATCTAAAATGGCAGAAAGACACTTAAGGAAATGCTCAAAATCCTTAGTTATCAGAGAAATACAAATCAAAACAAGTCTGAGATTCCATCTTATACCTGCAAGAATGGCCAAGATCAAAAACTCTGATGAAAATGTATGCAGGAGAGGTTGTGGGGTAAAGGGAACACTCCTGCATTGCTGGTAGGAGTGTAAACTGGTACAGCCCCTTTGATATCTGTATGGTGATTTTTGAGAAAATTAGGAAACAACCTTCCTCTAGACCCAGTAATATCACTTTTGGATACATATCCAAAGGCTGCTCAATCCTGCCACAAGGATATGTGCTCAACTCTGTTGATAGGAGCATTTTTTTTTTTGTCATAGCCAGAAACTGGAAACAACTTAAATGCCCCTCAAACAAAGAATGGATAAGGAAAATGTGGTACATTTTTACAATAGTGTACTACACAACAGAAAAAAGTTGGTGGGGCTGATCTAATTGGAGCTCACCAAGGCCAGCTGGATGGATGGAGCATGTGATCAAACCGGACTCCCTGAACATGGCTGACAATGAGGGCTGACTGAGAATCCAAGGACAATGGCACTGGGTTTTGATCCTATTGCATGTACTGGCTTTGTGGGAGCCTATCTGTTTGGATGCTCACCTTTCTAGACCTGGATGAAGAGGGGAGGACCTTGGACTTCCCACAGGGCGGGGAACCCTGACTGCTCTTTGGACTGGAGAGGGAGGGTAAGGGGGATGGGGGGAGGCAGGAGGGAAATGGGAGGAGGGGAGGAGGTGGACATTTTGAATTAAATAATAAAAATAAAAAAATAATGGCATCTTGAAATTTGCAGATTAATGGATGGAGCTAGAAAACATGATATTGAGTGGTATAACACCCAGAAAGACAATTGTCATTTGTACTTACTTATAAGTGTTTTTTAAACATAATGTAAAGAAAACCAACCTACAAATCACAATTCCAGAGAACCTAGACGGCAATGAGAACTCTAAGAGAGACATACATGGATCTAATCTACATGAGAAGTAGAAAAAGACAAGATCTTCTGAGGAAATTTGTACCATGGGGACCATGTAAGAGGGTTAAAGGGGAGGGAGGAGGCAGAGAGGGGAGCCAAGAAAAATATAGAGCTAAATAAAAAAAGAAAGAAGTCTGAGTAAGCCATGATCAGAAAGCAAGTAAGCAGTATTCCTCAATGACCTCTGCTCTTTCAAGGAAGGCTACTTGGTCATTCCTGGCTGCTTTGCCCTGAATTACTCACACAGTAACTGTATTAATTAAATCACTGCTTGCCCCATTAGTTCTAGCTTAGCCCAGCTCCACTGATCTGTGTACCACCATATGGTATTGGCCTACCAGCAACATTTCAGCAATCTGTCTCTGGCAGCAGTTCCATGGCTTCTCTCTGACTCTGCATCAGTTCTCCCAGCATTCAGTTTAGTTTTCTCCACCTAGCTCTATTTCCCTATAGTTCTTCTATAGGCCCAAAGCAGTTCCTGTATTAACCAATGACATTCACTGCATACAAAGGAGAAACCCACATGACCTCTGCTTTTCTGTTGAAATAAAAAGGAAGGTTTTAACTTTAACATAGCAAAAATTTAACATAGTAAAACAAAGTAGTTATCAAGCAAGAATTATAGTTACAATATTTATATCTACTTTATCTTTTATTATAACTAAGGAAAACTGTAACTATCAGCTTTTCAACTCCATCAAAGATTCTAGAGGATATAAAATTACCTAAGTTAACAGGAAGTTTATTGTAAGCAACTGCCAAAATTCTAGAATTGACAAAAACATCTTACTACCTGCAAAGTCACCCAAAGTTCTTCTGTACCATTGGGACCACCAATTTTCAGCCTGCAGGCCAATAGTATCCAGCAAACTTTTCCATGAAGCAGGAAATTTCAAAGACAGTTCAACCTATATTGGCAGTTTGTCAGTCACTTTCTTTTGTGTTCAACCAAATGTCTAGCAGATTCTTTCATGAAGCAGGAACCCTGAAGGATCATCTTACCTTTAGGCAAGTTCAGCAGTCATTTCTTTGTGGGTTCAGCATGTCCAGTTCACACAGCAAACCATAAAGCAATCCAGGCCAAAGCAGTTTCTTGTCCAGATGTTTAGCAAACTCCATAAGGAACCTCTTAGATGCCCACCTTCCTCTTGAAGTAATTGATGCTGATCCAGGAAGCAGATGTGTCTCATTTTCATGAAAAGTCCTAAGATCTTAAAACCTTTTAAATGCCATGTTCTCAAGGTCTCTAACAGATTTGAGGAATACCTATCTATTTGAAATATATCTCTATATATCTAGAAAATCTAACTGACATTACAAGTATGATTATTATAGATGACTCTTTTTTAACTTATATTTTGTAATTATACATTACATTTTAAAATTAGCTGTACAAACATACCTAACAAAATTGATCTTAAATTTGTATCAAAAAGCCAAGATCCATACCAATGCAAATCTCTACAGCATATCCTCCTTTAAATGTACAAACAATATTTGGGAATATGGGCATAGTTTTTCTCTAAACTGCTGTCTACTTTTTGTTGGGTAAAGTAATTTTTGGGGGTGTTTATGGCAATCTTTCAGTGGATTTGATCCATCAATCCACATTAGCCTGAAATGAATCAACAGGTTCTCATCCTCTGTGGCAACAAAAGAAGAACCTCTTTTCCAAAGCAACATATCCTTAGACCCAAATTTTGAAAACAATATACCTTTAAAGTATATATGTTGGTTACTTAGCTCCTTCATGGTCAAAAAGTTCAAAGACAATACAATAATATACATAATCCAGGGTCCCTGTGTATATTCCATCTTTATGTGGCATTTCTTACTCTATTATTTTTCAATATTTATTTTACTTCCTTTACTCCTTTAATCTATAACTGTATGTACAATCTCTTTAAAGACTGTTTTATTTCTGGTTTGTTTGTTTTATTTTTTTTTTGTAAACCATTTACCTGACTTTTTATACTCTTTTTCTTCTCTCTCCCAAGCCTATGTACATTTTATAAATGCACTGTGATCCATTTAAAGATATTTTATGTCTGGATTTTTCTTTATTGAATAATAATAATCTGCAATTATTTTCTGACCTGAAGTGTTCCTTAAAATGCTAAGCCCTTCTTATGAAGTTAAACTGTGTCATTGCTAGGGGAAATACAGCACTGCCTGCTTGCCCTGCCCAGCCCAGCATGGCAAAGCTGCTCACCACCTCCAGGAGCCATGTACAATTTCCCTCCTCTAGTCACACAGCTGGTCCATGTTGCCACCAAACAAGCCGTAGAATGGTGCTCACACACCCCATCCAAATGCTTGGCACACTGTGTCAGTGGGTGGACCAACCCCACGCCATCCTGACTTCCTTGCTCAGCTCATATTCTCCCACCTGCTCTTCAGCTGGACCTTGGGAGCTCAGTACAGTGCTCCAATGTGGGTTGGGTCTCTGTCTCTATTTCCATCTGATGCTGGACGAAGGTTCTATGGTGATATTCAAGATAGTCATCAGTGTGACTATAGGACAAGGACAGTTCAGGCACCCTCTCTTCTACTGCCCAAGGATATCTGGAGACATCCCTGTGGACACCTGGGAAGACCTCTAGAGCCAAGTCTCTTGCCAACCCTAAAATGGTTCCCTTAATTAAGATATATTCTTCCCTGCTCCCAAATCCACCCTTCCTCCATCTCAACCATCCCATTCCCACAACCTAGATGGCCCTCAATGGAAGAATAAATAAAGAAAGTGTGGCACATATACACATTAGAGTACTACTCAGTGGTAAAAATAAATAAATAAAAAAAAAACCCGACATCTTGAATTCTGCATGCAAATGGATGGAAATAGAAATCACTATCCTGAATGAGATAACTCAGACTCAAAAATATGAATATGGTATATACTCACTCATTAGTGGATTCTAGCCATAAACAAAAGACATTGAGCCTATAGTTCACAATCCTAGAAAAGCCAAATAATAAGGTGAACCCAAAGAAAAACATACCTAGATCCTCCTGGAAATTCGAAGCAGACAAGATCACTAGGCAAAAGCTGGGAGCATTGGTGTGGGGTGGGGTGGGGGAAGGGGATAGGAGAAGAGAGAAGAGAGAAGGGGAGGATTAGGAAGAATCTAGATCTTAATAAACCAAATAATATCATTTTTAAAATGGGTTATAGATCTAAACAGAATTCTCAGCAGAGAAATCTCAAATGGCCTATAAGCACTTAAAGAGACATTGAACCTCCTTATCCATGGGGGATATGAAAATCAAAATGACTCTGAGATTCCATTTAATACCTGTCTGAATGACTAAAATTAAAGACATATGTGGCAGCTCATACTGGAGAGAATGTAGAGCAAGGGGAACACACTCCTCCATTGCTGTTGGGAACACAAATTATACAGTTATTTTGGAAATCAATATGAAGGTTTATCAGAAAATTCCAAATACACCTACCTCAAGACCCAGCTATACCACTCCTGTGCATATTCCCAAAGAAAACTCCATCCTCCCACAGGAACACTTGCTCAACTCTGTTCATAGCAGTTCTGTTAATAATATTCAGGAGCCGGAAACAAATTAGATGTCCCTCAAATGAATAATGGAAAAAGAAATGTGATACATTTACAGAGTGAAATATTACTCAGCTCTTAAATGTATAACAGCATGGAATTTGCAGGAAAATAGATGAAACTTGGTAAAAAAAAAAAAAAAAAAAAAAAAAAAAAAAAAAAAAAAAAACATCCTGCATGAGGTAACCCTGAGCCAGAAAAACAAACATTGTATTGTATGTACTCACTTATAAGAGGATATTATTTTTAAAGGATAATCATGTTGCAATCCACAGACCTAAAAGACTGCATTTCAAAACCAAGGCTTTTTTTTCTGCTACTTCTGAATTAGAAAATCCTCTCTTAAAGGAGCTCCAGCAAGCAAAGCCCATTAAGGAAAATAAGAGTGGCTAAACTTCGTTTTTTAGTGTCTATAATTCCTTTCCAAGTCCTCTAAGGTTGTAAGGGAATTTTAGTTGGCCACATGGGTGCCAATTTGTAGTAAGGAGACCACTTACTGGTTCCTGGCTGCTCTCCACTCATTCATCCTAGCCACCAGAACCAAAATAATCACACAGAAACTGTATTAATTAAACCACTGCTTGGTCCATTAGCTCTAGCTTCTTATTAGTTAACTCTTTTTTTGTATTGATTTTTATTGAGTTCTACATTTTTCTCTGCTCCCCTCCCTGCCTCTCTCCTCCCCTTCAACCCTCCCCCAACATCCCCATGCTCCCAATTTACTCAGGAGATCTTGTCTTTTTCTACTCTTACATATTAATTTTACCCATTCCTAATAATCTGTGTATTACCACATGACTGTGGTTTATCATGTAAAGTTCCATCTGGCTCCAGTGGGGCTGCACAGTTTCTCTCTGGCTCTGCCTTCTTTGTCCCAGCATTCACTTTAGTTTCCCCCACCTAGCTCTGTTCCTGTATAGCTCTGCTAAAGGCCCAAAGCAGTGCTTTTATTAACCAATGAAATTCACAACATACAGAGGGGAATCCCACATCACTCTGCCTCTCTCTTTCTTCCAGGTATCTGCAAAGAATTTCTGCCTAGACTTTCTTTCATGAACTATAATGTGAAGTGTAATTGAAACCAAAATAAACATTTCCTCTCTAAATTGCTTTTGGTCATGGTGCTTTAATAATCAACAGATACCTTAACTAAGAAACTTCTAAAATAAATACTGAGGAATGTACATTCTGATAAAATTAACTATGGTTTAATAAGGATCATTTAATATGCTATAAGGATAATGTAAAAGTTGTTGAAAGACTCCCATATATTCACTACACCTATAAATTACTGCCAATAATAATGGAGTGATACCCACATGTAAAGTTTTTGCTATACTTAAAATTGCTGTGTAAATAGTCATCTGTCAATTATGTGCTGTGTTGAAGGCTGTTTAAGTGGATCAACTTATTTCAAATATCTACTTCAGTGTGAAAATTGTGTGAAAAAATGAAGATATAATTTTAGCCAGTCATCCCTTCATTATTTTGAATTCAAGAAAGAACAATATTAAGATGTTCTTACCTCACAGAGCTGCTGTGAGGTATCAGTAGGATTTATGTAACTAAATTATAAGTAAATCCCCTAATGCTTTGGGAATAAGGCGTTCTGTTTAATTAAATATTCAATTGTTCTGTTATCACATAAACCATACACGGTTTTCAACTTTAAAGTGCTTGAAAACAAATTAAAATATGAAATACAGCAAAAACAAGACCAAGCATACAATGTAATTTAATTCTTATTCATTTTCTGATTCACACAGTGTTTCAGTGTGAAAGAAGAAAAGTTAGTTACCAACCAGAAAAACATGACCCATAAGCAATACTATCTAACTTCCTTGAATTATTTTATTCATTGTGCTAGTTTTCACAAGTTGCTCAAAGAAAATACTGTAGTTCGGGTTAAATATGAGAGGGAAGGAAAGATGTTGGAGAGACAAATAAGGGGGAGGGAAGGAGGGATAGAAGATGGTGGGAGGAGGGAGACTGAGAGAGAAGACATAGAGAAGAGGAGAGGAGAGGAGAGGAGAGGAGAGATGAGGAGAGGAGAAGAGAGGAGAGGAGAAATGTATTGACCCAGGAACTCACTAAGTCATTAATTCCATGGAGGTCCCAGGGTTTTTTCTGTTACTTCATCTAGAATTAATTAGGTATTTCCATTTCTGCTTGTATCACATGGTGTCTAAAGCTTCCGCCTATCAGCATATGGCATTGTTGGAGACACAATTCATCAACAGCAAAAACTAACTTTACAGATTTGCCTTCCTTGCACAAGCCTATATTCACATTTGTTTTTAGTCAGTTCTCTGACGTACCACAAATTTGCTGCTCCTTCACTTCTAAGCTCTCACTAACCCTCATCTGATTTTCTGTACAAACATGTCTTCTTCCTTATTAGAGTTATTTTTCTAGAAATCATATTAATCCTGTTGAATTTGAATAGCAAATCCAAAGCTAAAGTGCTTATTAACAAGATGTCTGATGTCCATTAGGCACTTAAATATCTTCAGTATTTTATTTTTCTTTAAAAATACAATGACATAGATTCAAAAGAGCTAGGTTGGTTTTTAATTTTATAGTTGCTTTCAATTCAAATACAAAAAAAATTGTTTTTAAAAAATGATCATTTTATTCCTAAATCTCCTTTCAGTTCTCAGGCAATTTTTAGGATAGTCTCAACAGGAGTGAAATTATACAGTGTGGGCTTTTTGTAGCTTACAATATACTTTTCCGAATTCCTTCCAACTCCTACCTATGGTGCCTGAGATGTTCACCTCAAATAAAGTGATACAAGCTCATTTTACAATTAGGAACCCATCCTCCCCTGAAAGATAGAACTCAGGATTACAGATAAATCTCTAAAAGACTTCATTCAAGACAAACTATTTATCACTTTCTTATGGGAAAGTAAGTTTAACTGTCTCTGGAAAGAAATAAGGCATTTATATGCTTCACAGTGGTGGCTACATAGTTAAGCATCAAAACAAAATCTCAGAGCAGCACAATTAATCAAAAAAATATTTTCATAATGTACTTTATCTGTATTTATTTTGTGTTAAACAATATATATTCTTGTTAACTATTATTACTATAACTACTATTTTGTGCATATGATGTGTGTGGGAGTGAATAGCTAGGGTGCACATATCAAAGTCTGAGAAGAACTTTGTGGAATTAGTTCTCTCCTTTATCTTTATGTATTTTCTAGGGATTGAACTTGGTTTTCTAGAGTTGTGTGGCAAATGCCCCTAACAGCTGAACTACCTCACTGGACTCTTAAATTTTCTTTATGTGACTTAAAGGTTGTTAAATTACATTAATTATTTAATTAGTCTTATTATTGCTCACCACTAATAAGATAACTAAGAATAAGTATAATTTTTTGGATGGATCTTATTATATTAGCTTTCATTAAATCTTAACCCATATAGAGGCATATGGCTTATGACAGTGCCATAGACTACATGTTTTTGGTTTATTCATTGGACATATGCTTTACATACAAAAAGTTATTTTGATTTACCATATGTGATCCATATTTAAATGTGGAAATGAAGCCTCACAGGAGACGTATCAAAATAGCACATGCAAACATTTACTATTTGTACCAGTAAGTGGATCTTTAGCAGAAAACTCAACAACTACCATATGTAGCAGCTGTTAGTCAGTGGACCAAAAATAACGGCCTGGAACAATGAAGCCTGCAGTCTCAGCATATTTGAGTCCCATCCACCTAGCAAATACTTATCTCTCAAAATTCATTCAAGTGCCTTAAAGGCTGTTCATTTGCAATTAGTTGCTGTAATTGTTCTGACCCAGAAATGTTAGTGAGAGGAAAACAGTCCAAGAAAAACTTCCCCAGCTACCAGGTAGGCTAGAGGGATAAGTACTACTGTGTTTCCCAAAACAATTTTGGAATCTAACACAAAATGGTCTTAATAGGTCTCTAGATCTCAAATATGGCTCAGACAATATGGAAAGCAGTACAAGAATGCTAACTAGTTTATTAATTAGATCCTCCTCTGAAAGTTCAAAAAAAGGAACTTTCTATGTTCAATATTTTCCATGCTTGGATATTTTGGTCTATGGAAACATAGAACAGGAAGCTATATTTTTACATATTTGGTGTGCATTAAGAGTAGATATATCTGAAGTTTATTTTGAATGCGTGTGGATAATAAAGGAGAAAACTCTTAATAAGATCAAAGTGGTAGCAGAAAAAAAACGTAATTATCACGAAATAAAGTCACTGACTTTGAACTTTATCTCTATCACAAGCATGTGGTCTCTGCATGTCTTTAACAAATATTAGAAATATCAATTTGCAAAAAGGAGTGGTCTACTCACAATGACTTTCATTACATTACTTTTTGAGCCCATTATTTTGAGCCTATGGCTAAGCAGCATTTCATACTTGGTAAAATATTCTAGAATATAGCTATTGCCTTCATGATTAAGACATAAAATGATACAAGAGGTCAGGTGATAAGAGAACAGGCTTTTAATCCCAACATTTGGAGGCAGTGGCAAATGGGTCTCTTTAAGTTAGAGGCCAGCCTGGTCCACAGAGCAAGTTCCAGGACAGTCAAGGTTATATAAAGAAAATCTGTCTTAAAACCAAAACCAAACAAACAAATAAACAAAAATGATAGAAGAGGTAAAGAACAAAATACCACAATGATTTTTGAGGACATCCACTGAACGAGTTGAAGATAGATCTCTAGGTCCTACTTTTGCTTTTTTGGAGTTTTCTTGGGAGAAGGAGGACAGAAACAATGACATTGGATGAGTAGCAGGGTTGGAAGGATCTAGAAGGAGTTGGGGTAAGAGAATAATATGTTCACAATATATTTTATGAAAAACATTTAAATAATAACAGAGAATAGAAATTAGTTACTGTCCCTTAAATACAGTGACACAATAATCACTCATGTTACTAATGTCTTATTCTTCATAATATTTGGAGGTTACAATAAAATTACTCAGAAACTGTTACAACAAAAATTATTTTCAACAGGAAAATTGTAAAGTAAATTTTTAAAAGTGAAATTTAGACACTTTGGATAGAATTATACACATTTAAGGTAAAGGTTCTTATGGAACTCCTATCAGTGGGAGGTGGAGCTTTCTCTGACTCTTTTGCCTGCTTTGGGATCCCTTTTCTTCTATTGGTTTGCCTCATCCACCCTTGATGTGAGGGTATGTGCCTAGTGTATGGTAACTTGTTATACCATGTTTGGTGGCTATCCTCTGGAAGACTGCTCTTTTGAAGGGAAACTTGAGAAGTAGACCTGGGAAAGAGGGAAGTGGGGTGAGGAATTCAGATAGAAGAACTGAGGAATGGATGCAATGAGAGAAGAAAAAAATAAAAAAAAATAATTTTCCTACTTTTGATGTCTAAAATTACAGATAAAAGTAGGAAAGAAAAAACTGTATCTGGTATCTTTACACAGAAATTGGAAACTTGAGGAAAACAATTTATTTCTCATATTTCTGAAAATTTGAACATTGGAAAGTGGGAAAAATATTTTACACTATAGGGACCAGAATGACATCTCAGTGGTTAAGAGCATTGGCTGCTTTTCCAGAGAAGATTGATTCCCAACACCCATATGGTGATTATCAACCATCTGTAAGGCCAGTTTCAGAAGAATCAATGCTCTCTTCTGGGTTCCAGGAGCACTAGGGCACATATGTTGTGTGTGGACATGAAGCTGCATCACCCATATACACAAAATTAACAAATCTTTTAAAAATATCTTATGATATAAAAATCAGCAAAACAATTGACATTAAGTATACTACTAAGTCATAAGAAGAAGAAAATGAAGCATTTACGGTTGAAATTGAATCATGAACTATACTACAAGAATGCAGCATGTGACTTAATAACTGAGAGCTGCATATGGGAAATGTTTGCCCATTTATACTCTTATTTATGGATTTTTAAAGATTCTTAGGAGCAGTGGGATTCATCCAGCAAAATCTGTTAAGAAAAATGAATAGAATATGATAAGGTTAGTACTGCAGATTGCCACAAAGAAACGTGATTGTCAGCACAAGAATGCTGTTAGTATGCTAACAGATTTGTCTCTTCAAATAACAGAATTTGGGGAAAATATAAATCGTATTCTAAGGAATGCTTTGATCATAACTATTGATAAGATTAGTTTGCCTAATAACACAATACCCTCTATTTTTTTTTACTGTGAACTATATTTACAGATCTCAATTTTTGAACCTACTTACAAGAATTCATACACCTTAACATTATCTCTCAACTAATAATTTAGGTAAAGTTTATATTCTTATTTGTTTTTATAATTTATATTGAAAACTAACTGGCATACTTTGCACAAATATTATTGATATATTAAGACACATGATGAACATACATTCATGTACTTATTTTTGGTCATCTGATGCAGGAAATGGTACCCAAGGTACTAAAATCCTTTGATAGGTATAATGTTCTCACCATTCTACAGCTCTCTCATATTTCATAGGGAAATACATGACCGACCACGATACCAGACACCATCAATTTGTCTCCATTAAATGTACCACTCATTACTATGATTAGAATATGGTCATTATGTATGTGGTCACATACATACTCTATTGTTTCTTGATAATTATCAAAATGGTGCTGTCATTGGCAGTCCCATTTAAAAGTATGTGGAAAACAGTCCTTTTAAATAGTGATGCAAGCTGCCCAAATCACACAGTTGCCTTGGGACAGAGAACACTTCTGAGCCAACATCCCTATGACAACCTTGTATGTGTTCTTCCTTTCATTCTTTGAGTCTTTTAGGCTCCTCGTCCTGCATTCCTTTTTCGGCTGCTGAGTCTCCACATCTTCTTCCCCTGTGGCTGGGGTCAAGGTTATAAACATTGGCTATGACAGGACTTGTAAACACTCATTTCATGATGTTGACCATGATAAATCTGACCAAATGAGGCTCCAGGAAATTCATTTTCTTTCTGCTTTCAAGTAAAAAGCATTAGAGCCTTTCATTCTCTTTCGAGAAGAGATTAGAGAAGAACAATTACGGGACAAGGCTATTCTCCAATGTCGACAAAGCCACCATAAAATACTGTGTATTCTTAATATGGGATCTTGGCTCTCACTAACGAGGTAAA
Source organism: Microtus oregoni (assembly GCF_018167655.1). Lineage (NCBI taxonomy): Eukaryota > Metazoa > Chordata > Mammalia > Rodentia > Cricetidae > Microtus > Microtus oregoni. The sequence continues at coordinate 46,647,746 of NW_024543061.1, read as the reverse complement.
GCCTTTCTCAGATTGCTACTTAATGTCATGTGAAATATATAGAACGCACCATCAAATTGATTTTTAAGACTCTTGTCTAAAGCTATGCCTGTTATATTATTTCACAGTCCCTGGACAAGTTTGCATAGTGGGAAGAAAGTTTATTTTTTGGAATTTATTTCCAGGAAAGCTGTGTTCTTCCCAAAGGATCTCTGCACCTTTTCTTATTAATGTGCTTCATATTTATTCTGTTAGTTGGGACATTAAGATTGAACACACGCTTTTTCGGCGCCAGGAGACCCAGCATTGGGGTGAGTTTCTGGCCCACGGCGCCAGCCTGGGACGGGGAGCTCGGGGGTTTCTTGGCCCCCTGTCCTGCTTGGGCTCTCTGCAGGGCCTCTGCTCCCCGGGTGCTGCCTCTTTCTTCCTGGCCCACCCAGCTTCCGTCCGGAGCCCTCCCCGCTTCGCCCCCACTGCCCTCTTTTGGCGCGTGGCATCGCCCAGCCCAGCCTATCTGGGCGCGGAGTCCGAGTACCCGGGGCTCCCGGGAGGCAGCGGTTCCTTTGTTTCTGTGGCCTGCCTGCACCAAGCGGGGTGGGCGCTTTGTCTGCGGGCTGCCCAACCAGCACGGAGGCCTGATCTTTCGGCGCCAGGAGACCCAGCATTGGGGTGAGTTTCTGGCCCACGGCGCCAGCCTGGGACGGGGAGCTCGGGGGTTTCTTGGCCCCCTGTCCTGCTTGGGCTCTCTGCAGGGCCTCTGCTCCCCGGGTGCTGCCTCTTTCTTCCTGGCCCACCCAGCTTCCGTCCGGAGCCCTCCCCGCTTCGCCCCCACTGCCCTCTTTTGGCGCGTGGCATCGCCCAGCCCAGCCTATCTGGGCGCGGAGTCCGAGTACCCGGGGCTCCCGGGAGGCAGCGGTTCCTTTGTTTCTGTGGCCTGCCTGCACCAAGCGGGGTGGGCGCTTTGTCTGCGGGCTGCCCAACCAGCACGGAGGCCTGATCTTTCGGCGCCAGGAGACCCAGCATTGGGGTGAGTTTCTGGCCCACGGCGCCAGCCTGGGACGGGGAGCTCGGGGGTTTCTTGGCCCCCTGTCCTGCTTGGGCTCTCTGCAGGGCCTCTACTCCCCGGGTGCTGCCTCTTTCTTCCTGGCCCACCCAGCTTCCGTCCAGAGCCCTCCCCACTTCGCCCCCACTGCCCTCTTTAGGCGCGTGGCATCGCCCAGCCCAGCCTATCTGGGCGCAGGGTCCGGGTATCCGGGGCTCCCGGGCGGGCAGCGGTTCCTTTGTTTCTGTGGCCTGCCTGCACCAAGCGGGGTGGGCGCTTTGTCTGCGAGCTGCCCAACCAGCACGGAGGCCTGATCTTTCGGCGCCGGGAGACCCAGCATTGGGAGAGCCAACATTGGGGAGAGACAGCGTTTGGTAGGCAAGGAGACCTAATCCGGTAAAAGAAGATCCATAGGGAGCATTTGGAAGAAGAGATGGGCCGACGTTAAGGCAAGAATTCGCCCAACAAGCTGAAAAGCAACATGAAGCTACCAGAAACAAGCGACCTCACAACGGGAGGACAAGAACCCCTTAATCAAGAGGAAGGAGAAAAGATTGACTTCATGAAAGTGATTGACACCCTTAAACAGCATGTAAAAAACGCCCTTATAGAAATGGATGAGAAATATAACAGAAAGTTTGAAGAATTGAATAAATCAGTGAATGATACCCTAGAAAACCAAGGAAAAACAATCAAACAGATAATGGAAACAGTTCAAGACCTGAAAACTGAAATGGAGGCAAAGAAGAAAACACAAACAGAGGGCCGTCTGGACATGGAAAATCTAGGTAAACGAATAGAGACTACAGAAACAAGCATAACCAGCAGAATACAAGAGATAGAAGAAAGACTCTCGGATTCTGAAGATACCATAGAGAAAATAAACACACTGATCAAAGAAAACAGCAAGTCCAACAAACTCTCATCACAAAACATTCAGGAAATATGGGACACAATAAAAAGACCAAACCTAAGAATAATAGGAGTAGAAGAAGGAGAAGAAGGGCAGCTCCATGGTCCAGAAAATCTATTTAATAAAATTATAGAAGAAAACTTTCCCAACCTAAGGAAAGATTTTCCTATGAAGGTGCAAGAAGCATACAGAACACCGAATAGGCTGGATCAAAAAAAAACATCCCCTCGCCATATAATTATCAAAACACAAAGCATACAGAATAAGGAAAGAATATTAAGAGCTGCAAAGGAAAAAGGCAAAATTACTTATAAAGGTAAACCTATCAGACTTACACCTGACTTCTCCATGGAAACCATGAAAGCCAGAAGGTCCTGGATAGATGTACTGCAGAAACAGAGAGACCATGGGTGCAAGCCCAGATTACTATACCCAGCCAAGCTTTCATTCACTATAAATGGAGAAAATAAAATTTTCCAGGATAAAAACAAATTTAAACAATACGCAGCCACAAATCCAGCCTTACAGAAAGTAATAGAAGGAAAATCACTAACCAAGGAGTCCAACAATTACCACAATAACTCAGACATCTAGAGACCCTTCACCAACACAAAACAAAGAAGGGAAACACACAAACTCTACGACTAAAAAAAAATGACCGGAGTTAACAACCACTGGTCATTAATATCACTTAATGTCAATGGACTCAACTCACCTATAAAAAGGCACAGGCTAAGAGATTGGATAAGAAAACAGGATCCAACATTCTGCTGTTTACAAGAAACACACCTCAACCACAAAGACAGGCACCTACTCAGAGTAAAGGGCTGGGAAAAGGCCTATCAAGCAAATGGACCTAAGAAACAGGCAGGTGTGGCCATACTAATCTCTAACAAAGTTGACTTTAAACTTAAATCAATCAGAAGAGATGGAGAGGGGCATTTTATACTCATAACAGGAACAGTTCATCAGGATGAAGTCTCAATCCTGAACATCTATGCCCCTAATATAAAAGCACCCACGTACATAAAAGAAACATTGCTAAAATTCAAGGCAGCCATCAAACCGCACACACTAATAGTAGGAGACTTCAACACTCCTCTCTCACCAATGGACAGGTCAATCAGACAGGAACCTAACAGAGAAATAAGAGAATTAGTGGAGGTAATGAATCAAATGGACTTAACAGACATCTATAGAACATTCCATCCAAATAGGAAAGAATATGCCTTCTTCTCTGCAGCTCATGGAACCTTCTCGAAAATCGACCACATAGTCGGTAACAAACCAAACATCCACAGTTACAAAAAAATATTAGTAACCACCTGTGTCTTATCAGATCACCATGGATTAAAGTTAGAATTCAACAATAATGCTACCCCCAGAAAGCATACAAAGTCATGGAAACTGAACAGTCAACTATTGAACCATAGCTGGATTAAGGAAGAAATAAAGAAAGAAATTAAAGTCTTCCTGGAATTCAATGAAAATAAAGAAACAACATACTCAAACTTATGGGACACTATGAAAGCAGTCCTAAGAGGAAAGTTCATAGCACTAAGTGCCCACTTAAAGAAAACAGAGAAAGCTCACATTGGAGACTTAACAGCCCACCTGAAAGCTCTAGAAAAAAAAGAAGCAGACTCACCTAGGAGGAGTAGAAGACTGGAAATAATCAAAATGAGGGCTGAAATCAACAAAATAGAAACACAGAAAACAATACAAAAAATCAATGAAACAAAAAGCTGGTTCCTGGAGAAAATCAACAAGATTGACAAACCACTATCCAAGCTAATCAAACGGCAGAGAGAAAATTTGCAAATTAATAAGATCAGAAATGAAAAGGGGGACATAACCACAGACACAGAGGAAATTCAGAGAATCATTATATCTTACTACAAAAGCCTATATGCCACAAAATTGGAAAATGTAAAGGAAATGGATACTTTTTTAGATAAATATCATATACCAAAGTTAAATCAGGACCTGGTGAACAATCTAAATAGACCTGTTAGTCGCGAAGAATTAGAAGAGGTTATCAAAAACCTCCCTACCAAAAAAAGCCCAGGACCAGATGGTTTCAATGCGGAATTCTACCAGATCTTCCAAGAAGATCTAATACCTATACTCCTTAATGTATTCCACAAGATAGAAACAGAAGGGTCATTACCAAACTCCTTTTATGAAGCCACAATTACTCTGATACCAAAACCACTCAAAGACTCAACCAGGAAAGAGAACTACAGGCCAATCTCACTCATGAATATCGACGCAAAAATCCTCAACAAAATACTGGCAAATCGAATCCAAGAACACATCCGAAAAATTATCCATTATGATCAAGTAGGCTTCATTCCTGAGATGCAGGGCTGGTTCAACATACGAAAATCTATCAATGTAATCCAGCATATAAATAAACTGAAAGAAAAAAACCATATGATCATTTCATTAGATGCTGAAAAAGCATTTGACAAAATTCAACATCCATTTATGTTAAAAGTCTTGGAGAGATTAGGGATACAAGGGTCATACCTAAATATAATAAAAGCTATATACAGCAAGCCGACAGCTAACATCAAATTAAACGGAGAGAAACTCAAAGCCATCCCACTTAACTCAGGAACACGACAAGGCTGTCCACTCTCCCCATACATCTTCAATATAGTGCTTGAAGTTCTAGCAATAGCAATAAGACAACATAATGGAATCAAGGGGATTCGAATTGGAAAGGAAGAAGTTAAACTTTCGTTATTTGCAGATAATATGATAGTGTACATAAGCGACCCCAAAAACTCCACCAAAGAACTCCTACAGCTGATAAACAGCTTTAGTAATGTGGCAGGATACAAGATCAACTCCAAAAAATCAGTCGCCCTCTTATACACAAAGGATATGGAAGCAGAGAGGGAAATCAGAGAAGCTTCACCATTCACAATAGCCAAAAACAGCATAAAATATCTTGGGGTACATCTAACCAAGGAAGTGAAAGATCTATTTGACAAGGACTTTAAGGTATTGAAGAAAGAAATTGAAGAGGATACCAAAAAATGGATGGACCTCCCTTGCTCTTGGATTGGGAGGATCAACATAGTCAAAAACACCAAGGATAACCTTTGTTGGAGAGGCTGTGGAGGAACGGGTACCCTCATCCATTGCTGGTGGGAATGCCATCTTGTGCATCCACTGTGGAAGTCAGTGTTTCGGTTTCTCAGGAAATTCGGGATCAACTTACCCCTGGACCCAGCAATACCACTCCTGGGAATATACCCAAGAGATGCTCTATCATATGACAAAAGCATTTGTTCAACTATGTTCATAGCAGTATTATTTGTAATAGCCAGAACCTGGAAACAACCTAGATGCCCTTCTGAAGTAATAAGGGCGGCAGGCCTGCGTTCTCAGCACCCCCGGCCGCCTGCCCGGCTAGCTCAGTCGGTAGAGCATGAGACTCTTAATCTCAGGGTCGTGGGTTCGGGCCCCACGTTGGGCGCCATATGAAGTAATAAGGGCGGCAGGGCTGCGTTCTCAGCACCCCCGGCGGCCTGCCCGGCTAGCTTATGCCCCAAAATAATTACACAGACACTGTATTCTTTTAAGCACTGCTTGGCCCTTTAGCTCTAGCACTTACAGGCTAATTCTCACATCCCGATCAACCCATCTCTAATAATCTGTGAGAACCGGTCTTACCGGGAAGATTCTAGCCTAGTCCATCCTGGGTAGGAGCTTCATGCCGGGAGCGGGGCATGGCATCTCTCTCAGGCGTCTGCTCCCGAGAGAGCTGTGGAGTCTCTGACCTCACTTCCTCTTCCTCCCAGCATTTTGATCTGTTTACTCCACCTACCTATGTCCTAACCAATAAAATGGGCCAGGGCAGTTCCTTTATTAGCCAATGACCTTCCTCCATCACCCTTCAATGGAAGAATGGATGAAGAAAGTATGGAATATATACACGCTAGAGTACTACGCTGCGGTAAAAAACAATGACTTCTCGAACTTTGCAGGCAAATGGATGGAAATAGAAAACACTATCCTGAGTGAGGTGTCCCAGACCCAAAAAGATGAACATGGGATGTACTCGCTCATAATTGGTTTCTAGCCATAAATTAGGGCCACGGAGTCTACAATAGGTGAACCTAAAGAAGCTAAGTAAGAAGGTGAACCCAAGGAAAAACATATAGTTATCCTCTTGGCTAAGGGAAGTAGACCCAATTGCCGGGGAGAAAATTAGGATCTTGGGGGTGGGGTGGGATGGGGGTAAGGGGAGATGGGGAGAGAAAAGGTAGAAGGGAAGGAGGGGGGACTTGGGGAATCAGGAGAATTGGGATAAAGGAAAGGTGGATAGGGGAGCACGGAACCACAATTCTTAGGTAAGGGAACCACTTTAGGGTGAGCAAGAGATTTGACCCTAGAGGGGCTCCCAAGTGCCCAACATGAGGTTCCCAGTTAGTTCCTTGGGTAGCTGAGGATTGGGAACCTGAAATGACCCTATCCGAGAACAATACTGACGAATATCTTGCATATCATCATAGAACCTTCATCTGGTGACGGATGGAGACAGAGACAGAGACCCACACTGGAGCACTGGACTGAGCTCCCAAGGTCCCAATGAGGAGCAGAAGGAGGGAGAACATGAGCAAAGAAGTCGGGACCACGAGGCGTGCACCCACCCACTGAGACACGGGAGCTGATCTACTGGGAGCTCACCAAGGCCAGCTGGACTGTGACCGAAAAAGCATGGGATAAAACCGGACTCTCTGAACATGGCGAACAATGAGGGCTGATGAGAGGCCAAGGACAATGGCACGGGGTTGTGATCCTACTTAATGTGCTGGCTTTGTGGAAGCCTAGCCAGTTTGGATGTTCACCTTCCTAGATATGGACGGAGGGGGGAGGACCTAGGACTTACCACAGGGCAGGGAACCTGGACTGCTCTGTGGACTGGAGAGGGAGGGGGAGAGGAGCGGGGGGAGGGGTAGAAGGGTGGGAGGAGGGCGAGAATGGTGGGAGGAGGGGGAGGGAAATGGGAGGCTGGGAGGAGGTGGAAACTTGTTTTTTATGTTTTTTTTCTTCTTTTCTTAATAAAAAAAATTATAAAAAAAAAAGATTGAACACAAACGCTCTATAAGTCATCATTTAGCATCTGAATCACAGGCTGCACCCTTTCCACATTTTCTCTTTCTACTTAGGAAATTTCTGAGCTAAATTTTCAAGTTTCCACTGAAGATACCTTGATCCACATAACTCAATCTCGTCTGGGAAATGGACATCAAAGCAGTAAGAATCTACCCACTGTATATCCATGCTTCCATTATGTTAGAACTTACTTCAAAGTGGTTAGCACCTATTTGGGGTACAATCTTTTCCATCCCAATGTCCAGAACCTGACCACAGATATGCCTTACATGAACAATAAATAAAATGTGTGAAGTAACCAAAGCTTGGAGTCTATCAATTACAATAACTATAGCTTTGACTGACAGCTGAGAGATAGATGGTGGGTCTTATAATAAGCACAGGAGCCCAATGGCTTCTGCTTTGCATAGGCACTTAGAATCCAAAAGTGACTGAGACTTTGCCCTTCTCAGAACAACCCTTCGTTGTTTGTATCTTAAATAGTAGTTAAGTAGTGGACTGCAAAAACAGGCTACAAACCAACCATGAGTGTTGCAGTATGACAGATGGAAGCACAGGTTAAGTGGCCAAGTATTTGCTTGATAATTTAGAAGACAGAACTCATGTATACAAAGTCTGTGCACACTAAAAAGGGGGGGGAGTTAACATGCTGTCTCCAACATTTAAATAATATTGACATATAATACCTAAGTATGTTATAATATAGAACATAATATATCATTACTTATAAATAATGTGCTCTGGTCTGATTATAGTAAATGGTGGTCTTATCTCTTTTTCAACACTTGGAGCCTCTAAGCTCTGTTCTTTTACTTGTTTATACAACATAAAGTAAATTAATGTAAACATTAGTCATGATGCTCTGCTGGAGAATTCACTTCTTCTCACCGCATCTTGATACCCATTATCTCATGCCCCTTTCTTTTTATTAAATTTATTTATTTATTAAAAATTTCCACCTCCTCCCTTCCTCCCATTTTCCTCTCACTCTTCCCACTTCACCCTCCCCTCCCTCACAAGTCCTAAAAGAAGTTAGGGTGCCCTGCCCTGTGGGAAGTCCAAGGTTCTCCCCACTCCATCCAGGTCTAGGAAGGTGTGCATCCAAACAGACTAGGCTCCCAAAAAGCCAGTAAGTGCAGTAGAATCAAAACCCAGTGCGATTACCATTGGCTTCTCAATGGTAATGAGTCAGTCCTCATTGTCAGCCTCATTCAGAGAGTCCTGTATGATCACATGCTCTTTCAGTCCCAGTCCAGCTGGCCTTGGTGAGCTCCCATTAGATCAGTCACACCATCTCAGTGGGTGGACACACCCCTCGCAATCCTGACTTCCTTGCTCATGTTCTCCCTCCTTCTGTTCTTCATCTGGACCTTGGGAGCTCAGTCCAATGCTCCAACGTGGGTCTCTGTCTCTATCTCCATCCATTGCTGGATGAAGGTTCTATGGTGATATGTAAGACATTCATCAGTGTGGTTATGGGATAAGGCCAGTTCAGGCACCCTCTCCTCTGCTGCCTAAGAACCTAGCGGGGGACATCTCCTTGGACATCTGGGAACCCCTCTAGAGCCAAGTCTCTTGCTAACCCTAAAATGGCTCCCTTAATTAAAATATCTTCTTCCCTGCTCCCATATCCATCCTTCCTCTATCTCAACCATCCCATTCCCCCAAACTCTCCCCAATCCTTCCCTTCTTCCTTCTCTTTCCCGATCTCCCCTTTCCCCCACCTCATCCCCACTCCTGTGCTCCCAACTTTTGCCCGGTGATCTTGTCTACTTCCAATATCCAGGAGGATAAATATATGTTTTTCTTTGAATTCACCTTCTTATTTAGCTTCTCTAGGATCGCGAATTATAGGCTCAATGTCCTTTGTTTATGTCACGCCCCCTTCTTTACCTGCCGTGTGTTATCACTGTTTTACATTCAGATCTTAGGATTTGGCATCCATGTATGAAAAGAAACAAATATTTTATCTCAATGTCTTACTTATATTAATCTTTTTTATAATTGTGTACAGGTATCACATTATCACACTGTACCTAACAAATGGGTACATTTTAAGTAAAAATAAAAGTAAATCAATTATCCTAGTAAAAGTACAACTCTAAGGCAAGCGTCATTATTTCTCACTAGTTGAACAAAAGATGGTCACAAAATATGAAGATGAGGTTGAACAACTACTAACTGCTTTGTTAAAAAAAATAAATAAAACATATCCAGAAATTTTAGATCTATCAGATCTGGAAAATTCATGTTTCTATACATCAAACAAATAGACAAATGACAGTATAGAAAAGGCCTCTGCAGCCTTTGTGTGACAAATGTCTATTTAGATTCAAAGCACACATGAGGTAGGCCTATACAATTAAATGGGAAGTTCTCATCATATCCAGCACTTGTCAGTAAGGGACAGGCATGTGGAGAGGGTGGGGAGAGAGTGGCTCTGGGGAGGAATGAGACCTGCTTCTACAGCCAAGCATAGATACCTAGTAAGAATTCAAACTTCTCTGGACCAGTAACTGTTTCCTGCTACCCTATCTTCATATTTTTATCCCCAGTACCCCTTAACTCTCTTATAAACAAGTTTATTAAAATTAGAGTACTGTTCTTTCTTAGTACTGTGAGATGCATGTGTATGTCACTGAAGCATGTGAAGCCATATTGACCTTTTATTCATGGCTCCCTGATGAGAAACTACCTGACATCCCCTGTCATTGAATGTGCTTCTTACAGACATGAGATGGAACTTGGGAAGTAGATAGATGGATTCTACATGTGAGTTACAAATTATGACAACTATTTCAGAATCTATTATAGTCTCAACTATTTGCCAAACTATTAGCATTTCCTTCAACCCATAGGCTTATGACAATATTTTATCTTTAAGCATCCACTGCACTTAGCTACAGCCACACAACTGAGTCTAAAACAACTGAAAAGCCTAAATCAGAAACTTTCTGTGCAAACTCAAGCTACATTTAGTTACAGACAGCTCTTTACCTAGCCACTGTTGTTTCTGATATACAGAGGAGAGGGTATTACTACTCTGAGATGATTCAGAAGGACCCTGTAGCAGATGAAAGATCTCTACTAGCTGAAATCCTAGAATAACTTCTTGGGGTGGAGCTTCATCCCTAACCTCATTGCCTTCACTTGCAGAAAATAAATTTCTCATTTTTAATCCACTGAAATTTCATTTTTTCATAATACCAGTTGGCATTATCTTTACTCATTTCTTTATTTGGAATTAAGGAAGACAACAGTGATATCTTTAATTCTACTTCCTCTATCTTGTTGATGGAAATAGATGTGGAAAACATCCAAGTAAACTGAATAACTAGGAATTCATACTTCTAGGAGATAATTTAGTTTGCATCTACAAAATTAGAAAATTCAGTCTGTCCTCAAATTCTAATGAATAAATACAGGTGAAAAAGATTGCCATTGGAAATCTGACTTGTAATTATATAACCATTTATTTTCCTAAGGGATATATTTCTAAAAACACCACATATGATACTACAGCAATTATATTTATAATCCATGCAGTGACTGCCAGACTCCTCTAATGAGATATTATGGCTACTTATTTTCAATGCATTCATAAGGTCATTGTTAAACATTTTACCAGCAGACTGTCTGTAATATAAAAAAGTTGTTTCTTCATGTGCACATAAATATGCATTTTAATTTCATCAAATCAGATCACATTAACCTATAAATAAATCCATACCTATTCACAAATGATTTCTATCTCCCCTTAACCATAGAAATGGAGTGAAGTTCTTCAACAAATATCTCCCTAAATTTCTTTTCCCTGTCACCAAGAACTCATAAATCCCCATCCACTAATGAGTAAGGCACTTCTCACAATTATAATCTTTCCTCACTCAGCTTGACCCAGCCACTGGAATATTCTCTATATTCTGACTATCGTATTCAGCTAATACTGGCCCTGTAATTACCCTGACTTGAAGCCTCATAGTCAATTTAATACTTCCTTCTCCATAACCCAGCAATCTCTCCAATCAACTTCCAAGTGGGGTATACTCTCCTTTCACACTGGCCTCACATCTTTTGCCCTCCTTCTCTTCCTGCTGCCTGCAACTCTGTTCAGATGCTCATCACTTCCCTGCTTTTCTTACTATAATAACCTAGTAATTGGCTCCTGCACTGCCACCTCTCCATTGCAATAAAGGCTGCACTGATTCAAGATTAATTGCCCTACCCTGCATCTCTGATCATAGAATCCCAGACCTGAGAGATAAAAGGAAGTTTAAAACTAATGGACACAACCTCCTTTCTTTTCAGCTATTGAGAAATATTGAGATTGGATATATGTTCCTGGATAATTTGCCTCAGAAGCAATGGATGTTCCTAAACATGCAAGTCATAGATAATGATAAGAAGCGAAAAGCAAAAGTATTGCTTCAATTCTTTATAGTCAGTTTAATTTCTACAAATGAAGTTCTTTTTCATTTCTCAGTTTCAGCTTTTTATCTTATTAGTATTCATTCTAATTTCTTAAAAGTTACACCACTCATTTCCAGATTGAGAGACTTGCAATACAACAACCACTGAACTGCAGTAGTAACAGGCAAGTTAGCACATTTAACCCTCTTTTGTTCCGTACACCTCTTCTTGCTATTATCTTTAAGCTGTAGTTTCCATACCTTTGCAATGTTAGTTTTTTTCTACAAATTATAGCTAAATTCCAGTACTTTCAGCATTTCTTATTCAAAGAAACATAAAAAGAAGCAAAACAAAACATATATTTAAAAGAATATCCTTATGTTCTGGATATTTTTTCATTTCATTTATTGGAAGAAGTTTTTTTTTCACATAATATAACCTAAATATGTTTCCCCTTTCTCTCCTCTTATTTTCTTTCCACTTCCCCTCCCACCTGGCTCCACTCTCTTTCTGTGTTATAAAAACCCAAAAATGTTTCCAAGGGATAATAAAATAATAAAAGATAAAACAAAAAACAACAAGAAGAAACAATGGAAGGCAAAAGAGCACACTAGAAGGCTTAACAATGAGCCCCACTCATTCTTACACTCACAAATCCCATATAAAACACTAAACTGGAAGCCTTAATTCCCAAGAGACCTGGTTCAGACCTCTGCAGTCCCTGTGCATGCTGAACAGTCTCTGTGAGTTCTTATGAGCTTTTACCCTGTTCATTTAGAGGGCCTGGTTTTCCTGCTGTCCCCTGTGCACTCTGGATCTTACACTCTGTCTCTTCTTCATTAGGGCATGGTTTTCATTTCATTGCTTTCAACAAAGCTCCTAGCCATATTCTTGTCCACCCACCAGTTTATCGGAAGGGGATGGAAGTTTTAGGTAGCTGTGTTGTGATGAGGTGCCGCCTAGCCGTTTGGCTAGCTTATGCCCCAAAATAACAACACACAAATTACAATCCTTTAAAGACTGCTTGGCCCATTAGCTCTAGTCTCTTACTGGCTAATTCTCACATATTGATTAATCCATTTCTATTAATTAGTGTAGCACCACGAGATGGTGGCTTACCAGGAAGGATCTTAACCTGTGTCCATCTTGGAGAGGAGAGCTATAGCGTCTTTTTCATTGCCTTCTTCCTCCCAGCATTCTGTTCAGTCTACTCCACACACCTATGTTTTGACCTATCAGACCAAGCAGTTTCTTTATTAATTAACCAATGAAAGCAACAAATAGACAGATGACCCTGCTCCATCATTGCAGAAACCATTGGAAAGAAAATAAGCATGTACTCTTCATGGAGATATTTGGAGTCTGTCCCTTTCTCTGCCTTTTTTTTTACCCTCCTTTCTGTCTGGTGTTACTAGCTTTGTTAGTTTCATGTGCTCCTGTTACAACCCAATTCCACAGACTTCAATAGGATAATCAACATATCACGGCCCTAGTACTCTGAAACCATGAACCACAGGCAATCTTTCTTCCTTTTAAGATATTTGTTTCAAATATCTCATTACAGTGATGGAAAACTGTTAATACAAGTAGGATTATAAAACTATAACACTGAAATCTATTCTGAATTTGGAACATGAGTGAAATGAAATATAGAAAGACAACTGTGGTGTGAGGCTGTGTAAACTAGGTCTTATACAAGGTCATTTGCTCAAAAATATGAGTCCGAGCTCATATCTCATTCACTTTTCTGTGTACCTTAGCAGGGCACCATCACATGCCTCCAATTTCCATAAGGGCACTCTGTGTTGCTTGAGATCTTAAAGGGAAGGATACTAGACAAACTCAAGGTCACTAGACTCAACAAATTTCAAGGACAAAATTGTGAAGAGAGTCAGGCATTACAAAAGGCTAAATATAAAATTGGAGTATTGAATTCTCGGATAACAGTATTGTTGAGAGAAAAGCACAGAAAATGTAGTTCTGTTGAATTTATTGATATGAATTTCAGGTATGTACTCACTCGTAAGTGAATATTAGATGTAAAGCAAAGGATAGCCAGAGAAACTAGGTAACAAGGATGACCCTCAGAGGAACACAGGGATCACCTGGGAATGGGAAATAGATGAGATCTCCTGGGTAAACTGGGGACAGGTGTGTGTGGGGTGTCTGCAGAAAGGAGGGGGTGAGGAATAAAATCATGAGGGAACAGTTTGAGTTGGTGGAGGGATAGAATGGGAGAGCAATGCTAGAGATCTCTTGATAGAGAGAGCCATTATGGGGCCAGAGAGAAATCTGGTGCTCGGGAAATACCCAGGAATCCATAAGGATGACCCCGGTTAAGACTCCTAGAGAGGATACCTGTACTGGCCTTCCCCTATAATCAGGTTGGTGACTACCTTAATTGTCATCATAGAACCTTCATCTAGTAACTGATGGAACCCGGTGCTGAGATTCACAGCTAAGCACCAGCATGAGCTATGAAAATCCAGTCAAAAACAGGGAGGAGGGATTATATCAGTAAGGGGTGGATGTGGTCAAGATCACGGTGGGGAAAACCACACAGAGAGCTGATCCGATCTAGTGGGAGCTCATGGACTGACATCCGGGGAGCCTTCATGGGAACAAATTAGTCCCTCTGCATGTGGATGACAGCTTGAAATGTTTGTAGGACTCATGGCAGTGGGACCAGGATCTTCCTATCTATCAACTCAGGTGTACGAGTTGGCTTTATGGAGTTCATTTCTTATGGTGGAATGACTTGCTCAGCCTTGATGCAGGGGAGAAGGATTTAATTCTACCACAACTTATTGTTCCAGGCTTTGTTGACTCCCTATGGGAGTCCTTACCCTTTTTGAGGAGTGCATGGGCGGTGGCTTGGGGGTGGCTTGGGAGGCAAGAGGAGGGGAGAGACGGGGAACTGTGGTTGGTATGTAAAATGAAAAAAAAAATACTTCTGCAATGCAAAGAACATGGAAAATAAGATAAATTGATATCCTCCAGAATGGGAAAAGGTCTTCACCAACCACACATCTCACAAAGGGGTGATCTCCAAATTATATAAAAAACTCAAAAAACTAGGCATCAAAATACAAAACAATCCAATCAAAAATGGGGTACAGAGCTAAACAGAGAATTCTCAGCAGAGGAATATCAAATGACTGAAGACATTTAAGGAATTGCTCAACATCCTTAATCATCAGGGAAATGCAAACAAAAATGATTCAGAGACCATCTTATACCTGTCAGAATGGCTAAGATAAAAAATACTGAGGACAGCATATGTTGTAAAGGATGTGGAGTCAGAGGAACAATCTTCCACTGCTGGTGGGAGTGCAAACTTGTACAGCAACTTTGGAAATCAGTTTGGCAGTTTCTCAGAAAATTGAGAATCAGTCTACCTCAAGGTCCAGCCATACCATTCTTGGGCATATACCAAAGGATATTCAATCATATCAAAAGTAAACTTACTCAATGTGTTCATAGAAGCGTTATTCACAATAGCCAGAATGTGGAAACAACCTAGATACCCCTTAGCTGAAGAATGGATAAAGGAAATGTGGTATATTTACACAATAGAGTTATTACTCTGCTGTTAAAAACAATGACATCATGAAGTTCACAGGCAAATGGATGGAACTAGAAAATAAACCATCCTGAGTGAGGTAACCCAGACTCACAAAGACAAATACAATATGTACTCACTCATAAGTGGATATTAATTACAAAGCAAAGACTAACCAAACTACAGTCCACAGCTCTAGAGAAGCTACATGACAAGGAGGATCCTAAGAGGAACATATGGGTTACCTTGGGAAGGGGAATTAGATGAGATCTCTTATGTAAACTGGGAGCTATTGGATTCAGTAAAGATGAGGGGGTGCCAGAAGAGAATGTGAGGGAATGGGATGGTCGGTGGGGAAGAGAGGGAAAAAGAGGGAGACTAATGAAAGAGAGAGCTTGGTAGAGAGAGCCACTATGGGGTAAGGGAGAAATCTAGTGCTAGGGAAATTCCCAAGAATCCATAAGAATGACCCCAGCTAAGACTCCTTGTAATAGTGAAGAGGGTTCCCAAACTCCCTTCTACTGTAATCAGATTGGTGAATACCCCAACTACCATCATATCATAGAGTCTTCATCCAATAACTAATGGAACCTGATGCTTAAATCCACAGCCAAGCACCAGGCGGAGCAACAGGAATCTGATGGACAGAAGTGAGGAGGGCATATATGAGCAAGGAGGGTCATGAACCTGTTGTCTCTACAGAGACAGATGAGCAAACACTTGAACTCTAGACTGACACCTGTGGAGTCTTCATGGAACCAAACTAGGCCCTCCACATCGGCGAGACGGTGGTGAAGCTTTAACTATACAAATGGTCACTGGCAATAGAAGAGGATCTATCCCTGATGCATGTGAGCTAGCGTGGTGGAGCCTATTTCCTATGGTGGGCTGCCATACTCAGCTTTAATACAGGGAAGAGAAATTTAACGGTTCCAACTTAATGTGCCAGACTTTTCTGACTCTCCATTGGGAGCCCTGACCAATTTGGAGGAGTAAATAGGGGTGGATTGGGAGGAGGGACAAGAGGGGGGGGTGGGAGGGAGATCCATTATTGGAATGTAAAATGAAATATAAAAATAAATAAAGTAAAAAATAAAAGAAATCCAGGATTTTGTGCCTTGAGAATTCAGGAAGGCATGGGTTTTTATTGTTTTGATAATTCAAGGGAAAAAAAAAACACTGCTTGATACTGCAGGGTTGATTCTGGAGTTTCTTACATTCATTTTTGCTTAGCAATATATTCAAATTGTGTGTCATAGAAACATTCCAATCATATTCTCACTATTTCATATATTACTTTGAATTAAAACATTAAACCCTCTCTCTTATATTCTAGAAGCACTAAAGATTGTTTATTAGTGCTCCCTCTCCCCAAATTCATGTTAACACCTTAAATTCCTAAGCCTACAATGCTGTTCTTTACCGATGGGGATATGAGAAGGTGATTGGACCCTGAGCTTGGGGTCATCATCACAGGGTTATTGTTCCTATGAAGGAGGATCTGATGTGAAGTTAACAAACACAAGGCAGTTATGAACCAGGCAAAGTCATAATTCTTCAGAAACACCCAATCTGCCAGAGCTTTGATCTAGGACTTCCCAGAATCAAGAAGTATGGGGACCATTGTACTGGATGTGGGTATTTTTATTAGCATAGTCCGAGCAGACTCCATATGATTCTTTAATTTGGATATTTTATAAATGGTAAGTTGCACCACTAATACAGTTCTCTCTAAATTGAAATACTGCTTTATCACATGATCTATTTCTATTGGCAGGTTATGTGGTTGTGTTGGTGTTAGTAGGAGTGGCCATGGCATTGATATTGGTCCTGCCACTGATGGTGATGGTGGTGGTGCTGGTGGTACCATTTTCATTCTCTTAATCTTATTCTGTATAATTTCAACCCTTAAATGAAATTGTTTAACTGAGTGTTTAAATGAAAATATAATACTTTGTGATATTTTAAACTCCTACTCGCCTAGGAAAGCATTCTTTGCTTGGACCTTGGATTCCTATAACTATTTCTTTGCATGGGTTAGAAACATTCCAATGGCACCTTCTAATGGTAATGATTTTGCAACAGTTTCAGTATCTTTCAGGGCTTCACTGCCAGAAATTCTCTTTGTAACTTTAATTTTCTTGCAGTTTTTCTTTATTGTCCATCATAGTCCTCTAACTGGCTCCTTTCTATCATCCTCCATCTTCTGCTAATTTCAAAATTAGGGATTGGACGTTGTTTTGAGACAAAGTCTCTCTGGCATTGGCAGTCTGGTTGCCTGCTGTATAGTCCAGGCTGATCTTGAACTCATAGAGATTTGTTGCTGCCTCAGCTTCATTAGTATTGGGATTAAAGTCCCTTTTCACCATGCCATCAAAAAGATGTGCTTTTTAGATGAAATGTTTTAAAATATGGTTTCTGTATATTTTGAGAACAAATTTATTATCATCTAATATTTAATAAACACATTTTATTGTACATTTTTATGGCATGCAGGGTGATATATGTGCTATAATGTGTACTCAAATAAAGATATTTAGCATAACCTTTGTTTCCTCAATTCATTATATTTTATGGTAAAACCATGCAGATTTTTTTTCTCTGCTTCAAATGTGACTTTTGTATTATCATGGGACCTTTTCTTAAGTTCTTGTTTTTATAAAAAACACTAT
The DNA here is from genome assembly GCF_018167655.1 of Microtus oregoni. Classification (NCBI taxonomy): domain Eukaryota; kingdom Metazoa; phylum Chordata; class Mammalia; order Rodentia; family Cricetidae; genus Microtus; species Microtus oregoni. The sequence goes on along the minus strand of NW_024543061.1, from coordinate 46,630,035 downwards.
ATATTTACTTATGACTCTGAAATTATTGGCCTCATTGAGGTTAGCTTGAAAATGGGATGGTCTCTTCTTTATTATTTCCTTACACATGATTGTGCCAAATCACCATTCAGATTGAAGTCATCATAGTTTTATAGCACCTTTCAATCACATAGCAGGTATGTAATAATCAATCTTCTATCTAACTTGGCTGTGCTGTTCTAAGGAAGATAGGTCTAATATTACCGGAACAATGACAATTTATAAGAAATTTTATGACTTACTAATTGAAACAAAATGCTCTTTTTGCTTAGGTAGTAGGAAATAAGACTCGCCTTAGATTCACTATTCTCTGGTCCCTCCAGGAGCTTTTTGTTCTCTCACTTCCAGCTCCTCCTTCCAATGTGCAATGCCCATTTCTACTTTGTGCCACTCATGCCCTCTTCCTGGTAGCTAATGTAACATAAACTGGAATGAGATGGGAGAGATGGTGTCAACAAGGAGCCTTAACTTGTGGATAATAGCGAAAAATGATGACATATGATCATTAATCTCCATCATCAACGTAGCTGTACTCAGAATCATTTCAGAGGCATACCTTGATATGCCTGTGATGGAGTTTCTACAGACAATTAGCTACAGTGAGAAGACTTACTGTGAATATAGGTGGCATCATTCCTGTCACAGACTGTGTATAAAGGAGAAAGTGAACTGAGCACCAGCACTAATTGTTCTATAGTTTCTGAATATAAATGTGATATAACCAGCTGTCTCATGCTTCCTTGCTATTATCGATTATACTGGCAAGCTGAGAGACAATATAAATCCCATCTTTCTTAATATATTTTTGCTAGAGTCACACAAAATGTCATAAACATAGATGATGATGATATTTCTGGTGATGGGAGATAGGCATTTTTAGTGAAGGAAAATTTAAAAGTCTGTCTTGAACTGGAGGGAGGGGGAAGATTGTGGGACCACTGGGAATGGCACCAGGATTTATCGCTACTGCTTGTACTGGCTTTTTGGGAACCCATTATCTTTGGATGGCTACCTTGCTCGGTTTAGGTATAGTAGGGAGGCCTTGGACCTTCCCCAAAGCAATCTGCCTTATCCTCTCTGAGGAGTGGATGGAGGTGGGTGGATAGGAGAGCAGGGGGAGAGTTTGGGAAAAGGGGAGGAAGTGGGAAATGGAATAGGTATGTAAAATGAATTTTTTCTTTTTTTATTTATTTTTATTATTTAATTAAAACATTTCCACCTCCTCCCATTTCCCTCCCATTCTCCCAATCCCCCTTCCCCTCCCTCTCCAGTCCAAAGAGCAGTCAGGGTTCCCTGCCCTATGGAAGACTAAGGTCCTCCCCACTCCATCCAGGTCTAGGAAGGTGAGCATCCAAACAGGCTAGGCTCCCACAAAGCCAGTACATGAAGTAGGATCAAAACCCAGTGCCTTCTCATCAGCCCTCATTGTCCACCATGTTCAGAGAGTCCAGTTTGATCCCATGCTTTTTCTGTCCCATTCCAGCTGGCCTTGGTGAGCTCCCAATAGATCAGCCCCCACTGTCACAGTAGGTGGGCACACCCCTCGAGATCCTGACTTCCTTGCCCATGTTCTCCCTCCTTCTGTTCCACATTTGTACCTTGGGAGCTCAGTCCGGTGCTCTGTCTTTAACTCTATCTATCGCTAGATGAAGGTTCTATGGTGATATGCAAGATATTCATCAGTATGGCTATAGGATAGGGTCATTTCAAGTTCCCTCTCCTCAGCTACCCAAGGAACTAATTGGAGACATCTCCCTGGACACCTGGAAACCCCTTTAGAGTCAAGTCTCTTGCCAACCTTCAGAAGGCTCCCTTAATTAAGATATATACTTCCCTGCTCTCATATCCACCCTTCCTCCATCCCAACCATCCCATTCCCCCAAGCTCACCCCATCATCCCCTTCTCACTTTTCTCTCTTTAAAAAAATAAAAGCCACTTATGAATGAGTACATGTTATATTTGTCTTTCTGGGTCTGCGTTACCTCACTCATTATGATGTTTTCTAGATCCTTCCATTTGCCTGTAAATTTCAAGATGTCATTACATTTTTAGCTTTATAGTACTACTGTGTAAATGTACTGCAGTTTTTTTTTATCCATTCTTTGTTCAAGGGGCCTTTAGGTTGTTTTCAGGTTCTGGCTACTTCACATAATGCTGCTAAAAAACATAGAGCAACAGTTAATAAATAACAAATCCATAAACCTCCTGAGAACCTTGGAACTTCTCAAAAATTGACCACGTACTTGGTAACAAAACAAACCTCAACAAATACAAAAAATTGGAATAGCCCCATGTATCTTATCAAGTCAACGTGGTTTAAAACTAGAAGTTAACAACAATACTAATTCCAGAAAGCCCACAAACACATGAAAATTAAACAATGATCACCTGAATAAATGGGTTAAGAAAGAAATAAAGAGAGAAATTAAAGACTTTCTACTAGTCAATGAAAATGACCACATATCATACCCAAATTTATAGGACACAATGAAAGCAGTGTTAAGAAGAAAGTTTAAAGCACTAAATGCCTACATAAAAAAGCCGGTAAAATCCCACACCAGTGAATCAACAGAACATTTGAAAACTCTAAAACAAAAAGAAGCAAACTCACCCAAGAGAACTAGAAGGCAGGAAAAAATCAAATTGAGAGCTGAAATCAACAAAATAGAAACAAAGAAAACAATACAAAGAATCAACGAGACAAAGAGTTGTTTCTTTGAGAAAAATCAACAAACTAGACAAACCTTTATCCAAACTAACAAAAGGCAGAGAGAGAATATCCAAATAAATAAAATCAGAAATGAAAAGGGGGACATAACAACAGACGGGGAGGAAATACAGAGAATCATGAGGTCATGTTTTGAAGACCTTTACTCCACAAAATTGGAAAACATAAAGAAAATGAACAACTTTCTGGATAAATATTACTTACCAAAATTAAATCAAGAACAGATAAACAAATTAAACAGAGCTATAACCGCTGAAGATATAGAAACAGTTATCAAAAGTCTCCCAACCAAAAAAAGCCCAGGACCAGATGGTTTCAGCTCAGAATTATACAGCTCAGAATTATACAAAATGTTCCACGAACTAATACCAATACTCCTCAAATTATTCCACACAATAGAAACAGAAGAAACATTGCAACACTCTTTTTATGAGGCTACCAGTACCATGATACCCAAACCTCAGAAGACATTACTAAGAAAGAAAATTACAGACCAAGCTCACTCACAAACATTGATGCAAAAATACTAAATAAAATACTGGCAAATAGAATCCAAGAACACATCAGAACCATCATACACCATGATCAAGTCCGCTTCATTCCACAGATGCAGGGATGATTCAACATACAGAAATCTATCAACGTAATCACCATATAAGCAAACTGAAAAATAAAAACCATATCGTTCTCATTAGATGCCAAGAAAGCTTTCGATAAAATACAACATCCCTTCATGATAAAGGTCTTGGAGAGAGCAGGGATACAAGGAACATACTTAAACATAACAAAGGCAATATACAGCAAGCCAACAACCAACATCAAACTAAATGGAGAGAAACTCCCAGCTATCCCACTGAAATCAGGAACAAGACAAGGTTGTCCACTCTTTCCATATCTATTCAATACAGTTCTTAAGGTCTTAGATAGTGCAATAAGATTCCAAAAGGGGATCTAGCGAATACAAATATGAAAAGAAGAATTCAAACTCTCACTATTTGCTGATGATATGATAGTTTACATAAGCGACTCCAAAAATTCTACCAAAAAAAAAAAAAAAACTTCTACAACGCAAAAAAGACATTCAGTAATGTAGCAGGATACAAGATTAACTCAAAAAAGCAGTAGCCCGGCTGGGTGGTGGTGGCGCATGCCTTTAATCCCAGCACTGGGGAAGCAGAGGCAGGCGGATCTCTATGAGTTCGAGGCTAGCCTGGTCTACAAGAGCTAGTTCCGGGACAGGAACCAAAAGCTACGGAGAAACCCTGTCTGGAAAATTCAAATAAATAAATAAATAAATAAATAAATACATAAATACATAAATAAATAAATAAGAGTAACTCTCCTGTACTCAGATGATAAGAGGGCTGAAAAAGAAATCAGAGAAACATCACCCTTCACAATATCAACAAAAGCATAAAATATCTCTGAGTAACTCTAACCAAACAAGTGGAAGACTTTTACAACAAGAATGTATTTGAAAAAATAAATTGAAGAAGACATCAGAAAGTGGAAAGATCTCCCATGCTCTTGGGTAGGTAGAATTAACATAGTAAAAACGGCAATCTTATCAAAAGCAATCTACAGATTTAATGCAATGCCCATCAAAATTCTTCAAAGACCTACAAAGAATGTTACTCAACTTCATGTGGAAAAGCAAAAAACCCAGGATTGCCAAATCAGTCCTGTATAATAAAAGAACTGACACAATCCCTGACTTCAAACTCTATTACAGAGCTACCATAATGAAAACAGGCTGGTAGAACTAAGAACAGACAGGAGGATCAATGGAACCAAATCAAAGACCCGGATATTTATCTCCATACCTTCGAACACCTGATTTTTGACAAAGAAGCAAAAAATATCAAATGGAAAAAAAGAAATCATGTTTAACAAATGGTGCTGGCATAACTGGATATCAATATGTAGAAGAATGAAAATAGACCCTTATCTATCATCGTGCACAAAACTCATATCCAAGTGGATCAAAGAACTCAATATAAAGCCAGCCACATTGAACCTTATAGAAGAGAAAGTGGGAAGTACACTTGAACGCTTTGGCACAAGAGACGACTTCCTAAATAGAACCCGAACAGCACAGACACTGAGAGAAACAATTAATAAATGGGACCTCCTGAAACTGAAAAGCTTCTGTAAAACAAAGGACACGGTCAACAAGAAAAAACAACAGCCTACAGAATGGGAAAAGATCTTCACTAACCTCACATCAGACAGAGGTCTAATCTCCAAAATAAACAAAGAACTCAAGAAATTAGTCATCAAAAGAACAA